>NC_031999.1:28822797-28932394 GCF_001879085.1 Nicotiana attenuata
TCTGCAAACTTAGTCGATTTTGTCAAATCTTATGCACCTCACTTCCCATCTTGGTTTTGAAACAACTATTTTCACTCATAATCATCCCGGTAGGACTTCATATGTCCAAAATATAACCTTACTACTCCTTTAACTCATTCATACCTAATCCGAATGTACGGGATGTTACATTATCTCCCCCTTGGGATCATTCGTCCTCGAATTATTGTCTTGACTGTAACTTCTGCTAACTCCGGACCTTTGTGACGACCCAAAGGGTCATCACCTGTTTTCTGATTAGTTCCGTGCTTCCGAGGCCTTGAAAACCTCATTTGGGGTTGCCTCGATTTGCGTGCGCAGTTCGGGCGCGCAACCGGAAAGCTTAAATTCGAATTCTGTGAGAAAAATGCTACATTTTGATATTAAATTGAATAAATTTGACTTCGGTCAACATTTTGGGTAAACGGACCCGGACCCGTGATTTGACGGTCCCGGAGGGTCCGTAGGAAAATATGGGACTTGGGCGTATGCCCGGAATCGAATTCCGAGGTCCCAAGCTCGAGAAATGAATTTTTGTGTGAAATTGTTTTCTCGAAATGATTAAGGAAAATGAAAATGAAATTTGATTAAAAGACTATGGTATCGGGCTCGTATTTTGGTTCCGGCGCCCGGTACAAGTCTTATATGTGGTTTAAGCGCTTTTTGTAAAGTTTGGTTGAAAACGGACGTCGTTTGACGGGTTTCGGACTTAAAATGGAAAATTGATGTTTTATGAAAATTTGGAAGAAATCTTGAGTTTTGAGGCTTGATTCGATGTATATGATGTTATTTTGGCGATTTGATCGCGCGAGTAAGTCCGTAGGATGTTTTTGAGGTTGTGTGCATATTTGGTTTGGAGCCCCGAAGGCTCGGGTGAGTTTTGGATAGGTCCCGAGAGCATTTTGGAAGTTAAATCACAGCTGATGCATTTCTGACCTGCAGGCTTCGCATTTGCGATAGCCTGGTTAGCAAATGCGATGTCGCAAATGCGAACGGCCTCTCGCAATTGAGAAGATGGCCCAGGTTTACCCAGTCTCGCAAATGCGAGATTTTCCTTCGCAAATGTGAAGGTCTCCTTTTTCTTCTATGTTCGCAAATACGACAGAAGGCTCGCAAATGCGAAGAGTTGGTTCTCGCAAATGCGAAACCTTTCATCTGGGCCTGAGTTCGCAAATGCGAACTATTGTTCGCAATTCCCACATTTGGTCGGGGTTCGCAATTGCGAACCCCAGTTCGCATTTCCCACATCTGCAACCTGCATTTTTTATACTTAGTAGATTTTAAGACATTTTTCACCCCATTTTCAAAACACAACTCCTTTGGGCGATTTTTCAAGAACAAGTTTTCTTCCAAATCAATTGTAAGTTGGTTTTTACTCATTTCTTTCAATCATTAACATCATTTAACATGTTTCCAACTTAAAATCAATGATTTTCATGGGTGAAATTGGGGGTTTTGGGTAGAACCTAGGTTTTCTAAAAATTGGGGATCTGGACCTCAATTTGAGGTCCGATTTCAAAACAAATTACATATTTGAGTTCGTGGGGGAATGGGTAACCGGGTTTTGGTTCGAACTTCGGGTTTTGACCACGTGGGCCCGGGGGCGATTTTGGAAAATTTGGGAAAAACTTTGGGAAATTCATTTTTATGCATTCAAATTGATTCATTTAGTGTTTATTAAAGTAATTAAGTATTGGTGGCTAGATTCAAGGGGATTGGAGGTGGAATCACGGGGTAAAGCGATAGTTGAGGTTTGAGCGGAATTCAAGGCATCGAGGTAAGTGTTTGGTCTAACCCTAGATTGAGGGAATAGGAGTTGAGTCTTATTTTCTACTTGTTGATTGTCGAGTACGATGTATATGCATGGTGACGAGTATCTATACATTGGTATCTAGCATGACCGTGAGTCCGTATTTTGCGAATAGTTTGGATTTTGTTATACCTTCCATGCTTAATTGATGACTTCTAAACGTTGTAAAGAGCTTGTGAAAGGAATTGCGACCTTTAATCTTCGTGGAGCATTGGCTTGAATTGAAATACAAATTGTGAAGGTATATGAGATAAGTAAATCTTTGGAGCATTGGCTCGAGTGATAATGGGAGCGAGTGGTACGCCTACCACAAATGATATACTGAAATGGGAGCGAGTGGTACGCCTACCACAAATGATATTGAAATGGGAGTGAGTGGTTCGCCTACCACAAATGATATATTGAAATGGGAGCGAGTGGCTCGCCTACCACAAATGATATTGAAATGGGAGCGAGTGGTACGCCTACCACAAATGATATATTGAAATGGAAGCGAGTGGTACGCCTTCCACAAATGATACATTGAAATGGGAGCGAGTGGTACGCCTACCACAAATGATATTGAAATGGGAGCGGGTGGTACGCCTACCACGAGATATTGAGAAATGGGATCGAGTTGCACGCCTGCAACAAGATGAGTTGAATATGAAAGTTGGCTTATCTCTTCATTTATTGCTAGAGGTTAAGCTGTAGATGTACGTACCATTATTCTTGATATTTTGTTTCTATCGGTTACCCCTGAAGCATGCTCCCTTCCCCAACTTAAATTGTTATTTTCTTGCTACTTTTCCGTTGTTCTTGTAAATATATCTGCACAGGTTTATTTGGTTGTCTGGTCCTAGCCTTGTCACTACTTCTCCAGGGTTAGGCTAGGCACTTACCAGCACATGGGGTCGGTTGTGCTGATACAACAGTTTGTGCTATTTTGCACAGATCCAGGCTTCGGACAGCAGCAACAGTAGTGTGGGAGCAGGATTTCAGTCCAGCGAGACCCGAGGTAGCCTTGCAGGCGTTCGCAGGCTCTGGCGTCTCCTTTCATCTATATTCTTGTTTCCTTCATGTATTTCTGGAGACAGTGTCGAGTTTATTTCTTTCAGACCTTTATGTGTAGTATTCTTAGACCGTCTGTGAAGCTGTGACACCAGTCTTGGGTAGAGGCTTTTGTTGGGATTTTCCGCATTTTTAATTCAGTTTTCTATAATATTGAGACTTCCGCTTATTATTTAAATTCGTTACTTTTGTATTATTGCCGATAATAGTTATAAGGAATTATGTTATTAATGGAAAGGTAATTAAAATTGGCTTGCCTAGCTCTAATTAGTAGGCGCCATCACGACTCCTGAGGGTGGGAAATCCGGGTCGTGACAAGTTGGTATCAGAGCTCTAGGTTACATGAGTCTCACAGTTCACAGACAAGCTTAGTAGAGTCTGAGGGATTGGTACGGAGACGTCTGTATTTATCCCCCAGAGGCTACAGAGTTAGGAAAAGTTTCACTTCTATTCTTTCCCGTCGTGCGATTTTGTTCTCTCAGTGCTAAATTGAAACCTCTACTCTTGTCCTCTCGTGAATGGCGAGGTCATGTACCGCTTCTTCAACCGAGCAGCAGCTCACCGGTGTTAGATCAGCTACGTCTTCGGAGGCTTGTGGAGGTAAAGGTATTAGAGGTGGAGGTAAAGGTATTAGAGGTGGAGGTATAGGTATTAGAGGTGGAGGTGCAGGTACTGTTTTGGTTTGTGGTAGAGAAGCTTCGGTTTTATTTTGTGCTGCATCAGGTCATGCCTAGTGATTTATTGAGTGTTCCTGTTTATGTGTCTGCACCGGTGGGTGATTCTATTGTGGTCGATCGAGCCCATCGTTCTTGTATTGGGGTGATTGGAGGTCTTGAGATTCGAGTAGATTTGTTGCTGTTGGACATGGTTGACTTCGACGTTATATTGAGGATGGACTGGTTATCACCTTACCATGCTATTTTGGATTGCCATGCCAAGGCTGTGACCTTAGTTTTACCGGGTATGCCTCGTTTAGAGTAGAGAGAGACTCCAGGTCATTCTACCCGCAGTGTTACTTCGTATGTGAAGGCTCGACGTATGGTCGAGAAGGGGTGTTTGGCCTATTTGGCTTATGTTCGTGATTCCAGTGCCGAGGTTCCCTCTATTGATTCTGTGCCCGTTGTTCGTGAGTTTCCTGATGTTTTTCCTTCAGACCTGCCGAGTATGCCACCCGACAGGGATATAGATTTCTGCATTGATCTGGCTCCGCGCACTCAGCCCATTTCTATTCCGCCATATCGTATGGCCCCGCCGGAGTTGAAGGAGTTAAAAGGACAGTTGCAGGATTTGCTTGAGAAGGGTTTCATTATACCCAGTGTGTCTCCTTGGGGTGCGCCGGTGTTATTTGTCAAGAAGAAGGACGGGTCAATGCGGATGGGTATTGATTGCCGGCAATTGGACAAGGTAACGATCAAGAATAAGTATCCACTGCCGAGGATTGACGATTTATTTGATCAGCTTCAGGGTGCCAAGGTATTTTCAGAGATAGACTTGAGATCTGGCTACCATCAGTTGAGGATTAGGGCATCCGATGTCCCTAAGACAGCTTTCTGCACTCTGTACGGGCATTATGAGTTCTTGGTTATGCCATTTGGGTTGACGAATGCCCCAGCAGCTTTCGTGGACTTGATGAACCAAGTGTTCAGGCTTTATTTGGATTCATTCGTGATAGTGTTCATGATGATATTTTGATATATTCCCGCAACCGAGAGGAGCACGAGCAGCATCTTAGAGTGGTTCTTCAGACATAGAGGGATAGTCAGTTGTATGCCAAGTTTTCGGAGTGTGAGTTCTGGTTGAGTTCAGTTGCATTTCTGGGTCATGTCGTATCAGTAGAGGGTATTCAGGTGAACCCAAAGAAGATTGAGGCGGTCGAGAACTGGCCTAGACCAGCATCAGCTACAGAGATTCGGAGTTTCTTGGGATTGGCAGGCTACTATCGTCGGTTCGTGGAGGGGTTTTCATCTAGTGCAGCCCCGATGACCAGGTTGACCCAGAAGGGTGCCCAGTTCAGATGGTCGGATGAGTGTGAGGCGAGCTTTTAGAAGCTCAACACAGCTCTGACTACGGCACCGGTGTTGGTTTTGCCCACAGGATCAGGGCCTTATGTAGTTTATTGTGATGCTTCCCGTATTGGGCTTGGTGCAGTGTTGATGCAGGATGGCAAGGTCATTGCCTATGCTTCGAGGCAGTTGAAGATTCATGAGAAGAATTATCCAGTGCATGATTTAATGTTGGCAGCCATAGTTCAGGCCTTGAAGATTTGGAGGCATTATTTGTATGGCGTGGCGTGTGAGGTGTTCACTGATCACAAGAGTCATCAGTACTTGTTCAAGCAAAAGGAGTTGAATTTGAGGCAGAGGAGATGGTTGGAATTGTTGAAGGATTATGATGTCACCATTTAATATCATCCGGGGAAGGCCAATGTGGTGGTCGATGCTTTGAGTAGGAAGTCAGCCGGTATGGGCAGTCTTGCTTATATTCCGGTCAGTCAGAGGCTGCTTGCTTTGGATGTTCAGGCTTGGACCAATCGATTTGTGAGGCTAGATATTTCTGAGCCTAGCCGAGTATTATCTTGCACGGTCGCTCGTTCTTCATTATTGGAGCGTATTCGTGATCGGCGGTTTGATGATCCTCATTTGTGTGTCCTTAGAGACACGGTGCAGCGAGGAGGTGCCAAGCAGGTTACCTTAAATGCGGATGGAGTTTTGAGATTGCAGGGGCGAGTTTGTGTGCCCATTGTGGATGGACTTCGAGAGTTGATTTTAGAGGAGGCCCATCGTTCCAGGTACTCTATTCATCCGGACGCCGCGAAGATGTATCAGGATTTGCGGCAGCATTACTGGTGGCGTAGAATGAAGGAGGATATTGTGGCATATGTGGCGCGGTGTTTGAATTGTCAGCAGATTAAGCATGAACATCAGAGGCCTGGTGGCTTATTTCAGAGGATTGAGCTTCCCGAGTGGAAGTGGGAGAGGATCACTATGGACTTCGTTACTGGACTTCGGTCGACCCGGAAGAAGTTCGATGCAGTTTGGGTCATTGTTGATAGGCTGACCAAGTCAGCGCATTTCATTCCTGTAGCAGTCTCCTATTTATCCGAGAGGTTAGTTGAGATCTATATACGGGAGATTGTTCGCCTTCATGGTGTGCCGGTATCTATCATTTCGGACCGGGGTACGCAGTTTACCTCGCGCTTCTGGAGAGCAGTCCAGCGAGAGTTGGGCACACGGGTTGATTTGAGCACAGCATTTCATTCCCAGACGGATGGTCAGTCCGAGCGGACTATTCAGATTCTAGAGGACATGCTTCGAGCTTATGTTATTAACTTTGGAGGTTCTTGGGATCAGTTCTTGCCTTTAGCGGAGTTTGCCTACAACAACAGCTACCAGTCGAGCATCCAGATGGCTCCTTATGAGGCTTTATATGGTAGGCGGTGTCGGTCTCCGGTTGGATGGTTTGAGCCGGGAGAGGCTCGGTTGTTGGGTACAGATTTGGTTTAGGAGGCCTTGGACAAGGTCAAGATCATTCAGGATAGGCTTCGTTCAGCTCAGTCTAGGCAAAAGGGTTATGCAGACCTCAAGGTTCGAGATGTGGCATTTATGGTTTGTGAGCTGGTGTTGCTCCGAGTGTCGCTTATGAAGGGCGTGATGAGATTTGGGAAGAAGGGCAAGCTTAGCCCTAGGTTCATTGGTCCGTTTTAGATTCTTGATCGAGTGGGAGAGGTGGCTTATAGAATTGCATTGCCGCCTAGCTTATCAGTCGCGCATCCAGTTTTTCATGTATCCCTGCTTCGGAGGTATCACGGCGATCCAGCCCACGTGTTAGATTTCAGCACTGTCCAGTTGGACAAGGACTTGTCTTACGAGGAGGAGCCGGTAGCTATTTTGGACCGGCAGGTTCGTCAGTTGTGAGCCAAGAGTTTTCCTTCTGTTCGTGTTCAGTGGAGAGGTCAGCCTCCTGAGGCATCGACATGGGAGCCCGAGTCTGATATGCGGAGTCACTATCCTCATCTTTTCCACGACTCAGGTACTTCTTTCTTTTGTCCGTTCGAGGACGAACGGTTGTTTTAGAGGTGGAGAATGTGACGACCCAAAGGGTCATCACCTGTTTCCTTACACATTTTGTGCTTTCGAGGCCTTGAAAACCTCGTTTAGGGTTGCCTCGATTTGCGTGCACAGTCCGGGCGCGTAGCCGGAAAGCTTAAATATGAATCCTATGAGAAAATGCTAAATTTTGATATTAAAATGAATAAATTTGACTTCAGTCAACATTTTGGGTAAACGGACCAGGACCTGTGATTCGACGGTCCCGGAGGGTCCGTAGGAAAATATGGGACTTAGGCGTATGCCCGGAATCGAATTTCGAGGTCCCAGGCCCGAGAAATGAATTTTTGTGTGAAATTGTTTTCTGGAAATAATTATGGAAATTGGAAATGAAATTTGATTAAAAGACTATGGTATCGGGCCCGTATTTTGGTTCCGATGCCCGGTACAAGTCTTATATGTGGTTTAAGCACTTTCTGTAAAGTTTGGTTGAAAACGGACGTCGTTTGACGTGTTTCGGACTTAAAATGGAAAAATGATGTTTTATGAAAATTTGGAAGAAATCATGAGTTTTGAGGCTTGATCCGTTGTTTTTGATGTTATTTTGGCGATTTGATCGCACGAGTAAGTCCGTAGGATGTTAATGAGGTTGTGTGCATATTTGGTTTGGAGCCCCGAGGGCTCGGGTGAGTTTTGGATAAGCGTCGGATTGAATTTTTGCATTTTTGAAAAATCTGGTATCTTCAGTTCTGGTATCTTCGCATTTGCGAAGAAGTTCTCGCAAATGCGAGCCTTTGATCGCAATTGCGAGAATGGGGAATCCTGCATAGGGTCGCAAATGCGACCGTTTGGTTCGCAAATGCGAAAGTGGGCCATGTCGCAAATGCGACTTTTTGCTCGCAAATGCGAAGTCTGGGTTTTCATGAGGGTTCGCATTTCCCATATTTGGTCGGGGTTCGCAATTGCGAACCCCAGTTCGCAATTCCCATATCTGCAACCTGCATTTTTCCATACTTAGTCGAACTTCTGGTTTTGACCACGTGGGCCCGGGGGCAATTTTGGAATTTTTGGGAAAAACTTGGGAAATCCATTTTTTATGCATTCAAATTGATTCATTTAGTGTTTAGTAAAGTAATTGAGTAATTTGTGTCTAGATTCGAGCGGATTGGAGGTGGAATCACGGGGTAATGCCATAGTTGAGGCTTGAGTTGGGTTCAAAACATCAAGGTAAGTGTTTGGTTTAACCTTAGCTTGAGGGATTAGGAGTCGAGTCATATTTGCTACTTGTTTTGGTGCTGTGTACGACGTATAGGCATGGTGACGAGTATCTATACGTTGGTGTCGAGCATGACCGTGAGTCCTAAATTGCTAAATTGTTGTATTCCTAATTGATTCTATGAGGACTTGGTTGAAGACCTTTGATGCTGAACAAATATTTAGTTATGACTGAGTATTGGTGTTATTTGTGTTAAGTAGAAATTGAATAAGGTTGGTTATAGCTGGATCTCCCTTGCCGGGCTAGTTGATTTGATATTCTTGTTCCCTTGCCGGGAAAACATTATATTATCTTGTTCCCTTGCCGGGATTCTCTTTGTGATACTATGTTGGGTTAAAATGGGAACGGGTGGTACACCTACCACAAATGATATATTAAGATGGGAACGGGTGGTACGCCTACCACAAATGATATTGAAATGGGAGCGAGTGGTACGCCTACCACAAATGATATATTGAAATGGGAGCGGGTGGTACGCCTACCACAAGTGATATTGAAATGGGAGCGGGTGGTACGCCTACCACGAGTGATATTGAAATGGGAGCGGGTGGTACGCCTACCACGAGATATTGAGAAATGGGATCGGGTTGCACGCCTGCAACAAGATGAGTTGAATATGAAAGTTGCCTTATCTTTTCATTTATTGCTAGAAGTTAAATTGTAGATGTACGCTTTATTATTCCTGAAATTCTATTTCTAACTGTTGCCCCTGAAGCATGCTCCCTTCCCCAGCTTAAATTGTTATTTTCTTGCTACGTCTCCGTTGTACTTGTATATATATCTGCACAGGTTTATTTGGTGGTCTGGTCCTAGCCTCGTCACTACTTCGCCGGGGTTAGGCTAGGCACTTACCAGCACATGGGGTCGGTTGTGCTGATACTACACTCTGTGCTATTTTGCACAGATCCAGGCTTCGGACAGCAGCAGTAGTAGTGTGGGAGCAGGCTTTCAGTCCAGCGAGACCCGAGGTAGCCTTGCAGGCGTTCGCAGGCTCTGACGTCTCCTTTCATCTATATTCTTGTTTCCTTCATGTATTTCTGGAGACAGTGTCGAGTTTATTTCTTTCAGACCTTTATATGTAGTATTCTTAGACCGTCTGTGAAGCTGTGACACCAGTCTTGGGTAGAGGCTTTTGTTGGGAGTTTCCGCATTTTTAATTCAGTTTTCTATAATATTGAGACTTCTGCTTATTATTTAAATTCGTTACTTTTGTATTATTGCCGATAATAGTTATAAAGGAATTATGTTATTAATGGAAAGGTAATTAAAATTGGTAGACGCCATCACGACTCCCGAGGGTGGAAAATCCGGGTCGTGACAACCTTAAACGAGTCTGGTGCAAACATGAACTTTTATTAACACTTGCATACTAAACTGAATGAATACATGATTTCTGAACTGTTGATATACTGAACTGAACTGCATTGACTGAATATTGATCTGCCATGGATACGTGAATACAGAACTAACATGGATATTCGAATATAGAACTGGCACGAATATTTGAGAATTGAACTAACATCAATATCAGAGTACTAAGCTGGAATGAATATCTAAGTATTGGACTGACATGAGTAGCTGAGTATCGAACTGACTTGAATATCTGAGTATTGAACTGACATGGGTATCTGACTACTGAACTGGCATGAGTATCTGAGTACTGAACTGACTTGAGTATTTGAGTACTGAACTGGCATGAGTATCTGAGTACTGAACTGACATGAGTATCTGAATACTGAACTGACATGAGTATCTGAGTACTGAACTGACATGAGTATTTGAGTGCTGGAAACTTGAATGTTATAACATGGCACGTGAAATACTGGTTGTACCACCACTAATTCTGGTGGCAACTCCAACTCATAAGCTAATTGACCGATCCTTCGCAAGATTCTATATGGCCCAATATAGTAGGGACTATGCTTTCCTTTCTTCCCAAATCTCATAATGCCTTTCATAGGCGAAACTTTCAGAAACACCTAATCACCAACTTGAACCAACCAATTGGCGATCTACACCTTCTCCCATATAGAGCCTCGCACGGTGCCATCTTGGTACTGAAATGGTAGGTGTTATTATTAGCAAGGTCAATGAGAGGTATGTGATCATCCCAATTACTTTTAACACCAAGGACATATCCTCAACTGTTTAAATAAAATGCTCTGCCTGTCCATAAAGTCTACAACGTTCTTTTTCATGTCGTTCAACTAATAAATCTCCTTGGTCATGATGCATATTTGGGAACCTGGATGGAAATAATACCTAGAATTATGGGCTTCTAACATGATCTCCCCTCTTTAAGTCCATCTATGTCTGGGACACACAATCTGTCCTAGTACCTCAAAGTACCATCATCTCCCCCTTATTCAAAAGCCATCGTCTTATACTTGTGAATCTCCTCTTTCAACTGCAACACGTAGGGATCATCAAATTGTTTCTCCTTCTCAACGGCTACTAAGGGGGAACAAGTCCTATTCTAGACAACAACCCCGTCATCTTTAGAGTCCGAAGTCGAACTCCTATCTTGGCTGGTGAACTTCTTTTACCAGAGTTCTCTTATCTACCTCAATCATGAGTTATACTTCCCACACTTTATCTTCTTAAGAACTTCCTGAAAACACTTATAAAATTGTTGTGAGCTAAGTCTTTTACCAGTACTCCGAAGACTAGAGTCTCGTGCAATGGCACTACCCTCGTGATACATAACTGGGCATGATTTTATAGCTTTCTGTGATCACTTTATCATCAATAACTAAACTCGGTGATCATTCTACTCACTTTGTTTTTCTTACACATGCTAGCACCTTTACCTTATGCGATCGCAATCCCTTGTCCACGATCGCATAGACCAAAATCCGCCCAGTTATTTTTAACTACCGAACTGATTTTCTTTTTCATATTCCATGCTACTATTCGAGTTTCAGATCTCTAACTGGACTTACTGAAAATTTTCACATCACCCCTTAGACCAAAGGTCTTATACTTGTGGATCATTCTCTTTCTCCTGGGATCCAAATAACTTTCCTTATTCTCTGCAATTATCTGCACTCTACGTCAATGACGACTCTTCTTCCAACTTACTTATGAGAAATCTTTCTTACTAGGAAAAACTAAATTATTCACTTAACGGAAAGCTAATGTATTCACAACTATCATATACAATCTTAATAACTTAACTCTGCTCACACTGTCAATCCTGGAGAAACCACATTACGATAATTCCTAAAGGCTATTCTTCTATAGTTTGTGCTCTCACTGCTAGCTAATATTTTTTTTCCACTGCTACTGTACTTCGAGTTTAACTTAAACTCTTTGGGTTCAAACACACGTTCGGTATTTCAAATTGTCATCCACTCACTAGAGTTAACCTGGCTAAGTGAATCAAATTGTACCTCTACTAGCTCTGCTGGAAGTGCTAATTCACTGTATCAACTCCAAACTTACTTACTATTCTTTTACTAACCACCTGCTACCATCATGTTTTCTTGCTCTGCTTTGAATAACTAAAGTGAAGCATAAGGTTATTCTAACTTCCCTCACCATCCGACCCTGTTCTACGGTCGCATACTATCCCTTTTTTTCTTCTAACTATGTGCATGGATCACACTTAGGGAATTCATCTGCCTTAAATGAAATTGGGATATCTAACCCCAAACTTTCTATACAATACTAAATGATATCATACTATAAACATCCCGGGTAATCATTTAGTCATATAACCTAAGGGGGAACTGCCATATCTTTCATCTTACACCAATAGCTGCTTTTTATAGTAACTTACTAACGTGGTACTTCTAGTTCTGATTTGAATAAATATGAACAACTTAAAATCGTTCCCTGAAATTCACTATTGGCTGCTCTTGGTTCTCATTGCATACATCATATCTTTTAGTCATTTGCATGAGTTCTACGAAAAATACATCTCTAATAATAACAATCGTTTTTGACTCCTAGGTATTTTACCCTTAGGCTCTTTTCTGTCCAAACTATAGTGATCAATGTTAGGGTCTGACATCTGAGTTATCATCATCCAACTTGTGGCTCCATTTCCAAAAATTAAATGATGTTGTTCTAGGGGGTAAAACACATACGAATACACTACCATGCCTAAACTTATCTTTCAAAGTATACCATCATCTGATAAATCACTTCATGCGCCCTCCAGTGAGTCTTGGTCTTAATCCGGACCTAAAATGTGCGAAGATTTCGCTATGATCACTGTTACTTACACTTTCTTTGAGAACCCATATGCATCACTATATACTCACAAGTCACCAGAAATTTTGATACACTGAAAATTGTATATTTGGTAAACATATAACTGGATACTGGCGTACTGAATAACCATAAATTTGCTAACTGAAGGACTGTATAACTGGTAACTGAGGTAAATTGATAACCATAAGACATGATAACTGCTTTTGTACTTTGTGATAAGGTTATGCTCTAATTTGTACTACTATACATTGCATCCCACTTTTAACATCCTCTAAGTCTCATATTTACTAACCTGTACTCCATAATTATACCCCAATGGGCAATTATCCTCTCTAGGACCTTAAGTTTCTCCTGCGCGTCACTTGGGTATCCAATACGTTTGGAATTTGATAGGAAGAGAAGGTTAACTATTGCTCTATGCTTCGTGGCACGATCTAGAGTAGAAAGAAATGAGACAATCCTGGATGTCTTGGTAGTTAACCGTTTATATGAGTGGCTGGCACACACATATAAAGGAAACTCCACTAGACACGGCTTCATAGACTCCCTAGGACTAACGGCTTCATAGACTCCCTAGGACTCTTGAACCTAGGGCTCTGATACCAACCTTTTTCAAGCCCTGAACCTGGGCCTGGACGTAACACGGCACTCGGTGCCTGACTACATGTGACCGAGCGAACCAACTGGCCGGCTGAATCAACATGTGGTATCATAACATACTGAATTGTGGAAGATAAACTAACACATGCTGATATACTGAAAGTCTGGATGATATAAATCAAAGTGCGGAAATACTAATACAATTCTGAAACATATTTGTAGCCAACATAGCTTAATATGAAAAGCCTGTGACTCTGTCTAACTGTTACTCTAGTCGTTGAAGCCTCTAATGAAGTACTGAAAACACTAACTACCTATAAATGCTGAAAGACCGTAAAGTAATGATAATGTCCCGAAAGAATATGGGATCACCAAACAGCTGGTACGAGAATCCTAGCGCTCTGAATCATCAACCTGTAAATCATTACCTGCATCGTGAGATGCAAGCCCCGGGCAAAAAGGGACGTCAGTATATTTGAATTGAACTGGTATGTAAAGCAACTGAAAGAAAGAATTGTAAATGCTGAAACTGAAACTGAGCTGATAACTGAGAATTGATAATTGATACTAAAATGATAACTATTGAAATAGAAACTGAAACGATAACTGATAGCTGATATGATAACTAAAATAATAACTGATAACTAATAACTGATAACTGAAATAATAATTTAACCGATAACTGATAATTGATAACTAAAATGATAACTGATAACTGAACTGAACAAAGGAAGTAAGGATATGAATAATCCCTCTTCTGAATGATGAACAACCTGCTTATCTGAATATTAAACTGCGGCCTCAGGCCCAATATATATATATGTACAACTGCGGCCTCGGGCCCAAGTATACGTATACATAACTGCGACCTCAGGTCCAAAATGCATAAAGCATAAACTGCGGCCTCAGGGCCAAAGATGCATAAAGCATAAACTGCGGCCTCAGGCCCAAATACAGGTGTTCAACATTCAAGAACTGAGAATCAAACTACAATACATGATAGTGAAATACTGAATCACACTGAGTTACATGATACTGGAATACTGGATCACTCTGAGTTACATAATACTGGAATACTGAATAGGACTAGATTGAGACATGTATTCTTGAACTGATTATGAACACTGAAACTTCAACTGTTTATGGCATACTGAGTAATCTATATTAAGACTCGGGGGCATCAAACCCAAGTCTATATTGAATACGCACTGAGCTCACAACAGTCAGAATGAAAGTGGTGAACGAGTTATGAAGCTAGAGAATAGAAGTTCTACAACTATTCAAGAAACTAGGCTTAACTATATTTCTGAGTCAATTGGTAACGTCGTCAAAGAAACGTAGTGTAGGGAGAATTATTAAAATTCCCAAACATAGAGAGTTAGCCTCACATACCTTAACTTCCTGCTCTTGAGCATAATACAACATTCGCCAACCCTTTCAACTTTAATCTATATCAATACAAGTCAAAGGGATTCCAAATTAGCAACAATAGTCATGTTTTGGTCACTTAGGCATTTTATCAAACACTCGGTGGCATAAAGCTTCATAGCCCTTATTAATGTTGTCGATACACCCAATAACCCATTCTCTTGCTCCTAGATAAATTCTAAAGTCTCAAATGGTTATAATCAACACTATTCTTTATCACCCATAAGGTAAACAACACCCTTAACCAACAATCAACAATCAATAACCCAAACCTATTACCATTCATGCTTTTCTATCAAACCCATCAACTCATATCTCATGAACTAGAGTCTATAATCATTAATTCAATGATAGAATCAATTAGAGGGTGAAGATATTACCTTTTGACGTTCCATCTTCTTGAATTAGAGTTCTAGGGTTTCTTCTCTCAACAATGATGTCCCAATCGAATATCTAATGATATGGAGGGTTTACCGATGTTGATATGGTGTTGGGGAATTGAAATAAACTTAGAATCACCATTAGAACTTACCTTGGGTGGTGGAGGGACCCTTAAGGAGTTAGGTTTTTGAGAGTTTTCCTTTCTAGAGTAAGTTTTCATGTTTTGGGGCTGTGGGGGACGAAATATAGCTAAAAAATGACTTCCCAAGTTGGCCCCACGTTCCAATAGGCACGACCGCGGTCCCGACCGCGGTAAATCGCTGGGACACTGCCTCACCACCGCGGTCACGGTAAAAACGCGGCAGGAACGCGGTGGTTACACACTATTTTGTAAAACAGACATAACTTTTGCACAGAGCTCCGTTTGGGCTCCACAACATATTGTCGGAAAGCTATTTCAATGGCCTACAACTTTCATGCTTTGAGTTTTCCTAAATTCCTTACACATTTTCACTAAACCCTGCTGGAAGACAGACCTTCTGCAAACTTAGTCGAATTTGTCAAATCTTATGCACCTCACTTTCTATCTTGATTTTGAAACAACTATTTTCACCCATAATCATCCCGATGGGACTTCACATGTCCAAAATATAACCTTACTACTCCTTTATCTCATTCATACTTAAGCCGAATGTACGGGGTGTTACATTATCTCCCCCTTGGGATCATTCGTCCTCGAATGATTGTCCTGACTGTAACTTCTGCTAACTCCGGACCTTAAACGGGTCTGGTGGAAACATGAACTTCAATTAACACTTGCATACTAAACTGTATGAATACTTGATTACTGAACTGTTGTGATACTGAACTGAATGACTAATGCATTGACTGAATATTGATCTGCCATGGATACGTGAATACTGAACTAACATGGATATATGAATATTGAACTGGCACGAATATTTGAGAAATCTGAGTACTAAGCTGGCATGAATGTCTAAGTATTGGACTAACATGAGTAGCTGAGTATTGAGCTGACATGAGTATTTGAGTACTGAACTGACATGAGTATCTGAGTATTGAAACTGACATGAGTATCTGACTACTGAACTGACATGAGCATTTGAGTACTAAACTGGCATGAGTATCTGACTGCTGGAAACTTGAATATTATAACATGACACGTGAAATACTGGTTGTACCACCACTAATTCTGGTGGCAACTCCAACTCATAAGCTAATTGACCGATCCTTCGCGGCCCAATATAGTAGGGACTATGCTTTCCCTTCTTCCCAAATCTCATAATGCCTTTCATAGGCGAAACTTTCAGAAATACCCAATTACTAACTTGAACCAACCAATTGGCGATCTACACCTTCTCCCATACAGAGCCTCGCACGTGCCATCTTGACACTAGATTGGTAGGTTATTATTAGCAAGGTCAATGAGAGGTATGTGATCATCCCAATTACTTTTAACATCAAGGACATATCCTCAACTGTTTAAATAAAATGCTCTGCCTGGCCATAAAGTCTACGACGTTCTTTTTCATGTCGTTCAACCAATAAATCTCCTTGGTCATGATGCATATTTGGGAACCTGGATAGAAAGAATACCTAGAATTATGGGCTTCTAACATGATCTTCCCTCTTTAAGTCCATCTATGTCTGGGACACACAATCTGTCCTAATACCTCAAAGTACCATCATCTCCCCCTTATTCAAAAGCCATCGTCTTATACTTGTGAATCTCCTCTTTCAACTGCAACACGTAAGGATCATCAAATTGTTTCTCCTTCTCAACGGCTACTAAGGGGTAACAAGTCTTGTTCTAGACAACAACTCCGTCATCTTTAGAGTCCGAAGTCGAACTCCTATCTTGGCTGGTGAACTTCTTTTACCAGAGTTCTCTTATCTACCTCAATCATGAGTTATACTCCCACACTTTATCTTCTTAAGAACTTCTTGAAAACACTTATAGAATTGTTGTGAGCTAAGTCTTTAACCAGTACTCCGAAGACTAGAGTCTCGTGCAATGGCACTACCCTCGTGAAACATACTGGGCATGATTTTATAGCTTTCTGTGATCACTTTATCATCAATAACTAAACTCGGTGATCATTCTACTCACTTTGTTTTTCTTACACATGCTAGGCATAATCCGTGTGATAATTATACAATTTTCCCTCATTACCGAACTGATTTTCTTTTTCATATCCCATGCTACTATTCGAGTTTCAGATCTCCAACTGGACTTACTGCAAATTTTCACATCACCCCTTAGACCAAAGGTCTTATACTTGTGGATCCTTCTCTTTTTGCTGGGATCCAAATAACTTTCCTTATTCTCTGCAATTCTTTGCACTCTACGTCAATGACGACTCATCTTCCAACTTACTTCTGAGAAATCTTTCTTACTAGGAAAAACTAAATTATTCACTTAACGGAAAGCTAATGTATTCACAACTAACATACACAATCTTAATAACTTAACTCAGCTCACACTGTCAATCTTGGAGAAACCACATTTCGATAATTCCTAAGGCTATTCTTCTATAGTTTGCTCTCATATTGCTAGCTGATTATCTTTCCCACTATCGCTATACTTCGGGTTTAACATAAACTCTTTGGGTTATAACACACGTTCGGTATTTCAAACTGTTATCCGCTCACTAAAGTTAACCTGGCTATGTGAATCAAATTGTACCTCTACTAGCTCTGCTGAAAGTGCTATTTCACTGTATCAACTCAAAACTTACTTACTATTCTTTTACTAACCACCTGCTACCATCATGTTTTCTTGCTCTGCTTTGAATAACTAAAGTGCAGCATAAGGTTATTCTAACTTCCCTCACCATCCGACCCTGTTCTACGGTCGCATACTATCCCTTTTGTTTCTTCTAACTATGTGCATGGATCACACTTAGGGAATTCATCTGCCTTAAATGAAATTGGGATATCTAACCCCAAACTTTCTATACAATACTATATTGTATCATACTATAAACATCCCCGGTAATCATTTAGTCACATAACCTAAGGGTGAACTACCATATCTTTTATCTTACACCAATAGCTGCTTCTTATAGTAACTTACTAACGTGGTACTTCTAGTTCTGATTTGAATAAATATGAACAACTTAAAATCGTTCCCTTAAATTCACTATTGGCTGCTCTTGGTTCTCATTGCATACATTATATCTTCTAGTCATTTGCATGAGTTCTACAAAAAATACATCTCTAATAATAACAATCATTTTTGACTCCTAGGTATTTTACCCTTAGGCTCTTTTTTGTCCAAACTATAGTGATCAATGTTAGGGTCTGACATCTGAGCTATCATCATCCAACTTGTGGCTCCATTTCCAAAAATTAAATGATGTTGTTCTAGGAGGTAAAACACATACGAATACACTACCATGCCTAAACTTATCTTTCAAAGTATACCATCATCTGATAAATCACTTCCTGCGCCCTCCGGTGAGTCTTGGTCTTAATCCGGACCTAAAATGTGCGAAGATTTCGCTATGATCACTGTTACTTACACTTTCTTTGAGAGCCCATATGCATCACTATATACTCACAAGTCACCAGAAATTTTGATACACTGAAAATTGGATATTTGGTAAACATATAACTGGATACTGGCATACTGAATAACCATAAATTTGCTAACTGAAGGACTGTATAACTGGTAACTGAGGTAAACTGATAACCATAAGACATGATAACTGCTTTTGTACTTTGTGATAAGGTTATGCTCTAATTTGTACTACTATCCATTGCATCCCACTTTTAACATCCTCTAAGTCTCATATTTACCAACCTGTATTCCATAATTATACCCCAATGGGCAATTATCCTCTCTAGGACCATAGGTTTCTCCTGCGCGTCGCTTGGGTATCCAATAGGTTTGGAATTTGATAGGAAGAGAAGGTTAACTATTGCACTAAGCTTCGTGGCAAGATCTAGAGTAGAAAGAAATTAGACAATCCTGGATGTCTTGGTAGTTAACCGTTTATATGAGTGGCCGGCACACACATATAAAGGAAACTCCACTAGACACGGCTTCATAGACTCCCTAGGACTCTTGAACCTAGGTCTCTGATACCAAGCTTTGTCAAGCCCCGAACCTGGGCCTAGACGTAACACGGAACTCAGTGCCTGACTACATGTGACCGAGCGAACCAACTGGCAGGCTGAATCAACATGTGGTATCATAACATACTGAATTGCGGAAGATAAACTAACACATGCTGATATACTGAAAGTCTGGATGATATAAATCAAAGTGCGGAAATACTAATACAATTCTAAAACATATTTGTAGCCAACATAGCTTAATATGAAAAGCCTGTGACTCTGTCTAAGTGTTACTCTAGTCTATGAAGCCTCTAATGAAGTACTGAAAACACTGACTGCCTGTAAAAGCTGAAAGACCGTAAAGTAATGATAATGCCCCGAAAGAACTGGGGATCACCAAACAGCTGGTACGAGAATCCTAGCGCTCTGAATCATCAACCTGTAAATCATTACCTGCATCGTGAGATGCAGGCCCCGGGCAAAAAGGGACGTCACTACATTTGAATTGCACTGGTATGTAAAGCAATCGAAAGAAAGAATTGTAAATGCTGAAACTGAAACTGAGCTGATAACTAAGAATTGATAATTGACACTGAAATGATAACTATTGAAACAAAAACTGAAACGATAACTGATAGCTGATAACTGATAACTAAAATAATAACTGATAACTGATAACTGAAATGATAACTGATAATTAAAATGATAACTGAACCGATAACTGATAATTGATAACTAAAATGATAATTGATAACTGAACTGATTCAAAGGAAGTAAGGATATGAATACTCCCTCTTCTGAATGATGAACAACATGTTTATCTGAATATTAAACTGCGGCCTCAGGCCCAATATATATATGTGCACAATTGCAGCCTTGGGCCCAAGTATATGTATATATAACTGCGACCTCAGGTCCAAAATGCATAAAGCATAAACTGCGACCTCAGGCCCAAAGATGCATAAAGCATAAACTGCAGCCTCAGGCCCAAATACAGGTGTTCAACATTCAGGAACTGAGAATCAAACTACAATACATGATAGTGAAATACTGAATCACACTGAGTTACATGATACTGGAATACTTGATCACACTGAGTTACATAATACTGGAATACTGAATAGGACTAGACTGAGACATGTATTCTTGAACTGATTATGAACACTGAAACTTCAACTGTTTATGGCATACTGAGTAATCTATATTAAGACTCGGGGGAATCAAACCCAAGTCTATATTAAATACGCACTGAGCTTACAACGTTCAGAATGAAAGTGGTGAACGAGTTATGAAGCTAGAGAATATAAGTTCTACAACTATTCAAGAAACTAGGCTTAACTATATTTCTGAGGCAATTGGTAAAGTCGTAAAAGAAACGTAGTGTAGGGAGAATCAATAAAATTCCCAAACATAGAGAGTTAGCCTCATATAACTTAACTTCCTGCTCTTGAGCATAATACAACATTCGCCAACTCTTTCAACTTTAATCTATATCAATACAAGTCAAAGGGATTCCAAATTAGCAACAATAGTCATGTTTTGGTCACTTAAGCATTTTATCAAACACTCGGTGGCATAAAGCTTCATAGCCCTTATTAATGGTGTCTCTACACCCAATAACTCATTCTCTTGCTCCTAGATAAATTCTAAAGTCTCAAATGGTTATAATCAACATTATTCTTTATCACCCATAAGGTAAACAACACCCTTAACCAACAATCAACAATCAATAACCCAAACCTATTACAGTTCATGCTTTTCTATCAAACCCATCAACTCATATCTCATGAACTAGCGTCTATAATCATTAATTCAATGATAGAATCAATTAGAGGGCGAAGATATTACCTTTTGACGTTCAATCTTCTTGAATTCGAGTTCTAGGGTTTCTTCTCTCAACAATGATGTCCCAATCGAATATCTAATGATATGGAGGGTTTACCGATGTTGATAAGGTGTTGGGTAATTGAAATAAACTTAGAATCACCATTAGAACTTACCTTGGGTGGTGGAGGGACCCTTAAGGAGTTAGGTTTTTGAAAGTTTTCCTTTCTAGAGTAAGTTTTTATGTTTTGGGGCTGTGGGGACGAAATATAGCTAAAAAAATAACTTCCCAAGTTGGCCACCGCATCCCAGTAGGCGCGACCGCGGTCCCGACCGCGGTAAATCGCTGGGACACTGCCTCACCACCGCGGTCGCGGTAAAAACGCGGCAGGAACGCGGTGGTTACACACTATTCTGTAAAACGGGCATAACTTTTTGCACAGAGCTTCGTTTGGGCTCCACAATATATCTTTGGAAAGCTATTTCAATGACCTACAACTTTCATGCTTTGAGTTTTTCTAAATTCCTTACATATTTTCACTAAACCCTGCTGGAAGACAGACCTTCTGCAAACTTAGTCGATTTTGTCAAATCTTATGCACCTCACTTTCCATCTTGATTTTGAAACAACTATTTTCACCCATAATCATCCCGATGGGACTTCACATGTCCAAATATAACCTTGCTACTCCTTTAACTCATTCATACTTAAGCCGAATGTACGGGGTGTTACATTCGGCTTCGGTTTCGGCTTCGGCTTCGGCCGTTTTGCATAAACAGCCATTCTGAAGAGTTGCACCTCTTCAGATTTCAGCCCAACTTTGGCTATACAACACTATTCTGCTCAGAATTTTCATGCGATTTTCTGAGTTTCTCCTCCTTCTTCTGCATACTTTTAACATTAAACAAAGCAACAGTAAGTGTGATTTGCTACCGAACTTTGTGTTGCTGAAACACTAGGGTTTGAAGTACCACTACACCAGTGTGTAATTCGTTCTATCCTGGGAGGAAATAATCCATAACCCTGTGAATTCAGTGGGCTCGAATTGGTTTTCTGTTATTTCGTTGTTCATTTCTGTTTATGTTCATTTCTGTTTATGTTCATTTTTGTTTATGTTCATTTATATTTCCAGAATTATTTTACAAATACAGTATACTAACAGTTTACAAGCCATTTTAGGTGACATTCTTATATAGATAATCTTCACATCATAGCCACTAAATAATTTTTAAAAGCCTTTGTATTTAAAATGTGTCATAGATGGTCAAGGACTGCGAGGTCAAGTCCTTAAATAAACATGAAATTCTACTATTTTCTAAATGACTAGTTCGGTCTCTCTCCTTTCAAAATTTTTACTATTAAATTATATCTTTTTATTGCCAAGTATATGCTTATTATGTGGACTCGTTGTAATATTCGTAAGTGTCGGCTTGTTTTCTTGTTAATTTTTTGTTACTTGTTAGTCAAACTACTTGCTTTATTATCTTATATGTTAATGTTAATTATTGATTTCAAATTAAAATCGACACCAAAATTAACGACATGTGACTAACAATTGCCATAATGCCATATCTCTAACAAGAGAAGGACAATAATTCGGTTATACACCGTGATGGAGGTTTATTATTTTATTTTATTGCTGCTATTATTATTTCTTTTACTTGCTTGATTATTTTGCTTATTCACTACTTGTATACACGGTTTACCTTAAATTTATAGGAAATTTGCATCTAGAAAGTACTTGCAATTACATACTAATTATTTATTCCATGGTTTAAATATTTAGGATTACTGTCTAGTTAATGAAAATTCGTTTTACATCAGTTTATTTAATTTCTTTCTTTATTTTACTTAATTAATTTCACAATCCCACCTAATTTAATCCAGAAGGGAAACGCCTTTTGTGGATTAAAGGTGCCAAACACTTCTCTTTGGATTTAATTTGAACTTGTTTGCTCAAAAAATGTTACACATCTTACGAGTACTAAACAATATAAATTAATCCCGGGATAATCATAGCAAATCGTAATAATCCGTTGGACCAAATGAAAGAAACTAAATTAAGAACTCAGAATTAGGGGGAGAAGCATTAGAAACCTTTATTGATAATATTTGTTTGGTCTGCCTCTCCATGAAGAGGTTCAGAGCCTTACAATGGTGTTTTTCTCTTCCCATAAGAGGGGTATATTTTCTCGTTTCTCTCTCCTCTCACTAGTGGTCAAGAAGCCCCCCTTTTCTAGGGCTACTGCTCTTCGTATTTATAAATGTGAGCTTTGTGAGCTGGCAATAAATGGCCGTGGCCATGCTGAAGTTCCGTCCCCATGGGGGAATGACTGGGCCGTACCCTCGTAGATTAAATCGGACCAGAGTCGAGTCCTGTTACGAATAAAGTGGCCATACCACTTTATTAATTATGTATTAGCTCAGGACGAGATTAACTCCGTTAATTATCGTGGGGTCGGATTTTGACCCATACAGTTAGTCCATCCGCTTATTGAGGTCGGGCCTCGGCCGAGCTCGATGAGCGGACTTCGTCGATTGTGATTTGAAAACAACTCGAATAAGGGGGGGTCGTCTTATTGGCGGCGGTGGCCTTAGCCGTTTACACGTTGGCGCTGGCCGTAGCCCTTCGTACATTGGAGAGCCTTTTATACATTAGAGATGGTCGTAGCCTTTCATATGTTGAGGTTGGCCGTAGCCTTTCATATATTGAAGATGGCTGTAGCCTTTTATATATTGGAGATGGCCGTAGCCATTCGCATATTGAGGACGGCCGTAGCCTTTTATATATTGGAGATGGCCGTGGGGAATGAATATGCGCCGAGTACGTATTTGGTCGTCCAAAATTTTAACGGCGTACGGCACATTCTTTCAGTGTTCACAGGTCGTAGCGATTGTTCTGACGGCGGTATGCTGGCGGATGGCTGAGAAGCCGCTTTATGGAGCTCGTCATAATGACGCTTGTTACGACAGAACTGAACCGTTTTACGGTTGGTCGTGCAGTTAATGATGGCCATTGGGCTTCGCAAAAGCCATTTATGTTGCCTATAAAGGTGGGTTGAGGCATTTATTCCTCATATTTTCATTGTTCATCTGAGAGAGAGATTCTGAGGAAACTTTTTCGTTTTGCTAATTCATCTTCTCTTTTCTTTCCTTTGATTGTGACAACATTTGTCTTCAGTAGATCAACAATGGCAGTCAGTTCTTCTCACGGTGCTCCTCCGGTAGATTTTCCGGTAGTTGAAGGACCATCTCCGACAATGGGAGGTGCAGAACAGATGGAGTCCGGCGAAATCCCGTCGGTTGACGAGGTGGTTCCTCGGCCCGGAGGTCCGGCGATCGATTTCACCGTCGACGGTGGAGAGGAACCGGTGGATGAAGCCCCGTTGATGGGGGAAATCGGGATGGCCCGATTGCGGGAACAGGGTGTCGTTCCTACCCATGCAGACATCGTTCTCGCTAGAAGCGAGGAGAGGGTCCACACCGACCGTAGGGGATACTGCGTTTTTTACGCCTATCCTTTCAGGTTGGGGTTCAATATCCCGCTCCCAATGCTGGTGGTGGATTTCTGCCGTCATTACGGGGTGTGCCCAGGTCAGCTCACTCCTTCCCTCTACAAATTGTTGGCGATGTTCATCAAATATGCGGAATTGGCCCGTAGGGAGGTCACGCTGCAGCACGTGCTGAGTCTCTACGCTCCCCAGAGAGTCCGTGGCACCATGATTCAGGCGTGCCCTCGTGGGGCGAGGGGCCTGGTCACGAGATTGGATGACGAGGTCGACCCCCGCCCTTTCGAGCACTTCTTTTATATCAGGACCCAACACCTGGTGGCGGATGCTACTGGGTTCCCAGAGGCCTGGAACCATGCACGTAAGTTCTTTAGTGGTTGAATTCTTTTATTCCCCTCTTTATGATCTGTGCTTATGAGCGTTAACTCGTGTCTTTTTTGTAGCCGACAGGTCGCCGCCGCCCCCATTGCCTTGGATACGCGAATGGGTCGAGGCCGTACTCCCCCATACGAGGGGGATACGTACGTGGGCGTCTTTCTGGGAGAGGCATGGCCGTAGGCCTGTGGCAGGTAAAAAATTGGTCTCTTCTTCTGTTCCGCTTTGTTTCAGCTTTATTCATTAACCTTGTTTTCTTGTGATTAGGGAGGGCGCGCCGCGTCAGGGCCCCTCAGTTGGCCTTCCGTCGGCCTGGTGCAGTTGCTCGGCTTACTGCAGCGCCAGTGTCGCGCTCAACACCGAGGGCGGCATCAGTCGAGTCTTCAGCGGTTTCTTCTCCATCACGGACCCTACTTCGGGACGAGGGGCCATCGGGGGTTGTGCGCCCTAGAGCGGAGTCGTCATCAGATGGGGAGGAGGAGAGGCCGTTGATAAGGCGTAGGGTCGCGTTCGCGCCGGCTCCTCCTGTGGTAATTAATTTAGACTCCCCGCCGGCGGACGCGGAGAGGAGTGCTGCTGCGGTGCCTGCCCCTGAGGGCGGACAAACAATGGGGGTTGCCCCGGTTGGCTTAGGCCGTGATGATACCGTCGCTTCGGCGGCTCAATTGGTGGTTCCAGTCGCTGAGACGGGAGGTAGTTCCTCAGCGGCTGCTAATGTGGGTGAGGAGGATGAGTCTGAATCCGACTTGGACCCCGACGACGTCCGTATGTTCCAGGAAGGCTCCACCAATGCAGCGGTGCGCGCAGAGGGGCGATCTCGTTTTATCGAGGTTCCCACGGAATTGAACTTATTGCTCCAAGGGGAAAGCTTGGTGCCGCAGTTCGAGATGCTGTGCTCGGAGGCCGAGAATACGTCGCTGAGGGGCGTTACGGATGTCGGGCTGATGAATGAAGTAGCCGTGATGAGCTTGAGGGTATGTACTGTTACGTCGGTTCGCTTCTTCTTTACCTTAGGTTTATTCTTTTATTCTGATCGTTGTCTTTGCTTTGCAGTCTTATCTGTTGGAGGTGGAGAGCATCCGTCGAGCCAAGGTCCGCTCGGGGATATTTTTGCGGGCGCTGGAGAAGTATCGCCGCTACCGGGATCAGTGTCGAGAGTTGCGGGAGCGCTTGAGGAACGATCCTCGTAGCCGGGCCTTGGTCGAAGAGCTGGCGAGGCGGGAGGTTCAGATGCGGCAAGCACTTGACAGGACGAGTGCTCTCGAGGAGCAGCTCCGCCGAAAGGATGAGGAGCTCGAGGCGGTAAAGAGGGCTGCAGCTGAGTGCGAGCTTCGTGACCAGGCGAAGGCGGCGGAGGTCACTGCTGCATGGAGCGGGAAGGTAACCGCGTTAGAGGATGAAGTCGCGGCATTGAAGCTTCAAGTGAGGGATGCCTCGTCGAGGGCCGGGGCGTTGAAGGAAGCTATCCGCGTGCATGAATCCCAACGGGCGTTGGAAAGGGATGCTGCGGCCTTTAGAGAGGCGAGTCTCGAGGAGCGGATTGGTGTCTTCGAGCAGGACGCCCAGGTCATGGCGGACCGAATCACGGCCTTGGAAGAAGAGAATCAGCGGCTACGGGATCAAGCCGCTTCTTCCAGCCAGGCTCGAGAACTTTGGGTCTTTGCCGAGGCCCAACGTGATGTATATAAGAGTTTGTGGGAGGCTGGCGTCGTGACCAAAGCTGCTTTCGAGGGGGCGCGTCAGAAGGCTCGTGAGGCCCGTGCCGACTGTGGTTTTGATGCGGCGACGCCCGAGGCTGACGCTGGTGCAGACGGTGGCGCGGACGACACCGAGTAAAAAAGATGATGATGCATTTTTTTTTCTTGTCTTGTTCGCCGCTTGGCGTTTAGGTGTTTCTTGTTGTTTTTCTTTTTATTTCTTGTATTGATCGGCCTTGGCCGGGTGTAAGCGGGGATGACCCGCAATTTGACTTTGTAAATATATAAGTTTTCTTTTCTATTGCCTGCCTTGTGCTTATTTTGTGTCACTGTTTTTCTTTCGTTCTTTAGAGTTTTTGTTGCGCTTCTTGTTGAACGTCGGCATTGGCGGCCCTAGTCGAATTTAGATCGACGACTTTAGTCGTGACAGAATCGACGGTCTTAGCCATAAAGGCGACTTCGACTGTCGTCGAGTCGTTTATTTACCTTAGTCGAATCTAGGTCGACTGTTGGCGACGATGGCCTTAGCCATAATATAATTGATGGCCTTGCTTTTTCAACTCGATGCGGGCGAGTCTTGGCCGTTATTTGGCGATAGCGGCGTTTAGCCTTAGTCCCAGTTCGGACGAGGTCGAACTACCGGTCGTGATAGTAAAAAATGCAGCCTCGTAGTTCGAACGGGGCCGAACTTTACGTGGCCCGAATCTTAATTCGAGTTGGGAGAACTTACTTGGATGGCGAGGGTGCCTATCCTGCGCTTCGATTAGTTGGAGGTCGGGCTTTGCTTTCACGGATGAAGGCGTTTGGCCTGAGTCTCGGTTCAACCGTGGTTGAACTTGCTAAAGTTGAGGACGAAGGCGTCCATCCTTATAGTTCGAGCGAGGTCGAGCTCGTTGGATTTAATGATGAAGGCACATAGCCTGAGTCTTGGTTCAATCGTAGTTGAATTTGCTAATGAAGGCGCATAGCCTGAGTCCCGGTTCAACCGTAGTCGAACTTGCTAATGAAGGCGCATAGCCTGTCTTGGTTCAACCGTAGTTGAACTTTTTGGCGAAGGCATATAGCCTGAGTCCTGGTTCAACCGTAGTTGAACTTGCTAATGAGGGCGCATAGCCCGTCTTGGTTCAACCGTAGTTGAATTTGTTGGCGAAGGCGCATATAGCCTGAGTCCCGATTCAACCGTAGTCAAACTTGCTAATAAAGGCGCATAGCCTGTCTTGGTTCAACCGTAGTTGAACTTTTTGGCGAAGGCATATAGCCTGAGTCCCGGTTCAACCGTAGTTGAATTTGCTAATGAAGGCGCGTAGCCTGTCTTGGTTCAACCGTAGTTGAACTTTTTGGCGAAGGCACATAGCCTGACTTGGTTCAACCGTAGTTGGACTTTTTGGCGAAGGCACATCGCCTGAGTCCTGGTTCAACCGTAGTTGAACTTGCTAATGAGGACGCATAGCCCGTCTTGGTTCAACCGTAGTTGAATTTGTTGGCGAAGGCGCATATAGCCTGAGTCCCGGTTCAACTGTAATCGAACTTGCTAATGAAGGCGCATAGCCTGTCTTGGTTCAACCGTAGTTGAACTTTTTGGCGAAGGCATATAGCCTGAGTCCCTGTTCAACCGTAGTTGAATTTGCTAATGAAGGCGCGTAGCCTGTCTTGGTTCAACCGTAGTTGAACTTTTTGGCGAAGGCACATAGCCTGACTTGGTTCAACCGTAGTTGGACTTTTTGGCAAAGGCACATCGCCTGAGTCCCGGTTCAACTACTGTTGAACTTTGTCGATCTTGATAACGAAGGCACAGAGCCTGAATCCCATATTGTGGGTATCGAGTGCTGGAACTCGTTTTGGATTCGAGACCTTGAGCGGCTTACCCATTGTCTTCCCAACCAGGGTATATAGGCTGTCTTGAGGCGAATCTCGGCTCGAGATATCTCCGTGCCGGTTTCCGACCGGAGTTCGTATGCCTTACAGAGACCTCCCCTGAGGAAAGGAGGGGGCCCCTTCTTCTTGTTTGCACTATATGAGATTGGAGAGAGAGTGAGGACTTAGATCTTTGTTTGAGATCTTCGAGCTCCCCTTCGAGTTTGGCGCTTCTTTTCTTTTGGTCCAGGGAAGAACTACGCGATTTTGCTATGAAATCCCCACAGACAGCGCCAAATTGTTTGCTCAAAAAATGTTACACATCTTACGAGTACTAAACAATATAAATTAATCCCGGGATAATCATAGCAAATCGTAATAATCCGTTGGACCAAATGAAAGAAACTAAATTAAGAACTCAGAATTAGGGGGAGAAGCATTAGAAACCTTTATTGATAATATTTGTTTGGTCTGCCTCTCCATGAAGAGGTTCAGAGCCTTACAATGGTGTTTTTCTCTTCCCATAAGAGGGGTATATTTACTCGTTTCTCTCTCCTCTCACTAGTGGTCAAGAAGCCCCCCTTTTCTAGGGCTACTGCTCTTCGTATTTATAGATGTGAGCTTTGTGAGCTGGCAATAAATGGCCGTGGCTATGCTGAAGTTCCATCCCCATGGGGGAATGACTGGGCCGTACCCTCGTAGATTAAATCGGACCAGAGTCGAGTCCTGTTACGAATAAAGTGGCCATACCACTTTATTAATTATGTATTAGCTCAGGACGAGATTAACTCCGTTAATTATCGTGGGGTCGGATTTTGACCCATACAGAACTCTTCCCTATATCTTTATTTCATAGGTCATTAATGAAGTTAGGCCTCATTTGTTTGCATTTAATGGAGGTCTGAATCTTAATCATTCAGATCTCAGATACTAAGTGCGTTTGTTTTTAAAGTCTGAATCTTAATTATTCAGATCTTAATCATTAAGTGTGTTTGTTTTTTTTACTTTACAACAACTTAATAGGTCTGAATAGGTCTGTATGATTAAGATCTATAACAGAGACTTAATTTCACTAAGATGCTATCACATATTCATTATTAATTGCTGCCACCGCCTACCATTATCAACTACCACCATGCCACCGCCACCAACATACTCAACCACCACCACCACCCACCACCACTACCACCACGCCACCATCATCCTCAATCATAGCCTCCATTATCGACTATCCCCGCCACTCCGACCACCATCATTCTGACCCACAATCAACACTCATCCGCCTCAACTACCACAACTGACCACCCCATTACCATCAACAACCACAGCGGACATTGCCTATCATTATAACCTACCACCACCCACCCACCACCTTCCTCAATCACAACTACTACCACCACCCGACATTATTAACTATCACCACCCATCACCACCATCCTCAATCATAATCGCCACCACTACCAATCACTACTAGCTACTAGCATGAACCACCATCATCAACCAAAACTACCACCAACCACCCCCTCTACTCATTAGGAGTTGTCACAAGGCTAGCTCTGTCCATGTAAAAAATGGGACGAGACACTTATTAGATAACTGTAGTAAATTTTTGATACGCTTAATTGCTAATCTGATAAACGGGATAACAAACCTCCTAGCTAGCAAAATTAAAATTTAATGATAAAAAAAAAAGTTACACTGTCTGGACATATATAAAATTACTTAAATCCAGTGGCATAGTGCTTAGCTCAATTTTATCGGATGTCCCCGAAGGGACTAGTGCTTAGCTCAATTGAGAAGCCAATTTATATATCTTCATCATTATGCCTAACAACAATAACTTTACTACTGTTGGATGTGACAATTCAGAAAACCCTTTATTCTTTGATAGGTTTGACAAGTTATGAATAACAGTATTTGGAGTAGGAGATTCTAATTAGTATGTAACTAATAGTCGTACATTCGTACTCGCTCGATGCGCGATCAATATTAAAAATATAAATTAAATTAAATGTGATCGGTCTTGTTTGAACATATTAGATCGTATTGCTTTAATAAATTTCAATTGCACACTTATTTGTCAATATGATATACCCGATAATAAAATCTCTATTAATTTAAAAGGGACTTATATAGTCATTGAATAACTTTTTTGTTCTATATTTTTCTTTATTCCATTATCCAATGTTTAGTATTTCTACATTGTTAATAGAAATTTTTTAATTTCATTTTTAAAAATAAAATATTTTATTTTGTTATTTTATAGATATTTAAATTCAAGAATAATAACCAATAACTAATTATTAATTACTTATGCCATATAGCTTTTTTCTAGGCTGCCACTTAGCTTAAGGAGCGGTTTTTTTTCTCTCATTTTAATAATATATAGAATTTTTATGTGAACTGAAAATAAATCACAAGAGAGTTTTATCAATCTAATGCTCCTAAGAAAAATGTGGTGGATGGTAGCATAAAACAAGAAAAATAATGAAAAACTAGTACTATCTGTTTGAGTATTGCAACCTATGTGCTAGCTATATTAACCATACTTATTTGAATGCATTTTGATTAATCTATTGGATATTTATTTTCCACCAACAAAGATATCGAGTAATTTTCTACCAAAGATTGGACCGATAGGAAAAATTTAAGCATTCTCTCTCTTTTCTTTGACTTGTGGGATGGAGGTAGAGCGCGAATAGGTACTCAAAAACCCATAGAGTATATAAGTTAGTACTAACAACATTAACGTTTTTATTAATTTTATGTACTGACGGTGTTGGAAATTTTGTACAATCAGATCGTTTGAAAAGTAATAATAAAATTGTTTTATTTAATTAACATTTATTGGAGCCTATAATAAATGGTAAGTAATTCATATGTTATAATACCTTATTGTACTAATCGATGATATAAAAATTAATTACAATAAACACGTAATTTATTATTCACGCTTCAAATGTCCAGTTGTATGCATGCAAACTTGCATTTTGGAAGTTAATTCAAATGAAAGGCTGTATTGGGGTTAGGCTGTTAGATTTTCGGGAAAATTTTAAAAATAGCCGATTTACAACTGGTCATTCAAAAATAGTCCAGTTTCAAAAGTAATCGAAATTTAGCCACTTTTCATGTAAAGATAAATCTGAGCGAAAACACTGTTCAAAATCTGGAAAATACGCCCGCATATTATACGGGAGTTCCAGCATAAGTATGCTTGAACTCCCGCATATTATACGGGAGTCCGTACGAGTACTATGACTTGGAACCTCCGGTACTAATAATGCGGGTAGTTCGTAAGTNCCAGGATAACTATGCTGGAACTCCCGTATAATATGCGGGAGTTCAAGTATAATTATGCTGGAACTCCCGCATAATATACTGGAGTTCCAGCAAGTATAAATGTCCAGTATAATATACTGGAGTTTGGAGCACCGGTGCTCCAGTCTCCCGTATATTATACAGGAGTCAGCAAAGTATATCGGTCCAGCATAATATGCTGGAGTTCGTACACAAATGCACCGAACTCCCGTATATTATACGGGACCGGTCTCTGTTGCAGCAAAATAGTGGCTATTTTTCATTGACTTGGTAAACGCTGGCTATTTTTGATTGACCAGTGCGAAAACTGGCTATACCGTGCTATTTTGACTAGATTTTCCACCCCGCTAGGACTAGATAGCCTAGCCCATTTTGACATTCTAATCGGACCAAAAGTTTAAGAAACAAAAGCCCATTATCTTTTAAGGTTTGTTGGCAAAGATTACTTTTAATTCGCGGCCGAAACTATTTACATACAATAGTGACGCAAATTGTATAAAATTTATATATTTTTTTGTATATAACACACACACACACACACACACACAAACACATATATATATATATATGGCGAAATACATAAACGGCCCCTTCAAGTTGTCCTCAACGGTCAGCCAGACACCTCAACTGACCTCATTTTCAGTTGGACACTTCAAGCCTTCAATAAAGTAGCCAATTAAACACCCAACCTCATCGACCCACCTCGCGTGAAATACACTCTCGGATTCATGTCAAACGAACAAATGAGAAAATGCCATGTATAATTTTAATTAAAAAATTTGCCACCTAATATAAAACAAAAACAAAAAAAAAAAGCAATAATAATAATTTAAAAAAAAGGAACAATAATTATGGAAAAGCTCCTTTAATCACCATCTCTATGAATCGTCTCCAGTTTTCTTCAGCAATTATTTTGCGGGGAAATTGCAAAAAAAAAAAAAAAAAACACACACACACACACCACTCACCCTTCTTCAATCGGAACTTCACTTCAATTTAGATTAACAGACAGATCTCAAAATCCAACGTACAACACCAGTTAGATGCGAACAGAGACCAGGAACGACGACGGCAACGGACTGAAAACCACGAACGGCGACGAAGATATTGGACACCGGGCCGGAGTATGTTGGAGGAGCAATGTTACCGATTTTCCTCAACGATTTGCGGCAAAATAACGACCTTATCACTGGTCTTAGGGTGGAGTTCGGTGGTGGTTTCTTGGGATTTCAACTTCTGCTATGTTAATCTCCAAATCCTTTGTTGATATCTTCTCATTGTTGGGAATCCAAATCACTGTGTTCATCCATTTTGTATCGACCGCTGATTTGAAGCAAAGATGAGCAATTGAAGTAGCAATTGAAGTGGGCGGTCAATGAAATTATTATTATGTAGTGGTTGTTATTAATTGTTACATTATTTTAAGATTGAACAAGAGTGGGTGGATTAATGGCGGAAGGAAGAGATTTGGTAAAGATGGAATATTTTGGGAAGAAAGTGAAATTAATGTGTGGAAAATAAAATATAATGGGACCCACATAAAATAAAGTTAAATTTAAAAGAAAAAAGAAAAAAACCTTAATTTTAGATCGNAGCGTGAAGGGTTCACGAGGTCGTACTTTAGTGGAGAAGAAGTGTCCAACTGAAAATGGGGTCAATTGAGGTGTCTGGCTGACCGTTGAGGACAACTTGAAGGGGTTGTTTATGTATTTCGCATATATATATATATATATATATATATATATATATATATATATATATATATATATATATTATTTTGAAATCGACTATACAATATTATTTCCCTGGTCATCATTTGTAGGCAAACATCACTTTAGACCGTGGCTGAAATTATTTGTATCTGATAGCCGTAAAGTGTGTATATATATATATTCGGCTATTATTTTGAGAGCGGAAGTGTCATTTTCCCTTCATTTTTGTTCTACGCTAAGAGCCCATTTCATTCCAAGGCCAGCTTCATTTTGGGCCAAAGCCCATTTTATAAGAAGGACTTCTATTATGGGCCTAAACAAATCTCTATATGTCAAAAACCCTCTTTGTTTTTCATTTCTGGACAGCTCTTTTCAATCAAAGTTGATAAACATCTTCGATTTGATCCTTCAAAAATTTGCAGCTTCAAAGATGGAAAATGGCCAGGAAAATCATGAAAACATTCAAACTGAAGAAATCCCAGATGAATTTCAATGCTGTGTTTGCCTGTAAACCCCTCAAAATTTCATCTTAATATAATTTAATATTTTCTCGTTGCGATTATATCCTGTATAATCTTGTATATGTAATTGATTTCTTTTCTCCTTTGATTTGTCGTTTTTTTTAGGGAAATTTTGTATAAACCAGTTGTGTTAGGTAAGTGTATAATGAATTATATTCAACTTTGATTTAAATGGAATTTCCATTTCCTGGATTTTATTTTATTTAATTTTAATTTTTTTGGGTTGCAGGGTGTGGTCACATTGCTTGTTTCTGGTGTATATTTAAGTCCATGAATACTTTGATGGAGTCAAACTGTCCCATTTGTCGGCACCCATATCATCATTTCCCTAATGTTTGTAGATTGATGCACTTTTTGCTTGTAAAGTTGTACCCTATAGACAGTGCAAGAAGGGAAAAACAAGTGGCAGGTAACTTCTATGTTGAATTCTACTTATGTATTAACAGGTTAACTTGGTTTGCAGCTTGTGTGATGCATTTTGCGATGAATACTTGACCTGTTATGAGTTAATGATCTTTGATTGTTTTTACCTATCAAAATTAGCACATTTGCTGTTTTATGATTTATTGGAAGTTTTGAGCTGTACTTACATTAGTGGTAGAGTAAGAAGTTCGGTGCATTCGATGTAACTGTTGCAACCAGAGGCGGAGCCAGGATTAGAAACTTATGGGTTCAGGATTTTAGCATTTTTTAGTTACTGGATTCTAAATTAATGATTTGTACTTATTAAAATGAATTTCCTAAGACAAATACAGAGTTTGGACCAAAGTTGTTGGGTTCAGCCGAACTCGTACCTTGGTCTCTAGCTCCGCCCCTGGTTGCAACTGTATCAGGTAGAAAAACAACATACACATTTGGCGCACCAGGGCTTGGTTCAAGTGGGAAAGGTTGAGGGACTTGTGACTTAGGTCATAGGTTCGAGCCATGCGCCATGCGCCATGCGAGCTAAGCCTGGTATTGAAGTGGAGAATGATAGAGGGGTGGAACCATTATATCCCAGTTTCAAAATCTGTGGTTGCCCCTATGATTAAATATAATCCAAGTCACTAAGGTCCACAAAAACAAGGAAAGGGTGCCAATCAAATTGGGATTAAGAGTTTAGTTGATAACTATCTATTCCTTTTTCCTTTTTTGCAACTGAAAGATGTTCCGCCAATAGGTCATGTATAGAGGTGAGATCAGTAAAATATAACAATAGGAGAAAATTCATGAAGCTTCTTGCTGTAGAAGATAAGAATATGGACGAGCAAGTTGGTGTGCATTCCCTTCCATAGCATTAACAAAGATGTTATCATTTTATGTCCTGTCTATTCAGACTTTCTTTTCTTTAAATTGTCTCATGGTACCTACTTCTGCGACAGCACTGTTCTTCTTATGCTTAAACTTTCATTTCCTTTAGCGCCTACTTCTGGGACGGCACTGTTCTTCTTATGATTAAACCTTCACTGCAATTAGCACTACAAATTGGTACAATCAATTTAACTTGTGTCAATGAAAGGCTTCGGAGTAGGCAAACGCAGTGTACTCTGCTAACAGTGTTCAGTTCCCATTTATCTACTGGATGAAAGTTGATCGTGAAGCTCTGGTAGTATAAAGCAAATGGGACAAGTTTTAGGATCTCGCAACATTGGATCTTATAAGGGAAACAAATTTCCGCTGCAGCATTAGTTAAGATCTACAAACTGATCAATGCATGCCGTGCTTAATCTGCTGTCTGTTTTTGCATGAAACTGAATGAGTTCCTGTGCTACAATACAATCTTTTGCATCATCAAGTCCATAATTGTTGCATTGTTGGCAACTTCAAAGGATGAAAGTAATCTTATACCTATTTTTGTTTTTTTTTTACCTTTGACAAGTTCTTCTCTCCCATTTTGTTTGTCACTGTTACTATTCGGAGGATCAAATGTTTTCTGATATTGGCTATGGTTGTGTTTAAAAGTAACTTTTATGTAGTTTCTGTACTATTATTAAAAGTCAATGAATAGATGTCCAATATCAACTTGAGAGGTTGCTGCTTGACTACCATACCGTAAACCGTGTGATTATCTGGCAATTTTCTTATCTCTGGGAAGTGTTTAATATGCTAAGGATAAAGTTTTCTGATGTCTTACTTTTTTCCAGAGGAGGAGAAGGAAGTAGGATATTTTTCACCTCAGTTTGATGATTATTTATCAGAATCCTGTGGCAAGACCGATCTTGTTCTAGACACTGCTTCTCCTCATTCCATCCCTTCAGAGAAATGTGGATCAGCAGGGGAAGGAGAGCATTCCTCAGCAGTTTTTCCTTCAATATCAAGTTCTGAAACCAAAGAGGATGCAATGTCAAAGAATCTTAACTTTGCAGATGAGCATACAAGTGCAAGCAGTAACCAAGTGCTTATCACAGATTTGCTTTGTGGGATCTGCAAACTGTTGTTGTACCGACCTGTAGTTCTTAACTGTGGCCATGGTCAGTTCAACTTCCTCCAACTTATATTGATTACTTTCTTTCTTTTTTCTGATAAGGAATTATTATGTTGATTTCTTAGTTTCCAATCGCCATTTCTTACTATGTTGTTTTCCCTTCTGTAGTTTATTGTGAAAATTGTGTGATCAATCCTAGCGACAAGCTATGTAGATGTCCAGGTTGCCAACTGGAGCATCCAAATGGATACCCCAACGTTTGCTTGGTTCTTGAGCACTTCTTAGAAGAGCAATTTCCCAAGCTGTATGCAGAAAGGAAAAGTGCATCAGTGGAAAGATCTGCTCGTCAGATTCCAGCAACACGTATGTTAATACTTCTTTTGTCAGATGTCAACTATACAAATAGAATCATCTTAAAATTTGTAGTATGACATAGATTTGTCACATGCACATTATGCTCGTCTTTATGTGAATACATAATCCATATAGAAATCGTCTCAAGTTTCACTGGTTATTCAAAATTAAAGGGCGGCAATCTTTTTCCATTTTTGGGGGAGGAGGGTTGGTACCTTGGTGGTGGGGGTGTGGCCAGTGAGGCAGAGATATTGGTGAAATTAGAACGTTTTACCATATTGTCTTGGTTCAGCTGTCGGTGGCCTTCTATCACAAGTTGCTCTCTCGTATGACAGGAGATCAGGACGAAGCTGCTGGTTGCAAATCGCTACCTAAATTTGATCTTTCAACATGGTTAACGGGTGGAGGACCACAGGTTCATTTTGGAGTCGGTTGTGATTATTGTGGGGTAAGATTGGCTTCTCTTTCATTCTTGTCCAATTTCCCTACTTGTACATGCTTCCAGTTTTTTACAGGAACAAGTCTAGAGGGTCTATGAGAGGCTCCTGGATTGTTTTCAGATTGAGAATGTTTAAGTGATTGTTTTCACCATTCAAACTGCATTATAAGATTGTCATTCAATCTTAACAAAAGAAAGTACAATAACAATAACAAACCCCGTGTAGTCCCGCAAGTTGGGGCTCGGGAGGGTAGTATGTACGCAGACCTTACCCCTACCTTGTGGAGGTAAAGAGGTGGTTTCCGATAGACCCTTGGCTCAGGAGGAACTACGAGCCCAAGTTAGCAAATTAAAGCACAAAGCTCTATATCAATTGTTTATAACTCAAATCAATATGGTGTACTCCTTTAAGGCTTAAGGGGTCGTTTGGTATGAGGTATAAGGTGGGATAAGATGTAGGATTAAATTTATACTCTGTTTGGTTGGCGGTATAAATTTAGTAATCTCAGACTTAATCCAGGATATCCCATCTTATCCCACCTTATCCCGTCAAATGTGGATTATTTTATCCCATCTCTCATGTGGTATAAATTAGTCCTCGGATTATAATCCAAGGATTATAATCCCGGAATAATTTGGTTTGCGTACCAAACGACCCCTAAGGCCTTTATTTAGGTGATATATCATGAGGATATGTCTTACAACTATTATGATGTAAAATTGACAGAATCTGAAAGATAGGGAGAAAAGATGGGAATATGAAGTCTCTTTCTCTGCATATCTCCCTATTTATATTATGAAGTCGATGATGTGTCAGAATGTAGGTACCAGGAAATCAATTCTTCTTAGATTGAAGTTTGAGCTTGTCTGAAATTAATAACAAATAACTAAAAACCAAAAAGGTGCTCAAATATCCTACTCCCTCCGGTCCAAAATAAGTGATTTTTTGGTTGTTTTCACACAGATTAAGAAACCCACCTTTTAGCATTAATTAGCAATGGAATTGACCATATTAACCTTTACTATCTCATATAAACACTCCTAACACATATTCTAACACTATTTACTCCAAGGACAATGTAGGAAAAAAATAATTAATTCACTCTTGTAATTTGAAAACATCACTTATTTTGGACCACAAGAAAAAGGCCAAAAAATCACTTATTTTGGACCGGGAGTACTATTCTTCTAGAAGAAACAATATTTTAGCAGATAACTATGATAGGACCCAAGAGAAGAGTAGAAAACTGAAGTTTCAGTTATATCTCGACTTTGGAAGTTGCCATTTGAAAGCTACATTCAGTTCGGAATTACAAAGGGTAGTTCCCTATTATCTTTAGAAGCCTGAAAGTTATAGTATTTCTACGTAAGTGGTGTTCCTTTTGCAAACTCGATATACCTGACTTTGAAATCTATAGCATATATACGCTTTTGTTAAAGAGATATCATTAACAATGAGCTCTATGCAGATGTATCCTATTGTTGGGGAACGATACAAATGCAAAGACTGTAAGGAGAAAATAGGGTTCGACCTTTGTGAAGGGTGCTATAAAAGCTCCTCGAAGCTCCCTGGCAGATTTAATCAGCAACACACACCAGAACACCAATTTGATCTAATACAGCCACTTCACGTGAGAAATGTGGTCCTGAGGCTTCAACCTGAACGACTTGAAGAGGACGGCTCCATTGGCCTGCTTGAATATATCGACGAGGACAGTTCTGTTGAGGTTGAGCCACAGCACCCGGAAGAAGATTCCTCGGAGACCAACTCTCCGCGAGACAACTTAAGAGATGGTCAAGCAGGGAACATATCCTCAAATGACACTAGAGAAGATCAAGGAGGGAGAGAATCTGCAAACAGAGATTAGATGTTACTTTATGAATTGCTACTACTCTTGTGATCATTATCTCAATAATACTTGGTGAAGGAATTCAGGTCCTAACAAGACATACGGGAATCACTTTCCGGCTCTACCTCTTTTGCCGCCTGGTATGGCTCTTCTCGTATCATACTGTACAGCTTTTTATTATTAAAGTTACTGTTTGGCTGAACCTTTGTACATAGATTAGACTTATGTTTCATACAGTCTATTGAAAGAGAAGATAATATTGCAACTCATTCTGATATATGAATACTGCTGTTTGAGTTTCTTATGTTGTAGACATGGGATTTTAGTGCATTCTTGGTTACTCACTAAAAATTCTCTAAATTTGGTAATCTTTCTATACTCTTTTTTCATCTGCCAAAAATGAAGCAGAGTCAGTGGTAGCCATGTTGGGTATTTCAAGAATGGTAGACTGAAAGACCAATGTTGTGTTTTGGTCTTTTAATAGTAATTTGGTCTTCATTAGGGAGAAAAAGGCTTAATGTTAAGACAATAAACAGAACAAAAAGATGTCTACCCTTGTTATATCAGTTGTCTTTTTGTTGGGAAAGTACTTATAGAGATTCTTGAGGTTTAATTATTCATTATAAGAAAATAATTCAAACCGATAGCGGTCTCTTTCTTTGGATTGCCGTAGTGGCAATTTTTAGTTGATAGTTTATCTTAAAATGAGCTTTTTATTTTCGAACAAATAGGATGGTAGTAAGACTTGTGCCTTATTTGGGGGCCTATTTTAAAAAAATAATAGGTTTATAGGTATTTAAAAAATAATATTTAGTACTTTTAATACAAAAGTAGGGTTTTTAATATAAAAGGAAAGAAAGCTCTTTAGATACATAAATTTGACTTACTTAAACATGGGCAGATGTATAGTTTTCCAACGTTTTAATTTTTTACTTCTTATTCCTTCATTAGATAATATGTAAAAATTTACTCTCCCTTTGTTAATTGTCCAAGTCAATCTTTCTGTTCCCGTTCTCTTCATATTTCATAAACCCCTATATATTTTCTCTCTTTCACTTTAATATTCTTACTCGCGTTCTTTAGTTTCTCCAAGAAATTTAAGCTTCCAGTAGTTTTATACTTCTATTGCTCTATAAAATCTTATCTAAAATTAACAATATCTCAAGAAAGATTAAATGAGTTGGCTATTATCAATTAAAATGAATTATTAGGGAAAATCGACTATAAAAAGGATTATTAATACTTTGTATCTTAAAAAGCTAGAAAAATAGACTTTAAATAAAAACATATCTTATAACTTTCTTTTAAAAATTTAGGCTTCATATTTAAGTCCCGCATATATTTGAGTCGCCCCTGTGTGTATGTATGTCCTACGCTTTTGAACCATTACTAGTCTTTTCTATTATTTAACTCTACTTTATAACCATCGAGAGGTATGGTGAGATTGTTGAGATTCTTCTCCTTAATCGTGCATGTGTGTATGTATATAAAGTCTTTTTTTCTACCAACATAATTCATTAAATTTGATATGACCAACGAAACTACGAAAGGTACGGTGAAATAGTTGAGATTACTCCGTCCTTAATCGCGTGTGTATATAATAAACTTATTTACCAAAATACCTCATTAACTCTGCTTGGTATTGTCTCACACAACCTACCACACTACATAATGTCATCAAAAATGCAAATTTTCACACAAATCTTACTCTTTTCAAGATTTTTTTTATCTTCTTATGCATACAAACCGGGATTGAAGGGTTGTGAGATTGAGTCCTAGTTGTTGTTATATTATGCAAAATTAACAAATATTTTCAGTTATCGCCATTTTTGAATACAAATTAAATTTAAAGATCCTTTTAATCATGTGATGCTGCCTGCAACTTAAGGACTATTAATTATTATTAATGAAATGGACAAAATGAATAAAAGTCCATACCGAATACTGCTTCTTAATTAATCAACAAGAGTAATATTTATACCAACAATTCAACTAACAATTACCTAAATTATGTAAGCATGCACTTTTTATTATCTTAAACGATTGATTTGTTTATGCTTTTTCTCTTTTTTAATTACCAAATTTGTGGCTATTTAATTTGTTTTATTAAAAGCTGATAGGACACCTAAACAAGCATGGAGCATGCATGTATCCTAAATGGATTTTACCTAACCTTATTTTATTAAGGATTTGTTACTTCCTATAGCAAAAGTTGATACTTTATTTATTTTAAATAAATATTCTTTTAAAAATTATATTTCATAGCTACCTTTAGACTTTTAATAGCGAAATATCTATTTGTGGTCACCTCCTACCCTTAAGCCATAAAATAAGCTTTGTATTATTCCTCTCTCTCACCCCTCAAATTTCTCCTATCCCCTTCTCCATATCTATCTAGGTATTACTGTTTCAAAATTCTAGCAGACGGCTGCTGCATTAGCTTTCTTTGTGTCTCTTCTGCGTTTAGTTTCACTCCAGTTTTATTAACTATTGATAGCATCGCTACTCACACTTACGAAAAATCTTTGTTCTCGGAACCAGTTAATAAGCAGAAATCTGGGTGAACTCTTGGGAGATGACTGCTTGTAAAGAGACTAAGCAACCTACGAGTCTAATCGTTTCAAAAACTGAAACTCAAGCTCTAATCTTTTCCAATATCTGCTATTCTTATTTCTCATGTTTCCTTCTTTAACCACTAAAATTGTCGTCATTTACAGACAATTGCTCTTGAAAAAGCAATGGAAGAAGGAAAGATTTTGACAGATATTTTTTCGCTGTAATGGAATTTGTATTTTCTATTAATATATTTCAATGTATTTCAATGTATTTTGCTGTATTTCATTGTATTCGTTGTCTTTTTTTCATTGTATTTCAATGTATCTCGCTGCATTCTATGTTTTTCATTGTATTCATTGTCTTTTTTTTCATTGTATTTCAATGTATCCCGTTGTATTCTATGTATTTTATTGTATTCACTGTCTCATTATATTCCATGAATATTCATATATTTTTTTAATTAATATAATTTATGTATTCAGATGTATCATATAATTTCTCTGAAGATTGCTATGTTTTTGGGGTGTTTTTCAGTTAAGAATCTTTTTTATAACTGGAAATACAAAATTTGTCTGTTATAATTGAGTTTGTTGAGTTATATTAGGAGTCTATTATGTTAATTGATTCACTTTCCGTTTAAAAACAGTGTAATCCCCTGTTTCACGCCGTGAATACAGTCGAATACAATAATATGTCCAACTGTAATCCCATGTTTCACGCCATGAATACAGTCGAATACAAAAATCCGTCTAGCTGTAATCCCCTGTTTCACGCCTAGAAATGGTACTGTATTCATGAATACAGTAGCTTAAATATATCAAATACACTCTAAAAAATCTGAAAATATAGCTATAAGAAGTAATATAGTAAATGATAGCTACAACTAGCTAATAACCACTAAAACATAGTGGTTTCTGAAAGTTTCTCTTCTATTAAAGCTTGTACGTCACCTACATAAGCATGCTTTCGAGTTTCAATCTTTAATCTTAATATCGCGAAAAAAAAATTATTTTTATTTATTGACAATTCAAAATAATGTCTTTTTCAAAAGCCTTTGCAGATACAAAGATAACGATGCACTGCCAAAGTTTGTGATAGTTGTTTAGTTTAAGACTAAAGTTAACAAAAGTCATTCTTAGCAGGGGCGGATGCAAATGGGTAGAAACTGTGTCAACATCGCCGGAAAAAAATACTAAATGTTTATTTTAATATTCTGCAAAAACGAAGCAATATATAGTAATGATACCGTTTCCTAGCAAAGATTGTTGATCCACTGACTAAGCTAATATTTGGGTTTGTAAAAGTTATAGGTCCGAGGTTGGACCTAGACATTCTATTTTTTAAACATCTTTGAGCACTTATAAAAAATTCTGTGTATGCCCCTGTTTCTAAGCACATACTTTTCGAGACGTGAAAGGGTGTTGCACATCAATATGATAATTTTTTATCCTTCTTTTCTTTGCTTCAATAAATTAAGTGAATATAACTTTGAGCAAATAAATGGGGTGTTACCCGCAAATTTTAAGTGTACAATTGAAAATTTGAGATAAATTTGGAGAAATTTTTTATGTTATTTCTAAATTATACAATAAAGGTATACCAGAACACTAAATTGTGTAACAACTATCCATTGAAATATACCTATACACAAAAAAATCATACCGAAAACAGCCAATTCTTCTTCTCATTTTTCTATCTTTTTGTCTCTCCATGCCCTTCCCCCAATAAAAAGTGTACATTGATAATAATGAAACAGGAAAAAAGTGAAGGTTGTGGCTATACTTTGTTTTTATCTTTTCTTGAGTCGATAGTCTAATGAATAAAGCTTCTATGTCCTCTTAGAAATAAGGTCTGCCTATACATTACCTTTACCAAACCCCATTTGTGACGAGACCTCAATGGTCTTGTTGTTGTTGTTGTTGTTGAAAAAAGTGAGGGGTGTGGGAACAAAGGCGAAGCCAAAATTTTTACAAAGAGTGTTCAAGGTTTAATTCACATTTGTAAAAAGTACAGTTTTTGAGTTATATTTATATTATAATTTTGTATATACTTAATACAATTTTTTGATAAAGGATGTTCAACTGGCTCCTCTTCCTACGCTACTTGGGAGGGGGGAGGGGGAGGGGGGGAGAAATTGATGGTTACACAATTGCTTAAATGGTGTCACATTTAACCATTATTAGGATTAAGGTTACTATAGTAAAGAAAAAGAAAAAGTAAAGAATAAAAAGCTAATCCTTGAAATTAGTTAAAGGGATTAATGACATGAATAAACAAACAAGGCAGCAAGTGCGTGGGGCTTCGATAATCGTGTGATTGTCCTAATACCTAAATATTCACCCAATCCAATAATAAAGACTTAAACATAAGACTCTACTACTTGCTTTTATCACACGAGTGGTGTCACCTTTTAGTACGGCTTATGATTCCTAAGGCATCATAATTAATCTAGTATCAATTACTCTTGCTTTGTGTTTTCTTTGTGTTAAGTGCCACCAACTTATTATATTGTAGAAGTAGGGCCAATGAGGCTTTTAGACATTTGATTTACAGAAAATGGCCTAAAAGTACCGCTATTCTATGCTAATGGTTTATAAAAATCCTCCGTCCATCTATTCGTCTGAAAATATATAGGACGCTAATTCTACTGTCAAAATTATCCCCGCGACTAACGGCACTTTCATGTGGGACTCTCATTAAATGAAGTGGCATTCTTTCATTTGTCCACGTGGCCAGTGGGGCTGAAATTGTATTTGGGTAATTTTGACCCATTTAACTGATCTGACCCACTCTTTTTTATGTGGGTCAGCTCTCCGAAATTTCAACCCATTTAACCTTAACTTGGCTCTGATCATTTCAACAGCGTGAACACCATTGACGACCACATGAGGAACTGAAGGGGAAGAAAGTGCCCGATCACCCTTTTTTTGAATTGCTACATGAGAATTAGGTTGAGGAATGACTTCATTATGATCATGAAAAGCTTGAGGAACATCAGTACCAACCATTTGAGCTGGGGAATTGGCTTGGGCATTTTGCCAAGCACCCGGTAATCCCAAATCTGCAAAATTACCTTTTTGAATTGATGTGGAGATTGAGCCGATGAAGTTTGGGTTTGAGGATTTGGAAACGATCTCCTGAACAACAGGCATTGTTTGGCATTGGTCTTGGGCCAATTGGTTCACCAGAACTCCATGCGCGACTATCTGGTGCATTTTTGGACTGTTCATATGATCGGAGCTCCCAATTCCGACGGTGAAATCCTCCAAATTTTGGTGGGGAGATTGATATGGACCTAGAGAAGAATCCCCGGTGCTTGGAATGGCTCGATTTGACCCAGAAACGAGCGAGGAAACATTTTGAACTCCCAGGCAATTTTGTGCTACAGTGATCCCAGCACCATTTTGCAAATCTATAGCATCTAGGGAATTGTTTTGGGAAATGATTTGCTGAGGTTGGTGCGCAATTGGAAGGCACATCTTTTGGTGGTGGTCCAGTGGCTTTTCACCGGCGGACGGCGGAGTAGTGTGCATTAAAGCACGACTGTGTTACTGTTCACGGCAGTCGCAATGTATAGAGAGCTGACCCACATAAAAAAGAGTGGGTGATATCGGTTAAATGGGTCAAAATTTACCCAAATACAATTTCAGCACCACTGAGCCACGTGGACAAATGAAAGAATGCCACATCATTTAATGAGAGGCCCACATGAAAGTGGCATTAGTCGCGGGGGTAAGTTTGATAATAGATTTAACGTCCTATATATTTTCATACTGATAGATGGACTGGGGATTTTTTTTAAACCATTTAGCATATGATAAGGGTACTTTAGGCCATTTTCCTTTTGATTTATTATCAACAATTATGTGTATTTGGTTTAGTGCCCACTCTAATACAGGGGGAGGGGCTTTAATTAGCATTTCTAACCCGAAGCCGATCCTCTCCATTGTTGTGAAATTTAGGTAATAAGTTCCATTGGAACGTAATAAATTTGGTTTCACCGTGGTTTATATATAGTAGTACAACAACAAATCCAGTGTAATCTCACAAGTGGAGTCTGGGAAGGATAGTATATACGCAGTTTTACTCTTACCTTGTGAAAGTTTATAGTACATAGCCATAGAAGCTCAATCTTTAGCTTCAATTCGTCTTTATATCCAGAATTCTACTTCTGTTCTTGATCTTTTCTGTTCTTTGTGGAAAAAATTGGTTATTCAAAATTCTTGAGCATTTGAGTCGGCAAGAAAACAAAAATGGTGATTCCAAATGAACATGTAGGCGAAACAACTGAGAATCAAGTGAATTGTGGAATTCAAGCAAACCAAGAAACTGGAATTGACTACAATCATCCACTGTTTCTATCCCCTGCTGATGTAAGTGGTATTCAAATAATCTCATTTCAATTAACTGAAATTGAGAATTATTCCATCTGGTTTAGGTCCATGCGTGTAGCTCTGCTAGGGAGAAACAAGTTGGGGATGGTTGTACATGCAAGAAAGAAAAATTCCCAGAATCTATGTGGAATCACTGGAAAGGGTGAATGCGATCGTGTTGTCTTGGATATGAATGCAGTGGCAAAGGGACTGCTTGGTGGAATTATGTATGCATCAAGTGCTCAAATGGTATGGGAGGATCTCTCATAAAGGTACAACGAAGTATATGGATCAAGAACCTATAATCCACACAAGGAAATTGCAACTTTGTCACAAGGTACCGCCTCAGTATCAGTCTACTTCTCGAGATTGAAGGATTTATGGGAAGAATTTGAGGCCTTAGTGACAGCACCTGGATGTGATTGCCCAAAGTCAAGAGACTTTGTTGTATATTTACAGAAGCTGAAGTTATACCAAGTTCTTGATGGGATTAAATGATTCATACTCTCAAGCAAGGAGCCAAATCTTGATGAGAAGTCCTGTTCCTACAGTAAATCAAGCTTATGCATTGATTGTGAGTGATGGGGGACAAAAATTTGTTGCTGCAACCTCAGGGATTTTGGGGTCTAATCCTACAAGTCGGATGGGAAACTATGAAGTTTCTATGTACTCAAAAACGGGTGGAAATCAGAACTGGAATCAGAGAGTTAGAAGAAATTATAATATTTACTGTGAATTTTGTAAAATGAAGGGACATAGTAAAAAAAATTGCTATAAAATTGTGGGATACCCTGCAGATTTCAAGAACAAAAGAAGAGGAAATACTGGTTTCAAATGCAACCTATAATGTGAATCTAATACCAGAAACTGGTCATTCTAATGATCAGCAATCAATACCTGTGTTCAATTATGGACAAAATACAAATGTGCAAGATCATGTGAAAATTGGGGGTAGTACTCAAGCTCAAGGACCTAATCCGAGTATGGAGAAATCGGGTCTTGAAAATTATGCTCTCACAAAAATACAATATGAACAGATTCTACAAATGTTGAACAAAACAAGTGTATCACGTTCAACTTCTGCAACTAATGTGGCAGGTATTGATACAGCTTTATTAGTTTCTGATTGTCTTAGTCAATGGATTATAGATACAGGAGCAACAAACCATATGGTGGCTGACAAAAAATTACTAGATGAAAATGAAACAAGCAATCCAAAGAAAGTTTTACTTCCAAATGGAGATATTACAAATGTTACTCATACAGGAGCAAGTTCTATATTAGAGAATAGCACAATAACAAATGTGTTTTATGTTCCTCAATTCAAGTATAATTTGTTGTCAGTTTCTAAGCTAACCAAAGAGTTGCAATGCTCAGCAATATTTTTTCCTGATTTTTGTTTGTTTCAGGAACTCTTCACTGAGAAGGTGAAGGGGATTGGTAAAGAGGATGGTGGATTATATCTTCTATATACTAATACAGCTGAAAGGAACAGAAAGGTTGCTTTGACTGCAAGAGGAAATGATACAAATAAGGGTGAACAATCAGATGTAATACTCTGGCACAGAAGATGTGGTCATGTGTCCACTCAGATTCTTAGAAAAATACTACATATAGATACTGATACTATCAAAAATAGAATAAATAAATGCATTGTATGTCCTTGTGCCAAACAGACTAGATTATCATTCCCTACAATTAGTATACAAAGTAGTAAGTGTTTTGATCTAATACATGTAGACTTGCGGGGGCCTTATAGAGTTGCTAAATTGGATGTAAACATATATTTTTTGGCTGTTGTAGATGATTTTTCAAGAATGACTTGGATATTTCTACTAAAGCAAAAATCTGATGCATGTGTTTCAATTCAACATTTCTTCAAATATGTCAAAACTCAGTATGATGTAACAGTAAAGGTAATAAGAACTGACAATGGGTCAGAGTTTGTGAATTCTGTGTGTGAGCAAATGTTCAAAGAATTAGGGACTATACACCAAAGAACTTGTGTGTATACTCCTCAGCAGAATGGTGTAGCTAAGAGGAAACACATGAATATATTGGAAGTTACAAGAGCTATCAGATTTCAAGCTCAAATACCTATTGAATTTTGGGGTTATTGTATATTAGCAATTGTCTATCTGATAAACAGAATGCCCAGTGCTGTCATTGGCAACATATCTCCCTTTAAAAGACTACATAAAAGAAAGTCATCCCTAATGCATCTTAGAATATTATGATGTATATGCTTTGCTAAAACAGTACAAGAACATGACAAGATAATGCCTAGAGCCAAGTTGTCTATTCACATGTGATACTTAGAAGTTCAAAAAGGGTATATCTTATATGATCCTACTAATAAGACATTCTTCACAAGTAGAGATATCATATTTAGAGAAGATGTGTTTCCTTTCACTAAAAAGGATAATAGTTCTCCACAAGTGTTTGTTGATACAACTCCAGAATTGGGAATGCTATATGATCCTACAACACTGTCTTAGAACAGAACTGCAAATACAACTACCAATGAAGGTGACAACACAGAACATAGTGGAACAAATATGTAACATAATACAGAAGAAAAATATACAGATATGATTATAGATCATAATGGAGCTGATATGCAACACAACACCGAAGAAAACTACACAGATGTAGTCACAGATCATGCAAACATAGAGTTTTATTCAAAGGCTACACAAACTAATATTTCACAAATGCCATCTGCTACTGAGATACAGAATCAGCCTTTAGCTGAGAGTAGAAGAAGATCCTACAGAGACAAACATCCTCCAGTATGGTTGAAGGATTTTGTATCTCTCAATACCCATCAGAATATCCCTTATGCTTTAAATAAGTATATCAGCTATGATCATCTCTCCTCTAAATATCAATCCTATCTAGCTACAACCTCATTAGTTTCTGAACCAACTAACTACTCTGAAGCTATCTTAGATCCTAGATGGATTCAAGCCATGGATGAAGAGATAAAGGCTCTTGAAAATAATCGTACCTGGGAAATTGTGGCTTTACCAGAAGGTAAGAAGCCTATAGGATGCAAATGGATTTAAAAAATCAAATAAAAAGCTATAGGAGAAATTGAAAGGTTCAAAGCTAGATTAGTAGCTAACGGGTATAGCTCGAAAGAGGGAATTGACTATCAAGAAATATTTTCACTTGTGGTGAAAATGATAACAATAAGAACTATTCTTGCTCTAGCAGCTTCAAGGAAGTGGCATATACATCAAATGAATGTATACAATGCTTTTCTACAGGGGGATCTATTTGATGATATTTATATGGACCTACCACAGGGATTTCAAAGTCAGGGGAGAACAATGTGTGTAGACTTGTCAAATCCTTGTATGGGCGTAAACAGGCACCTAAACAATGGAATGCAAAACTATGTGAAGCATTACTGAGGTTCAACTTCAAACAAAGCCAGTATGATCACTCTTTATTCATCAGAAAAACAACTGAAGGTACTACTATAATTCTAGTATATGTAGATGATATGTTAATCACAGGTGACAGTCTGTATTTTAATTGAAGAAACAAATAATCTACTGCAAAATGCTTTAAAAATGAAAGATTTGGGGGAGCTCAAATACTTCTTAGGGATTGAGTGCCATGTCCAATCAAGGAATAACTATGCATCAGAGGAAGTATGCTTTGGAATTGATTTCAGAAGTTGGATTAGCTGTAGCCAAACCAGCAATAACTCCAATAGATGTCAATATCAAATTAACCTCTAAATAGTATGATGACCAAATTGGTAAGGTAGAATGTTCAAGAAATGAAGACAATGCAGTTGATCAAACCTCCTATCAAAGACTAATAGGAAAGCTGTTATATTTAACTGTAACAAGGCCAGATATAGCATTGGAGTTCAAACTGTTAGTCAATTTCTTCAATAGCCTAAAAGGTCTCACATGGAAGCTGCATTGAGAATAATAAGATATGTGAAAAATCAGCGAGGTCAACGAATTTTATTATCAAGTTCTCAAAACAACACAATCACAGCTTATTGTGATACAGACTGTGGTGCATGCCCTCTAACCAGAAAATCAGTTATAGGTTTTTTAATTAAAGTTGGTAACTCATTAGTCTCATGGAAATCCAAGAAACAGACTACTGTGTCTAGAAGTTCTGCAGAAGCAGAATACAGAAGATTAGCCACAATAGTAGCTGAACTTATTTGGCTATATGGTCTACTAACTGAAGTTGATACAAAGATACAACTACCTATTGACATCTACAGTGACAGTAAAGCAGCAATACAAATAGCTGCAAACCCAGTCTACCATGAGAGAACTAAGCATATTGAAATTGATTGTCTGAGAAAAATAATTCAACAATGGCTGGTCATCACAAAGTACATTGCAACAACAGATCAACCCGCGGATATTCTTACAAAAGGTTTAACCAAAGTTCAGCATGAGTATTTAAAATTCAAACTAGGTGTAATCAATATTTTTTTTCACCACCTAGTTTGAGGGGGAGTGTTAAATAATGTAAGGGTAGGTTAGTCTTTTTAGTTAAAAGTTGTTAGTAACTAATTAATAGTTGTTAGGGAGTTAGTTAGTTAGTTAGTTAGTTAATTAATTATAACTACATAATTAACTAAAATTGTATAAATACATGTATTACACTCATTATTGAATACACTGAAATAAACAATTCTCACTAACTGCTCTGACTCTATCTTCCCCCCTCTCTCTCTATCTATGTTTCTCTCTCTATGTTTCGTCCATCTTCTTCGACTTCACCTTCTTCATTTAGTCATTGTATTGCATGAATAACATCATAAAATAGGTGTAATTCGATTTTCCACTTTACTTTCCCTTTCTCAGTGCTCCCTATGTAATTGAAATGTATGTATGGGAAAAGGTCTAAAATTACTCATCTGCCATACAAAAAATTGTAATATGTTAGAATTAATCGTTTATCATTATGTCAAAAGTTATAGTCTCAAAGGTATAACTTTTAGTTTTTAACAAAGCTCATTAAGCAAGCATCATGTTCGATCATATGACTAGACCTATCACCTAGGCCTCGCCATAGGCAAATGTTGCATTATGCAATATGTTATATTTTATGGTTATTGATATCATTGTAGTTAGTAAATAATCTCCTGTTTACACCCTACCGGAGCACCAGCGTGGATTGCGAGCTTTTAACCCGATCAATATCTCATGTGTCCAAATATTTTAGGAAAAGGTACAAAATCTTGATCCTTTTATCAAATTATTTTGACACATGAGATACATCGTGTTAAGATTTGGAACGATAAAATCTCTTCAATCTGTGTTGGAGCTCGGACAATCTTTATAATAAATAGAAGACGATGTGCTAACGATGAGAATATTGTTAGGACCGAAATAATCAAGTGTCCTACGGAAGCTAGCAATGCATATCTTCAACCACGATAAATAAGACAACAAAAGAGAAATACACCAATAGAGACACAAACATATGTGGTTCGGCCAATTGACCTACGTCCACGACGAAAATGAGCAATCCACTATATAAAAGGAGTACAAAATATCGAGAGAACAACCTCATGAAGAGGCAAACACAAGTGACTCACTAACACTTGTCCCGTAAAGTTCTCCTCCTAAACACGACTCTCAAACCCCGTATGACTAGATTGTGGATGCTACTGAATGAGAAAGGAAGGAACCTCAATTATAGAAGTCAAACATTTTCCTACAAGAAAAAGGACTAACCAAATATGAGAGATTTATAATTTCCTTCTACAAGAAGGAAACCCCAATTATGGTAAATATGTTGTCATTTCCTTCAAGAGATAAAAAAATTTAAATATGTTAGAAAAATTAGGACAACAAAAAATTAAATATGTTAGGAAAATTAGGACAACAAATATCAATGGCACCAATGTATAAGTTCGTATAGTCATAGTGTAATTTTGAACATTTTCCCAGAAAGAAAAAGTGGGTAAAAAGTTAGTAATTTCAAAATGGTAGGGTATGTAATTGATTAGTGCAAAATGTATGGGGATCGCAAAAGAACTTCACAAAATATTTGGGAAATGTCTAAATTTAAAAGGCAAGTTTCTCATTGGAGAGTTTTCACAATACGAGCTGACACCTGTAGCGCGTTTAACTAACGCGATTAAGACCGCCGGCGCGTGGAGACGAAAAAACTTTTTGTCTCATGTTAATAGTAATTTGGCGGGAATGCTTTGAAATGCGGGGAATATCCTTTTAAATTTTCTCAGGCAATTTTGGAGTTCCCATTTATCATTTATAAGGCTTTGAAATCCGTAGATTCTAATTAGATTGAATATAATCTCGTTCTAAGATTTTGGATTAATATTTGGAATTTATTCATTATAATTAGATTTCATCTGATCTTGATCTAATAAATAATTTACTGTTACTAGTTTTATGTTATTTACATTTAAGATTTAAGAATGTTGTTATTTTTTTTAGAAGTACAGTCAAACATTTATATAACAGTCGCGTTTGTTTTGATATTTTTTGAATGCTACGGTAAATTGTTGTTAAAGAGGACATATAATTATAACATAACATAAAAGATTGGTTTCGAGAACACTTGGCTTTTATAGTGCATGACTATTATATATGAATGTTGTTATAGAGAGTTATGACTGTAGTTGATTTTTTAAAATAAAAAAAAAGGTTTTGAAGAGAATTTAAATTTTTATCTAATTTAGTCTTTGTTAAAAGTAATTGGATTAATTTTTTTTTTCCAGATAATTTTAATCCACTAAACTAACGAATACATGAATTAAAGAGCGACCGCAAAAAAGGTCATTTGTGTGAATGTCCCACCAAACACAGTATTTCTTATATAGAAGGATAATATTATTAATATTAAACGTCAAACTCAATAACTGTACGTAATGTTTATAGGCTAATATAATATTTACAATATCGACAATTATTAAAAGCAACATCATGTCATGAACATATTAATATATTGGGTTCGAACAAATTATTATTGGAGTTATATATCATACCTTTGTATGATTTTATAACATAAGTATCTCTTAAAATTAGGTTTAAAGAAGTTGACAACCAAAATATATTATTCTGCCTGTTGAGTTCTCGCGAAATAGATAAAAATTGAATTGAAATCATTAAACAAATGTTGATTGTTTCACCAAATTTCAACAAAATGAACTATTTAAAGCAAATTTCTTTAGTAAAACAATCCGAATAAATTGTACTAATACTCTTTTACTCTTTTATGCTACTAATTAGAAAGGGAGGGGGGCTTTCGTTTTTTGACTTAACGAAGGAACTTTTAGAAACCAAAACATAAAAATTAATTCTGACACAGAGTTGACTGTGTTGGAAATAATAGTCAAAGATAAACTCTGATGTGTTAATATATATATATATATATATATATTATCTGGGCTGTGATTATGACTTTTCTTAGTTCTTGCATTTGTTTCAACATATGATGATTCACTTTTTTGCAAAATCAAATTTTCCCTTGCCCTTCTGCTATCATTAATTAGTAACGGGTTGAGAATTTAGACACTATGAATTTTGAGTTGAAAGAATAATTAGGGTAACTGTAGGAAATCCAGTGCAATTTGGATTCTCATTCTAATGACATTTTGTTAATTACCATACAATTCGAAGATAATATTTGAAGATTAGCTGATGTATCGAATATGAATCCACAATTGATTCAAATATTGAAATTCTTGAATAATCATGAGAAGTTTCTCCTATCTCGCATGCTAAAGCAAAGAAAAAAGAAAGGTAAAGAATAAAAAAAGTTGGAATGCTCCAACTCTTAACCAGAGCGGACACAAAAGACCTCTGCCCTTTATTTTGATGGATTATAATAAGCAGCGGAAGCAATCCCAGTATCAAAATCACATGTAATCTAGACAACTAGTATAAACGGGATTTCACGGGTTACTTCTTGAAGCGTGAACAAAACTCCTTTATCACGTGAGCCTCCAATTCCACAGCAACTCAATGAATTCTCCACCACCCGCACGATCACGATCTCCGAATGTTCCACGGTCTTCTACTGTGTTACCCAAATAATACCCGGAAATAGTAATTTCGTATGGGCGAAATTTTCTAAGAAAATAGCTGAAAAATTCGGCCACCCTCTCTCTCCCTCTCTAAGTGAAAACCTTATGTATTTATAGCACAAGTTTTAAGGGTTAAAACCCTTTTCCAAAACCTGTTAGGTTTTCCTTTCCACCAGAAAAATGATTCCTTTATTTCCAATTATTTAGGCACAGCAAAGACCACATGTCACGATCCGGATTTCCCACCCTCGGGAGTCGTGATGGCGCCTACTAGTGAAAGCTAGGCAAGCCAACCAATTGAATCATTTACCTTGTTTCCATTTTAATCCGTTAACAATTAAGAACCAACATTTAATAAACAACAGAATTTAATAAGCGGAAGTCTGAAAAATAATATTTTAATAATGCCACCAATACCAATCCATAACAAAACTACTCAGAACTGGTGTCACAATTTCACAGACTGTCTAGGAATACTACAAATAAAGGTCTGAAAGATTTAAAACAACATTGTCTCTAGAGTACATGAAAGAAACAAAATGAAAGGATAGAAGGAGACGCCAAGGCCTGCGGACGCCTGCAGGACTACCTCGGGTCGCCTGGTGAACTGGAAGCAGCAACCTCACTGCGGTCCGAAAACTACAGTATCGGGATCTGCACAAAAGAGTGCAGAGTGTAGTATCAGCACAACCGATCCCATGTGCTGGTAAGTGCCTAGCCTAACCCCGGCGAAGTAGTAACGAGGCTAGGACCAGACTACCAAATAAACCTGTGCAGTTAAATCATATACAGCGGAAATACATGCAGATATTTACGGTTAAAGAGGGGAGGGGAAAAGCATGTTGCGGGGAGTATCAGATAACAACAGAATACCAGAGAGGAATGTAAGGAAACCAAAATTCAATTGTTAACAAGGATAAGAGAAAAAAATACAGTATTCACTTTCATCTCTTTCTTGTTGCAGGCGTGCAACCTGATCCCATTTCAAATATCTTGTTGCAGGCGTGCAACCCGATCCCATTTCATATATCTTGTTGCAGGCGTGCAACCCGATCCCATTTCATATATCCTGTTGCAGGCGTGCAACCCGATCCCATTTCATATATCTTGTTACAGGCGTGCAACCCGATCCCATTTCATATATCTTGTTGCAGGCGTTCAACCCGATCCCATTTCATATATCTCGTTGCAGGCGTTCAACCCGATCCCATTTCATATATCTCGTTGCAGGCATGCAACCCGATCCCATTTCATATATCTTGTTGCAGGCGTGCAACCCGCTCCCATTTCATATATTTCCGTTGCAGGCGTGCAACCCGCTCCCATTTCATATATTACCGTTGCAGGCGTGCAACCCGCTCCAATTTCATATATTACCGTTACAGGCGTGCAACCCGCTCCCATTTCATATATCTCGTTGCAGGCGTGCAACCCGCTCTCATTTCATATATCAACATCAATCACAAGGAATCCCGGCAAGGGCACAAGAGTACAACAACAATATCCCGACAAGGGAGACAATATCATAAATAATAACATCCCGGTAAGGGAACAAGAGTACAACAACAATATCCCGGCAAGGGAGACAATATCATAAACAATAACGTCCCGGCAAGGGAACCAACAATGATAATCATTATATTAGGCATGAATAAATCACAACGGAGTCACAACAATTACAATACTAGACTCACGGGCATGCTTGACACCGACGTATAGATACTCGTCACCATGCCTATACGTCGTACTCCACAATTAACACATAGCAAATAAGACACAACTCCTAATCCCTCAAGTTAAGGTTAGACCAAACACTACTTTCAAACTTCCACGGGCAACTCAAGCCTCAAACACCACTTTTCCTTTAGAATTCGCCTCCAAATTACTTGTATCTAGTCCAAATTATTTATCAACATCAATAAATGCTAAAGAATTCATACCCAATGCTTAGGTTTTTTTCTATCATTTTTCCCAAAAAGTCAAAAATCGACCCCGGGCCTGCTTGGTCAAAACTCGAGGTTCGGACCAAAACCCGATCACCCATTCACCCACGAGCCCAAATATGCAATTACTTTCGAAATCCGACCCCAAAATGAGGTCTAAATCCCAATTAATCAAAAAGCCCTAACTCCCAAGTTTTTAATTTCTACCATAAAAACCCTAGATTTTTGGATGAAAATTGATGAAATGCAATGGAAAATCGAAAGAAAAAGGTTTAGAATCATATACCAATGCTTTGGGGAAGAACTTGTTCTTTGAAAATCGCCTCAATGCTCTCTACTTATGAAAATATGGACTCAATCCCGATTTTGCTATTGTTTTTAATTCACTGGACAGGCCTTCTTCGCGTTCGCGAAGGGCCTGTCGCGTTCGCGAAGGGTCAGGCCCAGTTGCCTTCGCTTCGCGTTTAGTGGCTCGCGTTCGCGCAGCTTTAGCTCCTCAAGCCATCGCGTTCGCAAGCCAGTGGCCGCGTTCGCGTAGAACAAAAATTCCTTTCCCCCTGTCCCGGCCAAAAGGCTATCGCGTTCGCGATAGCAGGTCCGCGTTCGCGAAGGGTAGCACCCCCAAGGCTTCGCGTTCGCGACTTGGTTCTCGCGTTCACGTAGAAGGAATTGTCCTTCAGCCTGACTTACTCTTTGCGTTCGCGTGAGTCCTTCCGCGAACGCGAAGAACAAAACTCCAGAATACGAGAAACTGAAAACTTGCAACTTTTCTAAGTGTAAAGACATCCCGAAACCTATGCAAAACTGACCCGAGCCCTCGGGGCTCCAAACCAAACGTGCATACTAGCTCAAAAGCATCATATGGACTTGCTCGTGCGATCAAATCGCCAAATTAACAGCTTTAACAACGAATTTAGCATCAAAATCAAAGAAAAATCTCAAGAACACTTAAGTTTTAAATATCTCAGTTAAACAATTTTCTTCAAAATTCATTTCTCGGGCTTGGGACGTCGGAATTCAATTCTGGGCATACGCCCAAGTCCCATATTTTCCTACAGACCCTCCGGGACCGTCAAATCACGGTTCCGGATCCATTTACCCAAAATATTGACCGAAGTCAACCTAAATTCATTTTAAAAGCAAAACTCATCATTTTTCACAGATTTTCACATAATGGCTTTCCGGATACACGCTCGGACTGCGCACGCAAATCGAGGTGATATAAAAAGGAGATTTTTAAGGCCTCGAAACACAAAATTATTTTCAAAACAAGTGATGACCTTTTGGGTCATCACACCATAGAATTTAATTAACAAGGCTCCAATTATGGAATTAATTTCTAATTTTTGAAATTAATATCTACCATAATTAATTACGAATTATTCCACTAAAATTTCGTAATTGCACTCCTTATTCAATTTCGAAATTCATCCATTAAATCTTATTTAACTCCCCATATTAACATTCAGATACTAATCAATTAAATTAAATTACTGACGATTTAATTTATTGATTATTTCCTTTAGACTTTCGCTTAACTTATTTCATGTGTCGGATATAAAATCCACCGGCCGGGTTTACACATGAAAACTTATAAGCTTTCATAAAGGTGTATCATCAATCTCTAAACCGAGACATGGATTCCATCAACTAACTATTACTTCGCCAATGTACATTATTATTATTATCCAATTTACCAGGCATATTGACCCACGAAAGAATCTCGCCTTTTAATAAATCAAAACAATAATAATGTTCACAACTAATAATAATTATATCAAGATTAAGAGTATGAGTACATTTAATGGCTAGAGAGTTTATTTTATTAAGTCAACATAAAATACATATCTCTACTTGGTCCGTTCAATACATACAAAATGTACTAGCACAAGAAGTTGGAATTAAACCATTCCCATAATCAAGATAAATTATATTTAATCTTGTGCTACAATCATTGCTGATGGTTTGTCCAATTCCATCATTAGATTGTGAACTCAAACTTTATACTTATAAGAAGCGATGATCTAATCTTCCGTGTATAAGCTAAACTCTATACACTAAATCATCTACTATATAAGTAAAGGACACAGACTAATATATGATCTATTTAAAACTTTATTAAAATTGAATAAACAATTATTCCATAATAAATACTATATCTAAATCAAACCCATGATTAATAATATATATCCCAACATATTTATCATCAAAGTCAAAGACATTTCTTTTTGTAATTGGATCTCCAATTTTTTGGAATACTCCAATTTGTCCTTATAATAGAAGTGTTCCAGAAACGTTCATCGATCAATTAATTCGTTTTAAATTTATTCTCCATCGTTGATGAATAAGGAGCAACAGGATGGACATGTGATTTCCACATAACATAAAGGGAAAACTTTAATGCCGCCAGAAACGTGATATATGGATATATTAATTTTATGTATCTTTAATTTTATTTATACTTATTTTTTCACACACACACACATATATATATATATATATATATATATCAGCCACTTGCACATAATAAAGTAGTCACTAGTGCTTGCATTAGGGCAGACTATCTACATCATCTCTCTTGGGGTGCCGCTCAGGGGCGAAGCTACAACCTATCAAGGGTTGTCAATTGACCACTGATGATAGGCTAGAAACCCGTATTTTAGCCGTAGTTTACACTTTAGTTACTGATTTTTACGTGTGTTCGAGCGTAAATGATGGTCATTTGTACTTATTACGTTTTTTATGCCTTGCGGAAAATGATTCCGAGTTAAAAAAGATAAATTAGAGCTAAATTGAATAATTTGGAGCTTTGAAGTCTGAGTAAAAGCCAAAGAATTAAATTGGGATCGCATCCGGAGCTCGTGAATCGGCGTTGCATATGAAAGGTGGAAGAAAGCGCATGGGCTGGAGCAAAATGTACTAGTGTATCGCATAGGGCATGGCATTAAGCGTCGCATTAGTACAAAAGTTTGTCAGAAGTTTGAGAAGTTCGGAGACTTGGAATTTTTGGGTCTAACAGAAAAATACACTAATACGACGCAGGGCGCGTGGCATAGTGCGACGCATTAGTACAAAAGGCTGTCAGACAAGCGGAGTTCAGAGAGTTTGCATCTGAGTAAATTACACTAATACGACGCATAGTGTGATGCATGATGCGACACATGAAGTGTAAAAAGTTTGCAGGTTTTCCTACTTCGGCTCAAAGAGAGTAGTTTTGTTCGGGTTCGTTCCTACTTGGTATAAGTACACTAGAAATACTTTTTTTTAGGGGACTTTTGGCCTACGAAAGATTGGAAGAACATTGGAGACTCAAAGCACAAGGATTCATAATTCTTTCCTCAACTCAACACCCGAGTTTAGATTAAATTCATGTTTTCTTATTATTCAACTTTATTTGTGATAAATTTCTCCATGAATATGGAGCAGTTTACCTTAGGGTTTGACGGATATATTGTATTGACTGATATTTGTGGATTTTAACTCTAGTTCTTTGCTTGAATGCGTTTATGGAGCTTTGAATTGATTGCAACTTTATTCACCAGTTTATTTAATAGAAAGAGGAATATTTTAGTGATTATCTTTGCAGTATTTTGTTTGGTTTAATTCAGTGATTCTTTTAAGTAATCGAAAGAGCTTGTTGAATTGTTGATTAAATCAAGTCAGGAGAATATTCGAGAGACGTTTTCCTAAAGACTAATCCATTAACGCATGCTTGCATATGTTCACAGTGCTTATATTAGTTCACCTCGTAGAGTTAAGATTTAATCGAGCGAGGAGTCTTGACTACACGTTTGAACTAATCATCGAGTGAATTCGTGAGAATCATTAGAACTTTAGAGCGAATTGAACTAGAGTTAGATTCCAAATAGCTATGTTGCACCTATCCTGCCATGACCCTTATTTCTCCCATTGATATTTCGGTGTCGCTAAGCTCTTGTCGTTCTGGGATCAATTGTTAATTGTTTTAGTTTCATAGTTAATTTTAGTTATTAAACATCCCAACAAAAGTGTTAATCATTCTGAATAGCGTTAAGCTAGAAATTACTTGAGCATTATTTTAATTCAATCCCTGTGGAGATGATAATTAAACTATACTATCTTTGGCTAGCGAGCATCAATTTCGTATTATGTTTTGCACTCATCAAATTTTGGCGCCGTTGTCGGGGTTGGCAATCAATTGTGTCCAAAATAGTTTTGATGGTAATTCAGGAACCTATTGAATTTTATTCTTCACGGGTTTTCTCTTTCGTGTGCAGGCAACAGGTTGACTTCTCTGGTGTATGACTCGATCTTCTTCAAAAGAATTGATTCCATTGAGGAAAGAGAAAGAACTCACCGGAAAGTTCTTGGGGCAAACTTCAACCCAAAAACACATGGCTAATAACGGTGACGATGGGGTAGATTTAGCTGCAAGAGAAACAACACAACATAAATAAGAAGTTGCACGAATAGAAGCTGAGGCAACCCATGGAGTTGCTGATGAGACTATCGAAGACGATGGGGGTCGAAGATTCAATCTAAATCGATCCTTGGTTGAAGACCAATTCGAAAATATGGAACCCAGGTTTGGTAGAGCATTGGGTGATTATGCTAGAACAATCTACAATCGGAGACTGTCCAGTATCAGACCTCCACCCGTAGCAGCGAATAATTTTGAGTTGAAGCAATGTTTGTTTCAAACTATCTAGAACAACTGTGTTTTCAAAGGGAAGGTGAATAAAGATCCTAACACTCACTTGATGGATTTTGAGGAAATCATGAACACCTTCCAGTACAATGGAGTATCAAAAGATGCAGTCTACTTAAAGGCATTTCCCTTTTCACTGAAGGATGACGCGAAGCACCGGCTACGTAGCTTATTAACTGGGTCGATCAGGACATGGGAAGATATGACTAAGAAGTTCCTTGACAAATACTTCTCAGCTGCAAAAACAGTGAAATTCAGAAGGAAAATTTAAAACTTCTGCCAGAAGGACACTGAAACAGTTTTCGAGGCTTGAGAAAGATTCAAGGAGATAGTGAGAAAGTGTCAGCATAATGGGATTGAATTGTGGATGCAACTCCAGAACTTTTGGGATGAACTGACACCTTCCTCACGATCACTCTGAGCACTGCAGTTGGAGGTCCTTTAATGAGGAAGACTCATGAGGAGATTGTTGTGATTCTTGATGAGCTCTCTGAAGAAGCTAACCAATGGCCTGCTGGGAGTAATGATAGAAAAAAATCAGCTGGGGTTCATCAATTAGATTCTAACACATCAGTGCAAGCCTAGCTAGACGTCATGACCAAAGAGATAAGAAAGTTGACCTTAGCCAAGGTCCAGAGCCAACCATCATCAGTTTGTGACTTCTATGGAATAGGTCATCCAACGCATGAATATCAGGCCTCAGCTGCAGATGAAATGGTAAATGTTGTGGGAAGTTTTAACAGAGGCAACTATCATAGTGGTAATAATTTTAACTCTATGGGGCAAAGGCACCCAGGCTTTTCTTGAAATTCACCAAATGGTAGTCTGAACTATTGCAGCAGAATAATCCGAGACCCCAGGGACAAGGAGCTCCAAGATTTTACAATCAGCAAAGGTAACAATACCAGCCTCCACATTCTAATCAGTCTAGCATGGAAGATCTAATGAAGGCTTTCATTATTAAGACGGATGAGAGATTTAAAACCATGGTGCAACTATCTAAAACTTAGAGAGGCAAGTGGGGCGGATTGCTAGTCTGTTATCCGATAGGTCTCTCGGAACCCTCCCTACGGATACCGAAAGGAATCCAAAGGAAATAATAAATGCAGTGTCTTTGAGGAATGACAAAGAATTGCAAGATCTGTTGGTAGAAGAGAATAATGAGTTGACGGAAAATCAAGTTAAGAATGAAGGAGAGCAGAAAAGTGATGAGCATCATAGGAATAAAGTGAGGGCAGAGCAAGAGGATGATCTGAAGAAGAAGAAGAACAAATTTGAAGTTCCAACAAGGAAGAAGAAAGACAAACAAATAAGTAATGATGAGAGCGAAGAGAGTAAATATATGCTTGCTCTACCTTTCCTTCAGAAGCAAAGAAGAGAGAAGCTGGACAAACAATTTGGCCATTTTCTAGAAGTGCTCAAGCAGGTGCATGTTACTGTACCTTTCACAGAGGTGCTTTCACAGATACCATCATATGCCAAGTTCTTAAAGGAGATATTGCCCAACAAGCAAAAGTAGAGGAGACGTCGGTAGTCAAGCTCACAGAGCATTGTAGCGCTATTCTGCAAAATAAGCTCTCTCAAAAGTGTGGAGATCCAAAGAGTTTTACTATACCTTGCTCTTTAGGAAGTACAAAATTTAAAAAATCTTTATGTGATTTAGGTGCTTCCATTAAACTTATGCCTTTGTCTATTTATAGAAAATTGGAGGGAGAAATTGGAGAAATCAGATCTATACCCGTGTCCCTGTAGCTGGCGGATCAGACCACAGAATAGTGGAAGATGTGCTAGTTCGGGTGGATAAATTTGTGTTCCCTGTGGATTTTATCGTGGTGAACATGGAAGAGAATAGGGAAGTCTCTCTGATTCTTGGGAGACCCTTCTTGGCTACTAGCAGAGCGATTCTGGGCATTCAAGCAAGGCAGCTCATGCTCAGAGTGGAGAATAAAGGGTGGTCTTTAAGATGGAAGGATCAATGGGGCCCCTAAAAGAACTAGCTGGAGAGAATAAGCATGATAATTGTGGGGTGTATCCAAAGAAGACAGAAAAGAAGCTCTCAGAATAGATGTGTGCACTGGGTCGGGTGTGCAAAGGAGATCCCAACTTCGATTCAGACCCCGATTAGATGAATAAGGGAGTTTCCTTTACCTCTAAATTTTTATTTGTGTGTCATGGGGACATGCCACAATTTAAAGTGTGGGATAGGGGATGTATATATGTACCGTGTATGTTTGTTTTCTTGTGTTTTGTTTGAAAAAAAAAGTAATTTGACTTTTCTCAATGATGAATTTCCTCGACTGTCTTCTTGAGGGATCAAAGTCGAAGAAATTTTTTTTCTTAGGTAGTGTAACAATTCCTCCTTAATTTTTCTTTGTGTCGCGGTTTTTTTAAGAATTTTGCTTGAACCGGGTGTAGTTAATTTTTCTTTTATTAGGATTAGTGAAGTCCTGTGCTATGGTATTAAATGGAGATGACTTTTCTTGACTTTGTTATGCCTTGAGATTAGTGAGTGCCTTAGTTGTGACGCCTAGGCTCAATTCTTGACTCATGTATAAGTGCCTGAATTTGGTTGATTTTGATGTTACTTAAGTGCTTTGACTAGAGAGTCGGGATAGATGCGGTCCTAAGTAAATTATGTGCCAATGTGTGTGTGAGATTTTGTTGATATTCTGTGCATGTAAGTTGATGTCTAGAACTTGCCTCGTGTGTTTGCAAAGCGAAATAGCTTTTTCAGTCTAGGAAGTGATATAGACATTTCTTTGTTGAGCCAACTATAAGTTTATGACCCGCCTAATTATTGTGTATCCTAGTTAGACCCTTTGAGTCTATAATCCTATTTCTTTGGCAACCACACTACAAGCCTGATTTATTTTGTTTGAACCTTTTACCTCTTTTGAGCACTTGACATTGTTATGAGCTTGTGAAAGGCTAAGTGGAGGTATGGTTGGATTTTCGAGTGCAACTAAGAAATATAGAGATAGGTGCACTGTTTGAAAATTTAGGAGAGTCACTTGTAGGGAATTGAAAGAAGAAAAAATAAAGTTGATTGAAGAAAAAAAATCAGAACTTAGAAAGAGAATAAAAAAGTTTGTATATGCATTAGAAACAAAATGATTCCTTGCTAGTGGTATGTTCTCACTGTGTCTATGCTTAAAGAAATTAGGAGCTTGATGTTATTCTGTGTGAAGGTTGGGTTTTAGTTTAACACAAGTGTGGGGTTTAAATTGTTAATGTATATATATTAAATTCCTTAGGGATGTGTAGTCACTATATCCAAATATATCCTACTCGTCTCGCAGGCTATATTGCAACTAAAATAAAGTCCTACTTGATCTTTGACCGAATGAGCTCAATTAGTAGAGTATTACACTACAGGCGAGCATATGGTACGTTTTCTGTGGCGCGTGAATTTTATTTCTGAGAGTGAGTTAATTCTTTCTATCTTGAGTTCCTATTTATTTTTGAATGTAATTGTATGTGGAACTACTCTTTTTTATTGTTGTGAGGGCACATGACTTGCAAAGGAAAGGTAATAACGTTGACCTCTGTGTTAGAGAAAGTGAGTAGGTTGTAAAAGATGCGTGGTGCTTTTGAGACGAGCTTTAAGGTTATGATTTTTTGATATGGTACTTAGTATGCTTTAATAAAAATTTTGGCATGATGCGTTAGGGAAGTTGTTTGATGAACAGGTCGTCCCTGCGTGAAGTGTAGTTTGATTGCTCGAGGACAAGAAATGATCTAAGTGTGTGGTGTTGATGGTAGGCTAGAAACCCGTATTTTAGCGATAATTTACACTCGAATTACTGCATTTTACGTGTGTTCGAACTTAAATGATGGTGATTTGCACTTATTACGTATTTTATGTCTTGCAGGAAATGATTCCGAGTTAAAAGGATAAATTGTAGCTAAATCGAATAATTTGGAGCTTTGAAGTCTGAGTAAAAGTCAAAGAATTAAACTGGGATCGCATCTGGAGCTCGTTGACTGGCGTTGCATATGAAACTTGGAAGAAGTACATGTGCTGGAGCAAAATGTACTAGTGCATCGCACAAGGCGTGGCATTAAACGTCGCATTAGTACAAAAGTTTGTCAGAAGTTTGAGAAGTTCAGAGACTTGGAGTTTTTGGGTTTGACAGAAAAATACACTAATACAGCGCAGGGCGCGTGGCATAGTTCGACGCATTAGTACAAAAGTCTATTAGACAAGCGGAGTTTGCAACTGAGTAAATCACACTAATGCGACGCATAGTGCGATGCATGATGCGATACATGAAGTGTAAAAAGTTTGCAGATTTTTCTACTTCGGCTCAAAGAGGGTAGTTTCGTCCGGGTTCATTCCTACTTGGTATAAATACACCGAAAATACGTTTTTTTGGTGATTATCTTTGCATTATTTTTTTTGATTTAATTCAATGGTTCTTTTAAGTAATCAAAAGAGCTTGTTGAATTGTTGATTAAATCAAGTTAGGAGAATATTCGAGAGACGTTTTCCTGAAGACTAATCCATTAACACATGTTTGCATATGTTCACAGTGCTTATATTAGTTCACCTTGTAGAGTAAAAATTTAATCGAGAGAGGAGTCTTGACTACACGTTTGAACTAATCATCGAGTGAATTCGTGAGATCATTAGAACTTTCGAGTGAATTGAACTAGAGTTAGATCTCAAATAGCTATCTTGCACCTATCCTGTCATGACCCTTATTTCTCCCATTGATATTTCGGTGTTGCTCAACTCTTGTCTTTCTGTGATCAATTGTTAATTGTTTTAGTTTAGCAGTTAATTTTAGTTATTAATCATCCCAACCAAAGTGTTAATCATCTTGAATAGCATTAAGCTAGAAATTACTTGAGCATTGTTTTAATCCAATCTCTGTGGAGACGATAATTAAACTATATTATCTTTGGCTAGCGAGCATCAATTTCGTATTGTGTTTTGCGCTCATCAACCACCCTTCATCGAAAAATTACGTTGTGTATAACATATATCGAACACTCTTTATCGGAAAACTTTTTTCACTTCTTTCAAGTTTGAACACCCTTAGTAAATTTCAAGCTTCGCCACTGGTGCCGCTCTTCTCTGGATCCTGCAACAACGCGGAATATGTGGTGCACCGGACTTCTCTTTTGCACCTAATAAAGTAAAACAAACTGATGAATGGCATCAGAATCCAGAAAATCTTAAACATAGGTAAATATGGAGAATGACTTGGGAACCAAGCATAATACAATAAGGGACCATTTCTGCTTCAGTTGATGAAGCTATTTATAGAACTGCAGCCTTCTTTTATACTCTTCTGTTTCTTCAAAAGTTAGATACTTCTATTTAATGACTTAACAGTGGCAGAAAGCTCTATTCACTGCCTACATATATGGAAATATTTTTATCTTATTATTCACTCCCTACTTATGGAAATGTTACATTGGATTCTGATCTAGTTAATTACTATGATTAGCATTAAAAAAGAAGCATTTTATATTTTCAGTATTGCCTGTGACGTATAATAAAGAGGCACTTGATTCTTCCAAATCGAATATTTAAGCAAGTGTCACCGGTGAAGGGTGTTCAATTTTTATTTTTTATCAATAACAAATAATATTTTATTATATATACAATATAATTTTTCAAAGACGAAGGGTGTTCAGTTGACCACACATAGTTTCACCCCTGAGTGGATACAATAGTTTTGAGTTTTGACAAAGAACTTTTATTTAAGATGAGAAATTTATCATTATATACTAATAAATAATTTATTCAAACCTAATAAGTTGTCTTATCTTAGAGTCCATAACCAATAAACCAAATATTTTAGAATTACCTCTTATGCAAATCTACACTTACGCAGCTCACATTAAGTTTCCTATTTAAGTTATATAGTATATTGACAATGTAAAAAAAATTCTCACTGTCAGAGAATTATAACAAATGATGGTAGGTTAGTTATCATTTTTACAAATTGTCTGATACTAATGTGTGTCATAAATATTAGCCGATAATTATCTTAAAATGATCGGATTATGCAAATATTTTTCGTGCATAAATTTAGTTTATAATGATATAACAGGCTTGTTTAAAAATAATACTCCATCAAACACAACTATAGCAATTAGCTTTTAACTTTTTTTGTTTTGTTTTTTTGAATATCTTCTTTTTTTGTTTTAGCATATAAGAATTAGGAAGAGAAGGTGGTAAAAAGAAAATAAAGAACTTTGGGGGTGTGAAATGCATATTATCGCTTCTTACGTAAGAAAAAGGCGCGTGGATACTCCGTACGATTGCGTGTGGAAATGAAATTATGTTTAAAAGAAAAATATTAGAAAATGCATTTCCACGTGGTCAGTAGAAGAAGGAATCCAATGTTTCACTGTTTTGCGAGTCTTTAAATGTCGGCTACAGATCATATCGTCTCATGAGTTAATGACGATAATTAACCAGGTGTCCCTTTAAAGTCTTTTCCATTTAAGGCTGCGAGTAAAAATGAATTGATTCGTATCGGATTTATGGTTATCTTTTAAAAAAAAATTATCTGTATATGGATTATCTTAATTTGAGATTTTAATTCTATAATTAAAAGAAGTTCTACAATTATCCCACCCTCAGTATAGGATAAAATAATACCTAATTATAGAATTAATTATCCTGAAATGGCTAATTTCAAATTTGAAAATTCAATCAAACACATGATAAAATAATAATATGCATTTAATTCCAGGATTATTATTCCTTATCCCATATACCAAACAACTTCTAAAGAATGAAATCTACTGCCTCGAGTTTGCTCAATTAATTCGTATTCGTGTCGCGGGCTCGTTACCACTTATTTATTAATTATCTTGTTGTTGGTATTTAGAAGGTCTACGGAGAGGTAGAGGTAGGCCGAAAAAGAAGTGGGGAGAGGTGATGATTAGGAAAGACATGGCGCAGCTTCAGCTGACCGAGGACATGACCCTTGATAGGAAGGTGTGGAGGTCGAACATTAGGGTAGTATAGTAGGTGGTCTAGATTGTTCATAACGGTAGTATTAGTACACAATCCTGTATTCTGTTGGTAGTAGGTTTCTTTGACTACCAGTAATTTTCTTTCATTTTGATCATCTTATTATCGTGTTGTTTTTATTCTGCTTTTACATGGATTTTTGGTATTGTCCCTCCTTGTCTATCTTTTAATTAATGTGGTGCTTATGTGTAACGATCCGATCAGTCGTTTTGAGCTCTAGCGCATCGTTCGGCGGTTTGAGGCCATGAGTAGCTTCACTTAAGGTATTATGACTTGTACGCGTGTTCGGAATTAAATTTCGGGAAGTTCGGAGTTTATTCGGAAAAAGAAAATCCTCATTTCGAAAGCTTTAAGTTGGAAGAATTGACTAAGATTGAATTTTTAAGCAAACGACCTCAGAATCGGGATTGAAGGTTCCAGCAGGTTCGTATGATGATTTCGAAACTGGGCGTATGTTCGGATCGGGTTTTGGATTACCCAGGAGCGTTTCGACGCCTATTGTGGAAGTTAGCATTTTGGAAGAGTTTCATGAATTTGAGGTGGGGGTGCATTTTTATGTTATCGATGTCCGTTTGGGATTCTGAGTTCAGGAATAGCTCTGTATGGTGATTCTTGTATTGGGAGCGCATCTGGAAGTGGATTTGGAGGTTCGTAGGTTATTCTGGAGTCGTTTGGCTAAAGTTAGAAATTTGAAGGTTTTTGAGAAGTTTGATCGGAAGTGGACTTTTTGATATCGGGGTCGGATTCCGATTCCGAAAGTTGGAGTAGGTCCGTAATGTTGAATGTGATTTGTGTGCAAATTTGATATCAATAGGACGTGATTTGATGGTTTCGGCATCGAAGGTTGAAGTTCTAAAGTTCATTAAGCTTAAATTGGAGTGTGATTCATGGTTTTAGCATTGTTTGATGTGATTTGAAGGCTCGACCAAGTTCGTGATGTGTCTTTGGACATGTTGGTATAATTGGTTGAGGTCCCGAGGGCCTCGGGTGGATTCTAGATGGCAAATAGATCGATTTTGACTTGAAGGAGGAGTTGAAGGGGGGTTCTTGTTGCTGGTGTAACCGCTTCTGCGGAAGCTTCATCGCAGAAGCGGCCCCGCAGAAGCGAGGCAGTGAACCGCAGAAGCGGCTGGGAGTGAATGGGGCAGAGGCTGCAGGTGCGAAGGAATTTTCGCACCTGCGTGATCGCATATGCGATCTTGGCAGCGCAGAAGCGGACTGGGGCAGCTGGGGGCTTTTTCGCAGAAGCAAAATTGGTGTCGCACCTGCGGAACCGCAGAAGCTGTCCAGTGACCGCAGGTGCGAAAGTCGAGGCCGGGCAGTGTCTTCTTTAAAACGAGTGTTTGGCTCTATCTCACTTCATTTCGCCCATGGGAGCCGATTTTGGAGCACTTTTGGAGTGCCATCTTCATCAACCATAACGGGGTAAGTGCTTTCTTCACATTTTCGAGTTAAATACATGATTATACATGGATTTTAACATGGGAATTAATAGAAATTGTGGGGTTTTGGTAGAAAACCTAGAATTTGGTATTTTTGGGTTTTGACCACGATTTTGGACATGGAATTTGGAATAAGTTATATATTTGAGTTCGTGGGATTATGGAAAAAGTTTATTTTCAAAAAAAATTCGAAATCCGGGTACGTAAGCCCGAGGAGGATTTTATCGACTTTCCGAGTGGAGTTGGGAATTGTTCTAAATTGAATTGTTATGAGTATTAGAGTATATTTTCATTGGTTTGCGCATTGTTTGGTTAGTTTTGGAGCGTTGGGCATTGGTTTGAGGTGTTAGAGTGGCGTTGGAGCCGGTTATGGAACTTCGGAGCGAGGTAAGTCTCCTTTTTAACCTTGTAAGAGGCAATTAACCCCATAGGTGAACTAAACTATTATGTGTTTTTATTTGTGGGGGCTACCTATGCACGAGGTGACGAGAGTCCGTACGTAGCTACTAGCTATGCCTATGTCCGGGTAGTTTTAGGCTTACATTATGCCTTGTTGATATTGTTATTGAATTATGTTCATTGTTTGCCTTGAGAGGGAGTGATATTGAGTTTGCTATTAAATGTTTTGAAAGGAGTTGAAATTGAGGAAAAGTTGGGATCTTAAAAGTTTTCATTTGAACTTCATATTTTTAAAAAAATGGAAGAATACTATAATAACTTAAGAATCTATGTGTGATCGCGTCGCAAGTATGATCCGCGAGCGGGGTAACTCCTTAAATTTATATTTGACCGCGTCGCATGTATGATCCACGAGCGGGGTAATTCCTTAAATTTATATTTAACCGGGTCCTGTATGATTCGCGAGAGGAGTAATAGATGCATCTATGGTTCGCGTCGTTCGACCCTCGGCAGTGCACAATTTACTTTTATGTTGGACCGGACCGCACGCCTCGACATTCCCTATATATTATCCTCATGGAATCGTGCATAATTTTGGCAAGAAGCCAGTGTATTTGAGGGCTTTTCCTTGATTTGAATTATGACAACCTCTTTGATGAAATCCACTATATATATGCTCCGGTTGAGGAGGGAACGTGCTATTTGAGAGCTTGAGTAAATTGTAAAGAGGAGAATTTTACCACGTATTTTATACTTATTTATTTCATATATTACTCTACCTCATATTTATTCACCTCTTTAATGTACCTGATATTATTGACCACTAATAAGTGTCGAAGTCGACCCCTCGTCACTACTTCTTCGAGGTTAGACTGGATACTTACTGGGTACGCATTGTTTTCGTACTCATACTACACTTGCTGTACATTTTTGGTTGTACGGGCACATATATGTCTAGTGGCCTAGGGGGCGCAGCGGCATGGTTGATACGGAGACTTAAGTGAGCTGCATCTTATGGGACGATCCGCATCCAGCAGAGTCTCCTTCGGAGTATTTATATTTTCTTTTCTGTCCAAATTTGTATTCCGGACAGTTATTGTATTTCATTTTATTTCCTAGTAATTGCTCATGCACTTGTGACACCGGGTTCTGGGATGATTATGGGATATTCAGTACTGGAATTGGAAAAAACATTTTTAATTGTTCTGTAAAGTTCACCTTTTACTAGTTGAATTGAATGAAATTCATGATTTCGAGTATATTAAAATGAGAACTTAATTAACTATTTGGTGTTGGCTTGCCTAATAGTGGTATCCGGCGCCATCACGACCTTTAACGGATTTTGGGTCGTGACATTATGTTTTCTTGAGCCGAGAGTCTATTGGAAACAACATCTCTACCTTCACAAAGGTAGGGGTAAGGTCTCCGTACACAGTATCCTCCCCAGACCCCACGATGTGGGATAATACTGAGTATGTTGTTGTTCTTGTTGTTGTTATTGTTGTCGTCTTGCTGTTGGTATTGCTGATTGTTATTGCTTTCTTTTTCTTTCCTTGAGTCCGGGTCTATCGGAAGCATCCTCTCTACCCTCAAGGTAGGGGTAAGGTCTGCGTACACGCTATTCTCCCAGACTTCATTCGTGGGATTATACTGAATTTGTTGTAGTCGTCGTGTCGAGTAGGCTCACTAAAGGATGAAATATTTCCTACCAAGAACTTCTCAATTCTCCTGCATCAAGTCCGAGACCTCCGATTAAGAATAATGAAATATTTACGCTGACTGTTTGAAATATTTTCCCAGAAAGTTATATTAGACAAAATTTGTTAAAGAAACATTTTTTTATTCCAAAAAGACTGATTTCATCTTGTTAGTAAGAGTTGTGTAATGGGAATCATATTTGGTCTATTTATAGTTTTGACTTTAGACAAAAGAAGAAACAACCGCTCAACTATAGAGCTAACTGATTTTCTATTTTCAAGAAGCAAAATTCATTATCTACCATTATAGAAATTTTCCTATTTAAAGTGTAAATTACTTTTATTAAGAAGATATTCTTAATATAAAAAAAAACTATATTCACCATTAATTGTTTGCCTAAGTTATAGATAGCTCTAGTATGCATTATGCAATATATGATTCTATATGCTATTTGCTGATAATATTATATTAATCGGAAAAATCAGAAAAAGTTTAACTAAGAGAATGAGCTATAGGATAAGTAAAAGTAAAATAAAATATATACAATGCAAATTTAGCAAATTGAGGTGGTTAAGTAGCATTGCAGGCGTAGATGCAAACAATTCATAAATCTGAATTCAATGTTGCAAAAGAATAGTATGATTAATAAAGATATAATACGTATAATCAACATAGAACATTTGAATTAGAATAATGGTACTAGATGTAAGAGCGGATCTTGGGACTTTAGTCCATTATATTTATAAGATGAACGTCACAACGATATTGATATTAAGATAAATGCATGGACATAGAAAACTAAATAAGAACCCGAGGAATACATTGGTCAAAAGGTGCAAGTAGCGTAACCTATAGAATATGTAAAATGAGAGAATGCCGATTGAGACTGTACGATCTTGTCTAATATAAACTTGCAAATGCATCAGTATATAGATGTAAAATCATGATAAAATGTGTTAGAAGGCGTAAATTAAATAGAAAATCTTATAAAATGAAAATTATCTCAAAAACCCTACCATCTTTGAAAATTCATACAAGCTTAACAAACAATAAAATAATATAAAAGAAAAAAATCATATAAGTTGTACCAACTAGTTAAGATTAAGTCTTAGCCATGTTGACACACTCACATTATGTTTAATTATTGTTAGGATTTCTTTAATCTTGTTAAAGATTTATATGTTAATAAAAAATTAAAAAATTCTAATATTAAAATGATTTAATATTAAAAGGAAATGAATCCAAATAAGGTGTAATGGATAGTAAAGATTTACCTAGTTTGGTGATAAGATGAAATAATTGTGGTTTTATAAATCTAGAGTTCTATTCTAAAATCAAATGTTGTATTAAATTAAAACTAATCCTTTTTACGAAAAAAACAAAAAAGAAAGTGGGAGTCGGAAAGAAAATAAATACTAGTAATAAAAATTAAATAAAAAAAGAAGAAGGTGATAAACTCAATATGTCACGAGATATATAATAAAGAAAAGTACATATAAAGTCCCCACCTTACTGTTTTTTCTCCTTCTTCCTCTGCTCTAAAAAGTTCATTACTATATATTCATCTCTCCCTTTCTTTTCTCCTCTTTCTCTTTCTCTAACAAACAACTGCATACCCTCCATGAAAAGAGCTTAGCCACACACATTGGAAAAAACCTCCATGAAAAGAGCTTAGCTAAAAAAAAAAGCAGAAAAAAAGGTTGAAGATTCTGTTTTTATTAGTGAAAAAAATGGGGAAGTATATGAGGAAGTCAAAAAAGTCAGGGGAAGTATCAGTATCACCTCTTGGTGTTTTAACAAGGGCTAAAACCCTAGCTCTTTCGAAATTGGTTTCACCGGCGGCTACAGAATCCGGCTCCGGCGGTGATGGTGGGTCCTACCTAGAGCTTCGTAGTAGAAAGTTAATCAAACCCTTTTCGGTTCTTGAAGGGAGGAAGCAGAAAAATGGTGTTTCAAAAGATCCCAATTTGTTAAACCCTAAAAACCCTAATGTTTTAAGAACTAGTTCTGAAGAGGTAAAGGAGAATAGCTGCTTTGGTGGTGATGTGGCTGTTGAAGCTTCTTTTGGGGAGAATTTGTTGGAATTTGAAGGTAGAAAAAGGTGGGTGTTTTTTTTGTTTTTTTTTTTGAAAAATTAATTTATTTTTCATTTTCCCTTTGCTGAAAATGTTATGTGAGGGGTTTACTAGTTTGCATGTTTATGTTTCTTACTCTTATGTGAAGATTAGAGTTTTGTGGTTTATTTGAGTTTTTAGAGCAAGTTTTGAGACAGTATCTAAAATATTTTAGAAAAAAGTTCCCCCTTTTTTACTATTTCTGCTCTGGTTGTTCTATTCTGACTAATTTTTACCATTTGTTGCAAAAAATAGTATTAAAAATAGTGATTTTTACTGTATTTGGTTTATAGATTGCTAAGAAATGCAAGTTTGGTATTGAATTTGGTGTTGGGTTTTGAAAAGTTCAGATTTTTCTTGATCAGAAGGGTTTATTTTGCTTCTTTAGACTAGAAAAAAAATTCTTTTTAGAACAGAATATTTTTCTGAGGCTGATTATTTTATAATTTTTTAAGTCTGGATAAGGGTGTTGTTTAAGGGTTATTTGCCTTATTTGAGTGTGGATTTGTCTTTGTCGCTCTTTATCCTTTTCTTTGTCGATTTTAATTGAAAGGGGAAAATGCAGACAAATGAAAATTTGTGTTCTTGATATTGGTTCAAGTTTAAGGTTTTTTCATTTCTTGAATTTGGTGCCTGCTTTTCATATAGTAGTCACTTTCACACGGCTTTTTATTCCTCATTCATCCCTTTAAAGTCCCCCTTTTTTATATTGTGGACATTTGGTGCAAATATATGAAAAGTAGATTTATGATGTAATTTTTATTGAGAAAGTATAGGACTTATTAAGGTCCCCCCACACAACCAACCACAAAAAAGAAAAACTTTAAACATACAAAGTCTGGTATACTGATTTATCCCTTTTAATAGGGTTGCTTAAATGTGATGCATTTGGTTACTGGATCACCATTAGATTATGGAATTTTATGGTTGTTTCTTGAGATTGCTTCGAAGGGAGCCTTGACGTAACCGGTAAAGTTGTTGCCATGTAACCATGAGGTCACGGGTTCAAGCCGTGGAAACAGCCTTTTGCAGAAATGCAGGTTAAGGTTACGTACAATAGACCCTTGTGGTCCGGTCCTTCCCCGGACCAACGCATAGCGAGAGCTTAGTGCATCGGGCTGTCCTTTTTTTCTCTTGAGATTGCTTCATTGATGACAGTTTTTCTAATGTATTAGATTTATAATTGAACCTTTATCTTGGAGGATTTGTAAATCAGCAGAAACATTGTTGGGGGAATAAATACAGGGAACAAAAGAATTCTCGGAGTGATTATTTTGTCTTCCTAGTTTTCGGCACAAGAAAGGGGTGTTCTAAAATCATTTTTTTCTTGAAAACGAAAGAGTAATGATTCTTGATCACGTTTGTTAAAAATTCCTAGTTTGGTTTAGATTTTTCTATATGTGGTTCCAATTGAAAAATCATTACCTTTTTGACCCAAAGTGTGTTGCTGGTCTTTATTTGAAAAAGTAAATGTGGTGATATTTGTCTTATAGATGCCTTCTTTTACTTGTGTATATCTGTTGGACCCTCCTTTTATTTATGTTATCTGTTATAGTTTTCTCTCCATGTGGTAGAAGTTAAATATAGTTAAATAACCATTTCTCTATTGTTTCGTCGTTCAGTTTCTGTAGTGAGCTTTATTTGCAACACTTAATTAGTTATCTTGCACATATTGGCACCGTAGTTATCGGACACCACATTGTTGTTGCATTAGATAAATGGCCGATTTTGTTCCAATGCGGTGAGCGAATATGAATTGCAACTTTATTTTTTTGGCGTTTGATTTGTTGAGCAAAGTAAAGCTAATTGGATGAACTTGTTCCTTGTATGAGTCTACCCATCCAAAAAAGGAGCAAGAAAAAAGATGGATGGCTGTACTACCCCTCTAGATTTGCCATCCCATAGTACATTTATGGTCGTTGAAACTTTCGTCGTGAAAAAAAAGTTGTCTGTTAACTGCAGGATGCATGCATATGAATAGTATCTTTGCTGCCTTAAATTTGCAAAGTTGCAATCATTGTTGAGAACAATTTACCATTGAAAATGAACGTGGGGTTCCCTCTATGATTGAAGTAATAGATGGATATGACAATAAAGGCAAGAAAGCTTTTTTGACAGCCACTAAATGATTCACCTTTATGCAGTTATCTCTGAATCTTTTTGCTGCCATGAGCTGTATGTGTTGCAAATCTGAATATATTTTACTCTGTTTTTCTACTAGTGTTCTTTTCAATCTTCTTGAGCCAAGGGTCTATTAGAAACAACCTCTCTACCCCAGGGTGGGGTAAGGTCTGCCGTCTGCGTACACACTACCCTCTCCGGACCCCACTTGTGGGATTATACTGGGTGGTTGTTGTTTTTCTACTAGTGATTTGCAAGGATTAAGATTTGATTCATTTGAATAGAGCACTATAGAGTTCTTTTGCTATTTCTTACAGGACCACCAGGGAAAGCACACCTTGCAGTTTGATAAGAGATTCAGACAACATGCAAACCCCTGGTTCCAGTACGAGGCGTATTAATGCAACCAGCAGAGTACCAAATTTGCTACGAACGAATATCCCGACAGCTCATGAAATGGATGAGTTTTTCACCAGTGCAGAAGAGCAGCAGCGGAGACGATTCATCGAGAAGTAAGAATTCACTTGACACTTCTTGTAATAACACCGGGAGATGCACCTTCATGTCTAATCGAGCTTGTTTTGGAACCACTTGCAGGTACAACTTTGATCCATTGAATGAGAAGCCCCTTCCCGGACGTTACGAATGGGTGAAAGTAGATTGCTAGATATGTCCTGCATTTTCTTGTTTCATCTTTAGGTTTAGATAAAGGTGTAGGAAAATAGCAGCAGGTAAGTTTTAGTGTTCTACAATGATGATTGTGAAATTTCTATTTCCAATCACTCTTTGACTTTGTAAAGAAACTAGGGGCAGTAAGTGTTTAGAAGGGTAGACTAATGATCTGTAACATAACAAAGCTTGTGACATTAAACAACCAAATACAAGGAAAGATCCTTTGACTAACAGATCATGAAAAGGGAAGGGAAAGAAGAAAGGGCAGTAGTAGTAGTAGTAGTAATCTCGATTAGTGTCTTAAGTGGTACAGAAGGTAGGTCTACTAATCCTTGTTTTCAGTAGTTTCTTTTGTTCATAATTGTACTGATGGGAACTTGTTTTTAGACATATTCTGAATAAAATGACCCTCAAAGTTTTCCCCCCTTTACCATATTGTCTTTTTTTCTCTCTTTATCATCTTTCTGTTGTGAGCTGAGGGGTCTATCGGCAACAGCCTCTCTACTTTCAACTTTCAAGGTGGGTAAGGTTTGCGACACACTATCCTCTCTAGACCTTACTTGCCGAGGGTCTATCGGAAACAACCTCTCTAACTTTTGGGTGAGGTAAGTTCTGCGTACATGCTACCCTCGCCAGACCCCATTTGCCGAGAGTCTATCGGAAACAATCTCTTTACTTTCAGGGTGGGTGTAAGGTTTGCGTACACACTAGTCATTGAGTTTTTTTGTTGTTGTTTGTCATCTTTCTCTATCATGTTCTGCTTAAAATGTATGGATGGATTTTGGCTTGTTCCTCTAAAATATGAGACATATACTGTTCATAAACCACAACTTGCTGCTGCCTTTTACTGTAGAGATGAGGCTCTTATTGCACTATTGACCTGCCATTTTTTAGCTGCTTGTGAAAATGGTTGGAGCTATGTTCACTATGTATTGTGGGGTTGCTTTGGTTAGTGGGCATGTATTCAAAAGATTCTTTTGTTTGGCCTTTCTTTTTCTTTTTTGAAAAAGGATTACTATCATGTCTTTCTTTTGTACTTATTATATGCCTGAACAAAAGTAGTTATGATTGGTTTGCAAATTTTTGTTTAGATTCGGAAATGTTGAAAGAGGGATGGTTATAGGGGTGTGGTGTTTTTTTGGTTTTTGGNAAACTTTTAGTAATTAGTACTTCATAAGAAGTCATACACCATCAGACCTCCTTAAAGGATATAATTGTACCTATCTTTGTCCTTGTCCAACGTCTTACAGTAACCTTATCATGGTTGTGTGTTCTATTTTTTTCACTCTACAACACATGACACACTACATGGCGTTAATAGACATGTGTGTCTGGACTCAATGTGTAATTTCCTATTCTGAATTTGTATGCTAGACTGTCAGCAAACAATTAGTGCACGCAAGATTGAATTAGGCCGATAAACTGCCTGTTGGTATTACTGTGTTCAAAATCAGAAAAGCAAACAAACGTTAGTTCAATAAACAAAACGTAAAATAATTCCAAGCCCACTGAATGCACAGTGTGTCCTTAAGGAATTTAATCCCCTCACTGTTGCCCAAGGTATACGGATTAATTCCTCCCAGGATAGAACGGAATAACTATTCTATGATAGCGGCACTTCAAATCACAGAACTTCAGCGAACTCAACAAACGGAGCAAATCACACTTGACACTTATGTTTATTTAAAAAATAATGCAACAATGTAGAAAAGAGGGGAAAAGATTTCAGATTTTTCATGTCTGATTTCATGTCTGAAAAATGAGGCCAAGCCTCTAAATTTATAGACAAAGGAAGGGTAATATGGAGAGGTACAATCTAAAAGGTGCCTCTTCCATTCCCATTCACATCCCTTAATAAAAACGCAACAATCCCCCCACGTGAATGGGGAATGGTCATATGAGGAAAAACACGCATGAAAATACTGTGTGATTCACAAATAAGGATTAATCGATCTGGATAAGTAGGTTTCCCTTTGAACTTTCCGTAGTGAACTTATGTCGGATATACTCGGTCAATCGGTAGATTTGATATCTTTGAACCGTCGAACTTTGGTGTATACCTAGACAACCATAAGTCACACAATTAACCCTTAACCGTCTTTGGTTCTCACGGTTGTGTTCGTTTTAGCCATGAACACCGCCTGGTTTCATGAGTGCTTAGAGAATGGGCCTTTACTTTCATTCCCCTTAAAGCGGCTTACACTTAACACTCACATAAGTTATTTCTAAACGTGTAATCTTATAGACACACTATCTGGTCATATCCTGCCAGACTTAGAACATCATTAAAAAGCTTTAAGCTTTATTGACTCATCAAAAAGCCGTAATGCTTTACCTTGATTTCTGAACATTGTCTTCATCACGAGAATGGGTTGAGTTATTTGAAAATGTTGAACCGTCATTCATAACTTTGTTTGATCTCTTTGAACTTAGCTCTTGGGATCTCCAGTCTGCTAGGTAGAGTTACCGCCATGATGACTTGTCCTAGGCCTTAGCCCCATTCCCTTCAATGATATTTCAACTGCCTCTCTAGATATGCCTTTTGTAAGTGGATCCGACACGTTATCTCTTGACTTTACGTAGTCAATCGTGATAACACCACTAGAGAGTAGTTGTCTAACGGTATTGTATCTCCGTCGAATGTGACGAGATTTTCCGTTATACATAACGCTCCTTGCCCTGCCTATTACCGCTTGACTATCACAATGTATACGCGTAGGTGCCAAAGGTTTGGCCAAAATGGAATATCTTCCAAGAAATTCTAGAGCCATTCAACTTCTTCACCGGCCTTGTGTAAGGCTATAAACTCAATCTCCACTATAGAGCGTTCAATACACATTTGTTTGGATGATTTCCAATACATTGCTCCTCCACCGACTGTTTAGAATCGGTTGAACCGGTGATCTAATTTGCATCACTATACCCCTCTATTATCGCAGGATACTTATTGTAGTGCAAAGCGTAATTTGGAGTATATTTCAAATACTTCAAAACTCGTTTCATTGTCATGAAAGTTCAATGCAAACTTTCTTATGTCGTAGACTAATACGTATCGAATTTCGATTGCATATCAGATTATTGACTACACTTAATGTATCGATCGTATATTATAAAAACAACTGGAATGATTGGCATCAATTGTGGCCACAACCTTTTAATATAAAACACATTTCGCAATCACTCAGCCATTTTCAAGCATTTGTATGCTATTTATTCATACGTCTATATGATATGCAAATTATAGCACCTTCATTCATGATACAAATCCAATTTGCAATAGATTTTGATCATGTTCATCGGTTGGTTCACCTCATTATAGATCAACGTATTAATACATTTGTTCCTTAACGATCATGTACATACAAAAACGTACAAATGTATCTTTCTATGAAAAGTCACACCTTTCAAAGTGACATCATTTCATAAAAGAACTAAACAATATAAATTTTCAATAAAGAAAATGATCTTTTGAGAAAGGCACGTGACCAACTTCCGAATTAGTAGTTTCATCAACTAGTCTTCATTAAGACTAAACAGCTGATGAATTTACCAACTACTATATNTAATCCACGCTTTAAACATGAATATTTCCATAAACAAGATTTAAGTGTTGAATAAAATACTACACACTTAGATATACAATACAAAGCAAGGAAATGAAGAAATGAACATAAATGGGTAATTCTCAACCAAAAGCTTCAAATCTTCAAGACCAAAGTGTGTGTGCAAACCCTAGCTTCCAACCTTGTTCTCTCTAGTGTTTGGAACTGAAAATAAGTCAAAAGATATCCCAAAGATATTATAGGTCATGTATTTGTGGGTTTGGAATTGAGAAAATGTGAGATTCAAAAATAATAACCAATAACTAATTATAAATTAAATAACTAATTATGCCATGTGTCATTTTTTTAGGTTGCCACTTGGCTTAAGGAGAGGGCTTTTTCCTCTCCTTTTAATAATATATAGATGAGATTTAAGCAGTTTAGGACTTCGGTCTAATGCTACGAGCCAAGCGCGTGACAGTAGTCGCACATCATGAGTTCGAACCTCACGTAGCAAGTAAAAGCTCCTTATTTAAGTGAAAGGGTAAAGGAGCGCTTTGGTTTACTGCGCCTGACGAAGGCGTACGTCATGAGTTCGAACCTCACATGCAAGTAAAAGCTCCTTATTTAATTGTAAGGGTAAAGGCGTACGTCATGGTTTCGAGCCCTATTGCATGTAAAAACTCGTTATTTAAGTGGAAAAGGATGAAGGAATGTGTCCATTTACTAAGTTTCGAACGTTGTACCATTGTTTTAGTGGATTGTTTGATTATTAAAACATTTAAAAAGAAATTTAAGCATAGATATAACAGTCATTCTATTCTACTTTGTGCTTCCACAACAGATCTATGTTATCATTAAGAGATTTAAGCATGACTATAACACGTTGAATTCAGATTAATCTTGTTTTTATCTAATCCTAGTTTAGTATTTGATGAAAATAATGATGGTATTATTGTGTTCAAAATCAGAAAAGTGAACAAATGTTAGTTCAATAAACAAAACGTAAAATAATTCCGAGCCCACTGAATGCACAATGTGTCCTTAAGGAATTTAATCCCCTCACTGTTGCCCAAGGTATACGGATTAATTCCTCCCAGGATAGAACGGAATAACTATTTTGTGATAGCGGCACTTCAAATCACAGAACTTCAGTGAACTCAACAAACGGAGCAAATCACACTTGACACTTATGTTTTTTTAGAAAATAATGCAACAATGTATAAAAGAGGGGAGAAGATTTCAGATTTTACATGTCTGATTTCATGTTTTAAAAATGAGGCCAAGCCTCTAAATTTATAGACAAATGAAGGGTGATATGGAGAGGTGCAATCTAAAAGGTGCCTCTTCCATTTCCCATTCACACCCCTTAATAAAAACGCAACAATCCCCCACATGAATGGGGAATGGTCATATGAGGAAAAACATGCATGAAAATACTGTGTGATTCACAAATAAGGATTAATCGCATCTGGATAAGTAGGTTTCCCTTTGAACTTTCCGTAGTGAACTTATGTCGGATATACTCGGTCAATCGGTAGATTTGATATCTTTGAACCGTCGAACTTTGGTGTATACCTAGACAACCATAAGTCACACAATTAACCCTTAACCGTCTTTGGTTCTCACGATTGTGTTCGTTTCAGCCATGAACACCGCCTGGTTTCATGAGTGCTTAGAGAATGGGCCTTTACTTTCATTCCCCTTAAAGCGGCTTACACTTAACACTCACATAGGTGATTTCTAAACGTGTAATCCTATAGACACACTATCTGGTCATATCGTGCCAGACTTAGAAAATCATTAAAAAGCTTTAAGCTTTATTGACTCATCAAAAAGCCTTAATGCTTTACCTTGATTTCTGAACATTGTCTTCATCACGAGAATGGGTTGAGTTATTTGACAATGTTGAACCGTCATTCATAACTTTGTTTGATCTCTTTGAACTTAGCTCTTGGGATCTCCAGTCTGCTAGGTAGAGTTACCGCCATGATGACTTGTCCTAGGCCTTAGCCCCATTCCCTTCAATAATATTTCAACTGCCTCTCTAGATAGGCCTTTTGTAAGTGGATCCGACACGTTATCTCTTGACTTTACGTAGTCAATCGTGATAACACCCCTAGATAGTAGTTTTCTAACGGTATTGTATCTCCGTCGAATGTGACGAGATTTTCCGTTATACATAACGCTCCTTGCCCTGCCTATTACCGCTTGACTATCACAATGTATACACATAGGTGCCAAAGGTTTGGCCAAAATGGAATATCTTCCAAGAAATTCCGGAGCCATTCAACTTCTTCACCGGCCTTGTCTAAGGCTATAAACTCAGCCTCCACTGTAGAGTGGTCAATACACATTTGTTTGGATGATTTCCAAGACATCGCTCCTCCACCGGCTGTTTAGAATCGGTTGAACCGGTGATCTAATTTGCATCACTATACCCCTCTATTATCGCGGGATACTTATTGTAGTGCAAAGTATAATTTGGAGTATATTTCAAATACTTCAAAACTTGTTTCATTTGTCATGAAAGTTCAATGCAAACTTTCTTATGTCGTAGAGTAATACGTATCGACTTTCGATTGCATATCAGATTATTGACTACACTTAATGTATCAATCGTATATTATAAAAACAGCTGGAATGATTGGCATCAGTTGTGGCCACAACCTTTTAATATAAAACACATTTCGCAATCACTCCGCCATTTTCAAGCATTTATATGCTATTTATTCATACGTCTATATGATATGCAAATTATAGCACATTCATTCATGAAACAAATCCAATTTGCAATAGATTTTGATCATGTTCATCGGTTGGTTCACCTCATTATAGATCAACGTATTAGTACATGATACATTTGTTCATTAACGATCATGTACATACAAAAACGTATAAACGTATCTTTCTATGAAAAGTCACAACTTTCAAAGTGACATCATTTCATAAAAGAACTAAACAATATAAATTTTCAATAAAGAAAATGATCTTTCGAGAAAGGCACGTGACCAACTTCCGAATTAGTAGTTTCATCAACTAGTCTTCATTAAGACTAAACAGCTGATGAATTTACCAACTACTACATCAATGGGGTTCAAAAAAAATTATATCATTTAGACATTACGTCTAACATTGGCTTTTGTCATGCATAAGCTAAAAGCCCCCACATTTTAAATATTTCATCAACATATCATCTACATATAATCAAATAATGACTATATGACTTGAAGTATTCTTAATGTAAACACATTTGTTTACACTCATAAATTTTTGAAACCATTTGACAATATTATTTGGTCAAATCTCGCATGTCATTGTTTGGGTGCTTGTCTTAGTCTGTAAAGTGACTTAACAAGTCGACACACCTTCTTTTCTTTTCCGGGAACCACGAACCCTTCAGGTTGTTCCATATAAATTTCTTTCTCCAAATATCCATTTAAGAAGGTAGACTTTACGTCCATTTGATGGATTTCAAGGCCATACACGGCGGCTAACGCTATTACCATCCGAATAGATGTAATTCTCGTTACCAGTGAGCATGTGTCAAAGTAATCAAGACATTCACGTTGTCTTAATCCTTAATCAATCTTGCCTTATATTTGTCAATAGTACCATCTCTTGAAAATCCATTTGGAACCCAAAGGTTTATTTCCTGGAGGAAGATCAACCAATTCCCAAGTATGATTACTTAATATGGATTCTATCTCACTATTGACTACCTCTTTCTAACATTTCTTCTTTAAATGTTTGAGGCTCACTTTCTAACAAGAATGTCAGAAAATCTGGTCCAAAGGAAGTAGTTGTCTTTTGACGTTTACTACGTCTTGGATTCACCTCATTAGGTGTACTTTCCTTTTCTTCTTCCTGAGGTCTCTTAGATATTTCACTAGACGACTCACATTTCTTTTATACGGATAAATATTCTCAAAGAATTCAACATTATCTGATACGATTACCGTATTAATATGAATGTCGGGATTTTCTGATTTATGAATCAGAAAACTATATGCCTTACTATTTGTTGCATATCCTATAAAACCGCAATCAATAATTTCCGGTCAGATCTTTACCTTTTTTGGGTTTAGGAACTTGCACTTTAGCTAAGTACCCCCCACACTTTAAAATATTTAAGTTGGGCTTCCTTCCATTCCATTTTTCCTATGGAATGGATTGCGTCTTGCTATTGGGAACTCGACTGAGTATACGGTTATCTGAAAGAATAACTTTCCCCCCAAAAGTTCTGGGGTAAACCAGAACTTATCAACAAGGCATTCATCATCTCCTTTAACATTCTATTCTTTCTTTCTGCAATTCCATTAGATTGCGGTGACTAAGGGGCGATTTTTTGGTGAATAATTTCATATTCCAAACATATTTCATCAAAAGGAGATTCACATTCACCGCCCCTTTTACTTTGTAGAGCCAACTACATGAACTGTTGTTTGTGTCACGACAGAGCCAGAATTAATAAATGGTGAAGTTTTTAATCTTCAAACCAATCTGACACATTCATAATTAATAATCGGTGAAGTTTTTAATCTTCAAACCGAGTAACATCTGATACAACTAGATCTAATAAACGGTGAAGTTTTTCCTTAAGATTGATGGTATTACTGTGTTCAAAATCAGAAAAGTGAACAAACGTTAGTTCAATAAACAAAACGTAAAATAATTCCGAGCCCACTGAATGCACAATGTGTCCTTAAGGAATTTAATCCCCTCACTGTTGCCCAAGGTATACGGATTAATTCCTCCCAGGATAGAACGGAATAACTATTCTGTGATAGCGGCACTTCAAATCACAGAACTTCAGCGAACTCAACAAACGGAGCAAATCACACTTGACACTTATGTTTATTTAAAAAATAATGCAACAATGTATAAAAGAGGGGAGAAGATTTCAGATTTTACATGTCTGATTTCATGTTTTAAAAATGAGGCCAAGCCTCTAAATTTATAGACAAATGAAGGGTGATATGGAGAGGTGCAATCTAAAAGGTGCCTCTTCCATTTCTCATTCACACCCCTTAATAAAAACACAACAAATAAGAGATGTTAGATTGGGAAAGTAGATGAGGCTTTGATTGGTTGTTAATATGTAGTGTATTTATTGGGGCAAAGTATGATTTAAATTTGGAAAAAGAAACATTGGCAAGACATAGATAATACGAGTAATTAAGCTAATAATGTATTATAGTCAACAGATTAATAATGCTAGAAATGATGAACATGTTTATGTTTGGCAAGTCTAAGGTTTCTTTTGCAGTCAAAAAATAAATAAATGTATTTTCTGAAAATAATTGCTAGGAAAGAAATCAAAGGAAAAGAAAATCATTTCTTGCAACATCAAAATAGTGATATTGACGACAATCCCAAAAAATATATTACTGTATTAAAGTCAATACATGTTTTTTCCTAAAGTCAGTTCACCATTCTTGAAATAAATAAAAGGAAGAACTGAGTTTGGTGGAGAAGCATTTTCTTTTGTACTCCTCATTTTCTAGAGTATTTAAAGGCAAGCTTGGTGTATAAGGTATTCTGTATTTACACAGGATTCAAGAAAGGGTCACACGTAGACATCATATTCTAATAAAACATTAGTGATTGCTTCCACGACTCGAATCCGTGACCTATAGGTCTGACAAACAACTTTAATGTTGTTTCAAGGCACCCTCAAAGTTAAATGGAGAGACAAAAGCATTGACAAAATTACAGAATAATGCATTCCATAAGTTGACCTTGCACTATTTTAGCCCAGTTACAAGTTTGCAAATGTGTAGCCAAATATCAATAAGATCTTTTCTTTTCCCATTCCCTCTAATTATAACAACCTCATTTATTCCTACCTACCCCTATTGTAGCTCTCTCCTCATTTTTCACCCATAAATATTTAATTTAATTAATGAAAAAGAATCATATGCAAACAAAACGGAAAAGAAAAATTAGTTCCCCATTCAGTCAACACTCATTCGTGCCTTCTTCCATAACCAATACTTCTCTGTTTTTTTTTTTTTAAAAACTTTTGTATATCTTCAGGTTTATACATACCTATCACAATTGCAAAATGCAAAAACAGACGCGAGAAATCTAAAATCTCATCTCCTTTAATGCTAATCTTGTTAAATTTCGATTATGATTTTGTGAGAAATTTGGAGTGGTATTGTTTGAACTTATTAGAAATAGTCTAAGTAGGTTGTATACAAAGTTTGAGGTTATTTGCTGGAGATTTGGACTAGTTTTATACAAGAATTGCAAGTGAAAATCGTACAAAAATTTCGTCAGCAATGCTTATACACTTTTATACAATGTTATATACTTTTATACAAAGAGGTACAGTATGTATATAGTTGTATGAAAGTGTATAAAGATGTATAATGACAGAGTGAAAATATTCTTGATACACTAAGTATATAGGTGTATAAGAAGAATGAGAAGAAGAAGAAGAAGAAGAAAATGCGAGAAATTCACCAAATACCTGTAAATAATGTATCAACCTTGGATATAATAGTATATAAGTTGTGTTTATACACTATTATATACTATTTATACAATATTATACAAATGAATCCCATCAATGAAGCTTCACGTGTTCTTCTTCTTCCTTGGGCATCCTCTGGAATTTAATTCAAATATAGCCTAAAGCTACTCCAAACCACTTGAAATTTAAGTTTTGAACTCATCTTGATGATTCCAATCAATTGAGACAACACCCATTCCAAACAACTAATAAATCGGAAAACTCAATTTCTGAAATTTAACTCAAATATAGCCTAAATCTACTCCAAATCACTTGAAATTTAAGTTTTGAACTCATCTTGATAATTCCAATCAATTGAGACAACACCCATTCCAAACAGCTAACAAATCGGAAAACTCAATTTCTGAAATCGAATCTTCGAACCACTTGTAATGGTGACTTTTATTTTTCAAATCCTTAGTTAATCATTGAAATCCGAAAAAGAATTGAAGGAGAATAACAATAATAGAGAAATTTTGTGGTGCAAAGGCTGACATGGGAAGGAGAAGAAGAACCAAGAAAAAAGAGGAACGAAGAGAAAAGGGGAACGAAGAAATAAGGGATGGGCTAACTGGTAAAAATTAATTTTCAGATTATGTACAACCTGGGCTATACTGGGTAAGGGCTTCAAACATGGGCCATTTTCTAATGGGTTGTTGGGCCAAGTGACAAGGGATGTAATTCTCCCAAAAGCATTTTATCATCTTGGAATATGCTATATGGTAAAGTTTGTTACTTCTTTAATGCTATTATTTATTATGTAAAATTTAGGAATATTCAATTCCCAATAATTATCTCTTGTTAGCATTCAAACATTAGACATAATTGTCTTCTCAGTTTTCTTAAGTGACATTGATTAACTTGCTGACCAATGGTTCAATCTTGTTTGAAATTTTGCCTCCCACAATTACTTTGCTTTTGACTGCTCCACCCTCTAATTAATTTCATTTTATTTTATCTGATCAATTGACGACATTTGGTCATTAAATGTGTTTGTCTTTACCTTTCAACATGTGTATGTATCGTGTCATTTATCTGGTGTATACTTGTCCATTTTGTGGTAATACAATGCTTGCCTGTTTTTCTAAAGATTGATAATTGACCTAAAATATTTCTTTCTTTTTTTTATTCAGTGTTGGATATTTGCATTGGATCCTGATGTTCGATATTTATATTGGGACCTGCGCCACGTGAGACTCGCTAAAGGAGAAGTGCTCCTTACAAAGAAAAACTTATTCTCAAAACTCGAACCGGAAATTATTGGTTAAAAGTGAAGAGATTTTATCCATTCTACCACAACTCTTGACGATGGGACCAGAGGTTAAAAAAGAATGAATTGATTTAGCGAGGACCTTAAACTTTTAAAAGTAAAGTTTCTTGAGTGAGTGAACTCCCAATCTTTTCAATATTTTGCGTCAATTGTGTACATTTACCACCAATGAATTTCAACGAAGTATAAAAAATAGCCTTCAAAGACCAACTCTTTTCATGGAAATATATTGCAACAACGACCCATCCGTTATCAGCCGGTTGCTCTACCATTGAGTTACTGAGGAACAGCAGACTTAATGTTGGAAGCTGACTTTCGTTCTTTGGACCAACCTATGACCGAATAAAAACAACAACCCGGTGAAAATTTAGTTCCATTCCTTTCCTTATTAATTTCTTCTATCACCATGGTTTTATGCCTATATGCTTATTTTATCGGGCATCTGCTATTTCACATTGATATATAAATCGGGTAACTCTGTGTACTAAGGCTTAGACAGATGGGAAGAAATCACTTAATATTTTTTGGCTCGGCTAAAATTTGAACCTGAATCCTCATGATTTTCTTCTAACGACCATGAGATCACATCCTAAGGGCTCGTTTGGTACGAGGGATAATGGATAATTAATCTCGGGATTAAATTTGAGATGAGTTTATCCCATGTTTGGTCGGGATAAAATCACGATATAAGGGTTCGTTTTGTAGTGTTATTTTCATCCATGTGGGAGGATTAACAATCCTGAGATAACTAATACCAGGATAATTAATCTTGGGATAACTTGTTTCCCAACCAAACGACACTTATGTAACATGTTCTCAACTTGTTTTTGGGTAATTTTCAAAGTGTTACATAAAAAGGTAACAAAGCTAAGGGTAAGTTTCAAACTATTGGCAAGATCGAACAAAAATTGGAAGGTAGGTAGACCCCCATACATTTGCAAGAACAAGAGGCTTTTGAAGGTGATTGTTGTGATAGATTGATACTAGAAGATAAATTCACAATGTTGTTGTTTGTTCATATCAAAATTTTCGGCAAAGCTGTATTGGATGACAACTCTTTCGGCACGATACCTTTGTGTTTTCAGAATGAATCTAATCTTTTTATATGTATGTATTCTAATTTATCTCTCTCTCGCTCTCGCTCAATATATATAAAATCGAACTGAAAGCAATGAGTTCAATTTACCACATAATCCGTCCTATATCCTCATATGATTGTTACCAATCTGTATTACTGTAATAAATAATAAAATCAGTAAACTTTCTGAAATAAAAACAGAAACAGAAAGTTAGTAGAAACAGTATGTCAAAATAATATCGGAATAAACCGAGCCCACTGAATGCGCAGTGTGTCCTTAAGTAAATTTTTCCCCTCAAGTACCCGAGGTGCTGGAATATTATCCTCCCAGGATAGAACGATTTAACTCACCAGAGTGTTGGTACCAAAAACGCCGATGAACAGCGAACCACTCGAAGGCTGTAAAACACACTGAAAATTTAGTGCAGAAGAAGATCAGAAAATTTCGTAAAGAAAGATTCTGGGATTCAAAGCATATTTATAGACTTTTTGGTCAAGGAATTTTGTCCAAAAAGATTAATCAATCAATCTTGACCAAATATGAAGCCGAGCCGAGCAAACGACGACGACGACACGAGGCTTGCCTTCTTCTTAACTCTTTAAGAGCTAGAAAAAGAGCAATTGTATATATACCCATCAAAAGTCTTTTCTTCCTCTAATATAGGACAATATCCCTTTGCCAAGGAGGGAAACTCATATATTTCGTTTTCCCCACATTTTCCTTTCACCCTTTTTAAGCTAACTCAAGCTTAAAAAGCCCAACAATAATCTCCACACCCTCTCTTTTTTGAGATCTCAATTTCGCATATAAAGAAATTCAAGTTCCCCTTTTGAATACGTCCTATATATGTCAATATCTTTTTATTTGTTTTTCCTAATTGAAGATAACATCCAACTGATTCAAGTTCCCCTTTTGAATACGTATCTACCAGGAAAATGATTGCTTCCAAAATTTCCTTTGGGCCATTTTGATACCAAATGTTCTTTTAGCCATGGCCTACACGGGAAAAATTCAAAAATAGCCAGATTTACCACTGGTCGTTGAAAAATAGCCAAGTTTCAAAAGTCATCGAAATTTAGCCACTTTAAATTTGAGCGAAAACACTGTTCAAAATCCGGAAAAATACGCCCTCAAATTTTGCGGGAGTTCCAGCATAAGTATGCTTGAACTCCCGTAAATTTTACGGGAGTTCCAAGATAACTATGCTGGAACTCCCGCAAATTTTACGGGAGTTCCAGCAAGTATAATTGTCCAGTATAATATACTGGAGTTTGGAGCACTGGTGCTCCAGTCTCCCACAAATTTTACAGGAGTTAGCAAAGTATACCGGTCCAGCATAATATGCTGGAGTTCGTACACAAATGCACCAGAACTCCCGTATATTATACCGGACCGGTCCCTGTTGCAGCAAAATAGTGGCTATTTTTCATTGACTTGATAAACGCTGGCTATTTTTCATTGACCAGTGTGAAAACTGGCTATACCATGATATTTTAACGGCCTACACCTATGATACATTGTGATGAGAATGACATTAATTAATTGATCTTTGTCTGTCTAGAATTTGGACATTTCAATAAATTTGAAATGTGACTGAAACGTGTATCCAGAAAATACAAATAGTATATATGTATATATTTATTGTTTCGAACTGTATACGTTTTGCTCTCGTCTGGTTGATTTGATATTTTAATAGCTCGGGTATAGTTGAATGTGATGTCCAGAAAATTGTGCTTTCTGTTAGAGCCAATCTTAATATCGTTTCTTGTTAAGGAGAATTCACAATATTTCTCTTGTTTGAGTTAAAAGGCAAGCAAATCTAGTTGCTCATTGTTTGATAAGAGAGTCTCAAAATTATGCTACTCCTTTCTATTGGGGGTGTACTCTTAGTTTTATTATAAACTTATTGTACAGAAATGCTCCCTGTTTCATTGTGTTTATAATTTGAGTTTGTCTTTGATCTACCATAGTAAAATTTGGAGGTTAAAAAGAATTGTCAATTGTCAATCCTAATCCAAGTCAGTAAAACACAGTATCAAACTTGACATGAGTAAATATGAACTGTGGTTTGGAGTAGGGGTGGCAAAAACGGTCCAAACCCATTTGACCCGTCCAACTCGCCCAATATTTAATGGGTTGGCAATAAATATTTTCCTGATGGGCTGATTTGGACATTCACATTTCAATCCATGATAAAAGCTAGTCCAAAGTCAACACATGAGGCAGCCCAAACTCAACCCATCACCAGGGGCGAAGCTATGTTGGCCCTAGGATGGTCAACTGACCACCCTTCGCCAGAAAATTATACTACGTATAAGGTAAAATATTACTTGGTATTAATTAAAAATAGACTTTGAACATCCTAATATAGCCCACTAGCAAAAGATGTTCACAATTCCTATAATTTAAACACCCTTATTGAATTTCCTAGCTTCACCACTGTCCATCACTAATCAAACTTCAATTCCTATAATTTGAACTCAACCGATTACTAACTAAGATAGATTAATGGAATTTTTTACTTCCTTCAATTCATGTTTGGAGATTATATTCTGTCATCCGTCTAGATTATATATATATTTGTATAAATTTCTGGTTAACAAGTTTCTAATGACTATCAAATAAATAAATATACCACTAGACTTTTCAAATTGCAGTTGAATAGAACCTTAAATTATTACTTACTATTAGATTCTAAATTGTTAGATTAGTTAGGGATTAAATATTATTAGTATTAGCTTAATAAAGTTTTGCTTTCTGAAAAGTACAATAAAATAAAAATGCACATTTTATGGCATTATTCTCTTTTTTCTCTTTATATTAAGAAAAACTTAGTACACAGATTAACATGGGAACCCAATAATAATGCAATGCATATTTTTTTGGTCAAATGCAGTGCATATTAACCTGTAAAATATCATAACAAAGTATACAAATCACAGCTAATCATTTCTTTATGCAGTGAAAATAGAAAGCGAACTTGGCAACCTTAATTCAAATTTCGTGTTCTACAATTAAAAAGCCTGTTGAAAGCTTGCAGTTAAATGATTAGTATTATACCTTTTTATAGCTTAATTCTCATTTTTCTTTTTACATTAAAAAGATTTGAGAGGATCTAACATGTGAAGTAAATAAGGATGCAAAATTACTGTGTAAAAAACATGAAGAATGGGAAGTAAAAAAGTTTGATCAAGTTGGGCGGGTTAGTTTATGACCCATTGATTAGCCCATCTTGACCCAACCTATCTTGATCCAAGTGAACTTTGGACAGGGTTAGACAATGACCCATTTATTAGTTCAGCCCATTTAGACCCGCACAAACCCAGCACAAACAGCTAATTTGCCACCCCAAGATTTGGAGGACGGTTGAGAGAATAATTGGTCTTATTTGGTTTGATGAATAGTGTGAAAAATGCCAAGGTACAAATCCAAAACTAACTAATATAAATAAAGAAGAGAAATCAAAAAAACAAATCAAGTATACAGAAATGTGAAAAGAGAGCTAATTTGGACGTGAAAAACAATGAACTCAAAGATGTGACTTAAATGAAATAGGATAAAAATTTTGAAATTAGTTTGAAATATACTCAAATTAAACTATTTTTTCGCTGTATAGAAATTAAACTCATAAAATGTCGCTCCGATAAGTAATGAATCTTCAATGTAACTTCTAAGTGGGCCGGACCCTGGGCCCTGTCACATCACATGGACCAAAACTTGGTATTTCTCAGGCCAGGAAGATAATAGGACATGAAACTTGGGCCCTGGAATGGTTTGTGACTACTCCTGTATTAACTTTTGGAATTTTTACACGAATAGCCGGTCAGATTTACTATTTATTTATTTTTGCTGGTATACATAGATTATAAATTAATTATACACCATTATACATATATTACATATATTATACATCAATCAATTATTTTTAGTCCGAATGATTGAGTAAGTAGCTATTTAGGTTAATTCTTCTAAACTCTTTTGTGACTTGATTTAACCAAATTGGAAATTTATTAGAAACATATTGCCTAGAAATATTTCGGTATTTCTCATTTTTGGGCCTGACCTTTTTGACTTTAAACGTATCACATATGAGGCATATTACATGGGCACAATATGACATTTTGACAAACTTCGACAGTTTGCCTAAATTTAGGCAAAATAGCACGGTATAGCCAGTTTTTGGACCGGTCAATCAAAAATAGCCAGCGTTTACCAAGTCAATTAAATATAGCCACTATTTTGCTGCAATAGAAACCGGTCCAGCATAATATACTGGAGTTCTGTGCACTTGTGTATGAACTCCAGCATATTATGCTGGACTGGTATACTTTGCTGGCTCCAGTATAATATACTGGAGACTGGAGCACCGGTGCTCCAAACTCCAGTATATTATACTGGACCAGTATACTTGCTGGAACTCCAGTATATTATGCTGGAGTTCCAGGATAAGTATGCTGGAACTCCAGCATAATATATTGGAGTAATTTCCGGGTTTTGAACAGTGTTTTCGCTCATATTTATCTTTACATAAAAAGTGGCTAAATTAAGATTACTTTTAAAATTGGGCTATTTTTGAACGACCAGTTGTAAATCTGGCTATTTTTGAATTTCTCCCCTAAATTTAGCCCAATATGGCCCATCTTGATATAATTTGCCTAATCTTCTAAAGACTTGTATTCACATTTAGAATTTAAGAAAAAAAATTGATTCATCATTTCGTGTATGTTATTTCGAATTAAAAAAACCTTCTAACAAATTAAAATTAATGATTTCTGACTTGAGAGCAAATTTCATTCACATTGACTCTCAGAACTGATAATTAAATTACAGAATTACAACAATAACACAAAACGAAAAGGAACAACAACAACAACCCAATATAAGCAGGGTCTGGGGAGGGTAGGATGTACGCAATCTTACCCCTACCCTGGAAGGGCAGAGAGACTGTTTTCGATAGACCCTCGGCTAAAGAAGGTGAAAGAAGCCCTGATAGCTAGTAATAGAAAGACAAATTATTAGAAAACTAAATCGAAGATAGCAACAGAGATTATCAAAGGGGTACGGGTAACAAGTAATAGCAAGATAACATATTTAGAAAATTAAATCCAAGACAGCAAACGAGAATATGAACGAAGTACTGCTAGCAAACTACGGAATTACTGATGTCAATTAATAACGGAACGAGACATGCAAATATAGCAAACTAAGGAAAAAAAGGTACTGTACTAGCACTAATACTATCGAACTAGAGAAGACAACGGGAAACACTTGACTACCTACTAACCTTCTACCCTAATCTTCAACCTCCACACCCGTCTATCTAGGCTCATGTCCTCGGTTAGCTCAAGCTGCACCATGTCCCGCTTGATCACCTCTCCCAAGACTTCTTTAGCCTACCTCTACCCCTCCTCTCACCTCCCAAGGCCAACATTTCACATCTCTGACAGGGGCATCTGTGCTTCTCCTCTTAACATGCCTGAACCATCTCAACCTTGCCTCACGCATCTTTGCCTCCACAGGGGCCACTCTTACATTGCCCCGAATAACTTCATTCCTAATTCTATCCAACCTAGTATGCACGCACATCCATCTCAACATCCTCATTTTCGCAACCTTCATCTGCTGGACATGGGAGTTTTTGACTGGCCAACACTCTGCCCCATTAAAATAGTCAGTCTAACCACTACCTTATAGAACTTACCCTTAAGTCTCAACGGCACATTCTTATCACGTAAGATACCAGAAGCAAGCCTCCACTTCATCCACCCTGCTCCGATACGGTGTGTGACATCCTCATCTATCTCCCCATCATTCTGAATTATAGATCCCAGATACTTGAGTCTCTCTCTCATGGGAATGACTTGTGTATTGAGTCTCACATTCCCGCCCGCCTCGTGGGTAACACCGCTGAACTTGCACTCCAAGTATTCTGTCTTGATCCTGCTCAACTTGAAACCTTTAGACTCCAGAGTATGTCTCCTACCTCCAGCCTCTCGTTAATGCCACCTCGCGTCTCATCGATCAGGACTATGTCATCCCCAAATAACAAGCACCAAGGCACCTGCCCTTGAATCTGACGCGTCAAAGAATCTATCGCTATGGAAAACAAAAACAGGCTAAGTGTTGATCCCTGATGTAACCCCATCACGACTGGAAAGTAGGCAGAGTCTACCCCTGATGTCCTTACTCGTGTCTTAGCTCCATCATACATGTCCTGAATCACTTTAATATACGATACAGACACTCATCTAGCCTCCAAACATCTCCATAGAACCTTTCTCGGGGCTTTGTCATAGGCTTTCTCCAGGTTAATGAACACCATATGCAAATCCTTCTTCACCGCCCTATACTGCTCCATCAATCTCCTCACAATGTGAATGGCCTTAGTAGTCGACCGTCCCGGCATGAAACCAAATTGGTTCTCGGAAATAGACACAGACCTCCTCAACCTCCCTTCAATCAACCTCTCCCACGCTTTCATTGTATGGCTTAATACCCCTATAGTTTGTTGCAGTTTTGGACATCCCTTTGTTCTTGTACAACGGGATCATCGTACTCCGCCTCCACTCTTCTGGCATCTTCTTCATCCTAAAAATGATGTTAAATAACCTAGCAAGACATTCCATGCCCTCCTTACCCACGCTCTTCTAGAATTCCACCGGGATCTCGTCCGTCCCAGTCGCTTTACCCCTACTCATCCTGCGGATAGCCCCTACAACCTCCCCCACTCATATGCGCCTACAGTACCCAAAATCTCGTTGCCGCTCTGAGTACTCTAACTCCCCCAGCACAATGCCCCTATCTCCCTCTTCATTCAAGAGTCTATAAAAGTAAGACTACCATTTCTGCCTAATTTGTGCCCCCTCAAAAAAACTCTTCCCTCCTCGTCTTTTATGCATCTCACTTGGTCCAGATCCCGGGCCTTCTGCTCCCTCACCTTCACTAGCCTGTACAACTTCTTGTCCCAGCCTTTATCCCCAATTTCTTCGTATATACGACTAAACGCCACGGTTTTATCTCCAGCAACGAAGTACCTTCTCCGTTTCTATCTCCAAAATCGAAGCCACCATGCACACCTTCATATCCCCAAGCTACCTCCCAATGTAGCCGTTAAAATCACCCCCTATAATAAGCTTCTCGGTGGCCGGTATACCCCGCACCAATTTAAAATAAAAAAGAACAGAATCTACAATGTCTAAAAATTTATTCAAGTCAAATACACGAGTAATAGGAACATATTAAAAGCCAAAATAATGAGTTATTAGGACTAAGTACCAGTTTTTCTTCCAGTTGACCTTCAATAAACACAATCTGTCAAAAGAGGAAGGTATCACATAGAACAGTAACAATCAGTAAGGACAGTATAATCTTTTGGCCTGCCTTTATGTGAAAGTATTGTTACCATGTTTCAGTACCCAACTGCTACTTTTTGGGTAAGGACCACCTTTTTTTTTGTCCACCTTTGCATTAGGGCCCTGACTAATCCGAGTTCGTGCCTCATAAGATTAACTATATTGGTTTTTTTACACATAGATAAATTCGATCAATATCAGACGACACACTAAGTTTACCAATGTGATTTAACCAATTGTCTGATTTTAAATTAGATTGGATCAGTTCAAATTTTAAAATTAAAGATCAATTATTAAAAACTCGCAAAAGTGCTGTAAGTTGCAGTAAGTTTGATAAATATATGCCATTCAAGATTATTAGTTTGAATCTTTAGAAACAAAAGTGTTAAACATTCGAGAGGGATGGAGTTCTTTTCACTTCTTCCTTCATCTAACAAAACATTTATAAATCTTTTTCTAATTTATAAACATTTAGAAATTACATTTACTTTGCATTTTAAAAGCAAATGATTGGACAGTTGTGGATCTTTTTGATGCATTTATAGACAACAATACGAGTCAAAATCCAAACCCCACAATGCCATTCTTTAGCATGCGCGCATGAATCAAAACTGCAAACCCTAAAAGAAACAAAAATAAATAAATGGTGCATGATAAAAAAAAAAGACCAAATTAATTTATCCAAACTCTTAGGACAAGTGACCCTACAAAATTAAAGAGAATTTGCTAGTATTCAATGACAGACTAATACTTCCAAGATTTAGACCTGACAAAGTCAATCCCATCTCAAAACAAAGGTACGTACAATTTGGCAGTGCATGCACGTTGACTTTCCCTAGGTCACATAATTGAACTCGGCTAAGTTCGAAATGAACTGTCTTTGATTGAGCGAAGTCCACCCGATTTTGATTTTTGTCCCCGCGGGAAAAGAGAAAACCTTACAATTTCAATCCATTTATCTGATAAACACCACAACTAGATAGATCTTGTCACCTTACCACTCTTTTCTATTCCATGTGTTTTAATTTACGTACTTATATTGTTTGACTCGGCATAAAATTTAAGAAAGAAATAAAAAATTTGAAACTTGTAGTCTTAAACATTTCATAACATTTAAAATATATAAAAGTTTCTCATTAACAGTAAAAATGATAACATAGAAGTTTAAAGTTAATTGTTTTCATATAAAATGTGTCATTTTTTTTAACTGATTAATAACGAAAGTATGTCACATAAAATGAAACTGAGTGAGTAACTATTTTTCCATTAAAGATCCTTTCTTTGGCATTTCTCTTTACCTGCAATATGTTGATAGCAACCTTTGCAATTGTACTTTTGGCCTGGGGAAGAAACCTTTGCTTTTCTAGTCTTTTAGTATATCTCACTTGTGTATATTAACACACAAAAAGGACATTTTGGTGCACTAAGCTCACACTATAGGCGCGAGATTTGAGGAAGAATTGATCCCTTGAGACAACTGTGCACAACCTTCCCTTATATTTCTGCAAGAGGTTTTTTTTCCCGACTTACTTGTGACCTCTTAATTACACGGCAGAAACACCTAGTGTCGTGCCATGGCTCTCCTTAGTATGTCAGCATTTTGTGTCTAAATGATACATTAAGGGCCCGCTTGGAATGAGGGATAAGGTATAATTAATTCCGGGATTAAATTTGAGATGCGTTTATTCCATGTTTGGCTAGGATAAAATCGTGGTATAACTAATTCCGGAATTAGTTATCCCGGGATTGTAGTATTTTTTAATCCTATGGGAGGGTGGAATAACTAATCCCGAAAAAATTAATCATGGGATAATTTATTTTCCAAACAAACGACCCCTAAAGGTCTGGTTAAAATGTTCGAATGGAACAGACTTAAGATGGAGTGTCACAACTTTAAAGGGTTGTCGATGTATTATGCCTTTTTGTATCTTACGCTATAATGAATGGTCGTTAGCTGCAAACAAAGAACACATGGTGACAATTGCAGTCAAATCATTTACTATTAGTTACTAAAAACAGTATTTGACAACAAAAAAAAAAACAATTATGAGCTCATAAAGATAAAAAAATCAGTAAAAGTTATAGTTTATCACAAATTAAATACACATGAATTTATGCTGATTTTTTATTTGAATGATCAAGAATATGTATGAAGTCACTAATTAACAGCTCAAATCCAAGATTAAACAAGAATTGCTATGATACAAGAGTACGGGGTAAATTAGGGTATATTTCATATGGCATTGTTTGCATAAATAAAACTGAATATTTGTTGTACCAAATTTGCTATACCATCAGCTGTAAACTTTGTTTCACCAGAAATCTGCACAAATAAAAATCAGAACAATATCAGGAAATATAATACAGTGACATTCTATAAAAATTTAAAAAATCACTATTACTGTTAATTTAATCGACTACAATGGATTATTGTTTTATTTTTCAGATACCATATCAAGCTTGCAATTAAGAGTTACTTATTATATATGGTATAGTGTCATTTTGTCTATATACCGTTAGTTCACAGAACTTAATTACTTTTAAGTAAATAAAAGGTGTGCCCTCTTTAACCGTTCAAACTTTTAGATAAGATGGTCACATAATTCGATATAATTACGTACCTTAACATTGAAAGAATATAGAACAGTTTGGTCAATGGTGGTAATATTTGTATGAATAATATTAAGCTGCAAATCTTCTAATGCAGAAATGGTGCTAATGAGTTGTCCTGGCCTTCTTTTTGACAATATCTTGATCATTGCATTAAAACCTATCAGTTTCACTTCAACATCAGCCAAACATGACTTGCTCTCTGCTATTTCTTCTTGAATTCCACCTTCATATATTTCATTTGCAAGAGGCAAAGGAGCAAAGAATGGTGGATTTTGAATTTCCATTAATAATGAATCATCTCCATAGAGTTTCCTTCTCTTTTGTGATTCAAGACATTGTAAAAGTTGCTCTAATTCTCTCAAAAATTCTGTTGCTCCACCAATAATTGAAGCTTGATCTCCCTAGAAAATTTCCAAATAAAATAAAACATGTCAAATTTTGCTTTTTTTCTTGTCATATCTACCTAATATGGTTGTGTTTGCACTGTGCACGGAATTTAAGAAAGAAATACAGTTTTTTGACACTTCAAAAATACCCTTAAAACTTGTAGTTTTAAACATGCACATTTATATGGCTATAAGAACATGTTATTAAGGGTAAATAAAAAGTTTAAAGTTAATCAGAAAATTTCTAATACAGAAAGGTGTTATTCTTTTCTTGAAAGACCAAAAAAGCGTATAGAGTGTCAAAAATACCCTTAAATTGGTGCTCTTAAACATGCACATTTATATGGCTATAAAATATGTCATTAAGGGTAAACGAAAACATTAAAGTTAATCAGAAAAAAATTTATATAGAAAGGTGTCGTTCTTTTTTTTGACTGACCAAAAAGTATAGAGTGTCATATAAAATGAAACAGAGCGGGTAACACTTTTAAGTCAGAGAGTTTTAATACCCTTTGTACATAGGAGGTTGGCATGAGAGACCTCAAGACAAGAAGATGCTCATTCATTTGCTTCCTTCTATTCCTCTCCACTTCAATATGTGTCATTCTTTGATTCTCAACTTCCTCACTACTCTTGATTCTTCTTCTTTTCCTCTTCTTCTTGTTTTCATTTGCTTTGCCATTTTCAAGATTTTCACCAATAAGAAACCTTATTTGTGTAGCATTCTCTACTTTATCACTAAACTCTTTAAATTTCTCTTCATTTTGTGACACCATCATAGCTTCTTCATTAACCATCTCTGGATTTTGATGGTTAAGACTTGGGAAAATTGTAGGCAAATAAGGCTGCAGAAATATTTCATGTTCAAAGTGAAACAACATGGTGAGTTGAAGTGTATTGATATGTCAAAGGAAGAGACACAAGTTATGAAAAATGTTGACATTGAAAAAGTACCAAAATATATATAGATGTGTGTGGATATACCTGGTTGTTTTCTTTTTCCTCCATTGTATTTTAGAAAGAAAGAAAAAGAGACTCGAAAATTCTTGTGGTACATAAATTCATGCAAAATCATTCCATTGGTGAATTATCAATCCTTGGGTCCACCTCCAGAAACCTGACAAAATTCAGCAACAAACTATCTTGACAATTGGAAATTAAAATAAAAAATAAGATGATGAATTTACTTGTGGATAAGAAGATGGGAATTTCCGGAGTAACTATTGGAGAAGAGGATATAACACAAGAGTGTGTCTATATATATATATATACCCGCACCGAAATCGTGCTTTACCCCTAGATGTCCAATCAACTACTACGCCTCAACGCATTTCGGGGAGAACCAGCTAGCTTTGGGTGCGAGTGGCATTTCACCCCTAACCACAACTCACCCGTTGATTCTTCAACATCAGTCGGTCGGACCTCCACTATATATATATATATATATATATATATATATATATATATATATATAATTATTTTATTACACCATCAGTATATCTGCCATATTCATGAGACAGGGGGAGGGAGTTTAGAGAAGAGAAGAGCCTGTGGATTAATTTCCGCCTCACGAATTCACCCACTACCCTTTTCTTTCACCTCCCACCTATTAATTGATGTGAATCACAAGCAGAACTAACTTTACCACCTCTTTGCACGAGGCTTTAATAAATACTTAAAACTTTGTTATATGATTTTATGAATTAAAGTGAGTGAAAATTTTCAAAGTTTGAACTTTTCTATGGTTTGAGTGTTTGGAAACAGACTCTCTGTCTCCACGAGGTAGTTGTAAGATGTGCGTACACAGTACCCCATTACGTGAGATTACGCTGGCTAGGTTGCTGATAACACTCTCTACACTACCCCCACTATGTATATTACGCTGGGTATACCCAGTTGTTGTTATCAAGCACGTGAGCAACTTTGCAGCCTACCTTTATTTAACTAGAAATTTCTTTATTCAATAGTTATATATTCCATGTGATATCTCCCCATTTTAGCTTTACACGCTCTACTAAGACTTTCCATTAAATGATGAATATATATACATGGACCTTGTATGAAAATTTTGCAACTTGTCATTTCATTATAAAAGTGAAAACTTTATACGGTCTATCTATGTTGCCCGGACTCTCCAGAATGTTATTGTACCCGTGTCCGATCCTCTAAAAACACCCTCCTTTTGGAGATCCGACACGCCCCCAACAACATTTCGGAAAGTCTAAGTCTATCTATGTTGCCCGGAAGTCTAAGTCTATCTATGTTTCCCGGACTCTCCAGAATGTTATTGTACCCATGTCCGATCCTCTAAAAACACCCTCCTTTTGGAGATCCGACACGCCCCCAATAACATTTTCGGAAAGTCCAAACAACATAACCTGCTACAGCAATTAACTAGAAATTCAGCCTGCTTCAATCAAACATCCTCATATGTAAAGCTGTGAAACTCCGTAATTGTGTTTGATGAAAATTGGTTGAGCGGCAGACAGAAAAACAAAAACTTTGCAACAAACAATTCTTAGCCGATTGGTTGCAGTGAGATTCAGTCCGGCATCAAATCAAACAAATTGCCAAGGCTTAAACTAAAACTGGCAAAGATTAAGTTGTAGAACTAATAAATAGTCGGGAGAGAACAGTGGAACTCTTTTTGTAGATCCAAACAATATAAAATCTTAATTAGAACATAAAGTAAAAATCTAACAATCTAGGACAGAGATGACAGGACAGATTCAGACAAAGATAACGCGCAATGGCAGTTTCTAGTCCCCAATTTTCTTGTCCCTCTTGCATAGGAAATACAATGACAAGCACAAGTCTGGAAATCAAGAGGCAGAATAACAGAACCCAAGCGGCTCGTTTCAATGTATCCCAAAATTCAACTCGATCATCAGAAGTGCTATTAGATCAATAGGTTTCCACCTCTGCCCATTTAACATCACCTTCCAACATGGAATGAAAACCAAAGTATTGATGAAGCTTTTAAAATACAAATAAATCATGATGTGTACTCAAATGCCGGTGGTGGCTGAGGCTCCTCATCAACAGCCATTGCTGATGCCGGGGCCTGTTGTCCAGTTGATCCACCACCAGTGCTGGATGCAGTTGACGAGGGTGCATCAGTGAGGGACAATACTTCAGGTTCATCAGGACGTAGATCTCTCAGAAGCACAAATCCAGAAGGTGATGATTTAACTGGCACATATCTGCTTTCTTCCAAAAACTTTATGTATTTCTCCTGAGCTGGAACCACCCTAGCAGGGTTGGTCAACATCTCAAATGATGGCTCTGGTTCATTTTTCTTCTCCGCTGGAGTATCCACCTGCCATTAAAAGAGAGATACATTTTATTTGCACTACACAACAAAAGCAGAAAATTATGCAAGATCATCCATACAAATATTATAAGAACAGACTGTCGGCCCGATCCTTAACTAAAGGAAACCATTGATCCAAAACACAATCATAGAAACGTATACGAACCTGCATGGACTCCCCAGAACTTGGTGCACCAGAAGATGACTCTGTTCCAGCTGCCTTCTCGGCAATGGCTTTCTCAGCCTCTTTCTTGCTAGCCCTTGCCTTAGCCCTAGCAGATGTTGATAAAACAGCTGTGGGAAGTTTGACAGCAGAAGTTGTGGTGGCTACAGTGGTTGGCTTAGGATACTCAAATAGTGAGGGCTTAGCATGTGATACAAACTCGAACTTTGGCACTTTTAGGTCATAATTGAGACCAATCAAGGCTGTTGGTGAGAATGCTAAGCTAACGAAATATATAAGTGGATACCAATACCAAAACTGACTAAAAACAGCTAGTCCAACGACTGCTGTAATTTTGTCATGTTTAGTCTTTGAAAGTAATTTGATTGTCACGTTTCTTCCACCAGCATCAAGAATACCAGAGGCCAAAATTGCACCCATTTTACTCATGGTATCTTCATGCTTATCTAGGACAATTTTTTCCAGTTGTCGCCTGAACAGAAGAAAGTATAGCAAGCTCAGAAAAGATGAAAAAATAAGGAGAGATGTGACATGCATTTTCAGATGAAATACCTGAAGGCACCCACGCGGGAATCACTAGCTTCACTTATCTGGACCATCACCATGGCCATCGCTATGAGAGCACCTTGACGTACAAAATCAACCACATCTGATGTCAAAGGCTCCAACAATGAGATGGCCTCACTCAGACCAGTACCTGCACAAGAAATGCCTACTGCCATAGCCGCACCATATCGAACATGTGGATTGTAAGACTCTGATAACAACGATACAATACGAGGCATCTGCAAATTCATTGAAAAGGAAACATTATTAACACAACAGAATGAAGAAGACTTGGGGGAGGGGGAGATAGGGCAGAGGGGAGGAAATAGGATAATAAATGTAGATCTGCAGACAATAGTCAAACAAAGTACTTCCGCTGAACTGAGACCACAAACAACAAGAGATTGATAAGAAGCACATGATTAACGAGCATAACAGTCTCAAATATGACAAGAAAAAGCACCAACCTGCTCTGGCTCAGAATACATAACAAATCCAAGTGCCAAAACTGCCGTCCGGCGGACATCGTCACTAACATCTGATACAGCAAAATGCAGTAACTGACGGATAGCTTTATTATTCGCAGTTCCTCTGTAAGCCAATGCTAAAGCATACATTCCGCCATAACGCAATATAGGGTCTTGATCCCTAGTCATTTGTTCAATCAGTGTATCCGCTTCTTCTTCCCTTCCGTAGACTGTGAGAGCTATACCTAGTGCCAAACCCCTGCATGTAGCATCAGAAGGAATGTTCAACTCCAGGTACTCTATGGACTATTATTCTGTACTAATTAAAAGCAAAATGTGTTCCAGGCAACCTACACATGTAGTAAGATGGAGAAATTTTCATCCTTATTTTATGCCACATTATTGATCCTGTAATTATGCCCAAGACTAATTACATATTCATGTCCCCTCTAGTTTGAAAATTTTACTTTTTGCTAATAAACCTTCATGAAAAGAAAATAGCACAAAAACAGGGAAAGGATCAAAACTTCCCAGTGCACAAAAATTACACTGAAGAATTTTCACCTTGAAATTGAAAATTCTTGGAATTGATATTCACAAAATTTAGAAGTTAAAAAAAAAGGAGGATGTATACATGGGGACTGAAACAAGTGACAGTACCTAAATATGTGATTTTACAACATATGATCAAAGGCAATATCTATCAAAATATTCAGAACTGAAAACGGACAAAGAAATCAACATGTCCTGTCTTCTTTCAAAACAGAAATTCAAACACCATTAACTTGCAATGGACATTCCAGCCATTCTTTTGAAACAGAAATTCAGATGGCCTTAATTTGCAATGGGCATTTGTAAATCTGTGACATTCACAGTTTTTTTCTTTTTAAAAGTAAATGTGACATTCACAAGAAAACGGATGCTACACAGGTTTTAACTTTTTAAGTCGAAAGATCCAACACGAGGATATGGATCAGTGAGTTCTAAAACAAGGACAAAATCTGTCCATTATTTTCTTATATTTGTTTCAGGACTTGTTGCAAAGAAAATAAAATAAGGAAGTGAGAGTATCGGAGCCAAGCGGTCAAGGACATTTCAGTAATTAGCTCTTAAATATTTATTGCAATTTTCAGTCTATCAAATGTATAATAATTATACCTATTTGTTTCCTTATATCACTTGGTGACATTTCTTCAAACAGTATAAAATAATTTTATTCTGTAGTTTATCAAGTAAAATCAATCCAAATTCCAAAATACCAACTATCTCTTCACACGATAACAGTTGTTCATTTCTAGATACTGCAATCATTTTTTAAACTATTCAAACAATTAATTTCCTTATTATAGTTCAAGCAAAATATTTTCTATAGCTCATCAATGCTTAATTATTTTTATTTTTATTTTTTTGGATTGGTTTAACTTTTAATCACAATATCATTCTTCTTCAAAAATACAAAAGCAAAACCTGAAAAAGAACAGCAAAAAGAACTTCTCAAGTACACATGTATTAAGAGATAACAATAGGATCTAAGCTAATACAAGTAATTGTATTTTGGCAATTGGATTAAAGCTGTCAACCTACCTGATTATCTTCTCATGTTGCGTCTCGTGAGCATAAGCAAGCATCTCACCTGCCTTCTCACTTGCAGTTCCAACCATCAATAAACCCATACCAATACCAGCAGCCTCTCCAGCAACGGCACTGTCAGTATATAGCACGTTTTTAATGTCATCATAAATGTCTTCATCAGCGGTTCCTAGAGCAGCCAACCCAAGTCCTAAGCAGGCCCCATGCTGAATAACCTGTAGCAACAGAAAGTTGAAAATATGAAAACAATAGCCGGAAAAAAGAAAGGCGCCTATGAGAAAGATAAAGTTCACTAATACAAGTACCTCGACATTTGTACTACGTAGACTATCACGAAGAAACTGTTTGATGCCCTCCCCATGATTTGCATGAATTAAACCAAGAGCATACAAGGCACCACCTTCTGAATATGGACTACCACCTCCACCACCTCCACCTTGCGGCAAGTAAGGTGCCATAAGTGATCTCCCCTGCTGCAAATGGCCACTGTGGATAACACCCAGTCCAGCTGTCGCACTGAATTTAGCCCAATTTGTTGCACGGCTTAGCCAGTCCTGATAATGTAAACAAAAGATTCCCATTAGAAATTATTTTAGGCTGTAGATATAATCCAAATGAGAAGGTAATCTGGTAAAAGGAAAAATATAATCACCAGGTTCTCCCTAAGGAATGTATCCACAGTCGTTCCAGCATGCATGATCGCATTCGCATATATTGTTGCACTGTGACACACACTATTTCTCATCTCAACAGACTGCTTTATTGTTTTAAGAATAAGGAGATCTGACCTGTACGCAAAGATTAACACAACTAAGAATACACATTTTCCATCAATCAGTTGAACAACTAGGTAACAAAAAGTAAAATATATTTGTCTTACTTGTTATGGCTGTATAAGAATTGCAAGGTCAGCTGTATTGAGGTCTCCCCTGATAGAATCCCTTTTAGTTTTCCCAACCTTTCAGCATATATAGCTTCTTTTGGATCTGCAGTTGTTAACGTCCCACCTGAAGGTCTACTTTCTTCTAACAATGGAACATCCTCTGAAGCTTCTGCATCTTCAGTCGGTGCTCGATCAGAATCCGCAGGTAACGGCTGTGCCGGCTCTGAAGGTTGTAGGTTTGGGCTGGAAAGCCGGTCTCTAACCCTCAAAAGAAAAGCTTGGTGCTCGTTCTCTACAAGGTCAAAAGCTATTTGAAATGCCAATAGAGCATCATCTTTATTTTCTGATCTTAATAGCTTCTCCAATATGCTTGCTACAGTCTCTGGTTTATCCAAAAACATAAGCCACTGGCACATGCTCAAATAGTTTGGAGATGGTGACTTCTCGTACACATCGACAAGAAGACGAAGCACCTGTAAGAGAAAGTAGCAAGATTTAAATGGAAATTTTCTCTGAATCTGCTTAAAGAATATCTAAAGAAGTACCAAAATGTATTAAAGAAGTCGTCCTACATCTATCAAGAAAGAAAGAAAGCAAAACAATAAGGATAATATCACAGGCAGATGTAGTGCATAAGATATGGGTTCACCCAAACCCAGCAAATTTCGCTCAGACCTTGATGTGTTAACAAACTCACTAAATAAGTGTGAACATTAGATTTTGAACAAAGTTAATCGGATGGGTTGTGGTAGAATTCCGAACTCGAACTCATAATGTTCAAACCGAATCCTTTTTTCTCTCTCTATTTCTATTTTCCCCACTGTAGATGATAGTGGGATGACCGATGACGCTGATGAGGAGACACTGGAAGAAGGTAACACTCAAAGGGAAACTTTTGGTGGCATATGATTAATTTTCTAGGGGGAACTCACAGTATATGCCTTACCTCAATGAACAAATTTACAAAAAAAAACATGGCGACAGACAGAGACTTATATCTCTATGAGGAGAATACAAGCAGTCAATGCAATAACTAAACCTAGCAAGAAGATCACATAAATTAGAGCACACGGATTTGGGGTGGGAGTGGGGGTGGGGGAGCTTGAAATCAAGTATGTTACATAGGGTGCAGACAGAATAAGACTACCTCACTTCGATATTCTCTACGATTGACAAAGTTATGGGAAACATTACTGCAATATGCTAGAGTGGCATCAACGTTATCACTGCTAACAATTGCTTCGGCAACCTTATCCAGCCTTCGGCATTCAATGGCCATGCCAATAGCTTGCTGATATTTGCCATCCACTATACACCTAAGTAAGAAACAAGGCAATTGTTAACCAGAATGGAAACCCCAGAAAAATAATGTGAGGATTAGATGTCCACATTCTTATTCGTCCACAACAGAAGATGAAATATACGTACTTATCAAGCATTCTCTCCACAATAGCCTCCAGCCTGGGGTCCACCTTTGTGGCTTCATCATTTGACTCAGCTGCCTTAGTCTTATGGCTTGCATACTCATCCAGGGCTTTAGCTGAAAGGAAAGATATTGCAAATCCAACAATACGAGTCAACAGTTGACAAACAAAACGGACAGCTAAAACAGTTGACATATTATAGTACTTAAAACAACTATGCGAGAATGAGTGTCTATTTCAAAGTTCGACCAACACTTATCACATGAACCGGTCTAGCTATTTTACTTCTTACTTCCCGATAAAGCATTGATGTGTCAACCTAGTGATGTCAGGTATGACACAACAATTCACTACTATGGACCAAGACACTACAGAAAGAACACAATACAAGCTAGAAGGGGATGCAACAAAAATCATCTGCAATAGCAATTGCAAAAATATAGATCTTGAGGAAGAAGTGTTGAAAGATGCAAATCAAAAGCAATAAATGAAAGTTGAGAAAGAAAATTTGGAAGATACAAATTCATCAGAACAACATGATTTTTTGTATTTATAAGGTCTGAACAATATGATATGAAATTTATACCGAGAACTGTATGAACATAGTCAGTATCCTCAGAAACATCAAAGAGAGGGCCAGCTCCAAGGGCATAGGATAATGAGTCGTTATGTTCACCCAAATGATAGAAAACCTGAGGAAATAAACAAAAGTTAGAGAGGACTGCTGATAAGAAAATTAGTTCCTGCCATAATAAACTGTCTCCCACATGAGATGGGAATGAATTGGTTGGAAAACAAAAATGTAACCTTTGAAGCAACTAATGCAGCTAGTTGTCTTTGATCAAACTCTTCATCCTCGTACAAGCTTTCACTGCACGAACAGGGAGTTAAAAAAGTCCATGAGATCTCAAAGCACATATCAGGAATACTCAGTTGATAGAAATTAAGACTTGAGCTTAGGTTTCAGAAATTGCAATTTTTTTTAATACATATACATGAAGTGCAGGGCATGAAATTACCCAATATCACAACTGACACGACCAAGAAAACTAGATACAAAGCCAAGCAAACTATACAGCATTCTACAGATGCACATTCTAACATAAAGCAAAGCTCAGCTTTCACTGACAATGACAGACTGAGCTATATTAATTGGTTGATGCATGACCAAACTGGCGGACAAGGTTGAGTATCTGCTATTCAAGAGAACTATGTTTGGCAAGCAATTTGGTGACTTATAAAGAAATTTCTAAGGTCCTTGAGGCCACCAGGGCTTTGGTCTAGTGGGGTAAGAGAGGGATGTCTGGACTAGGCACGTGTCATGAGTTCAACCTTGTCCCAAACAAAAGCTTGGTATTTAAGTGGAGAAGGATAGAGAGGCTTATTATCCACCGTGCTTGAATCGTGCGCAAGGGGCCAACTGGCTCTTGAGGTTTTCTAGATTATAAAAGTTCTAAGGTCATAAGTTAAGCTTGTGGTCAGCTAAATTAAAACTTGTGAGTGTTTGGTGTTTAAAATAATCGAACAAACAACATAAAGTATCTAAACATATTTTTTTCCTTCTCTTTTGTGCAATATAAACACATTGGGCTTATCAACCAAGCTCAAAAACATAGTTTTAACTCCACACAAAATAATTACACCCCCTGCATAGACGAAGAGGGTCAAAGACATCATAGTACACAAAGTTAGTAATATGAGGGCTAATATAAGTTACATTTTTTTGCACAAGACAACATAAATAAGTTACATGTTAATGAGATGGACAAAGATTTACACACTGGTTTGTTTCATGAAAGCCATAGCCAATACTAATTAGTTGAGGAGGTGAATAAGTTTTACGCGCAATATTTGAAAGGATAGGAATCCTTAGGTGTGAAAAACTCATCCAAATACTTCTAAAAAGTACCCCAGCCAAAACAACAGCATCAAAATCAATAAGTTTCAATCCACAAACAGTCATGATGAAATGAAGCTCATACAAGATTAAGACGCTCTCCCTACGTAAGCTGAAACACATACCATTGTCACTACTTACAGAACATGCATTTTATATTTAAAAGAAGGTACTGACTTCCAGATCCACTTATGAACAAATGAACTTCTTGCATGTGCAATGCCTTCCATTGCCATGAAACCCATAATGAATTCACCTTAACCCTCCTTTACCTGTACCACCTTTTCGGCTTAAGATTGTCATCGGTCAATCAATTCAAAGCCCAAAAGAAGAAAGGCGAAAAAACAAGGCGTTAATCTTTTCCATCTAAGATAAAATTGACTACAAAAACCTTCCAGGACCAGCACTAAAAAAGCTTTCGACATCCCCCCACACCTACCATCCACACCTCCATGGTGACAAGGCACTCAAATACAGGCAATGTATCCCTGCAACCTACACTTGCACTATTCAAAAACCATATGGTGAGTCGCTCAAAATTTCCAACTCACACCCGACCGCCCAATATAACAAGTCCACTAATCCTAATACTTAGAAATTCCAATTCAATTTAAGCACCACTTACAGAAGTTATCCCTACAACTTAATCTTGAATCATTCAAAAGCCAGTGATTCGAGTCATGCCCATAGAGCTATAGCAATTAATCTTCCATGATG
>NC_031999.1:28932414-28933928 GCF_001879085.1 Nicotiana attenuata
GAATATCAACTAAAAGAATTGAACATTTCTCAGCTTAATGTTCTCCTCACCAAATTTTCCACAAGTTATCTTCTTTAGCGCCAACATCCTTTTTGTATAAAACATCCAATTTACCATCCACTTCCTACTTTCCTCAAAAATCCCACAAAGTTCAAATACTTCAAGAACATAAAACAGGAAAAAAGGACCTCAAAACCTTTCATACTAATGCAGTAATGCTGAAAAGTCCCAAATCCACACAATTATGTCAAAGCAATGAACAAATACACAAGTATTTTACCGCACTACAAACCGTAATTCAAATTGAAAGTAACAAAAACACAATCTTTCCCATAAAGACACAAACCTGCAAGAACTCAATTCACCCAAATGTAAGAAAAAAAACGTCAATCCCTCTGCTGCTCAGAAATTAAAATTCCATACTTTCCATCATTAAAAGAACAAACCAAAAACAAAAGAATTCACCAAAGAAATAGGAAAATAGAAACAAAACAAAACCAATTTCCTCTTTCCACAGCTCAGAAGTTTCAATTCCACATAATTTCAATCACTACAACTAACAAAAAAAGCTATTTTTTTTTTGCCACAACTAAAGTAAAAACACCTAATTATAAATCCAATTCCAGAAAATTTCAATCACTACAACTAGAAAAAGTATTCTTTTTACCACAATTAAAGAAAAATAAACTAATTATAAGTCGAATCCCATTTAATTTCAATCACGACAACTAAGAATTAAAGTATATTTTTACCATAAAGAATGGGGGAAAACATAATTGAAACTGAGAGTATAAGAGAAATAAGTAGCAGAAGAATGAATTACATGACAGGGACAGAGGTAGAGATCTCAGGCCAAAAGTAATCAACAAAGGTGTTGAGATTTGAGAGCGCGTGGAGTTTCAACTGTGGGTGGGATTCGTTCAGCATCGCCAATAAACCACCCGCCGAACTCACCGTCGTCGCAGCCGTCGCCATTGCCGCCGCCGCCGTTTAACTCTTAGGGTTTGGATCTGTAACAAGATAGGACAAAGCTAGGGTTTTGAGATGAAGAGAGCAACCGGAAACCTAAGGAATAGGTGGAGAAGAAAAAGAAGAAGAGGAGAAGACTGAAGAAGAGATTTGAAAGCTTTGGGATTTCTTGTTCATGGAGTAAAGAAAAAGGTTCTTTATTAGCTCACTCCTAGCTCATTTTGGATTCTTTTTTCCTTTTTTTTTTTTTTTTGTTTAATAAATAATAATGAGAAAAAAATCTTGTGTTTTAATATTTTAATTTTGTTTTAGTAATTTTACCATGGAAAATCTAATTTGGGTCTTGATTAATTTGGATTTTTATTTAAATTTGAATTAGTTTAAATAGAGTCTTTTGTTTAAATTTTTAATGTGTTTAAGTTGTTGTTTTTTAAAAAAATGACATTGTATAGCTGCTCTAGAAAATAGCCAAATATATATATATATATATATATATATATATATATATATATATATATATATATATATATATATATATATATATT
>NC_031999.1:28933948-28951992 GCF_001879085.1 Nicotiana attenuata
ATTCTATTTATATATAAAAAGTTTATAAATTTTATATATCTTTTCAGCTATCGGTTATAAATAGTTTGGGGCACGAACTAAAAGTGAAAAAAAAAATCCCTTTTTTTCCTTATTTGATGTTTGTATACACTTGGGGCTTGACTTTACCGAATTCAAGTTGGAAAGTTCAATTTTAGGATTTAAAAAGCTCATTATCAGGGCGACTCAATTCTCATAGCCCAAAATGAGATGGAAGGATGTTTATCGCCCACCACAATCTTTGGTGGTAGCGTGTGTTCAGTTAAACTATAAGGCGGTTGATCATGCCCAACTATGTATTATAAAAAGGACAAGCGGACGTTACAAATATAATATGAGTATTTAGCCCAGAGTCAAATTCACAGGGAATTAACCTATCAATTACTCCTGTTAAACTCACTAAATTCTTCGTAATCAACTTCCCAAATATTTTGCATAACAATTGGTGATATTTTTACTAACTATAACTGAACAAAATTAAGTAAAGTAAAACTAACTATGGTGAGTTGTAGACAATTAAGAGAAGGATCTAAGGTTGTGATTTTCCCTATTGATGGAATCCCTTCCTGTTGTGTTTCATATAGATTTGCATAATCGTCTCTATCGATCATGAGCACTCTTACTACCGTAAATCTCTCCCGAGTAATTACGACAATTTACTAGACACACTCTCCCGAGTTACGCTACCTGGCTTTTATTACAGCTCATTTTAGATCACACCCAAGGTTTTGTTATCCCTAATCCCGCCTTTGAACCCTCGGTTATTGATTCCTCATATACTTTGGGAGTGGTGTTGTTCAACAATTACCTAAATATGCACTCTCTCCCGAGTAATACATACTAAATAGGCACAACTAATTAAGGATCCTATCAATTAACTACAACAAGAACGTAGTTGAACAAATAGAGATTAAACTGGGCAAACTATATTAACATAACACGAAGTTCATCCATCAACAGATTTCATCAAACCCTAGACTAAATAATTAGCTACTCATAGCAAAATAAGATAAAATCACAAAAGTATTCATAATGTGCAAATAAAGATAACAAAGAGAAGATTGAAAAACTCTAATGGTTGATTGCTCTTCTCACAATTGTTCTTGCATCCAATTCAGTCTAAAAAACAAGTTTAGCCTTTGCTTGGGCGAGTTTGTTGAGTTTATAAAGGGTTAGGATAAGTTTTCCCCGATTTACACTTTAGTCCCCAAATTTCTAGGCGATTACACAGTTGACCGCGGTGCGACCGGGGTGAAGTGCATCTATTCTGCCTCGCTCGTTTGGCCTACCGCGGTCGCGGTGGCCTCTTATTCAGTCATCATTTGCCTCTTTCTTGCTTATTTTCGTTTGGGTTCTTCTTTATTGGCCTTATATTCACATTATTGACTCCAAAACACTCCATAGTCTCTAACTAACTTGGATTAGTTCCTGCAAAGCAAAAGAACACCAATTAGAGTATTTTGTTATCATTTTGCATTTAAAACAACAATAAAGTATGGTACATTTGGAGTGTAAATAGCGTCTATATAGCCTACTATCAACAACTCACACTTAAAACGTTGCTAGTCCTCTAGCAACAAACCACACTCTATAGGCCTAATCGTCATTGGGTCACTTCCCTACTCCTTATACCAAGAATAGTTCACATGGATAGACTACTTCAGCACAACCTCCTCGCCTCAAGAGTGGACTCCTTTCTAGCCACGCAATACCCCTAAACAGCTCTCCTACTCTCAGTCAGAGGTCCAGACTTACCTTTCCTTCATGAATCATGTGCCTACTCACTACAAAATAGACTTATATAGTTTACAAACCACACACTGAGGAACTCGAATACAACATTTCACTCACCCTTAGAAATAAATTCTTATGCCACAAACAACACATCATAGGCTTGCCCGTAGTGTAATACTCAACTAAGCGAGCTCATTCGGTCTAGAATCAAATAGGACTTTATTTGGTTATAATGTTGGCTGCTGGACGGGTAGGATACATCTAGGTATAGTGACTACACCTCCCTAAGCACTCCACTACATTGTGTACTTTTAAGCTCTTAACTTTGTCACGCCTTCATTCTACCATTACATTATTGTGTTCACCACTAAGCACACTTTTTCTTTTAACAGCTACCACCAATTTGAAACTTCTTTTTTCTATTTTTTTTGGTGGCCTTTAATATTGTTTATCAACCAGTGCACCTTTTTTTTTTCATGTCCCCTTAATTTCACTTAACAGCCCAACTAACCACCTCACACTTATATTTTTTCCATATCCATTACACTTTGAGTGCTTCTAAGAGGTGATATAGTTCAACAAGATAGGCTATTTAAACTCAAGTTAGGCTTGTAATGTGGTTATCAAAGAAAACAGGCTTAAAGGCTCAACGGGGTTAACTAGGGTATACACAATTGGGTGGGAACAAGCATACACAGAAAGGTTAAGCAAAGAAATGCCTATATCACTTTCCAGACCAAACGAGGCTACCGTTTCGCTTTGTACACACACATGGCAAGTTCTAGGCATTGAATGTTAACACAGAATACAAAAAGCCTCACTCACACATGGCACATGACTCAATTCAGATAGGATCATCAGACACTCTGTTCTAAGTACTTGAGGCATTCGGGAACACACAATTTAAGGCCTTGTTTGAGTCAACTAAAGAGCCTAAGTGTCACACTAAAGCAGTCTTTATTCAAGGTACCATAGAGTTAAGGGTCCCTATTTCCATTTTTTGCTTTTCGCCCAAGACTTCCTAAACTAAAAAGAAAAAAAAGAAAAAAACTAACTACACCCCGTTCAAATAGAAACCCTTGGAAAAGAACCGTGGTTTAAAGAAAAACCAAGGGGAGTTGATACACTACCCAATAAACGAAAATCTTTTGTTTTGTATTTTTTTTTGTTCGACTTAAATCCCTCAAGAGACCCGTCGAGTGGTGTCCGTCTTTAGGCCAAGTCGAAGTTAACTAATATAAACAAACAATACCAAACAAAAACAACACCATACAAATTTATACAATTGTACAACAACAACCATCCCCCACCCACACTTAAAGATTTGGCATGTTCCCATGTCAACGAATTTAAAGCAGAGTAAGGTAAAGGGACTTCCCTGGTGCTCAATCCTGATCAGAGACAGTGCTAGGATCGAGGTGACACGCTCGTCCTAGTGCCCGAAGCCAGCCCATGATCTTTTTCTCCGACCTAGCATGTTGAGTAGTCAAATTGTCAACTCTAGTACCTAGGCCAGTGACCGAAGTGCGGAGGCCAGCCATTTCTTGCTCCAGGGCTGTCTACGGGTACTTCGGCAGGCCTGTGAAGGGCCCGCCTCATCAGCACTCGGCTGTGGTGGGGCGGCAGCGTCCTCAGCATCCTCATCAGCATCAGCATCAGCATCAGCATCAACCACCACTACCGACTCTCTCCCAACTGTGATTTTGCTAGCCCGAAATGGGGCTTTCAATTGCAACTTCCCATCTATTATGGGATTTTCAGGAACTCGTGCAGCCCGGCACAGCTTGGTAACCAGAGAGGGGAAGTAAAACCCTTTGAGTACCTCAGGGGAGCGAATAAACATCTCATCATAAATGTGCTTGGCGACATCAAAACATGGTGAGTCATAAAACAGTAGATAGCCGCTGCTCTTGGCCCATTGACATCGGTAGTGTTGCTGGAGGGCAGCAAACGACTGTTGATAATTGTGAGCCAACACTTAGATTCCCAATTGAGATACTGGGAGTTCATTGTGATTCGGTGCTTTATCCATATATGCTCCCTGTCAGGCACACATATTGCTTCAAGAATTGGTGCCCACCAGATAGTTGGGCGGTGAGTAGCCTGGTAATAATTTGTATCCCCAGTGAATACCGGCAGCCGGTACACTCGGTGGATGGCCTCAAGGGATGCATTCACCCGGGTTTTTCTTACAGTGACCACCTTATTAACATGCTCCGAGCAGTTTGCGTAAAACTCTCTTACCATCAGTACATTCACATCCTCCGGTTCATCAAAGAATATGTCCAGCTGACACCTCCTCAACTCGTCAAGGATACTAGGGCATTTCGCTTGCAAGGCCTGCCTGTCAATGTGAACTTCAGGTAAAAGTTTCTTAGAGGCCTTGGCACTAAACCTGTCCTGAGCTGCTTTGGAGACAAACCTAGTGTGGTCAAACTATTTTGCACTAGCTTGACCCCGAGCTCTAGAAGAACTACCAGGTCCACTAGCGAAGGACCTTGTGGTACGTCTCTTCCTGGATTGATGCATTGTACCTGCCAAAAACAGAGGTTCCTATTAGTGAGGGTTTGAGTTGGGTGAACCCTGGGTGGTTACTCAGACCACCACCACCACGGTCACATTAGCCATTACAACTCCATTGGGGCAATTTCACAAGCACCTTGTGAGCATGGTTTCTAATCTAACACACCTAGCCCTATGGAAGCATAAACTCTTCCCCCAAATCAACCATTCTCACTTCACCATCCCACCCCACCACAATAAACTTTACACAACAGAACCACACTCTTATCTACAACATTTTTTTCACATAACCCACTAAAAAGCAGAAAATAAAACCAAAAGAAAATCTAATTACAAATTCTACACACTTCCAACATGAAAATTGCAAAATAAAGAATCACAAGAAGGGAGAGGAGAAGCTTGACATACCTGGGCTTGTAGAAATTGAGATTGATGGAAGATGGAGTCTTGTAAAGGTGTGTGTATGTGTGAGAGAAGAAGGGGTTATGTCTTGGAGAGAAGAAGAAGAAGAAAGAGAGAGAGAGAGATTGGGTTAAGGTTGTAGAGAGAGAGAATAATGGGGAAAGTGAGGGTGGGGCGGGTGTATTTTGGTGTTTAAGAGGAGAAGAAAAGAAAATAAAATAAAAAAATATTTTAAAAATGTGACTTACCTGGGCGACAGACGCTTTGCGACTCACCGCGGTCGACCGCGGTCCCACCGCGACCGCGATGAGTGAAGGGGGTGAAACCAAATGATCTTGTTTTACCGCGGTCGTACCGCGGTCGCGGTGGATCGAGCAAATCCTATAACAGTATACTTGTCTTTCGCCGCGGTCGCGCCGCGGTCCCACCGCGGTCGCAATCACGAGTTTTTTTATTTTATTTTTAAGGATGTTAGTTTCCTACACATCTGGTACAACATCAAACAAAACAAAAGAAAACAACAGAAATCATGGGTTGCCTCCCATGCAGCGCCTGATCTAACGTCGCGACACGACTCAGATGAGCGCATTTAAGGCTCGCTCGACCTCTGAGGTTCAGTCAGATTGATCATTGGCACTTCCTTGGATTCATCCATGCCCACATATAGTTTCAATCTTTGTCCATTGAATCTAAATGTGTGAGAGTCTTTCTCTGAGGCAATCTCTACGGCACCTGAAAGGAGCACTTCGACCACTCGAAATGGTCCAGACCATTGTGACCTGAGTTTACCTAGAAATAGCCTTAATCTTGAGTTATACAGCAACACCATTTCTTCGGGCTTGAAATTTCTCTCAACAATGTTCTTGTCGTGCAACCTCTTCATTCTCTCATTGTACAACCTCGTGCTCTCGAAAGCAAGAAATCGGAACTCGTTTAGCTCATGCAATTTTGTGACTCTATTTGTTCCGGCAGCCTCAATGTCCAGATTTAGCTGTTTCATTGCCCACCAAGCTCTATTTTCTAGTTCCACTGGCAAGTGACAAGCCTTCCCGAACACCAACTTATATGGTGACATACCAATTGGTGTTTTAAAAGCAGTTCTGTAGGCCCAGAGTGCATCATCTAGCTTTTTCGCCCAATCAGTTCTTGTGGCGTTCACAATCTTGGTCAGTACACTCTTTATCTCTCTATTCGACACTTCGACCTGTCCACTGGTTTGAGGATGATACGGGTTTGCCACCTTGTGGTGCACATCGTACTTTTTTAGCAATTTCTCGAAGGCTCGATTGTAGAAGTGAGTGCCTCTGTCACTGATAATAGATCTCGGGGTCCCGAAATGGGTGAATATATTCTTCTTAAAAAACTCCACCACTACTTTTGCATCTTCGGTGGGAAGTGTTGCAGCTTCCACTCATTTGGACACGTAATCTACAGCAACAAGTATGCACTTATTGCCAAAGAAGCTGACGAAGGGGCCCATGAAGTCTATCCCCCATACATCGAACACTTCAACCTCTTGAATTGGGTTCATGGGCATCTCATGGAGAAAGGAAATCTTCCCAGTTCGCTGACATTCATCACAGCCCTTCACCCATTGATGTGCATCCTTAAACACTGTTGGCCAGTAGAACCCAACTTCTAGCACTTTTGCTGCCGTCCTGACTCCTCCAAAATGCCCGCCATATGCCGATGCGTGACATGCCTACAAAACAGAAGATTATTCAATCTCGGGGACACACCTCATTAATACATGCGACAGTCACGATAAAACTTTTTCTTTTGCATAGAGGAAAGGTCATATGGAACTATACCGCTTGCTAGGTAATTTGCAAAGTCTACATACCATGGCACTTCCTTAAGGCTTGTGGCGAGTAGCTGCTCGTTTGGAAAGGTTTCCAGAATATCCTCTACCTCAACTGCGTTTTCAGCTCCTTCAAGTCGCGATAGATGATCAACGACTTGGTTTTCTATGCCCTTACGATCACGAATCTCCAGGTCGAACTCTTACAGTAACAGTACCCAACGAATCAGGCGCGGTTTGGATTCCTTCTTCTCAATCAAGTACCTGAGAGCAGCATGATTAGTATATACAATTACCTTAGAGCCAATCAAGTATGATCTGAACTTGTCGAATGCGAACACCACAACCAGCATCTCCTTTTCAGTCACAGTGTAGTTCAGCTGAGCTCCACTCAACGTTCTACTGGCATAGTAAATTGGGTGCATTAACTTGTCTTCCCGCTGTCCCAACACAGCCCCCACTGCATAGTCACTGGTGTCACACATGAGTTCGAATGGTTGCTCTTAGTCGGGGGCAACAATGATGGGTGTTGTGACTAGCCTCTTTTTCAACTCCTCGAATGCTACCCTGCAATCATCAGAAAACATGAAAGGGTGATCTTTTTCTAACAACTTACAGAGAGGATTGGCAATTTTTGAGAAGTCTTTTATGAATCTCCGGTAGAAATCGGCATGCCCGAGGAAGCTCCTGATTGCCTTGACTGATGTGGGGGTGGCAGCTTTTCTATCACATCAACTTTAGCACGATCGACCTTGATTCCCTTGCTTGATACCTTGTGTCCCAAGACTATACCCTCTTGTACCATGAAATGGCACTTTTCCCAATTAAGTACAAGGTTAGTCTCTATACATCTTTTCAACACTTGGGTCAGATTCGTAAGGCACTCATTGAATGAGTTTCCCACTATTGAGAAATCATCTATGAATACCTCCATTATGTCTTCGACCATGTCAGTGAATATGGCCATCATGCACCTTTGGAATGTGGCGGGTGCATTGCATAGGCCAAAGGACATCCTCCGAAAAGCATAAATTCCTTATGGACATGTGAAAGAGGTATTCTCTCTGTCTTCGGGTGCAATGGAGATTTGGTTGTACTCTGAGTACCCATCCAGAAAATAGGAGTGGGACCTCCCTGCAAGTCTGTCAAGCATCTGATCAATGAAGGGAAGTGGGAAGTGGTCTTTCCAGGTGGCCAGATTTAATTTACTGTAGTCCATACAAATTCTCCAGCCTGTGACGGTTCTTGTAGAGATCAGCTCATTGTTATCATTTTTGACCACCGTCATACCATCCTTCTCTGGAACACATTGCACCAGGCTAACACAGTTGCTGTCAGAGATGGGGAAAATGATTCCCACATCCAACCACTTAATCACCTCCTTCTTCACCACTTCCTTCATGTTGGGGTTCAGCCTTCTTTGGTGCTCCCTGGAAGGTTTTTCCCTTCTTCCAGCAGAATTTTGTGCATATAATATGCCGGGCTGATCCCCTTAATGTCTGCCATGGTCCATCCAATGGCAGTCTTGTACTCCTTAAGTACTTGTAACAGCTGTTCTGCCTACACATCTAGCAAACTGGATGAGATAATAACAGGTAATGTAGAGTTAGGTCATAGGAACGCATACCTGAGATGGGAGGGCGGTGGCTTCAACTCCAGCTTTGGTGGTTCTTCTATGGATGGCTTGGCTGGAGGGCTCGAATTCAAGTGTTCTATCCCAAAACCCTCTGCCCTCTAGAGCCAGCGCCCATTCTGCTAATTCTTCCACATTCACTTCATCTAAATTCGCAAGACATGTAGCTAGAGGATCCTCAATAGTCAATGCCTTATCATCCGCTTCCACGATTACATCCATGGCATCAATCAGAGAACAATTGGCGAATTCACTTGGTCGCCTCATAGATTTTTGCACGTTGAATGTTATCTCCTCATCTTGAGCTCCCCAGTTTCACAATCAATGAGAGGTCTCCCTGTGGCCAAGAACGGCCATCCCAAAATTATAGGAATTTCTTCATCCACCTTGCAATCCAGAATCACAAAATCGGTAGGGAACACAAATTTCCCTACCTGTATCAACACGTCATCCAAGATACCAGAAGGTCTTTTCACGGTTCTGTCACCTAGCCGCAACAACATAGATGTGGGTCTAGCGCTTCCAATCCCGAACCTCTTATAGATCGCCAGGGGCATAAGATTTATGCTAGCCACCAAATCACAAAGTGCCTTGGCAAAGGCAAAGTTACCAATGGTGCAGGGAATTGTGAAACTTCCTGGATTAGACAACTTCTCAGCAACTGGTCTAGTCACTACAGCACTGCAGGTCTGAGTTAGAGTCACTGTGGCCAAGTCTTGGAAATCAAATTTTCGGGACATCAAGTCCTTCATCATTTTTGCATAACCAGGCATCTCCTTTAAAGCATCAATCAATGGAATGTTTACCTGGATTTGTTTCAGCATCTCCAAGAATTTCTTGTATTGTTCCTCTTTCTGGTATTTGGCCAGCCTCTGTGGGAATGGTGCTGGAGGTATCTTCTTCCCAATGATTTGGGTTTTCTCTTTGTCAGACACCACCTCAACTACCGGTTCCTGGGCTATCTCAGCTTCTTTCTCAGCCTCAATCTGTGTGTTGGTTTCTTCCTGGGCAGGCTGCACTGTCACCTCTATCAGTTTCGTTGAATTATCTAGCTCAATGGGCACTGGTACAAGTGTCTCAGCCTGTATGTTTTCTCGATCCCTCTCTTGCTCCAAGTCTAAGTCTCTGCCATTACGTAGACTCACTGCCATCAGGTGCTTCGGGCCCATGAGGACGATTATTCAAAGACATCGAAATTTGGCCCATTTGCACTTCAATAATCTTATAGCTTATTCATGTGCATCTACTCTTTCACTCATTTTCGCATTTGACCCAATAACCTGCTGCATCATTGCCTCGAGTCTAGCAAACCCATCTTCGTGTCTACCACCATGTTGCTGCTGCGGAGGATGATAGCCCTGCTGCTGATTTTGATTGTTGTATCCTTGTGGCCTTTGGTAGGGCACCACATTATTGTGAGGTCGCATGCCTCCCATATTTCCATTGTTGAGCTGTGGCTGGACTGGCCTGTATGGTTGATTCTGCTGGCCCCAATTCTGACCACCCTGTCTCTGGCCCCCATAATTAGACACATAATTCATGTCTTCAGGGTAATGATGATGATCACTTTCACCATTCCATTGGCTGACTAATGCAAGATGTGCATAAGTCCCCATTGGTTATATCTACAATGTGCACCTGCTGCTTCTGCCCTGACTCTTCCACCTTTTAGGTGAGTATACTCATTTGTGTCATTAAGGTGGCCATATTTTCAGCAAGAGTGTTGGATGGATCTAAGGGCACTGAGTGAACTACTGGAGTGATAGGTGCATTCCTGGTTGTCCACTGTGCCATCTTATCAATCAGGACCTGGCTTTCTCTCCATGTTTTGCTCAAGAATGCTCCACCAGCTGAAGCATCAATATTATCCTTCACACCATCTATCAGAGCCATGTAAAATCGCTGCCCCAACATCTGCTATGGAATACCGTGGTGGAGACATATGACCAACATCCCTTTGAATCGTTCCCATGTTTCTTGCAGTGTTTCTATTGATTTCTGTTTAAAGCTCAAAATTTCATCAATTTGCTGAGCAGTCTTGTTGGGTGGATGAAACTTATTCACAAATTGCTTGACTAACTCCTCCCAAGTCGTGACGGAGTTAATGGGGAGTGAATTTAGCCAAGTATGGGCAGCTCCTGTCACTGAGAATGGAAACAACAACAACTTTATTGCTTCTTGAGTTACGTTGGGCTGCCTTTGAGTTTTGCAGATTGACAGAAAATTCTTCAAGTGCTGTTGAGGATCTTCAATGTATGACCCCGAAAATAGTCCTTGTTTTGCAACAAGTGCAGCATGTTGTTTGTGATTTGAAAAGATTCGGCCTGTATCTGCGGGACAAATATTGATGTGGCCAAATTCTCAGCTGTGGGTTGCGCCCGGTCATATAGAGGAGCCTCTGGCACAAGAGGCGCCACTACTTGCGCGCCGGATCTACCACGTTATCGCCCATGTTTGGTTCGAGTTGTTCAGTTGATTGTTGTTGTCTATTTTTCTGGTTGGCCCGATTCAAGGTCTTGAAAACTTTCTCGGGATCTAATAATGCTTCAAATGTTTCACCAGTTCTCGTTGATTTTCTAGGCATGCACCTGTACAACCAAGTCAACAAACGTTAAATTTCAATGTATAGACTGAAGATAAAGAAAACTGACTACAATAAGAATTTTTGTATTTCTTTCAATTATAATTGATAACACAGTTAATTTCTCTGCAACGACGCCAAAATTTGATCACGCCCAACTATGCCTTATTAAAAGGACAACCGGACGTTGCAAATATAATCTGAGTATTTAGCCCAGAGTTGAATCCACAGGGAATTAACCTATCAATTACTCTTGTTAGACTCACTAAATTCTTCGTAATCAACTTTCCAAATATTTTGAATAACATTGGTGATATTTTTACTAACTATAACCGAACGAAATTAAGTAAACTAAAACTAACTATGGTTGAGTTGTAAACAATTAAGAGAAGGATCTAAGGTTGTGATTTCCCCTATTGATGGAATCCCTTCCTGTTATGTTTCATATAGATTTGTATAATCGTCTCTATCGATCATGAGCACTCTTACTATCGTAAATCTCTCCCGAGTAATTACGACAATTTACTAGACGCACTCTCCCGAGTTACGCTACCTGGCTTTTATTACAGCTCACTTTAGATCACACCCAAGGCTTTGTTATCCATAATCCCGCCTTTGAACCCTCGGTTATTGATTCCTCATATACTTTGGGAGTGGTGTTGTTCAATAATTACCTAAATATGCACTCTCTCCCGAGTAATACATACTAAATAGGCACAGCTAATTGAGGACCTATCAATTAACTACAACAAGAACGTAGTTGAACAAATAGAGATTAAACTAGGCAAACTATATTAACATAACACGAAGTTCATCCTTCAACAGGTTCCATCAAAACCCCAGACTAAATAATTAGCTACTCATAGCAAAACAAGATAAAATCACAAAAGTATTCATAATGTGCAAATAAAGATAACAAAGAGAAGATTGAAAAACTCTAACGGTTGATTGCTCTTCTCACACTTGTTTTTGCCTCCAATTCAATCTAAAAACAAGCTTAACCTTTGCTTGGGTGAGTTTGTCGAGTTTATAAAGGGTTAGGATAAGTTTCTCCCGATTTACACTTTAGTCCCCAAATTTCTGGGCGGTTACACAGTCGACCGCGGCGAAGTGCATCTATACTGCCTCGCTCGTTTGGCCTACCGCGTTCCAGCCGCGGTCGCGGTGGCCTCTTGTTCAGTCATCCTTTGCCTCTTTCTTGCTTATTTTCGTTTGGGTTCTTCTTGATTGGCCTTATATCCACATTTTTGACTCCAAAACTCTCTGTAGTCTCTTCCTAACTTGGATTAGTTCCTATAAAGCAAAAGAACACCAATTAGAGTATTTTGTTATCATTTTGCATTTAAAACAACAATAAAGTATGGTACATTTTGAGTCTAAATAGCGTCTATATAGCCTACTATCAGTGGTCGTACAAGATAAAATTTGAAATTATATTTATTCTCATGTTTGAATACATGTATTAGCTAACTCCCGGATAAGTTTTACACTAAAATGGTCCCATATAAAAGGTAAGATAGTTTAATGGAATTTGATCTAACTTATTCCACCATTGTACCAAACGACCCATAAGATCTTATTTTATTTCAGTAAAATTAAAATAATATCTTAGTTATTAAAATAAAATATTATTTTAGATAATTTTAACTGAAATCTTAGTTATAAGCTATGGAAATTAATTCCTTTCAATTAGATAACAAGTCCATAAATATTTTTGTTAAAAAATTTGGCTTTGTTGACTAGCTTGGTTATTTGAAATAGAAGGGCAAAATTCAAATTGGAAAAATCTCTTCCGATCCTTCTGATTTAGAATGGTATTATTATGTCTACTTTCAAGTAGAAATGGCATGGGTGGCCATTTTATATCATTCTATTTAAAGTTTAGTCAATTTTTTAAATCTAGGGTAAAAAACTTATTGTTAAAGAAAATATTCAAAAGACCTTTTTATCATGTATTCTTCAATCTCTTTTCTTCTCCAAACTCATGAAATCATCACTGTTATCTCGAATACGATTTCATAACCTTAGATTGACGACTATGACTTTGATCCAAGCATATCTTATACTCCCACTCAACCCAAGCAAACTAAATACGTAAAAAAAAAATCATTGGGAAAAGGACAATAAATGATTAAAAACAAAAATTACTTTCCATTGGCCTTTTGTGAAAGTTTGGATCATATTGTGGTGGAGTTTCACTTGTAATGAATTTACTGAAATCTTACTTGAAAAAGATATAAAGGTCTTTTGTGTTTTTGGTAGGGTATTTAATAATAATTATTTTCTTTGGAGACTAAATATTGATTAGTTTTGAGATGGTAGTTAATATTTTATTGAGAAACACATATTTTTAGTTGCTCCTAAAAATAATAATTAATAATATATATATATTTTTTGCGTGAATATACTATATACATATAATATGTATATTTTACATATTTTTTGGCTAGCGAAGTATTTTGCCCTTTTTTACTAGCAACGTAAAAAGGGGCTATTTGCCCATTTATTTCAGGCCTGACTAGTCCATGCCCGCTTTAATAATTAGTGGGCCGGTTCATGGGCTTAAAATCGTCATCGAGTCAATATATAACAAATTGGCCAACCCAGCTCGTGAAAATAGCACGGGCTAGCCAGTTTTTTGACTGGTAATTGAAAAATAGCTAGCGTCTGCAAAGTCATTGAAATATAGCCACTATTTTGCTGCAACACGGAAAGTTCCAGCATAACATACTGGAGATTGGTGCATCTGTGTATAAACTTCCAGCATATTATACTGGAACTCCAACAAACGGAAAGTTCCGGCATAATATACTGAAGATTGGAACACTTGTGTATGAACTTCCAGCATATTATGCTAGACCACTATATTATGATGGACCGGTATATTATGCTGGAAGTCCAGTATGTTATGCTGGAACTCCAGAATATTATGTTGTAACTCCAGATCTGGAAGTCCAGTATGTTATGCTGCAACTCCAATATATTATGCTAGAATATTTTTTCCGGATTTTGAACAATGTTTTTGTTCAGATATATCTTTACATAAAAAGTGGCTAAATTTCGGTTACTTTTGAAACTGTGGCTATATTTCAATTATCACTTGTAAATCTGGCTAGTTTTGAATTTCTCCCGCTCAGCTCATTTGTAGGTTTATTACACATTGGGGTCGTAGTACTCCGATTGAGAATAATTTTTTGAACATATTGTTTTCCACAGATCATATTTTAGAGAGAAAAGAACAACTTGTAAATCACTAAATTGCGTCCCTAATTCGAACATAATTAATGAATGCACTCCTCTGGTCTAATATGTGATAGAATATGTGATACTCCACTCTCATCGATGGAATTTATATTTTTAAAAGACATGTTACTTCCTCCGTCCCAATTATATGATGATGTTTGATTGGTATGAAATTAAAAAAGAAATTATGAATTTGTAATTTAAAATAAGTCATATATATTTATGTGGTTATAAATCATCTTATTAAAAGTAAAATAAAAAATTTAAAATTAAATAGTTATTATTACATATGTGTTTTTTTAGCCCACAAACAGCTTGTTTGGATTGAATTGCTTGATGAATACAACACTTGGATAAATTGTATCGTTTATCGTCGTTTTATGATGTCACGCACCAACCATATTGTCACGACCCATTTTCTGAACAAGCCGAGACCGGCACTCGATCACTAAACATGACCGAGCGAACCATCTCTGCTTATCAAATCTATTATAGCTCCAAACTTTATATGCAACAAGGCAATACTCTAACCAAATACTTTTGATTAATTCAAATATTTAAATAAATTAACTCCAACACTTTATTCGTAGTAACTACTGAATTACTGCTAAGTTATTATAAAAAAAAACATCTCAATCTCAACCCAATGACTATGTCTATGAAGCCTCTACTGATAAACTAACGCACTGCTCAGGACATAAGATTTCCTGGACAGTTCTCTAAGTAAACAAAGAAATAACTAAATAAAGATGACTCTAAGGAATACTACACGAACAAAAGCGGAGCTCACCAATAGCACTGGAAGAGAAGGAAGTCCTAACCAATAGCCTGCTCGCCTGCAAAACCGGTTCCTACGTTATACCGCAGACCAACGTAGATTCCCAAAAGAGAACGTTACCATCCATTGTACTCAGTGAGTCTCAATAGCAGGGGGCGAAACTTTAATAACATATATATTACGAGCAAATGTTCTAAATGCATGTAAAACATAAGGCTTATAAGAATAATTCTAAATAATTGCGTATTAGCAGTTTATGAATATTCTAAAAGAAATTCTTTTCTTTTTCTTTCTTATAAAAAAAATATTTCACTTTATACTTTGGGAGTTCGAACTATCCTGACTTAATTTTGTCTCAGTCACCGTTTGATCGGCACGGGTTCGATCCCAACCTGATCGAATAGGCCCAATCCACGAGGTGCCACTCGCTTCATGGTTCTCAGCGCTCATATATCATACCTTAGCATGGCTAAGTAAATTCTCAGCAACGAGGCCCTCGGCTCGTGTGCTCCCTACTTTGGCACAAGTAGTTTCAGGAAGTAAACGCCTTGGTCAGGACCCTCGGCCTGGACGATGACCCCTTCTCAGAATAAAGGATACTCCACAAAAATCTTTTCTTTCTAAAACTTCTTCTTGTGACTTTTCAAGTATAAATCTTTCAAACATACTCATTCTGGAATCCTTAAACGTAAGGTATGGCATAAGAATGAAATAAACATTCAAAAGTATTTCTAAAGATTCTTGCTTCTTCATGAAATTTTCTTTTTCAATATGAAAATGGCCTATAAAAATTACACAAAAATATAAAAATTTACAGTCTCCACAACACGCACGCAACAACGTAACAGCTCTACACCTTCAAATAATGAATCAAAGTACAAGCTTTTGGGAATTTCTGATTTTTGCAATATTTATATTAGTTTCTTGATAGATGTTGCAAGAAGTACTGTCATTCAATTGCATTCATTCATTAGTTCTGCATTACAAGAAAATACGCCAAAGACATGGTATTTATATATAGGATATGCATGTTCATTGGAGTAACTAAGTATCGTAGAATCTTTTGATGTATACAATTTAAGCACTAAAATAATTCTAAGCTAATAGGTACTCACCCACTCCAATTAAGTAAATATAAACTCTTTTAATCAATTCATCGAACACCTTGTATGCGTGCCTTTGTGAGTTAAACCACTTTAGTAAAGGGTTATATCAACTCACCTCAAAACTCCTTGAGCCAATACGTAAACCCCAGTCCAATTTATACCCGTCAAATAATTGATTCTACAACAACAAGTGTATTTTAATTAATTTTAAGGTTTCACACCTAAACATGGAAATTATTGTTGCTATAGATTGAAGGGAATTGACTATTCAATTCTTACCTAATACTACTTTAGGATAATTGAAAATAAGAAATTTTATATACCTGAGTTCAAGAATTAGTGATTTTAAAGAACACTATAATTTTCTTGTCTTCGTAAACAAACTTGTTGCCTCTGTTTCTTATTGTTACGTGAATGACAGAAGTTTAAGCCTTCTGTTTTGTGCCTGACTTGTCTAAGGCTTTTTGAGCCCTTTTATTTTCCTTTAGTCCAAGGCTTAAGCCTTTACTTCCCTACGTACAGACTACTCTATGGGCCTTAGACCCAATTTTAGGTTTTTTTTTTGACTTAACTAGTATTTAACTATACCCACTATTAGTAATATAAAATATTAAAATTAATAATATTCCCCTAATTGTATATCCAATTATTTATAAATAGAGAAGTAACTCAAAATCAATCACAAGGTTTTTAATCCGTAATAGAAGTATAATTTAAGATTATAAAAATTAAATTCCATATTTAGCGGGTCTTGAAACTTTTATAGATTTGAGGAGTGTTACAATCTTTCCTCCTTAAAAATATTCGTCCTCGAATGTTGCTAGGGCCTTATTCTTAAGATAACAATCATTCCTTAGGTCCTTGAACCTCTTAAGTTTTCTTAGCATTACTCACTCCTCTAAGGGATTCAAAATTTTGGCTAACTTCCTAAATTTTCAAAAATTTCGGCAGAGTTTCCCTTGTAAATTAGACTATCCAAAAAAATATCCCTGTCACAAATACCACAACTACACCAACAACAACCAAATATACCATAACAGGCCATTCATAGGCACCATACACCGCTCATAAACTAGTTACACACACTCCGGCAAGGAGGTACCACTATAACCAACCAAATTCTAAAGCACAACACTTTACAAAAAGTAAATAACTTTAAATAAATTAAATATACTCTGACAAAACTAAATTACTTCAACAACTAAGTATAATCTAGCAAGGACATAAACACATGCTAACTTGTATTTAATAAATAAAATATATGTCAAACCAAACCTAGGTTCACATACCTTTTTCCTCAAATAAATATGGGTATTTCTTCCTCATATCTTCCTCGACCTCACACGTAGCCTCTTTTGAATCATGATTACTCCACAAAACTTTTACCGATGCTATATATTTTGCTCTCAACTTTCTTACTTGCCTATCGAGAATTTCTATAGGTACCTCTTCATAAGTCAGACCTTCTTTAATTTCTATGGTATCAGCAGGTATTATATGCGACTCATCATAGATGTACTTTCTAAGCATAGACACTGTCACGACCCCAATCCCGGTCGTGATGGCGCCCAACACTAATGCTAGGCAAGCCCGACCAATTAAATACTCTCAACCCAAATACGCAATCCGTTAACAAATAATACGATTAAAATAGCAAATATCAAGGTTCTAATCCGAATCTAAATAAAATAGTACGGAATATAATAACGAATATCCAAACATTCCCCAATAGATCTGGAGTCACGAGTCTAGAGCCTCTAGATGTAACAGAGTAATATATCCATAGTAATAAAGAAATCTAGGATATGGAAAGATAAATGAAATAAAGGGGAGGAGTCGGGTCCTACGGACGTCAGGCAGCTACCTCAACAACTCCTGAAAATAAACTTCACGAAAACAGCAAACAGCTCCACTAAGTCTTTGGAGCACCTGAATCTGCACACATGGTGCAGGGAGTAAAGTGAGTACTTCCAACTCAGTGAGTAATAAACATATATAATGGCTGAAAGTGAGAATTTTCGAAATATTACAATATAAAGCTATAATCAGCGATTCAGCACATAAAACGGTGGAACAACAACAATACCAGGACAAGTAAGACAAACAGGTATAAATGCATGAATGCAATGCAATGCACATGACCGCTGCGGCGCGCAGCCCGATCCATTTGGGTACCCGCGCTCACTGTGGGGGTTCAGACTCCGGAGGGGCTCCTACAGCCCAAG
>NC_031999.1:28952276-28968904 GCF_001879085.1 Nicotiana attenuata
TCTATGAGATCGGCTTTGGTGTTGCGACCTTGGACTGAAACTATACAACCTCTATAGACTCTGGTGACTTTCATTGACTCGCCAACTGGAGTAGATACTAGGAACGGCTCACTAAGTTGTTCAGGTTCTAGTCCGAGGTTAATTGCAAAGTATGGAGTCACATATGAAAACGTTGAACCTGGATCCATTATGGCATAAGCATTATGTGAGCAGACTAAAAGTATACCTATAATAACTTCGGCAGATGCCTCTGCACTCTGACAATCAAGTGTATCAAACAAACGGGGTTGTCCCCGTCCCTGAGTAACTCGGTTTGCACCTCTGCCTGCTCCATGCCCGGTCTGATTATAAGAACCACGAGCCTGAGGTGGTGCAACTGCAGTAGCTGAGGAACTAGAAGGACGAGTTGATCCACCACTGAAATTACGTCGCAACTTTGGGCAGTTGGCCTTTATATGACCAGTGTCTCCACAATGGTAGCAACCATGAAACCCGAGCTTGCACTGACCTAAATGTTGCCGCTTACATGTTCCACAAAGACCTTGTTGGTGTGAATGTTGCTCAGCATGACTCTGGCTATGTGAGGATGATGTCCTGAAATTCTGATTCTGGCGAGACTGATTTCCATTTCTCTGAGTACGTCTGAAGGAAGACCCACCACCTGACTGATGTCCGGACCGAGCTGGTGCTAATGACTCCTTATTAGAGGAATCCCTTCCACCTCCACTGGATGTACCATTAAACCTGCCCGTTGTCCGGGCTTTCTTGTTATGCTCTTTTTCTTCTCTCCTTTGTTGTCTGTCTTTTTCTAAGTGCTTGGCAAACCCCACAACAGAGGAGAAGACTGTCATCCCTACTGCTGCAGCTGATGTCGTATCCTTAATGTGGTAAGCTAAACCGCCAACAAACCTGCGAATCTTTGCTCTTTCTGTCTTAACCATGTGAGGAGCATGCTTAGCCAACCTTATGAATTCCATGTAGTACTCTTGCACACTTTTATTCCCTTGCTTGAGCTGTTCGAACTCTGTAGCCTTAGCTTCCCTATCCTCTTCTGGGATGAAGTTAGCCATGAAGGCCTCTTCAAATTCTTCCCAAGTAGGCGGACCATCATCTTCATCTCTTTCCTTTTCTCACATCTCAAACCAAGCGCCGGCCACATCTCTAAGCTGGTAAGCAGCTAGCTCCACAGCTTCATCATCAAATGCTTTCATCACTCGGAGGGCTTTCTTGACACCCTCCAGCCACAACATCGGATCTTCATCAACTATAGAACCATGGAACGCTGGAGGACTCAACTTCAAAAATTCATTCACGCTTGAGGACTCAGAATTGTTCTGTCTATTTGATTGAGGTGGAATCTCATCTCTTCTCTCGTTCTGGTTGGCCATAAAGGCTTTAAACATCTCCATAGCACTGTTGACAGCATTAAACATCTGACCCACATCGGGAGATATAGTTGCCTGAGCCGGAGCTGCTATTGGGGGCGGTACTGGATCCTGAGGTACTGGATCATTATGCTCCACCCCTTTTTCATGTTCAACCCGGGGTACTTGAACCCCCTTTGTGGATTTACTCTTCCTTTTCTGAGTTGAAGCCCTTTTAGTTCTGCCTTGAGCCACAATAGTAGCAATAGTTTCTTGAGCAGCACCCTGAGTGTCAGTGTCAGAGCTGCGAGTACGAGCCATTTCTGTGAGTTTTAAAGAAACGAATACATTAGATAGTTTTTTAGAGGTAGGATCTACAACACGATCTAAAGTATGAAAAAAATTGAGACTTTTCCTAAATGCTTGTAGCCTCTTGTTTATAAGTATGACGCGCTTCATACCCATAAACAAAAATCTACTAACACGGCTTCATAGACCCCTAGGACTCCATAAACCTGAGGCTCTGATACCAAGTTTGTCACGACTCATTTTCTGAACAAGCCGAGACAGGCACTCGATCACTAAACATGACCGAGCGAACCATCTCTGCTTATCAAATCTATTATAGCTCCAAACTTTATATGCAACAAGGCAATACTCCAACCAAATACTTTTGATTAATTCAAATATTTAAATAAATCAACTCCAACACTTTATTCGTAGTAACTACTGAATTACTGCTAAGTTATTATAAAAAAAACATCTGAATCTCAACCCAATGACTATGTCTATGAAGCCTCTACAGATAAACTGACGCACTGCTCATGACATAAGATTTCCTGGACAGTTCTCTAAGTAAACAAAGAAATAACTAAATAAAGACGACTCTAAGGAATACTCCACGAACAAAAGCGGAGCTCACCAATAGCACTAAAAGAGAAGGAAGTCCTAACCAATAGCCTGCTCGCCTGCAAAATCGGTTCCTACGTTGTACCGCGGACCAACGTAGGTTCCCAAAAGAGAACGTCAGTACCATCCATTGTACTCAGTGAGTCTCAACAATAGGGGGCGAAACTTTAATAACATATATATTACGAGCAAATGTTCTAAATGCATGTAAAACATAAGGCTTATAAGAATAGTTCTAAATAATTGCATAATAGCAGTTTATGAATATTCTAAAAGAAATTCTTTTCTTTTTCTTTCTTATAAAAAAAATATTTCACTTTATACTTTGGGAGTTCCAACTATCCTGACTTAATTTTGTCTCAGTCACCGTGTGATCGACACGGGTTCGATCCCAACCTGATCGAATAGGCCCAATCCACGAGGTGCCACTCGCTTCATGGTTCTCAGCGCTCATATATCATACCTTAGCATGGCTAAGTAAATTCTCGGCAACGAGGCCCTCGTCTCGTGTGCTCCCTACTTTGGCACAAGTAGTTTCAGGAAGTCAACGCCTTGGTCAGGACCCTCTGCCTGGACGATGACCCCTTCTCAGAATAAAGGATACTCCACAAAAATCTTTTCTTTCTAAAACTTCTTCTTGTGACTTTTCAAGTATAAATCTTTCAAACATACTCATTCTGGAATCCTTAAACGTAAGATATGGCATAAGAATGAAATAAACATTCAAATGTATTTCTAAAGATTCTTGCTTCTTCATGATTTTTTTTTTCAATATGAAAATGGCCTATAAAAATTACACAAAAATATGAAAATTTACAGTCTCCACAACACGCACGCAGCAACGTAACAGCTCTACACCTTCAAATAATGAATGAAAGTACAAGCTTTTGGGAATTTCTGTTTTTTGCAATATTTATATTAGTTTCTTGATAGATGTTGCAAGAAGTACTGCCATTCAATTGCATTCATTCATTAGTTCTGCATTACAAGAAAATACGCCAAAGACATGGTATTTATATATAGGACATGCATGTTCATTGGAGTAACTAAGTATCGTAGAATCTTTTGATGTATACAATTTAAGCACTAAAATAATTCTAAGCTAATAGGTACTCACCCACTCCAATTAAGTAAATATAAACTCTTTTAGTCAATTCATCGAACACCTTGTATGCGTGCCTTTGTGAGTTAAACCACTTTAGTAAAGGGTTATATCAACTCACCTCAAAACTCCTTGAGCCAATACGTAGATCCCAGTCCAATTTATACACGTCAAATAATTGATTCCACAACAACAAGTGTATTTTAATTAATTTTAAGGTTTCACACCTAAACATGGAAATTATTGTTGCTATAGAGAAAGAAGGGAATTGACTATTTAATTCTTACCTACTACTACTTTAGGATAATTGAAAATAAGAAATTTTATATACCCGAGTTCATATAATTTTCTTGTCTTCGTAAACAAACTTGCTGCCTCTGTTTCTTATTGTTACGTGAATGATAGAAGTTTAAGCCTTCTGTTTTGTGCCTGACTTGTCTAAGGCTTTTTGAGCCCTTTTATTTTCCTTTAGTCCAAGGCTTAAGCCTTTACTTCCCTACGTACAGACTACTTTATGGGCCTTAGGCCCAATTTTAGGTGTCTTTTTTTTTTTGACTTAACTAGTATTTAGCTATACCCACTATTAATAATATAATATATTAAAATTAATAATATTCCCCTAATTGTAATATCCAATTATTTATAAATAGAGAAGTAACACAAAATCAATCACAAGGTTTTTAATCCGTAATAGGTGTATAATTTAAGATTATAAAAATTAAGTTCCATATTTAGCGGGTCTTGAAACTTTTATAGATTTGAGGAGTGTTACACATATGAAGAATAAACCTGCAATATATTACTAAGAAAAAGGACACTGAGTAGAATTACTATATAAGGTAGGGTAAAAGATAAAATATGATTATTTACTAATAAGGAAGGGCAAGATCAGAGAAAAAGCAAGGAAACGACGCGACCATACCAAATTCGTCGTTCCATAAAGTAGCACTTTTCGTCATTACGTAACGATGGATTTAACGATATGATAAATTAAAATTTAAGTAATAATCAAAACAAACAGTGTATTTTAAGTAATAATACGATACAGTACAATAGGTAACAACCATCCAAACAAGCTGTAAAAAAAGAATATCGGTAATTAGTTCACACCAGCAATGGCAAGCAGGGTGTTCATGGTTCGGTTTGGATCGGTTTTTTTTCTAAAAAGAAATCAAACCAAGTAAGTCGATTTTTCAAATATTGGAACCAAACCAAACCAAAAGTCGATTTATTATCGATTCGATTTTTGTCGGATTTCCGATTTTTTCGGTTATTTATCGATTTTTTCTTAAATATGAGATATACACTACCAAACATATTTCCGATGACTACATTTTTAACGTAACACTATCAAATCAATTGCTCATTGAGAAATCTATCATTAATCAAGATATATTGATGATAATTGAATCAAATGATGAATAATTTAAGGACTCAATAAAAATTATAGGAGTATTATTTTTAACATGAAATAGATTCTTGTACTTAGCAAAAGAAACCTATCAATCAAACTAGAATGTAAAGGCAAAGAGCTAGATTATTATTATAATAGCAAAGAACTAGACTAAAAGTGCAAACAATTATTAACATGTACCATAAAAATTTGTATAAATATATATATATATATATATATATATATATATATATATATATATATATATATGTATGTATGTGTGTGTGTGTAATAATAATTTTGATTAGCTATATCTATAGTCGGTTTAATTCGATTTGTATTCGATTATTTTTTGATTAAGATTAAAATTAAATCAAATTTGATCGATTTTTATAATTCAAAATCAAATAAAATAAAAAAAGTATTCATCTTTTTTGATTGGTTTGATTTTGTTTTGGATTTGGCTCGGTTTTTTCGGGTGAACACCCGTAGTGGCAGGAAACCAGATAATTTATCAGATGCTAGGCTTAGCATCTAATTTGACTTTTATGCCCTCTTTATTACTGAAATGATGTTCTTTTCTCATATAAAAAGTTCCTTTTGCGGGGTACATTGGTAATTATAGTGGTCTTATGTTCCATAGAAAAATGCGTTGCTACTTAAGTAACCATAATGCCATTCTCTCTCAAAACAGACGTTTCAACGCTTCTCTCCATTTTGATTCCAGTTTTCTCTACTCTTTGCTGTATTTCTGAGTTCTGGTGAGTTATCTTTTCTGTATTTCTGAGTTTTCGTGAAATTTCTTTGATGTATATCTGAGTTTTAGTGAGTTTTCGTTGCTGTATTTTTGAATTCTGGTGAGTTTCGTTGCTTTTTGTTGATAATGGGAATTTGGTGAGTATCCTGTGGTTATAACTGTTGTTTGTGGATAGTTTTTATTGCTGGATTTTGTACATCCATGTCTATTAACATGTTTGATCTAGCTTGGGAAGCCAAAAAGGTTTTTCTAAAAATTAAAAAAAAAAAATACTTGTTTTAGAGAGTGAGATATTTGGACAAACTTTAGGAAAAGAAGCACAAATTATTGTTCTAATATTGGCAAATATATTTTTCAAATTGATTAGCCAAACACAAAATTTTACTTTTAAAAAGTACTTTTTTTTTTGAAAAGCACAAAAAGCATTTTGCAAAATAAACATTCTAGAAGCTTGGTCAAATATGCTATTAAAGTTGAATTTGCATATATAAAAATAGTGTAGATAAATAGGTGCATGTTTAGAATATACTATGTTTTATGATTTTGACCGCTTAAGATAAGTAATTTAAAGGTGAATTGAGCTCCTTGCAGGAGACTATTGGAAGTGAAAATGGAACTAAAAAAAAAGAAAAACCAAAATTGTTTTGTTTGTGTGTGTATGTGTGTGTGTGTTTTCCTTTCTCTGTATTTTTATTACTGTTGCTATACGGCAGTAAATGTTCATGATGTTTTTTTTTCTTTTGGCTGAAACCCCAACTCCCTAAAGAGTAAAGAGCATAATAAGAGAATCTAGAGTCAAATGACGAGACATTGATTCTTTGGGTGGTTCTAGGTTTAGATAATCGCACTGGGTTTTAGTATAAACTTTTTGCAACTCTTAGTTGCTTTGGGAGCCAACAAAAGAGTGTTAGTACGTTGGGTTAGTGATCCATTTTAATGAATGTGCCTACCATGTCTTTTTTTTTTTCTTACAGTTTGCCTTTGAGACCAGAGGCGGATCCAGTATTTAAACTTAATAGATTCAACTTTACATTGAACTCATTGTACTGTTAAAATTATGAGTTAAGATCTAATATTTGTTGAGATTTTAGTATTCCGTGACAAAAGTTTCATGTTCAGATGAGCCCATGCCAAAAGGCCACATATGCCTCGGCTTTGGACTGGATTGTGATTGAAAGAATAAACTGATTTTCTAGTTTCGTTTGCATGTCAATCTTAGCTCCTATGATGATACCAAAAAATCAATAAAAAGGACAGTTGAGGTGAGTAGAAGTTGAACTTTGTTTAAGATAGCAGGTTTCATCACACGAAATTTCCGGTTAACATGTCATAGAGGACTTTTGAGTAGAGTCTTCCTTTCAGAGGCACATTGAGTGATACTTAAGAACTTAGGAAACCTGAAATATGGTAATAACAAGAAAAGTTCATTCATGATTCAACTGTTAATTCTGGATAATTAGGTGTGCAAGTGCGTTTTAAGAAGTTATGTGTTTTGATAGGTTGGACTTCTCCTCCTATGGTTAATAAGTAGGATTCTGCATGATAGCTTTGACTCCTGCTGAAAGTAGTGGGGTTATATGTAGTTTGAGTATGATTTTTTTCAATAGCTAGCTTGTGATAAATATGCAAAATCCCTTCCTTTCCTTGCTGGACTACTCTTATGTAGTTTTTCTCCGTCATTCTAGCATATGTGTTTTGATCTTTTCAGTTTACTCTCTTGGTTCAAAGCTCCATCTTTCCACTTCATTCAATGTAATTTGACATGCTGTCATATATGCTTTCACCAATCGAGGATCTAAGTACAGCTAAAAAGAGATGGAAGCAACAATTGTAAAATCTGAATCTTCAAACAAGAGATAAAACCATCAATATCTTAAAAAGAAAAACAGAAAGATAAGTCCCCCTCTCTCTTTTACGGAGGAGTAGCTTTTCTGTCAAAGATGATTAAACAAAATAGGAGACTGGATCTAACTTGAGAAGCCTTTCCCTCTGGCAGTAATATTTCTCACTTCCCAGCATATGGATTCCTCTTTTAGATATGACGTCAAAGCTCGGAACAGTATCTTAAAGCTTTTCAGACAACAAAAGTATTATCACAAAATTTAAAGGTTGAAAAAGAAAGATAAAAGCCATACTTGGTGGTATAAGTTATAAGAAAGAAGTTAACCCCCATTTCTCCTAGGATTTTGTAGTTCAAAGTTCAAACCTAGAGTTCTCATTTTCTATGTCAATTTTTGGCTTTCTTGCTTGGTTCTGGAATCATCTACTGTAAGATCAAATGACAAATGTCATTTTTGGCTTTCTAGCTCGGATTGCTGCAACTTAGGTTTATACACTAAATGCTAGGTTAGTACTAGGGGGTTCACTGGTCCTCTTTAGTTTCTAAAAATTGAGCTTCAGTTCTATAATAATTGATATCCCTAAATAAGACAGTAGGAGTAGTAAGTTAAATATTTAAATAAGAACATAAGAATCAGAATTTGGAAATCTCTGAGCTCGATCAAATCTTGGCGACATGGTAGTCACTGAAGCTGAACTCACTGTTTTCTACCCTAGTTAGAGGAACATGGGAAGAAAAGTTTAGGGAGGTCAAAGACGCAATTCCATAATAATTATTAAGTCTGTATAAAGTTTTACATATTTGTTTCTTATAAACATATCTTAATTTAAAATATTTTCTTGAAAGCAGAAAGCTTGAAACCTCAAATGCACATCCATATCCACTTTTTGCCACTTCTACAAGAATCACATTCGTGTTGCTTCAAAGTTTCACAGTGCGGGATAGTTCCAAAGAGGCTCCTATTATCCTTAGCTGCTTGAGGCATATAATGTTTAGTGTAGGCTTTTTGGTGGGTTGGGTCAAATTTCTTATGCTCTAACCTCATTATGAGTTCCCCCAATTTGAATAAACTTCAAATTTGGGAAAGACTAATAGATATATGCAGCAGGAATTTTTAGGAGGAGGATTCTCTCTTTATTAAAAGGAATCTTTTGTGTTTTTCTTTTTTCTGCTTCAATGGAACTCCATTTTTGTTATGTTATCAAAGAATTTGAAGTTTAATTTTGTAATTTAGAGTTTCTGTTCATATATAGAAATGGAGTGCCATGTGACAATTGTGAAAGTGCAGTTCTTACAAATATGTTAGTTAAATGAGTGTATAGGCAATGGTTTGCGTGCTTTAATTCTTGGAAGCCTCATATTCTTCTGATTGTTTTAACTTACAATTTCACTATCTGTTCTCTTCCTTTTCCTTCAATGCCCGAGTTGTCTCTGCTTGGTTAAGTGTAAAGCGTATTAACTCCAGTTTGATTTGTTAAATAAATCCTATGGGAATGAACAGATATTTGAAGTTCAACAGAAAGTCCTTTTGAGAACCCAAGAGAAGTGCCTATTGCCTTGGTTTTTTCCAAGTTAAGAATATCTGCATTAGTATTCATTGCTCGCTGTTGTTTTATAGAGCCTCAATTCGTGTTCAAGCTAACATATTTGTGAATTATTTCAGAGAAAAACTATGACTCGATTGGTGAGAAGCAAGGTATCTACTGATGCGAGGAAGTCTTTCATCTGTGACTTACCAACTGAGATATTACATAAAATACTAGAGCACATGCCTATCCAAGATGCTGCAATAACTAGCACCTTATCAAAGCGGTGGAACCAGATGTGGTCCACACTACCACACCTTGTGTTTGATAGCCAATTTCTTGATTTTGCATTTAACTATTCATTTGACTCTGAATTTGACGCAGGAGTGGGTAATGCTGCAAGGATAATCAATACAATTCTCTTGCAGCATACTGGACCTATTCTCGGTTTCCATTTTATGTCAAATGATGATTATATGGCAAAGTATTTGGATCCATGGATCATCTTTGTCTCGAAGCATGGTATACAGAAGCTCACCATACATTTGCCCAATGGCAGTTGTTTATATGAATTGCCTTATGGCATAATGACTTGCTCATCATTGACACATTTGGAGGTTTTAGCGTCCACTGTCTTTAGGCCGTCCGATTGTGTCAAATTCCCCAATCTTGTTAGCCTTGAGTTAGTAGACACTCAAATTGAATGTAAGCTAATAGAAGACACTCTTATTTTACCAATGCTTGAGACTTTGAAGTTGATATCTTGCCGTGTTCTTGGTCGTATGCGTTTGGTTGCTCCAAAACTTGAGAACTTAACTATCGATAACATCGATATTGAAAACCTGAACCCAATCGTTACAAGCATTAAGCACCTCAGCTTGGATAGGTTATCCCTAGAGGTCAGAACATATATACCTTGCTTTATTGTCTATGATTTGCAGTTGTTATTTTTGCAAAACAAAGTTATAACTAGAACTAATGTTTTATCTCTCACTCAAATTGCTTTTTTCAGATGTTAGCTGAGTTGTTTCATGTGGCAGCAGATAGGCTTGTTCTACCACAAAACCTGCAAACACTGAAAATATGTGCTTTGGGGATTTCAGTTGAACAATTTTCTGGTGCACTTATCCTGCTTCGTGGTTCATCTAACCTTTATGAACTTGACTTAAGTGTAGCAGTGGAGGTAAGACTTAATTTCCCGACTACGGACATTTAGTTTCTCTTTCCATGTGTCTGGACATTGAACCTTTTGGGTCTATCGGAAATATCCTCTCTACCTTCTCAAGGCAGAGGCGGATGTATAGTTGCAACATCGGGTTCAACCGAACCCAGTACTTTCGACGCAGAACATAAATTTATGTGTAAAAATTTCCTAAAATTATTAATAAATAGTAGGTTTGAATCTATAACTTAAAAATACTATAGGTTCATGGCAAAAAACCTTCAGGGTTGAACCTATAGATCTTAAATCCTTCATGCGCCTCTGTCTCAAGATAGGGGCAAGGTCTGCGTACACACTGCCTTCCCCAGACCCACTTGTGGGATTATACTGTGTTTGCTGTTGTGTCTATGTTCATATACGACACTTCGTGAATGTTGGAAAGGTTGACTTTTGGTGCCAATATGATCTTCTTTAGGTCGACGAGAGTCGCACTACGGAACTGTTTTCTTACTTGTCGACGGCAGAAAGCCATTTGAATGAAGCTTTTAGGATGATTCAGAAGGTGAGAGTAAGGTAATTCAAAGGATCAAGAGCTGAAATGTGCTTAATAAAACTCCTCCTTGCTTATTCTCCAAAACTAGAGAAGATGATCGTTGAACAGTTCAAGAACTGTAATTCTAGTGATTGTATTGAACATCTGAAGGAACTGATCAGCTTTCCTCGAGCGTCAACCAAAGCAGTAATTAAGTATTTATAATCTGCTTCCCTTAAATCAAGGTATAACAAGGTCCAGTTATTTGAATGTTATCAATATGCTAAACAATATACATCAAAGCTATGTTGCACAGACTCTCCAAAATGTTGCCGCACCCGGGTCGGATCTTTTGAAAATAGACTAGTTTTGAAGGATCCGACACGCACCTGGCAACATCTTTGGAGAGTCCGAGCAACATATCATAAAAAGTGTTACTAAAATTTGATTGACATTGCAGGTTACTGATGCTTAAAGCCAGGGGATTCGCTTCTGAAACATGTCGTAGGGAAGCTAATGGAGTAGCGGATGAGTTGGCAAAGGATGCAATTTGAATATTTTTGGGAGCTTAAAGATTTTCACATCCCCTCCTACTTTTGTAATCGCTTTCTTTATTCGACTTTAGAGAAAAAAATTATTGCTTTTTAGTTGTTTATCTAATTAAGTCATGTTATTTCTTTGGTGGTTTTTGTATGTTGCTCTAAGTTTAATAGTCTAAGGAGCTTTTATACTTTCAATTTAAAGAATTATTGCCGTTATTTTTTCACACTATATATTAGTTTGACTTAAGATTTTAGTACTGTTTAGTTAATTTTTCTTTTAGTCAGAAATCAAACTATTTTGGACTAATGCTGAAAAGTGAAGACACTTTCTTGCTCCACGTTTTACTGTTTCCATTCATTGGTTAATGGTACACATGCCAGTATCAAGTTTCGAATTCGTTAAAAGCAATAACTATTAGAGTATTTTTTCTTTTAAGTTGCCAAAATTTTCATACATCTAATACCCAATTGGACTATGTTGGCCCAAGAACAAGTGAAGTTTTGAAGATTGACAAAAGAATTCAGACATGGACCAGGTCCATCTTGTGAAGCACAGTCATGATCTATATGCACATGTGAGATGCACGTGAAGGAGATAAGTCTAATTGATCGAGCAGCAATATCTCCTGATCTGATCGAAAAGGTTGCATATTGGATAAGGAGAGAAAGACTCCTTACATAAAGAGAACACAATCTAGGATAAAAATAGTGTTAGAGTTTGAGATCATCATGAACTCTTCTACGATAGAAGAGCAGCAATTGAATCTCAGTCAAACTCTGATCACTAACCTATTAAATGTCAGTGTTGTTTTCTTTTACAGGTAATGCACACAAGCAGAAGTTAAACTTAAATTGAGAGTAAAAGAGCAAGGCGATTTTGCAAGCAATTTATGTGTGATTCGAATGTGCAATCCTGAAGCTACTTGAACGAGATAGAAGAACCAGTTCCTAGTGTCTATCTTTTATTCTAGTTCAATTGTAGTAGGTGATTTTACATTGTACCTTTCAGCTTTCATAGAAGCAATTGTATTAGGTACCTAGAGTGTTCAAGTTAGAGTTAACTTGAAGTTGTCGCAACAGTTGAGGCTGTGTGCCACAACGGGATTAGAGTTAATCCTTAGGTTTACAAAGAGTTTTTGTAAATGCTGTTTTGGCTCAGTGATTTTAGTGGAAGTTTGAGAAAATCCTACTGAGTAGTAGGTCGTGGTTTTTTCACCTTTTGAGCAAGGTGTTTCCACGTAAAAATCTCTGTGTCCTTTATTTTATGTATTTATTACTCCGCAAACAGCAGTAGTTGGAACACCTAGAAGAACCAGGTTCTCCTATTGCGAAAATTGAGTACCACACAAATCACCCCCCTCTTGTGTGATGTTGACGCTTAAAACATCAATTGGTATCAGAGCAGGTTATCCTTGAAGAGGTTAACACCTTAGGAAAAGATCAAGATGAGTGCACCACCTGGAAACTGGGAAGGGTAATCCGCTGCTAGGCCTCCACTCTTTAATGGTCAGTATTATTCTTGGTGGAAAAACAGGATGAAAGATCATATCATTGGAGAAGACTATGAACTTTGGGACATAGTCACTGATGGTCCCCTGGCAACTATGAAGAAGAATGATGAAGGAGTGGACGTGCCAAAGACAAGAGCTGACTGCACTGCTGATGACTTGAAGAAATGGGAGAAGAATGCCAAGGCCAAGAAATAGCTTGTGTGTGGACTGGGTCCAGACGAGTACAACAGGATTCAAAGCTGTACCACTGCTAAGGAGATATGGGACACTTTACAAGTGGCTCATGAAGGAACTTCTCAAGTAAAGAGATCAAGGGGAACACTGCTATATTCTCAATATGAGAACTTTACTATGAAGGAAGGAGAAACTATTCAGGAGATGTACACAAGGTTTACAACACTAACAAATGAACTTAAATCTCTTGGGAGAATTATCCTTGAAGAAGACAAGGTTGATAAGATATTGACAAGGGTCTTACCAGTAACTTGGGAAAGCAAAATCACTACTATTCAAGAATCAAAGAACATTGCTACTCTCAAGTTGGATGAACTTATTGGAAACCTTACTGCCTATGAACTGAGAAGGCAAACCATGAAAATGGATGCACTAAAGAAGGAGAGGAGTCTGGCTCTCAGAATAGCTGAAGGTGCAGATCTGGAAGATGATGAAATGGCCATGATTACACGGGATTTCAAAAAGTACCTAATGAAAGGAAAGGGTTCTTCAAGAGGTACAACCTTCAACAAACCAAGGGCTCCTGAGAAACAAACTAATGAGGGTTGTTACAAATGTGGCAAGACTGATCACATGATCAAGAACTGTCCTCAATGGGAAATTGAATGGAAGAAGGAAAGGGCTGAACGAAGGAACAGGAAGAAGGAACAGGTTCAACCCAAAAGGAACAAAGGATCAACAAAGCTATGGTTGCTGCTTGGGGAGAAACATCAGATGAGGAGTCAGAAGATGAAGCTGGAGATGAACAAGCACTTATGTCCATCGGAGAATCAGATGATGAACAAGAGGTAAATGACCTTCATCTTAAAGACAAAATTAAATTTCTGTCTAAACAAAGGTTGTCTGAACTATTGTTAGATTTCATTGATGAGTCTGAGATAATTAACAATGAGAAAGAAGATTTGTCTAGGGAGTGTGTGATCTTAAAAGCCAAGTGTAAAAAACTAGAATCTAGGGCAAATGAGAGTGACAGTAAAAATGCTGAGTTGAAGAACCAGGTTCTTGAACTTGACACCAGTGTCTTAGAGCTTAGGTCTGAGAATTTAAAACTGAAATTAGGAACAGGTAAGAAGAAAGTTGATCACACACATCTCACCTTTAGAAGAAAACTTAGGAAAAATGAAGGGTGAGTTGTACAGAAAGTATGAGCAGATAAGAATCTTAAAGGAAGACCTAGGAAAGGTAAAGCATGAACCGGACAGAACTTGCAAATGGAATAAGGCTTCTGATGCACTTTCCTGGCTACAAGAACATCACAGTAGCAAAAAAAGAAGACTTGGCTATGGGACTCAAGCACCTAAGTGGGACCCTAAAAGCAAGTACCTTACTCTTCCTGAAAATAAAATTTGCACACACTGTAGCAAGACTGACCATTACAAAAATGAATGTAATGCAAAAGAAAAGGCCAGTCAAAAGAACAAAGCCTTTGTTCAAAAGAAAAATAGGCTGCCTGGGTGGGCTAAAAGGAATTTGATTTACCTCTTTGCCTATAGAAAGGGACCCAAACTAGTTCAGGTTCCTAAGACTAACCCCTGATTTCTTTTTGCAGGTTCAAGTGAAGGGAAGTAGCCAAATATGGTACATGGATAGTGGCTGCTCAAAACATATGACTGGAAGCAAGAACCAGTTCCTTTCACTTGAAGACTTAAAAGGAGGTAATGTCTCCTTTGGAAATGGGAAGAAATGTGAGATTATTAGGGTTGGAAAGGTAGGTAAGACAGACTCTCACTCCATTGAGAATGTATACTTGATAGATGGCTTGAAGTATAGACTAATCAGTGTGTCACAACTGTGTGACAGAGGTAACCTTGTAGCATTTATCTCCACCAAATGCTTTGTGATTAACCTTACCACTGACAGGATTGTTTTGCGGGGAAAAAGAGTTAACAATATTTACATTGTAGATTTGTCTACTCTTTCAGAAAATGAACTCACTTGCTTAAGTGTGTTGGATAATGATCCCCTCATGTGGCACAAAAGACTTGGTCACGCAAGTCTGAATCAACTCAACAAATTAGTCTCCTAGGACTTGGTGATAGGGCTACCTAACATCAAGTTCAAGGAAGACAAAGTTTGTGAGACCCGTGCAAGGGGGAAGCAAGTAAGATCATCCTTTAAAAGCAAGAAAATGGTAAGCACAACCAGGACGTTGGAACTGGTTCATATGGATCTTTATGGTCCAATGAGAACATTGAGCAGAGGTGGTAAGAAATATGTGATGGTACTTGTTGATGATTACTCTAGGTTTACCTGGGTGCTATTCTTAACATCTAAAGATGAATCATTTGACAGGTTTACTGCTTTTGTTAGAAAGACTCAGAAACAACTAGGTAATCAACTTGCATCCATTAGGTCTGATCATGGAACTGAATTTGAAAATGCTAAGTTTGCTGAATTTTGTGATGAGCATGGTATAGATCATAACTTCTCTGCACCCAGGACCCCTCAACAAAATGGAGTAGTTGAAAGAAAGAACAGAACTCTTGAAGATATGGCTAGGACAATGCTTCTTTCTAGTAAACTGCCTCATAGTTTCTGGGCAGAGGCTGTAAACACTGCATGCTACATCATCAATAGGTGCATGACTAGACCTCTTGTAGAGAAGACTCCCTATGAATTACTTAAAGGGAGAAAGCTAAATATATCCCATCTTAGGGCATTTGGATGCAAGTGCTTTGTGCACAACAATGGAAAGGACTCCCTAGGTAAGTTTGATCCCAGAAGTGATGAGGGAGTATTCTTGGGATGTTCTTCACATAGCAAAGCATATAAAGTGTTCAATAAAAGAACTTTGTGTGTAGAAGAAAGTGTTCATGTAGTGTTTGATGAAACTAACATTCTTTCTGAGAGACAGGAGCATGAAGATGAGGCTATTGGGCTGGTAAAAGATTTGACTGAAGTCTCAGCACAAGTTAAAGTGGCACCAAAAGAAGAAACAAGTGATGGAACAGGTTCTTCCATCCACGGCATCCTGATAGGGGGAAATGATCAAATAGGAACCGAAACCAATCTCCTAAAGGAACCTGTTCATGACCCTGTTCCTCAGCAACAGAACATGGGAGAAGCATCTACCAGAAATCAGTTGGTTGTGATATCTCACAAGTATCAAAGTTCTCATCCTATTGAGAACATACTTACTGATCCAACCTCTAGAGTCAAAACTAGATCACAATTAAAGAATCTGTGTGCTTTTGATGCTTTCCTATCTCTTATTGAACCTAAAAATATTGTTGAGGCTTTGCAAGATGCAGATTGGGTAAATGCAATGCAAGATAAACTCAATCAGTTCGAGAAAGGTCAAGTTTGGAACCTAGTTCCAAGACCCAAGGACAGATCAGTCATTGGCACAAAATGGGTCTTCAGAAACAAACTTGATAAAGATAGAACAGTTACAAGAAACAAGGCAAGACTGGCGGTCCAAGGTTACAGCCAAGAGGAGGGTATAGATTATGATGAGACTTTTGCTCCAGTTGCAAGGCTAGAGGCAATAAGACTCCTCATAGCCTTTGCAGCACACATGGAATTCACTCTTCATCAGATGGATGTCAAAACTGCCTTCCTGAATGGCTACCTAAATGAAGAAGTGTTTGTGAAACAACCTCCAGGGTTTGAAAGCAAGGAATGTCCTGAGCACGTGTACAAATTAGACAAGGCTCTCTATGGACTCAAGCAGTCTCCCAGAGCATGGTATGAACGATTGTCCAAGTTCCTGCTTGAACATGGCTACAAAAGAGGTAAAATTGACAGTACTTATCT
>NC_031999.1:28972389-28988056 GCF_001879085.1 Nicotiana attenuata
ATATATATATATATATATATATATATATATATATATATATATATATATATATATATATATATATATATATATATATATAGAGGGCGCGAGGCCGCAGTTTAATATTCAGATAAACAGGTCATTCAGAAGAGGGAGTATTCATAACCTTACTTCCTTTATTCAGTTCAGTTATCAGTTATCAGTTATCTTTTCAGTTATCAGTTATCTTTTCGGTTATTAGTTCAGTTACCAGTTCTCACTTCAGTTTCAGTTTCAATAGTTATCATTTTAGTTATCAGCTTAGTTTCAGTTTCAGCATTTATCATTCTTTCTTTCAGTTGCTTTACATACCAGTATAATTCAAATGTACTGATGTCCCTTTTGCTCGGGGCCTGCATCTCACAATGCAGGTAATGATTTACAGGTCAACGATGCAGAGCGCTAGGATTCTCGTACCAGTTATTTGGTGATCCCCAGTTCTTTCGGGGCATTATCATTACTTTACAGTCTGTCAGTATTTACAGATAGTTAGTGTTTTCAGTACTTCAATAGAGGCTTCATAGACTAGAGTAACAGCTAGACAGAGTCGCAGGCTTTTCATATTAAGTTGTGTTGACTACAAATATGTTCCAGAATTGTGTCAGTTTTTCCGCACTTTGATTTATATCATCCAAACTTTTAGTATATCAGCATGTGTTAGTTTATCATCCGCATCCAGTATGTTATGATATCACATGTTGATACAGCCAGCCAGTTGGTTCGCTCGGTCACATGTAGTTAGGCATCGAGTTCTATGTTACGTCCAAGCCCAGGTTCGGGGCGTGACAAAGCTTGGTATCAGAGCACTAGGTTCAAGAGTCCTAGGGAGTCTATGAAGCCGTGTCTAGTGGAGTTTCTTTTATATGTGTGTGCCGGCCACTCATATAAACGGTTAACTACCAAGACATCCAGGATAGTCTTACTTCTTTCTACTCTAGATCGTGCCATGGAGCTTATAGAAAAATGTAACCTTCTCTTCCTATCGAATTCCAAATGTATTGGATTCGCAAGCGACGCGCAGGAGAAACCTGAAGTCCTAGAGAGGATAATTGCCTATTAAGGTATAATTAGGGAGTACATGTTGGTAATTATGAGACTTGAGGGGATGTTAACACTAGGATGCAATGGATAGTAGTACATATTAGAGCATAACCTTATCAGAAAGTACAAAAGGGGTTATGATGACTTATGGTTATTAGTTTATCTCAGTTACCAGTTATGCAATTTTTCACTTAGCAAGTTTATGGGTATTCAGGATGCCAGTTATCAGTTATTCATTTACCAGATCTCCAATTTTCAGTGTATCAAAATTCTGGTGACTTGTGAGTACACAGTGATGCCTATGGGTACTAAAAGAAAATGTAAGTAACAGTGATTATAGCGAAACCTTCGCATATTTTAGGTCCGAATTAAGACCAAGACTCGCCGATGGCGCAGGAAGTGATTTATCAGATGATGGTATACTTTGAAGGATAAGTTTGTACATGGTTGTGTGTTCGTATGTGTTCTACCTCCTAGAACAACTTCATTTAATTCTTGGAAATTGAGCCACAAATTGGATGATGATAGTTCAAATGTCAGACCCTAACATTGGTCACTATAGCTTTGGACAGAAAAGAGCCTAAGGGTAAAAATCGAGTAGTCAGAAACGTTTGTTATTACCAAAGATGTGATTCATACCACTCATGCAAATGACTAGAAGGTATGACATTTGCAATGAGAACCAAGAGTAGCCAATAGTGAATTGTAGGGGAACGATTTTAAGTTGTTTAGATTTATTAAAATCAGAACTAGAAAGTACCACGTTAGTGAATTGCTATAAGAAGCAGCTATTATTGTGAGATAAACGATATGACAATTCCCCTTAAGTTATGTGACTAAGTGTTTACCCCAGATGTTTATAGTATGATATGATTTTGTATTGTATTGAATGGTTGGGGTTAGATATTCCAATTTTGTTTAAGACAAATGAAATTCCCCTAGGTGTGATCCATGTACATAGTTCAAAAAAAAAGGGGGATAGTATGTGACCGTAGAACAGGGCCGGATGTTGAGGGAAGTTAGAATAACCTTATTCCTTTAGTTATTAGAGAAGAAAATATGATGCTAGCAGGTGGTTAGTGAAAGGATAGTAAGTAAGTTTTGAGTTGATACAGTGAATTAGCAATTTCAGCAGAGCTAGTAGAGGTACAATTTGATTCACTTAGCCAGGTTAACTATAGTGAGTGGATGATAATTTGAAATACCAAATACGTGTTAGAACTCAAAGAGTTTAAGTTAATCCCGAAGTACAGCGATAGTGGAAAAAAATCAGCTAGTAATGAGAGCACAAACTATAGAAGAATAGCCTTTAAGAATTATCAAAAAGCGGTCTTCCCACGATTTACAGTAAGAGTAGAGTTAAATTGTTAAGATTGTGTGTGATAGTTGTGAATACATTAGCTTTTTGTTAAGTGAATAATTTGGTTTTTCCTAGTAAAGAAAGATTTCTCAGAAGTAAGTTGGAAGATGAATCGTCATTCATGTAGAGTGCAATAATTGCAGAAAATTAAAGAAAGTTGTTCGGATCCCAGCAAAAAGAGAAGGATCCGCAAGTATAAGACCTTTGGTCTAAGGGGTGATGTGAAAATTTTTTAGTAAGTCAAGTTGGAGATCTGAAACTCGAATAGTAGCATGGGATATGAAAAAGGAAAATCAGTTCGGTAATGAGGGAAAATTGTATAATTACCACAAGGAATATGCCTAGCATGTGTAAGAAACACAAAATGAGTAGAATGATCACCGAGTTTAGTTATTGATGATAAAGTGATCATAGAAAGCTATAAAATCATGCCCAGTTATGTATCACGAGGGCAGTGCCATTGCCCGAGACTCTAGTCTTCGGAGTATTGGTTAAAGACTTATCTCAAAACAATTCTATAAGTGTTTTCAGGAAGTTCTTAAGAAGATAAAGTGTGGGAAGTATAACTCCTGATTGAGGTAGATAAGAGAACTCTGGTTAAAAAAAAAAAAGTCCACCGGCCAAGATAGGAGTTCGACTTCGGACTCTAAAGATGACGAAGTTGTTGTCTAGAATATGACTTATTCCCCTTAGTAGACGAAGTGAAGGAGAAATAGTTTGATGATCCCTACCTGTTGTAGCTGAAAGAGGGGGATTCACAGGCATAAAATGATAGCTTTTGAATAAGGGGGAGATGATAGTACTTTGAGGTACTAGGACAGATTGTGTGTCCCAGACATAGATGGACTTAAAGAGGGAAGATCATGTTAAAAGTCCATAATTCTAGGTATTCTTTCCATCCAGGTTCCCAAATATGCATCATGACCAAGCAGATTTATTGGTTGAACGACATGAAAAAGAACGTCGTAAACTTTATGGCCAGGCAGAGCATATTATTTAAACAGTTGAGGACATGTCCTTGATGTTAAAAGTAATTGGGATGATCACATACCTCTCGTTGACCTTGCTAATAATAACACCTACCATTCCAGTACAGAGATGGCATGGTGCGAAACTCTATATGGGAGAAGGTGTAGATCGCCAATTGGTTGGTTCAAGTTGGTGATTGGGTGTTTCTGAAAGTTTTGCGTATGAAAGGCATTATGAGATTTGGGAAGAAGGGAAAGCATAGTCCCTACTATATTGGGCCATATAGAATCTTGCGAAGGATCGGTGTGGTACAACCAGTATTTCACGTGTAATGTTATAACATTCAAGTGTCCAGCACTCAAATACTCATGTCAGTTCAGTACTCAGATACTCATGCCAGTTTAGTACTCAGATACTCATGTCAGTTCAGTACTCAGATACTCAAGCCAGTTCAGTACTCAGATACTCATGTCAGTTCAGTACACAGATACTCATGTCAGTTCAGTACTCATATACTCATGCCAGTTCAGTACTCGGATACTCATGTCAGTTCAATACTCAGCTATTCAAGTCCTTCAATACTCGGCTACTCATGTCAGTACAATACTTAGATATTCATGCCAGCTTAGTACTCTGATATTGATGTTAGTTCAATTCTCAAATATTCGTGCCAGTTCAATATTCAGATATCTATGTTAGTTCAGTATTCACGTATTCATGGCAGATCAATATTCAGTCAATGCAGTTCAGCTCAGTATCTCAGTAGTTCAATAATCATGTATTCATTATGTTTAGTATGCAAGTGTTAATGAAAGTTCATGGTTCCACCAGACCCGTTTAAGGTCCGGAGTTAGCAGAAGTTACAGTCAGGACAATCATTCGTGGACGAATGATCCCAAGGGGGAGATAATGTAACACCCCGTACATTCAGACTAGGTATAGATATATTAAATGGGTATTAATTTGATATTTTAGACATATAAAGTCCTAGCGGGATGATTGTGGGTGAAAATAGTTGTTTTTAAATCAAGATGGAAAGTGAGGTGCATAAGATTTGACAAAATCAACTAAGTTTGCAGAAGGTCTGTCTTCCAACAGGTTTTAGTGAAAATTTGTAAGGAATTGGGGAAAACCCAAAGCATGAAAGTTGTAGGCCTTTGAAATATCTTTCCAACGATATATTATAGAGCCCGAACAGATCTCTGTGCAAAAAATGTTGTGCGCGTTTTACAGAACAGTACGCGATATGCGCGCCGGTAGTGCGCCCTTAGCGCGGCCGCGCTAATTTTGAGGCAGTGTTACTGCCGTTTAGTGCGGGCAAGCCTCCAGTAGCGCGGGTGCGCTAGTGGGTGGTCGTTTTAAAGCTATATTTCGTCCCCCACAGCCCCAAAACATAAAAACTTGCTCTAGGAAGGGAAGCTCTCAAAAACCTAACTCCTTAAGGGTCCTTCTACCATCCAAGGTAAGTTCTAATGGTGATTCTAAGTTTATTTAAGTTTTTGTACATCTTATTAACATGGGTAAACCCTCCATATCATCAGATATTCGATTGAGACACCATTGTTAAGAGAAAAAATCCTAGAACTCGAATTCAAGAAGGGTTTGAACGTCAAAAAGGTAATATCTTCACCCTCTAATTGATTCTATCATTGAATTAATGGTTATAGACTCTAGTTCATGAGATATGAGTTGATGGGTTTGATAGAAAAGCATGAATGATTATAGGGTTGGGGTGTTGAGTGTTGATTATTGGTTAAGAGTGTTGTTTACCTTATGGGTGATGAAGAATAATGTTGATTATAACCATTTGAGACTTTAGAATTTATTTAGGAGCAAGAGTATGGGTTATTGGGTGTAGAAACACCATTAATAAGGCTATGAAGCTTTATATCACCAAGTATTTGAGAAAATGCTTAAGTGACCAAAACATGAGAATTATTGCTAATATGGAATCCCTTTGACTTGTATTGATATAGATTGAAGTTGGAAGGGTTGGCAAATATTGTATTATGCTCAAGAGCAGGAAGTTAAGGTATGTGAGGCTAACTTTCTATGTTTGGAAATTTTAATGATTCTCCCTACACTGCGTTTCTTTTACGACGTATCAATTGCCTCAGAAATATAGTTAAGCCTAGTTCCTTGAATAGTTGTAGAGCTTCTATTCTCTAGATTCATTACTCGTTCATGACTTTCATTTCGAACGTTTGGAGCTCAGTTCGTATTCAATATAGACTTGGGCTTGATGTCCCTGAGTCTCAGTATAGCTTACTCAGCATGTCATAAACAGTTAAAGTTTCAGTGTCATAATCAGTTCAAGAATACATATCTCAGTCCAGTCCTATTCAGTATTATGTAACTCAGTGTGATTCAGCATTCAAGTATCATGTAACTCAGTATGATTCAGTATTTCAGCATCATGTATTTCAGTATGATTCTTAGTTCCTGAATGTTGAACACCTGTCTTTGGGCCTGAGGCCGCAGTTTATGCTTTATGCATCTTTGGGACTGAGGCTGCAGTTTATGCTTTATGCATTTTCGACCTGAGGTCGCAGTTATGTATACATATACTTGGGCCCGAGGCCGCAGCTTGTGCATATATATATATATATAACCGCAATTTAATATTCAGATAAATAGGTTGTTCATCATTCAGAAGAGGGAGTATTCATAACCTTACTTCCTTTATTCAGTTCAGTTTCCAGTTCTCACTTCAGTTTCAGTTTCAATAGTTATCATTTCAGTTATCAGCTTAGTTTCAGTTTCAGCATTTATAATTCTTTCTTTCAGTTGCTTTACATACCAGTACAATTCAAATGTACTGACGTCCCTTTTGCCCGAGGCCTGCATCTCACAATGCAGGTAATGATTTACAAGTCAATGATGCAGAGCGCTAAGATTCTCGTACCAGCTATTTGGTGATCCCCAGTTCTTTCGGGCCATTATCATTACTTTACAGCCTGTTAGTATTTACAGATAGTTAGTGTTTTCAATACATCAATAGATGCTTCATAGACTAGAGTAACAACTAGACAGAGCCACAGGCTTTTCATATTAAGCTGTGTTGACTACAAATATGTCCCAGAATTATGTTAGTTTTTCCGCACTTTGATTTATATCATCCAGACTTTTAGTATATCAGCATGTATTAGTTTATCTTCCGCATTCAGTATGTTATGATATCACATGTTGATACAGCCAGCCAAGTGGTTCGCTCGGTCACATGTAGTTAGGCACCGAGTACCGTGTTACGTCCAGGCCCAGGTTCTGGGCGTGATAGAAAAATAGACCAAGTCGCATATTGAGGAATCAATGGAGTGGTCTTGTCTCTTATTGACTTTCGGATAAAGCTAAGGTATAAACAAATCTCTAAAATACCCCTAAGTAATTATTTTCAATTATTGATAAGATATCGTTTTAATATTTTAATGACAGAGGCGTACCCAAACAAAAAGAAACAATAGGGCCAATCAGAAGATGCCTCACACAAGAGGGTCCAAAAGTATTGCTACCTTGATGGATGAGCAGGTAAACATGTAAATTTTACTAACTATAATATTTTAAAATTCTTTTTTATACGCATATCTGACATCAATTTTATTGTATTAGGCTGTAAATGGGATAGAGCCTACACGAGCACAAATATTCTTGTTAACTCATAAAAAACATAAGGATGGTAGACAACTGAATGATGATTCTGCCAAGGCAATCATAAGATTTTTTTTCTTTTAATTTCTAAATTGTGAAATAGTTAGGAAAAAAACTTAAAAGTGAAAAAATGAATTCAAAATTGGATTTATTGTGTATTTTATGATCAGGAAATGATAAATGAAAGGATGAACAATAGTTAGAGCTCTACCGACCAACCTCCTCGCAGTGTTGCTTGTGAAGGCGATGTGTATTCCCAGGTATTCGGAAATGACAAAAGGGGGTATGTTCGTGGCTTAGGACTTGGTCCAACTCCTTCTGTTCTGTGGGGTAGTAGATCTTCCTTAGAAAATAGTGTTGCGGAGGATTCGTCTAATGAGGATATACAAAGGTTAGCACAAGAGATAACCAAGTTAAAGAATAAACACAATGAAGAAATGAATATGATTGAAAGAAAATCAAGAGAAGATGGAATTAGAATTAATCCAAGTGAGACAATTCATGCGCAAATATGCTTCTAATAAATCTATGCCTCAAAATATCAATGGCACCTCAAGTGAACATGTAACTGGTTTTATAAGTTTTAGACATTCTTAATGAAAGTTTAATCGTATAAAAGTATTGTTATCTAATGTGCTACTAATATTTATGAGGTCCCTGATGCCAACAGTTGTAATCAATGAGTACCACAAACATCAAGGATATCTAGTGTTGTTGAAAATACTTCACTTTCTCACAGTACTACTCATCTTTATCCTTTAGTGCGCTACTGTTTGACTTTTTTACGGTTCGAATTTCCCTCCTTCAATTTGTTTTATTACTACATCTGATTTCATCGAAACTTGCAAGACATGGAAACAAAAGGCATCATCTATAAAAAGGAAAAAGAGCATAGAAATATAACTTGAAATTTTATAATGTTTCTAGCGGAATCAGAAAAAGACAATGTTGCCTCCTTTTTTGTCTTAAAAGGTTGATGATTTATGAAAACAGGAAACGTGAGAACATGAAGTTTCTCACGAGTGGAAAGCAAGAAGCTTGTTGATTTAAGACCTGAATAGTTTACCTGTGGTGTTTGTTTATTGTTTGGTGTTTGCTAATATTAATGGAGTTGAATATGAGAAGTCATGGGAAGTTGTAAAACATTGTATATTACAGTAAAGTTTTGGCAATTTGAAATAAAAGTACATCAAAATCCTCATATCTCAATTTTCATTGGGATCTCTCTCTCGCATGCTCATTCTCCACTGACTGCACTCAATTGTACGCTAGAATTCTAAAAAAGATGCACTGATATATTCTTTTTAATAAATTATGATTGAATCCTTACTTTTTCATATTCCCATATGCTTTTGCCTTCACTGCTTTTTGCTGCTAGTTGTTGTTCGCACTGCTGCAGCTCTATTACTCTCATAGCTATCACCAGAGGCGGATTCAGGATTTTAAGTTTATGGGTTCCTGTCGCAATTTCAAATTAATATACGATAATAACTGGGTTCACAAATAGATATTTAATAATTTTTTTAACAAAAATACAGAGTTTACGCAAAAGTTACTGGATTCCCGGAAACCCGTATCTTACACCCTAGATCCGCCCCTGGCTATCACTCTTTCTCTCAAAAATTTCTTTTAGCCTTTATTTAGTTTTATTGTTTATTAGCCAAAACATAACTCCTTTGGTTGACGTCAAATCAAGTCTTACACACATTAGCCTTGACCGGGGGACCTTGAATTCCTCTTGAAACCTCCGAGGGGTGGAGAGATTTGGTCATTTGCGATTTTTCATGACAGGTTTGATTTTGAGGTGGTAACCCAGATTTTTTAGAGATTTTCCGTGATAGCATACAAATAGGAAAGACTGCTATTCAGCTTGGTCCATTTTGTAGCAAAATTTACAAGTAGAAAATAGACAAAAGGATAAAAGTAGGTGTGGCGAAGATTTGTGCAGGTTGTTCATATGGATATGGGTCAAAAGAACAAGCTTCCAATGCCACATTCAAGTGAAAGTGCACAATTGAGAAGGTAACTACCACAAACCTGCAGTTAAATCTATATACAATTATTAAGAAGTAGAAGGAAATATAAGCGTCATTCTTCTATTGGTAATTTGTCTGATTGGGAGTAAATGGAGCTGTTCAGGTGAGCAAAATTTTTAGTGCAGAACTGAAGCTTCTTCTTAAGTGAAATCCCTCCAAGTCTTGCATAAAGTTTATATATTTTTGTTGTCTACATTGGTGTCATCATCTCTGTCTTGCATTCCTCTTATATTTAGTGATGGCTAGTAGAAAAAGAAGATTTGCTTGCTTATGCGTACATCTACACTGCTCATATATTTCATCTATTGACATAGTTATTTATAATTTCAGGTCATACAGCCTGATGAACGATAATTTAGGGGGTCGAAGATTTCAATATGATGAAGAGTTGCAGAAATTATTTGAAGACTATTATTCGTTAGGATTAGTCATATATTAGCTATTTACTTCAAACAACATAAGTTTATTTTTAAGTTATTGTGATATTAATATTTTAGATTAGTACTTCCTTTTACTTGTTAAGATTTAATGAGATACATTATATTTTAATGAGTTAATATTAATATATTTTGTTATTTAGATAATTTTTTGAATGTATATAGTAGCTATTATTGATGATGGGTAAACTATTGCCATTATCGCTTGTGACTTTTAGCGCCAAATTAACAGGATATATCGGTTATAAAAATGGACGACAAAAGGGCAAATTATGACATTTCTATAGAGGATATTGTAGCCATTATAATTGTTGTTAAAGATGACTTTTAGCGGTAATTTAATTAAATTTACTAGGATATTATAGCCATTTTAATTGCCACAAAACAATTACCGCTAAAAGTATGGAGTGTTTAGTGACAATTTTTTTTAAATTTAGCGGCTATAAAAATGGACACTAAAAGATCATTAATAATTGTTTTAGCTTGAATTTAGCAGCCATCATAATTGTCGCAAACAATTGCCGTTAAAGCAAATGATATTTAGCGGCAATAAGTCATACGTTTTACCAGCTTTTATGATAAATGCCGCTAAAGGCTTTGCCAACCCTGGCTTCAGCGGCTAAACACCAATGGCCGGTAAATGATATAGCGGCTATTATTATTGCCTCTAATGCCCCTTTTTATTGCCGCTAAAGCCCTTTTTTGTAGTAGTGTGTTCAGTAACTTCTTTTCTCTTTTCAGCCTGAAACATTTCTAACTCTTCAAAATCACATTGTACATGTTCATCCTCAGATTCATCATTAGAGTCACAACTACTACAATCAGTACCAGCTAATGGTACAGTTGCATATTGTCACGATCCTAACCCCGAACCCGGTCGTGATAGCGCCTCTCGTGAAGACAAGGCCAGCCAGTTTAATCAAATTCATCTTTTAAAGCAGTTAAACAACGCAAAATAGTCTAAACATGATTTAATAATTCTGAATAGCGGAAATATCAAGAAAATACGGAAATCCAACCCAACACAGCCCTAACCGGGGTGTCACAAGTCAAGAGCATCTACGAGTCACAGTACAGTCTACTAAATTCCTAAGCTACTACAAGTGTTTGTAAGAAACAGAAATGATAGAAGGGTAGAGAAACGGGGCTGCGGACGTCAACAACTACCTCATAATCTCCGAACAAGCCCGTCTGGAACAGGAGGAATCAACACTCCAGAGCGGAACCAGCTACGCCTGAATCTGCACACAGGGTCAGGGAGTAAAGTGAGTACTCCAACTCAGTGAGTAATAAATATAAATAATAACTGAAAGCAAGAAAACACGTAAAGCATATGGCAGTCTATAATGAAGCAGTAAAAATCATTTAAAATTAGGAAAACCAGTAAGAATCAGGAAAAATGCTCTTTAATCCAGTAAACAGGTAATTGACAGATAATTATGATAAGGTAAACAAATAAAATTTCGCCCCTCGGGCTCAGTACCACCAAATTCTTCCCTCGGGAAACAACTCACAACAGTAACAGCCCATCGGGCTCAATCTCACATCTCAATGGGTACCCGCGCTCACTGGGGTGTGCAGACTCCTGGAGGGGCTCCTTACAGTCCAAGCGCAATAACAAGCCATCTCGTGGCATCAAATGTAGTCCCTCGGCCTCATATCAATCAAGCCACCTCGTGGCGTACATATATCAGGCTCTCGGCCTCCAATCAGTATCAGTATCTCCTCACAATATAGGCCCTCGGCCTTACTCAGTCAAAAAAAATATCACAAGCCCCTCGGGCAATAGTGAAACAGTGTGTCTCAGCCCAAACATCATTAAAGTATCATTTAAATCTCAAAATCTGATTAAAAACGACTGAGTAGTAAAAGAATGGAATTTATATGACTGAGTTCAAATGATAAGTCAAAACAGTGAGGAAATATCAAATAAAAGCCCCGAAAGGGTTCAAATAGTTGGCACGAAGCCCAAATATGGCAATCAGCGCAATAAACGATGATAACAAATAGTTTTTACTCAATTACGCGGTAAAATCATCAATCGGGATGGACCAAGTCCCTAGTAGTACACGACCCCACGCTCGTCATCGAGCGTGTGCCTCGCCTCAGTATAGTACTACGATGCACAATCCGGGGTTTCAAACCCTCAGAACATCATTTACAATCATTACTCACCTCGAACCGGCTAAATCCCTAGCTCGCGATGCCTTTGCCCTTCGAATTGGCCTCCGCGTGCGTCGAATCTATCCAAAATCAGAACGAGAACGTCAAAATATGCTAAGGGAACAAAGCCCAAGCGAAAACAATCGAAAAATACCTCTCAAATCCCCCATTAAAGGCCTCTTAAACTCAAGCCCTAAACCTCCATTTTTAGCCTTTTAATCCTCCTAATTACAGCCTTAATTCATGAAATTCTACCATAGAAATGTGTTTTAAGTCCAAAATCCTTACCTCAACGAAGTCTCTTTGATTTCTCTCCTCAAAATCGCCCAAAGCTCCCATTTCCGAGTTCAAAAATGGTTAAACCCTTCATAAATCGCGAAGTATGAAATATATACCTTCTGCCAGGCCTTTCCGCATCTACGGTCCAAAATCCGCTTCTGCGGTACCGCATATGCGGTCAATCCATCTGCTTCTGCGGAAATTCATTAAACCAGCCCAAACCGCATCTGCGGTCCTTTTGTCGCATCTGCGACTCCGTAGGTGCGGTTCACATACCACATCTGCGATTCCTGACCCCAACTCCTAAGACCACATCTGCGCCCTCACTTCCGCACGTTCGACACTGCACCTGCGGTCCCCAAACTGCAGGTGCGAAAACACCAGAAACAGCAATATCAGCTGCTGCAACAATTCACCAATCTCTCCGTTAACCCTCCGAATTCACCCCGAGGCCCCCTGGACCTCAACCAAAAGAACAAACATAACCCAACACCTTATTCAAACTTGTTCCAATCATTAAAACACCTGAAACAACATCAAATCTACCAAATCACATCGAATTCAAGCCTAAGTTCCTAAATTCTTCCGAAATACGCTTTTGATCAAAAACCCAACTAAACCACCTCCAAATGACTTGAAATTTTGCACACACATCCCAAATGACGTAACGAAGCTACTGAAACTCTCGGAATTCCATTCCTACCCCCAGATCAAAATCTCACCTACTAACGGGAAATCGCCAAAATATCAACTTCGCCAATTCAAGCCTAATTCTACTCCGAACCTCCAAAACCCATTCCGATCACACTCCTAAGTCACAAATCACCTCCCGAAGCTAACCGAACCATCGGAACTCACATCCGAGCCCTCTAAGACATAAGTCAATATCGGGTTGACTTTTACAACTTAAGCATTCTTAAAAGAGACTAAGTCTCTCCAACTTCACCAAAACCAATTCGGATTCAATCCAACCAACCCGATACCTCAAAACACAAATAACAAAGCAAATAGGAGCAGAAAAGGGGGAATCGAAGCGGGAATTCATGAGATGATCGGCCGGGTTGTCACATCCTCCCCAACTTAAATAAACGTTCATCCTCGAATGAGTCAAGAAACATACCTGAAGCCTCAAACACGTGAGGATATCTGCTCCGCATCTTGCGCTCGGTCTCCCAGGTGGCCTCCTCCACGGGCCGACCTCTCCACTGCACCTTTACTGAAGCTATATCCTTTGATCTCAATTTTCGAACCTAGCGCTCCAAAATAGTTGTTGGCTCCACATCGTAAGTCAAATTACCCTCCAACTGAACCGTGCTGAAATCCAGGACATGGGACGGATCTCCAATATACTTTCGGAGCATAGAAACATGGAAAACCGGATGCACACTCAACAAGCTGGGTGGCAAAGCAAGCTCATAAGCCACCTCCCCAATCCTCCGAAGTACCTCAAAAAATGAACCGCAGACTCAACTTCCCTTTCTTTCCGAATCTCATAACACCCTTCGTGGGGGAAACCTTCAACAGGACCTTCTCACCAACCATGTAAGACACATCTCGAACCTTCCTGTCAGCATAGCTGTTTTGCCTCGACTTCGTTGTACGAAGTCTCTCCTGAATTACCTTCACCTTATCCAAAGCATCCTGAACCAAATCTGTCCCCAATAGCCTAGCCTCGCCAGGCTCGAACCAACCAACTGGAGATCTACTTCGCCTCCCGTACAAAGCCTTATATGAAGCCATCTGAATACTCGACTGGTAGCTGTTGTTATAAGAAAACTCTGCAAGCGGTAGAAACTGATCCCATGACCCTCCGAAATCAATAACACAAACGCGTAGCATATCCTCCAATATCTGAATGGTGCGCTCGGACTGCCCGTCCGTCTGAGGGTGAAAAGCTGTGCTCAACTGTACCTGAGTACCTAACTCTCGCTAAACAGACTTCCAAAACTGGGAAGTAGACTGAGTGCCCCGATCTGAAATGATGGAAACTAGGACACCATGCAACCGAACAATCTCTCGAATATATATCTCTGCCAGCCGCTCTGAAGAATAAGTAGTACAAATAGGAATGAAGTGCGCGGACTTGGTCATCACCCAAATAGCATCGAACTTCTTCAAGGTACGAGGGAGTCCAGCTACAAAATCCATAGTGATCCGCTCCTCTTCCACTAAGGAATATCCATCCTCTGAAGCAAGCCACCCGGTCTCTGATGCTCATATTTCACCTGCTGACAATTGAGGCACCGAGCTACAAAACCCACAATATCTTTCTTCATTCTGCGCCACCAGTAATGCTGCCTAAGATCCTGATACATCTTCGCCGCTCCTGGATGAATAGAATACCGCGAGCTATGGGCCTCTTCAAAAATCAACTCCTGAAGCCCATCCACATTGGGCACACAAAGCGGCCCTGCATCCTCAATACCCCATCATCTCCAATTGTCACATCTCTAGCATCATCATGTTGAACTCTATCCCTAAGGACGAGCAAATGCGGATCATCATACTGGCGCTCTCTGATGCGCTCATATAGAGAAGACCGAGAAACCACACAAGCCAACACCCGACTGGGCTCTAAAATATCCAACCTCACAAACCGGTTGGCTAAAGCCTGCACATCAACCGCAAGAGGTCTCTCCCCAACTGGAATATATGCCAAACTCCCCATACTCACTGCCTTTTGTCTTAAAGCATCGGCCACCACATTGTCCTTTCCCGGATGGTACAATATAATGATGTCATAATCCTTAGGCAACTCCAACCACCTCCGCTGCCTCAAATTAAGATCCTTTTGCTTGAACAAATGCTGAAGACTGCGATGATCAGTGAATACCTCACAAGATACGCCATACAAGTAATGCCTCCAAATCTTCAACGCGTGAACTATGGCAGCCAACTCCAAATCATGGACGGGGTAGTTCTTCTCTTGGGGCTTCAACTGACGAGAAGAATAAGCAATGACTCTACCCTCCTGCATCGACACACAACCATTCCCTACTCTCGAAGCATCACAATACACGGTATATGAACCTGAAGCTGATGGCAAAACCAATACTGGAGCTGTGGTCAAAGTTGTGTTGAGCTTCTGAAAGCTCTCCTCACACTCGTTCGACCATACAAATGAAGCACCCTTCTGAGTCAACTTGGTCAAGGGCGATGTGATAGATGAGAATCCCTGAACAAACCGACGATAATAGCCTGCCAAACCAAGAAAGCTACGAATCTCTGTGGCGGAGGACGGTCTGGGCCAAATCTGAACCGCCTCTATCTTCTTCGGGTCAACCTGAATACCCTCACTGGACACCACGTGTCCCAAGAATGCCACTGAACTGAGCCAAAACTCACACAAGGAGAAAAAGCTTCTCCTCCCACAATCTCTGCAACACAACCCTCAAATGCTCCGCGTTCTCCTCCTGACTACGCGAATATACCAGGATATCATCAATGAAAACTATGACAAACGAGTCAAGATAAGGACGGAACACGCTGTTCATCGGATGCATGAACGCTGTAGGGGCATTGTTCAGCCCAAAAGACATAACCAGGAACTCATAGTGACCATATCTGGTCCTAAAGGCCGTTTTAAGAATATCCGACTCCCTGATCTTCCACTGGTGATAACCCGAACGGAGATCAATCTTGGAGAATACCCTTGCTCCCTGAAGCTGGTCGAATAAATCATCAATGTGAGGCAGAGGACTACTTGTTCTTAACTGTTA
>NC_031999.1:28988156-28988578 GCF_001879085.1 Nicotiana attenuata
GCCTATAAAGGCATGGTTACGTTGGGTACAAGAGGTAGTTTTTTTTGGGAGGGGAGGCAATTAAAAAACTCTGTAAAGTTTGGGGCGGCTGAACTCTAGTAAATTTACTACTCCTTTGAATTTTTTTTTTTTTGGGTGAATTAGAGATTTCCAAGTCTTGAATCACAATTCCAGCTCACATAAGTCTGAATATGGACTAGCTTCCCTTGTGCTTTCAGTAGTTAGAATTGCAGAGAATTTTAGAGTATCATTTTGAAGTTAACTGGGTTATTCCAGTCGACGTCTGGGTTTTGTTACTGGTTTTGGTGGCTGTGACTTCGATTTGAGACTGCTGCTGCTCTTGTTGCTTAACACTGCTACTTCCTCTTGCTTTTGCTGACCCCTTTCTTTACTTTGCTCAATTCCAGGTACATTTGTAACCC
>NC_031999.1:28992412-29001684 GCF_001879085.1 Nicotiana attenuata
GTCATTCCAATGGCCACCAGAAAAACACCATAGATGCTCCTTCTTCTCCTTTTTCCAACCCCCATGGTCATTTCCCTCGAATCTTCCCCCATCTCGTCGAATAATCGATTGAATATTTCCGGCCAAAACACAAAGTATGCCACACAGTCCCAAATTAACACTCTGTGACCGCCTGAGCCTCCTCTACCTAATCCCCATACCCGTTTGTCTCGAATCTGCCTGGGTTTGCTCGAATCTTCATTTAAATTTTTCCGGCCAAAAACCCTAATTCAAAATCTTTGTGATTTCGGACCGTAATATCTATAAACAGGTGTTTTCTTATGAAAACACATGATTAGGGATATTACGTGTCAGGAATTTTGGAAGATTCAAACATTAATGGCTGGCCGGAGCTTTCATCAGTAAGTTTCTGATTGTTATTTTTATTTCATTTTTATTTTTCTTTATTTCTGTTTATCTGCATGCCTGTTTTGAATTATAGGTCTACTGTTAAGTAAATTGTTTTCTGTTAATTAGTAATAGCTGTTAGAGTAAAGCATGATTAAATGTGTTTTGTTTCATTAGTTTAATTGATAATAGTTTTTGATGAATTTGAGTCTGTGTTAACTCTGCAATTCGATTTATTTGATTTTATGATGTTTTGATTTTGCGGGACTGTTTGAGTGGGAACTCTGATTTTTATATTGGTTAGATGAATTGGTTATAGCTGAAATCTGATAGTTAGTTTAATTCAGTAATTGTATCAATAATTCTTTAAGTTTAGTTTTCAATTCATTAGTAAGATTAGCTTAATTAGTTGGTATTGATTAGCTTAATCCATTGGGTTATAGATGATAATGGTAATTTGGTAAATTGAGACCAAGATCAAGGGTTAATAATTGCAAAATAGGTTCAGGGGTTTTGTTTGGGTTTGGGTAGTAATTTCAGGGAGTTTTAAGGGTAGTTTAGGCATGGGAAAAGGGTAGTTTTATTAGATTTGGTAATTGTATAAATTAGGCAAGGGTAGTTTAGGGATTTAAAGGGAATAGGAACACGATAGAACCTTCTAGGACATTCCAAAATAGGACTTAAGTGTACATTTTAGGAAGTTTAAGACATTACTTGGATAACAAGTTAAAAATAAAGGGACTAAACTGAAAATAATTAAAGGACTAAAGTGTAAAAAATAAAGTCTGAAGTTGCCCTAGTAACTTGCCTATAAAGGCATGGTTACTTGGGGTACAAGAGGATTTTTTTTTGGGAGGGGGAGGCATTAAAAAACTCTGAAATTTGGGGCGGCTGAACTCTGAAATTTACTACTCCTTTGAAATTTTTTTTTTGGGTGAATTAGAGATTTCCAAGTCTTGAATCACAATTCCAGCTCACATAAGTCTGAATATGGACTAGCTTCCCTTGTGCTTTCAGTAGTTAGAATTGCAGAGAATTTTAGAGTATCAGTTTGAAGTTAACTGGGTTATTCCAGTCGACGTCTGGGTTTTGTTACTGGTTTTGGTGGCTGTGACTTCGATTTGAGACTGCTGCTGCTCTTGTTGCTTAACACTGCTACTTCCTCTTGCTTTTGCTGACCCCTTTCTTTACTTTGCTCAATTCCAGGTACATTTGTAACCCTTAATGGCCCATTCAATGCATGCGAACACTTGTGAAATCCAAATAATGAGGCAATTCGATCATACGAATCTGTTTTGATTTCCATTACTAGTTAATGTGTAGTTGTAGTTTCATATAAATAAATGAGTATTGGTGTTAGATAGGACTATGTGTGTTATTTAGAGCTGTTTAAAGTTGTTTTGTAGTTAAATCGGACAGATTGTGGATTGTATAACTAGGATTACCTATAGAATGTTAAGTTTGTCATGAGTTAATTCTATGTGTATAATTTGGACTGTTGAACTGTCATTAATTGGAGTTACTAGACCATTCTCTTCACTTCGTACAAGTAAAATATCCAATGATACTCGTTTAGCGCAGCTAACTTTACAATATCACAGGCATGTACCAGTTTGAGCTACAATATTAGGAAATATAAATGCTTAAGAGTCCATATCGAGTGTCTTGCTGGATATAATAGTAGCCTTATAGTAATCCCGAGTTCAGTATTGATTTTCAGTTTTTGTTTAGTCAATACTAGATTTGTTTGAGAGGTACACGGAGTAAGCCTAAAGGCCGATCACAATTCCAGACTAAGTGCTAATTCATAAATTGGGTATTAATTGACATGTGAATCTGGGCATTAGCTAAGTCTGATTGTAAATATTTGGACCATCAAGATAGGCCCAATGTGCACTGCAGCTGAAGGCCTATCCGGTTTTCTTACCTCATTCTGGAATTGGGCTCACATTGAGCCCAAAGTTTGGCTGCATCATGAACGCAGACTGCCTAGACAACAGAATTGCTTCATGTTTGGGTCAATTCTTAGGCCCAAAAAATTGTTATAAGTCAAAAAAACCCTTCTAAAGTTACATCAGAATTACGGAAGTTGATTTGCAAGTATAAATTTAGGTTTTTGAGTTAGGTAGCGGGTTCAAACTAAGAGGGTCTGTCCTTTTGTTTGAATTCGGACTTGAACTTGAGACCCGAATTCATAAATGCAAATTAATTAGCCCTTTTAGAGACAAATAATAAATAGAAACTTATAGTTACTTTAGGACTAGCCTTTAAATAAATAAATTGAGATGAGCCTCGCTACACGAAATGCAAAATTTGCGGGGCCCTCATTAAGCGTTTTATTAAACTATTTTAGAAATTTGGGACGTGCCATTTAGCGAATTTTCATGGCCTCCCGCAAAGTTAATAAGACGTTAGCCACTCTAGGCGCGCTTTTAAATAATACTACCTTCTTAAATACGGGTGTGCATTTTATGTGACCCAAATCCAAATCCCAAAACGTCGAATAAGAGGTGCTGAGGATCCGGGTGCATTTCATGTGACGTGATCCAAAAACACGCTCTTAAACGGCGTTCACTTTCGTAAAAATAATTAAAGCGGTAAATAATCTCAAAATTGCATTATAGGTGGGAATGTGTATAAAAACCAGATGTTTAGCCATTTATAATAATTCAAGCGACCGTGCTAGAACCATGGGATCCGGGGGTGCCTAACACCTTCCCTCGGGTCAACAGAATTCCTTATTCAGAATTTCTGGTTCGCAGACTCCAATTGGGAAGTCGAAGTTTTCCTCGATTTGGGATTTAAATTAAATCGGTGACTTGGGACACCAAAAGCCAATCCTATCCCAAGTGGCGACTCTAAAAAATAAATAAATAATCCCATTTCGAATAATGTCACTTTAAATGGAAAAACTCCCTTATACATTACCTTTCGGGGTAGGTGTGTAAAAAAAGGAGGTGTGACACATACCCTGAAGAGAGTTCCTACAAATCTAAAGCGGTTACCTTCACCATCCTGATACTGATATGTAGAATCCATAATTGATGTAAAAATACCACGAGTCCTGACAACCTCCAATGTAAACCTCAGTTTCTAGCCAAATACACATCCTGAAGATTCCCAATTACTACCTGTAAATCTTGAATCCTTCAAAACCATTCTCGGGAGTCATCCACTCTACTCAGGTTCCAATTAGACCTATCCAAAGAACTGAGGACCTGTGCCCCATTAGAACAGCAACACCTATGGAATTAACCCCACCTTGATGCAAGCGAACAACTTCTAGTTCTATGCACCGTACATCCTTTATCAATAACAACTCAAGTCATTCCATGATTCTTAGACATATATGAAGCATAACACAACCCCTATCCAAAACTTCCTCTACTCGATTCATCCTTGATCTCAACACCTGTAAGCCACAACTGATTCGCTAGTATACCTCAAACTGAAAGTGATACGACACTTAGCCGCGCAATCACTTATCAATAGCAGACTCTCCCACTTAGCTCAAAGCCACAAATCAAAAACACATAATAACTCGCAATGCCTATACTTTAATACCGCCATAATACCATAGTGGGATTAAACTCAATCCTTCATAAGCTCGTGCCACACAAGCCATCTAGTACTTCAAATCTTCTGCAGATCTCGCATTCACACTCGTAACATTCGAGCCCACTCTCTTAAGCAATCCAAATTCAAATTTCCACACGTATATTTCACTGGTAAAAGAGGTGTTCAAACAACATGAGGATCACACAAACTTCAGAACACTCTGCAGGGGATAACCCACCTGCTTCGCGTCAACTAACAACTCGTTATGCCCTTCCACTGTCATAAACATCATGCAATCACTTAATCTTCCTGAGTCTGAACTCATATCACAACATGAATTCCACTTCGCTTCCCAACTAGACAACATGAAAAGATCCTTCAACACACCCATAACTCGGGGCTATACATTTAATCACGATAAAAATCTAGCACCAGATAGTTCTTGCTACCCCAAGCTGGTCTTTCTCGTCACATTCAGATCATATGAACATATCTCGCAGTCACATCATACTCATCACGTAGCTACCAGCCATCACTTCCACTAATAGGGACACTATCGAACATATAAATCCAGAAGCACGCGCTCATACAATCAACGCCTCAGTGCTCAAGCTACTGGCAAAACCCGGCCTCAAGTCCTCCGAACTGGCCCAACATCAACACACACATATCATATCTCGCCCTTCGATTAGGGAATCACAAGCTGTTGATTCATAACTGATACTGAGCGCTCATGCGCTCATACAAACGCGTTGAAGGAATTTCAAGAGTTACATTTCAAGCTGAATCAATCACGCACGATAAGAATTCAAGAATGTGGATTTCCTAAAGGTTCTGCAGCCTCCCGAAGATAAGTACAGACATCTCCGTACCGATCTGTGAGACTGTACTAAACATGCTCATGACTCGTGAGACCTACTAACCTAGGCTCTGATACCAACTTCTCATGACCCTAAAACTGACACGGTTGTGATCGCGCCTATCGTAAAACTAGGTCAGCCGACACAATTCCCGAATCAACATTATCCAATTAAAGTTATTTTTAAGCCATTAATTAATTATCAATCTCATAATGTAAGTCTACATAATAAGTGCGTAAATACAAAAGCCCGACATCGGGGTGTCACAAGTTACGAGCATCTACTAAGGTCTGAATACAACGAAGAGTCGGAAAATATACTAAAAACAATCTAAAGAGGATAAGAGGGATAAAAGCAGGGTTGCGAACGCCGTGCAACTACCTTGCTAACTCTGATGAACCTGCCACTAAGTAATCAACACCCGCTACCAGGTTCTGAAATACCTGAATCTGCACACAAGGTGCATGGAGTAATATGAGTACGCCAACTCAGTAAGTAATAGAAGTAAATGAAAGCTGAGTAGTAAGAAGACACATAATTCCACGTCATAACACTACAACAAATACAGTACATTGCTCAAAACCAGTACAAAAACCATTTTTCTCGTAAAAATTCCCAGTTTTAGTAAAAACCTTTCCTTTTTAAATCATCTTTCGATAGTTTCAAACGAGTGATAAAAATAGCGAGAAAAAAGGATAGAAATGTAAACAGCCCCTCGGGAAAAATATGTACCATCAACCGCCCCTCGGGCAAAATATCAATAAAACCAGCACCTCGGGCAAACTGTCAACAAAACCAGCCCTTCGGGCTACACCACAATCACTCGTAATCAGCCCCTCGGGCAACAACATGAATCAACAATAGCCCTACGGGAAATATCNTATGTGAGATTGATATGTTTGAGAAACAACAATTCAGTTAGACTTAATTTTTTGAATTATTTTCTAAGAATTATATTTGAATTTAAGTTTTTTGACAGTTTGGCAAATTTTTTTGTAAAATGAATGACGTAGGGAAAAAAAGAAGAGAGGAAAAGGTAAAAGATGGAAGGTATAGTTTCACTTATATAGATTATTAAGAAAAAGGTTAACTAACTCTAGGAAACAATAAATCTGTTAAAACCTTTTGAAATTACATTAGGAATATGGGAAATTAATTTGCAGTATAAATTTAGGTTTTTGAGTTAGGTAGCGGGTTCAAACTAAGAGGGTCTGTCCTTTTGTTTGAATTCGGACTTGAACTTGAGACCCGAATTCATAGATGCAAATTAATTAGCCCTTTTAGAGACAAATAATAAATAGAAACTTATAGTTACTTTAGGACTAGCCTTTAAATAAATAAATTGAGATGAGCCTCGCTACACGAAATGCAAAATTTGCGGGGCCCTCATTAAGCGTTTTACTAAACTATTTTAGAAATTCGGGACGTGCCATTTAGCGAATTCTCATGGCCTCCCGCAAAGTTAATAAGACGTTTAGCCGCTCTAGGCGCGCTTTTAAATAATATTACCTTCTTAAATACGGGTGTGCATTTTATGTGACCCGAATCCAAATCCCAAAACGTCGAATAAGAGGTGCTGAGGATCCGGGTGCATTTCATGTGACGTGATCCAAAAACACGCTCTTAAACGGTGTTCACTTTCGTAAAAATAATTAAAGCGGTAAATAATCACAAAAATTGCATTATGGGTGGGAATGTGTATAAAAACCAGATGTTTAGCGATTTATAATAATTCAAGCGACCGTGCTAGAACCACGGGATCCGGGGGTGCATAACACCTTCCCTCGGGTCAACAGAATTCCTTATTCAGAATTTCTGGTTCGCAGACTCCAATTGGGAAGTCGAAGTTTTCCTCGATTTGGGATTTAAATTAAATCGGTGACTTGGGACACCAAAAGCCAATCCTATCCCAAGTGGCGACTCTAAAAATAAATAAATAATCCCATTTCGAATAATGTCACTTTAAATGGAAAAACTCCCTTATACATAATCCTTCGGGGTAGGTGTGTAAAAAAGGAGGTGTGACAATAGGTTAGATGGGAAGATCAGGACTGCGAACGTCATGCAGCTACCTTGATACTCCCAGATATGATGCTCGGCAGAGAAATCCTCACTCAACCTCAGTGGGTGCACATACATCTGCACACAAGGTGCAAGGAGTAATGTGAGTACTTCCAACCCAGAGAGTAATAAACATAAATAAGGGTTGAGAGTAAGAAATCCTAGATAGGCACAATGTAAGCTATAATTACAGCAGTTTAATCCAGATAATGTCAACTCAATGAACCAATGAAAACAATGATGCTGCAACAGATAAGTAAATGAATGACAATCAATTAAGACATGCAACACATAGTACGATACTCTCTAGTACCCGCTGCGGCGTGCAGCCCGCTCCATTTATTTATCGTCAACTGCGCTCACTGGGGGTGTGCAGACTCCGGGAGGGGCCCCTTACGGCCCAAGCGCAATATTAAGCCATCTCGTGGCATCCATTAGGCCCTAAGCCTCGTATAAATATCAATATAATACTGCTGCGGCGCTGCCCGATCCCATACTCAGTCCAGAATCATATAAGCCCCTCGGGCACAATAATATAGAAATATTCAGCCCAAACTTCATTAGAAATATTATTTAAGTTCCAAGTTTTGAGAAAAAGTAGCTGAGTTTGCAAAACAGTATTAAATACTAGGACTGAGTTCAATTATCTGTAAATATGGTAAGAAACCAGTAAAAACAATCCCTGAAAGATTCAAGCAGTTGGCACGAAGCCCAATTATGATAATTAATCCATTTTTATAAGGATATCTACTAAGCTTCAATCAATTAGGTAGTAATTTTATTAAGTGGGACGGACCAAGTCACGATCCCTGACGGTGCTCTACCCCACGCCCGTTATTCGGCGTGTAAGTCACCTAAACATAGCACTACAATGTGCAAATTTGGGGTTTCAAACCCTCAACACAGCATTTACATCTATTATAACCTCAAGCCGGCCAAAATACTAGCTCGCTATGCCCTTGCCTCTCAAATCGACCTCCTCGCACGTCGAATCTGACCAAAACCACAACGAATACATCACATTATGCTATAGCATCAATACCCAATCGAAAATAATCGAAAAACATCAATAATCCCGAAATTGACAAAACCCGAGCCCCGGGCCTACTTCTCGAAACTCAAAAATTTTTACAGAAAAGTGTTTTTCATCTTCTCCCGATTCCGTACATATAAATAACACCAAAATCGGAGTCCGTTTGACCCCTCAAATCGACCCCTAAAGGTCTCATAATCTTAGGCCCCAAAATCCTATTTTTCTACTGTTTTTCATGAATTAAAGGCTGGGATTATGGTCTATAATCACCCATAAACGAGTTTTAATAATCAAATCACTTACCTCTGTGATACCAACTGATTTTCTCTCTTAAAAAGCGTCTCAGAAGCTTCTTCCCGTTCAAAAATTGGATGAAAACTTGACCTGCTCATTATAGGTATACAGTTCACACGTTTTACTGCTCCCAATGGATACCTTGTGAAATTCTAATAAATTTAGGCTTTTGAATCACTCAATTTGACCTTATAATGAAGGAGATATGTAAGTTTTAAGATTTGCAAATAGTGCAGGTTTTTAATACGCCGTCAGGGGCAATTTCGTCATTAATCTAAAAATCTGGCAACCTTGGTAAAATGGCCATAAAATCCTCATACGATTTCCAAATTCGACGATTCATTTTGCTACGGGTCCGTAATTACGATACGGATCTAATGCTTCATTCGAAACAGTAATCGGAGCTCATTTGTTCAATATGATATCATTTATGCTTGAAGAAACGACGTCGAAGCATAAGAAAAACGAGCACAACGCACCCCAAACCTATCTGAAACTCACCCGAGCTCCTCGGGACCGCACACGAACATACTAACACGTCACATATGATCATTCAAACTTAGTTGCACTCTCAAAACACCAAAACTAACATCAAAACACCAAATTTACATCGGATTCAAGCCTAAGTTCTTCTAAAACTTCCGAAACACGCATTTGATCAAAAACCCAACCAAATCACCTCCGAATAACCTGAAATTTTGCACACACATCCCAAATCACCTAACGAAGCTACAGCAACTCTCGGAATTCCATTCCAACCCTCAGATCAAAATCTCACCTATCAACCGGAATTCGCCAAAATACTAACTTCGCCAATTCAAGCCTAATTCTACACCGGACCTCCAAAATCACTTCCGATCACACTCCTAAGTCACAAATCATCCCCCGAAGCTAACCGAATCGTCGGAATCCACATCCGAGCCCTCTAACTCATAGGTCAACATCCGGTTCACTTTTCCAAAACAAGCCTTCCTTAAAGAGACTAAGTGTCTCATTTCCTTCCAAAAATCAACCCAATTCAACTCGTTCACACAAGACACTGATAATGAAGCATAACGAAGCAGGAAATGGGGGAAACG
>NC_031999.1:29001704-29043537 GCF_001879085.1 Nicotiana attenuata
AAAAATCCCTAGTTTAGTTAAAACCTTTCCTTTTAAATCATCTTTCGATAGTTTCAAACGAGTGAATAAAATAGACGAGAAAAAAGGATAGAAATGTAAACAGACCCTCGGGAAAATATGTACCATCAACCGCCCCTCGGGCAAAATATCAATAAAACCAGCACCTCGGGCAAACTGTCAACAAAACCAGCCCTTCGGGCTACACCACAATCACTCGTAATCAGCCCCTCGGGCAACAACATGAATCAACAATAGCCCTACGGGAAATATCACATCACTCACACTGGGTACCCGCGCTCAAAGGGGGTGTACACACTCCTGGAGGGGCTCCTACAGCCCAAGCGCTATAACAAGCCATCTCGTGGCATAATCAAACAGGCCGTCAACCTCATAACAAGCCACCTCGTAGTGTAACAAATCAGGCCCTCGGCCTCATAATCATGAATCTGTACAACTTGTTGCGACACGCAGCCCGACCCATAATATCCTCACAACATAGGTCGTCGGCCTCACTTAGTCGAAAATCTCTCAAGCCACTCGGGCAACAGTAAAACATGTTGCTCAATCCAAACTCTATCCCGCGATGCCTTATTCTCTAGACCCGGCCTCTGGATGATCCAAATATCACAAAAACAGATTTATACCATCAAAGTATGCTAAGGGAACAAAGCCCATTCGAAAATAACCCATTTACATCAACAATCCCGAAATTGGCCAAACCCGACCCCCGAGCCCACGTCTCTGATTCTGATAAAATTCCTTTAACTAGAATCCTTACACTCTCACGAGTTCATACATATCAAATACATCAAAATTCGATCACATACGACCCCTCAAATCCTCAAATCAAAGTCTCTAATTTCAAGCCCTAACCCCCCAATTTTAGGCTTTAGAATCGACAAATTTCATGTCTAATTAGGTAGAAATCACGATAGGAACGAGTATTGAGTCCAAAACCCTTACCTCCAAGTGTTCCCCTTTGATTCCCTCTTCAATCATTCTCACAAAGCTCCAAAATCGCTAAAAATGGTGGAAGATAGACAGAAAATCGCTAACATGAGTATTTAAAACATTCTGCCCAGGTGACCGATCCTTCTTCGCGAATGCGGTCAAAGCCTCGCATTCGCGAAGCACAAAAATCCGTTGACCACTTATTCCTTCTTCGCAAACGCGACCTCCTAGACGCGAACGCGGAGCTTCAGCTTTTCAGACCATCGCGAACGCGGCACACCTAGCGCGAACGCGAAGCAGAAATGACCAGGACCCCAGCTGCTCCAATTACTCTACGCTAATGTGGGAACATGATCGCGTTCGCTATGGACACTGAACCTCACACTTCACGAACGCAGGACTAACATCGCGAACACGAAGGCCAAATTAACTGCCTCACTTCTCATCCTTTCGCGAACGCGAGAGCCCTCTCGCGAACGCGAAGGCCAAAGCTCTCTAACACACACAGCAGAAAATCTGCAACTTCTCCAAAAAAGATTTGATCCGTTTAACCACCCTAAACTCACCCGAGGCCCTCGGGACCTCAACCAATCATGCCAACATATTCCATAACAGCATTAAAACTTCTTCCAACCTTCGGAACACTCAAAACAACATCAAATCATCAAATCATCATCGGGTTCAAGCCTAAGAAATTCCAAAACTTCCAAATTCCGCTTTCGATCAATAAGTTTATCAAACCTCGTCCGAACGACCTAAATTTTTCCAAAAACGTCACAAATGACACAACAGACCTACTCCAAAGTCCGGAATTCCATTCCGACCCTGATATCGAAATTTTCACTGCCGACCGGAAAATGTCAAAATTCGAATTTCGCCTATTCAAGCCTAAATCTACCACGGACCTCAAAAATACATTCCGGACGCGCTCCCAAGTCCAAAATTACCTAACGTAGCTAACCAAACCATAAAAATACAAATCCGAGATCGAATACTAAAAAGTCAAAACTTGGTCAAACCTCTCAAATTTAAAGCTTCAAAATGAGAATTGTCCTTCCAAATCTATTCCGATTACCCTGAAATTCAAAACTGACGATTTACATATGTCATAATACATCACACTGGACTAGTCATGCCTTAGAACTAGTGAGTGAAGTCCAAGTGCTTAATACGACCGGTCAGGACATTACAAACATCAACTAAAATACTAGTTAATAGAGAAGAAAAGATGGATGGTTAGGTCATTTCTCTGATCAATTGGAATACAGTTGCCATCGCTTTGGCTTTTGAATATTTGTTACAATGAATCTCTTTTACCAAGGCCGATAATTATTTTACTTCATCTAAGCAATCATGTAAAAATCCCATTTTATTTGACTAGAAAAAAAGAATAAGAACGAGATTTGTGGCAAAGGACGAAATGGTAGAGGTATAGAGTTTGACTAAGATAAAATAGAAGTACTGGACTAGTAACTATGACAAACTAGCTTTGGCGATAATTGAGCCTCTTGTTGTGACCTTATTTATCATTGAATTTAAGTTTTATCAATTGATGGTATAAAAATATTTTGCAAGACTAGGCCGCAAAAGCGGCTTGAGCGAAGTTCCTATAGAAAGCATAGGTTGGTAAATTTAAAAGAGAATAAATGGGTTTTTTATACAAATAGCCGGTCAGATTCATTGTTTACTTTTTTTAGCCGGCATATCTAAATTATACATCGTTATTGTTTACCCTAATATCGGATAACAATTAAATTTATACGCGGCTTTAAGGATACGTGATATAACTTGGTACTCCCTCCATTCCAATTTGTGTGGACCTATTTGATTGGGCACGAAGTTTAAGAAAAAATGAAGACTTTTGGAATTTGTGGTCCTAAACAGGTTAAAAAGGGGCCAGAGTATTTGTGGTCATAAAAGTTTCTTATTAAGGGTAGAATTGTAAGTTTAAGCTAAATTATTTCCAAACTTACAAAGGGGTCATTCCTTTTGCAACAGACCAAAGAAAATAGGTTCACATAAACTGGAATCGAGGAAGTACAAATTAATAAGAATAAATTAATATTTAAATTGACGATAAAAGAATAAATACAAACCACACAACATGAATAGTTTTGGCCCTCGAGTTCAGTCACCCTTGAACCAAAAGATATTTCAAATGAGTTATGAACAGAATAACATGATAATGAAAGCTAGAAAATGATAGTATATTGCTTTGCATTGCGTAAGTTTGATGTGTTTTACAAATTATAAGACCCTCCTTATATAGTGTTGGAGTTCTACTCTTGATACAGTTCTATATGAGGGAAAAAATCTCATGATTAGCTAATTAATCGACCTCTTCTTGATACGTGCGGGGATTTCCGACATGATCCTCACCCTATTACGAATAATTTGGCTTTTGGTTAGTTAGCTCGGTAAGTTTTCCTCGATCTTGCTCGATCTCTATCTTGCTTGGTCTCGATCTTGGCTAATTTTGATCTTAATCAGTCTCTAGGTCACGAGCTCGATGATCTAACTTTGCACCACGGTTCGATATAACACGAGGTTGAACCTCAACCTATCACATTCCAATCTCGATTAGTCACACAAAGGGCAAGCCCGATTTTGATCATATACAGGTAGTCCCATCATTCTCGAAGAGAATATGACGAGAAAGGAAATGAACTTCCGATCCCCATCTCGATGGGCCATGACGTAGGCGATGAACGTCACTGATACACCTGATTATGACGTAAGCAACAAATGGATATCAAAACGTCCCGTTGGTCCAGTTACCAAGGTATTAATTGCTTGTTAGTTGCTGGTCATCCATCATGGGTTCTGAACTGTCACCGGCAAGCTATAAGTACTATAACCTTCCTCTATTCAAACTTTACGTTCAAAGCTCCTCCTATTCTTGTTTCTTTTCAAAATTCCCTTTTCTTTGTAACTCTCGCACCCAAATATCTTGAACGTTTAGCAAATCGCACACCATCGTAATTCCCTTTTCTTATACTCTACAATGGAGAAAACTTCTAAGACTATAACGTAAAAGGAGGCCGCCTCTTTATCATGGCCCACTGGCGACAGAGTTGCAGCGGAATACCCGCTTAAGGATTTCGTTCTGGCAGGGTGCCCTACCATTGGTTATTTTATGATAGAAAACACCTCCTTGGTACCGGGTTGATTTGAACCAGCCTCGAGGTACATATGCACAATTATCGATGATCTCCTTACCAAGGTTAAAGATGATTGCAACTTGGTTGATAAGCATGTGGTGGTACCTTCGCCCGAGGAATCGGTCACTATCCACGTGCAGGGCTTTCTATGTGTATAGACTTACCCCTTCATGTTGGGTCCCTTAGACCCTATCAGCGTCGCCTTCTGCAAGAGGTACGACGTTACCCTTGGCCAGATCCATCCTTCCTTTGGAGAATAGTGATTCTCCTCTTATTCTTCATAAACAAAATCGAAGGATGTCCCTTCACCCTCGATAACCTTATGCGCCTTTACAATGCCCGACTCTATCGAGGAGGGATGATCAATCTTGCTCACCAGGCCAGCGAGGCCCCGTTCTCGAGTATAAACTAGGCTCGGGATCGAGATTGGATGGGACGATTATTCCGAATAAATACTTTGGACCTGATCCCTACCGATGATATGCCGTTTCCTGAGAAATGGAACACGAATCGTGAGTATTTCGCCTTGAATGTTCAATCTTATTGTTTTACCTTTTATCTTCTTCCTTATGGATGTTTTTGGTGTTCCAGTTGCGGCTCAAGTGTCAGACGTAGCTCCTGGACTCAAGAAACGGGTCGAGGGGCTGGTGTCACAAAGACCATACTCTGAGCGTGCTTGGATTGAGTTATCGAAAGGTCGATGGGAGGCCCGTAATCCCGGTAAGTTTTTACCTCTGATTCAATATTGTTTGATTTTCTCCTTGCACTGTGGAATTCTTATCCACTTTGTTTTCTTTTGTAGGTCTCCTTAAAGACGTTGCTATGAGGCCTCCATCCAGTGATGAGGATGTACCTCTACATCCCCTGCACTGAATCAGGGTGATGAAAAGAAGAGGAAAAGGGCTTTGAGATCCCCAAACTCGGAAAAGATGAAACCAACGAAGAGGTCGCACAAGCCCAGGGGAAGTTCTAGCGCTCTACCATTGGACTCAGTCCATCGACTTAGGGATGAGTCCGAAGAAGAATAAGAGAAAGATAAATCCTAACTGGTGGCATGTGTGCGGGTTGGTGTCACGTTACAAGATGTTTTCAAACCGACGGGTGATGAAGTTGAACCATCCTTACATGAGGAGGTCGGTGAGAGATCTTTAGCTGAAGCTTTCGAGATAGAAGGGGTTGAGGCCGTTCTCCTCAAGCTAGGGGGTCGAGATAGAGACCAGGGGAGATGGTTCTTTAGTAGCATAAAGTGCCCCGAGTGATGATCTTGGAGCGATCTACATCGGCGAGTCCCCTCATATTTTGGACGCCATGATTCGTGAGGCTAGAACGTTGGAAAGTCGTTCTTACGAGGGTCCTTAGAGGGTGACTGATATCCACAGCTTCTTGCATGGGTTTGAGTCTACTGCTTTGGAAGAGGTCACTGGCTTGGTGACCTGTCGTGCCAAGGAAGGTACCTTCATCGGGTGCCACTGGGTCTTCATCAAGCCCAAAACTGGTGGATTGATTACTGGCCCCAAGTGTTAACCCCGACCGTAGGCGGTCGATCACCTTTTCTATTCTGGAGGATACCCGGGTCTTTTCTGCTCCCGTGGGGTTTCTAGCTACCTTAGATGCTCGGAGATCAAGGAAGACCAGGCTGTGATGAATGCGGGTGGAGCGCCTTGTCTATTTAATGAGACCCAACATGCTTGAATCGAGTAACTTCGAGGGTCACTCAATTATTTATTTTAAACTTGAAGTTGTAAATAATCCTAACATCTTTCTTCATGATTGCAGGCTTCGGTATTGCATCATGAGGATTTCCTCCGAATCCAGGAGGAGCACGAGGTTAAGGTTCGGGAACTAACTGAGAAGGTGGATACTTACAAGCTTCTGAGTGAGAAGCTTCGGGCCGACATAGAAGCGGCTCAGAGTGAACATGTTAAGATGACCGATCAGGTATTTTGAGTGCTTCATGATAGTGAAGACGAATTGGAGATAGACTAACGATCAAATCCTTCAGGTCTGGCAGAGGTTCGAACAGATCGGGCAAATGAAGCCAGAGGTAGATACGATACAAGCCCAGGCTGAAGAATTCACGAAAAACATGGACATCTTAGCCTCGAAAAAGGATGTTGTCCAAGCACAACTAGAGTCGTCCAAGACCCATCTTCAGGCTGCAAAAGAGAAAACCTCAGTGCTGGCCAAACTGAGGAGCTTCAATCCCAATTGGACTTTGCTATTTTTGATAAGGAAGACTTGGCCAAAGAACTTGAGGTGGCCAAATCCGAGGCGGCCGTGCCCAATACCAAAAGCCGATGCTAAAGTTGCCCAATACAAGGTCGACGTCGAGGCTATCAAGGCACATGGGAAGAGCATGGTTCATAATGCAAGGTGGAAGGCTCGAAAGGAAGCCCTTCAAAAGTCCATGCAAGGCTTCGATATACTGGATGAAATCGAGAACGCCAAAGCAGAAGAAGCTAGGGCCCGAAAGCTGGCCTTTCCCGAGGAAGATTCCGAGAGTTCAAGCGAGTCTGAGGACGGGGATGGTCCTGAGGATGGAGATGCTGCCTCCAACGAAGACCAGGCCACTTAGGCCTTTATATTTATTGCTTTCTTTTGCATCTTTTTGAGGCCGTTTCGGCCACTGTAAATTTTTGAATTAAGATATTCTAGCCTCTGTAAAAGACTATTGGTTAAATATATACAAGGCTTTATTTTCCATTTTGGCTTTCAAATTTTTCCTTTGCTTTATTAATTGTATTCACAAAGGTCGGAATGCCTTAGCATAAAATAGCTTAGGTTGTGTAAGTTCGAAAAACCCTGCCTTTACATTATTTTTATTTTTGAGTCATCTTGGAGGTTCCGTGTTACTAGGAACCTTCTCTTAAAGTAAGTAACTCAGATTACAGTTTGCTGAAGGTAGCCTTTAAAACCGATTATTAAAAATTTTAAGGTTGCTTTTAATTCAGGCGCAGCTTAGTGGGCTTGCTTTACCGAGTTATCTAGGCTTGCCTAAGATAACATTCCCCGAGTGGGTATGGCCATGGCCTTTAAAATTCGATGGTTGCCTAAGAGGCCTTATGCCCCCGATGATTAATAGTTCGATCTGTTCTAGTTTGTTTTTCGAACGGCAGTCCCCGAGTGTGGGAGTGATCATCCGAACTCTGGTTATAGTCGGCCTTGAGCTCTTTTCTTTAAGAGATCGAAAGTACAGTATTGTAAAGTGGAAATTTGTCTTAGACTTAAGATAATTGCAAGGAAAGTACTTCTCTTTATTCTTGTGAAAAATATTTATACATACATACATATTTTATGACAAGGCTCGAGCAACCTATGTGAGTACGGTTCGTTTGACCATTTGGTCGTTACAACAAATCTTGCCTATCGAGACACTTCAATTACGAAGTAATTTCCTTGCAAAAAGTTGATATCCAAGGGTAATGCCCCCTAATATTAGAGGATGATTGTACATGAACCTCGGATACTATTAGTGCCGTCTTCGACACTGATTCGTTATCGGCCTTTGATTCTAAGTTAGCACGATCAACTTTTGCCTCATTAAAAACCTTGCCGAAAAACCCAATTGGAACAAAAACGGTTCAAGGGAAAAAGAGTGCAATGCGTGCTTTCAGACCTAACGACTTAGTGCCGCTCCTTGTCGACCGTATGCAAGTGTTAGTCCGAAAATAGATAGAAATGAAATCGTACTTTAGCAGTAATATCCTTTTAGGTGGGTTATGTTCCAATTATTTGGTAGTTGTTCTCCGTTTGTCATTCCGAGCTTATAGGATCCTTTCCCTATGACTTCGAGAATCTGGTATGGTCCTTCCCAGTTTGGACCCAATTTTCCTTCGTTCGAATTCCGAGTGCTTAGTGTGACCTTCCCTAGTACTAAGTCCCCGAAATTAAAGTATATAATATTGTCCCTTCGATTGTAATACCTCTTGATCCGCTACTTTTTGGGGGGCAATCAAACAAGGGTAGCTTCACGCCTTTCATCCAATAGCTCCATGCTTATATTCATGGCCTTGTCATTTGATTCCTTTGTTGCATATCAGAATATGATACTCGGCTCCCCGACTTCAATCGGTATTAGAGCTTCGGCGCCATAAACCAATGAGAATGGTGTAGCCCCGGTACTGGACTTCGAAGTTGTGTGATATGCCCAAAGAACTTCGGGTAGAATCTCTTTCCATTTACCCTTAGCATCAGTCATACTTTTCTAATGGTTTTGGATTATGGTTTTGTTGGTCGATTCGGCTTGTCCATTCCCACTAGGGTGATAAGGTGTCGATAAGATCCTTTTGATCTTATGGTCTTGAGAAATTTTGTCACTATACTGCCGATAAACTTTTTCCGTTGTCACATACAATTTGTGATGGTATCCCGAACCAACATATGATGTGGTCCTAAATGAAGTTGATGACTTCCTTCTCCCTGACCTTCTCGTATGCCTGTGTTTCGACCCACTCAGAAAAATAGTCAGTCATAAATAAGACAAATTGAGCCTTACCTAGTGCCAATGGAAGAGGGTCGACGATGTCCATCCCCCACTTCTTGAATGGCCATGGCGATAAGACTGAATGTAATAGCTCCCCGGCTTGGTGAATCATCAATGCATAACTTTGGCACTTGTCACATTTTTGTACGAACTCTTTTGTATCCTTTTCCATGCCGATCTAGTAATAACCGGCTCTGATAACCTTTTGAACCAATGATTCAGTGCCTACATGATTACCGCAAGTTCCCTCTTGAACTTCCCTTAGAACGTATTCGGTATCTCCCGGTCCCAAACATACTTTTAGTGGGCCATCAAACATTCTCCTGAACAAGGTTTCTTTCCTCGGACAAGCTGAACTGGGCTGCCTTTGTGCGCGGGGCCCTCGATTCTTTGGGATCTGAGGGAAGTTTCCCGGACTTCAAATAGTCTAGTATTTATTTCTCCAATCCCAGGTTAAGCTTGTGGAGTTTCTTTCGGCGTGACCTTCCTCTACTATCGACCTTATGAGTTGTACGACCGCTTTTGAGTTGAGATCGCCGTCTTCGACCGACGCTCTATGTTTGCAAGGGCATCAGCCTCAATATTTTGATCTCAGGGCAGGTGCTGCAAGGTCCACTCTTTTAACCGATGCAACGTTACCTGTAACTTGTCTAGGTATCTTTGCATTCGTTCTTCTCTGACATCGAACATTCTATTTACATGGTTTACTACAAGGAGAGAGTCACACATAGCTTCGATCACCTCCGCTCCCGAGCCTTTGTCTAGTTCGAGATCTACAATCATCGCCTCATATTCGGCCTCGTTGTTAGTCAATTTTACAGTTCTAATATATTGTCCAACTATTTGCCTATGGGTGGCTTCACTACGATACCTGTCGCGCCCCCTTTTTCCTCGCGGAGTCCGAGTTTCGACATTTTGGGACAACTCCGTTCCTTTGGGAATGTATGAGATTTGAAGAGTCGCCACCTAACGGATAAAGGTACGTTAGGGAACCTAGATCAAATAACTCGTGTACTAGTTTACATCACCAGAGATTGGGTAAGGGCTCGAAATCACCTTGAGGGAAAGGTGTTAGGCACCCCTCGAGGTCCACAACGGTAGGTCCCGGAAAAACTCGATTTAAGCGAATTAGTCATAAAGAAATTTAAACAAATAGAGATTATTTTAAAACTGGAATAAAGGGGGTCCTAGGTTTTTAGCCTATAGGAACACTTCAGTGCAATACTTGGTAATCGTCCCCAAGTTGGGGTGCTACACATAGCATTAGCGCACAGGTATTCATATACTTTACTACCCAATTCCCCCCTTAATTATTACCTAAGCGTTTAACGACATCGAATACGTATCCTATGCGTGCACTACCCGTCCCTTACCTATGGACCTGGAGGTGTTTAGGACCTCTATTTTTGGTGGTTTTATACTCACCTATGGTGCTTAAAAGGAGAAAACTAAGCAACAAACAAAACAAGTAGGACTGTCACCTAAATGATCACTTAAGGGGCTCATATTTACCTCCATAAATAGACAAACAGATGCACGCTATTCAAACAAGAAGTTTTAAAACAATTAGGGTCCTATAGGCAGGATATCTAAATGAGCACAAAATATGTAACAGTTTTATTAAGGCGAGGCAGTAAATACATATCAGTTTGCCTACTGTTTTTATCACTTACTGAAGCTGGGCCCATTTACCGGTAGTCAAACAAACACACTTTTAATTATCCTACAGGCTTGCCTAGGTGATAACCGGGCAGAAATCTATAGACGTGGTATCTAAACATAATCAACATGCAATTATAAACTAGTGATTAATTTAAACAGGCGGATTTTTATCCATTAGAACCTATATCTTCTAGGTGCTGAAACTGATTACAAGCGTTATTTCACGGCATAGCAACTTATTTTATACACGTTCCCTATAGGCATGATATTTAAGATGTCAAAACTGATTTTAAACATGATTTCCTATGGACATGATATTTATGTGAGCATAATGTTATACGAGTTGATAATTCCAAATAAAAAGATCCTATAGTCATGGCTTCTAGTGCACATTGAAACTTGAGAATATGCATGAACATGAATTTTGGTACAGAATTGATAAACGTTTTATAACAAGAGTTCTAGGATGTAAAGTATGAAAATTCAGCATAACGAGACAAACCCTATAACATGGTTTCTAATGCATATAAACAACATCACAATCACCTATGGGAATGCTTTCTACCCGAACCCCAACAAAGATATAAAAATCCGTTCCTAGTTATTTACTAAGTACCCTATATCTGTTTTACAAAGATAGTTATTACAGACCAATATAAATGAATTACATAATGAAAATTACTATACTATAGAGAGCCTTGGCAGGCCCAAAATCATCCTAGGAGCCAGGCCTTCAATCATATCTGGAGTGCACCAATAGTCCATATTACACAAAATGGGCTTCTGCTGTGTCAAGTTCCCAAGGGGCTCAGGGACCCTAGGCAATGCTCACACTAGAACTAGATGTTCAAGAAAATTCACAATGTATTGGATAACTTGACCCAATGTGTCAGATTTCAGAGGAGTCTCACCAAGGGTGGCAAGACCCTAGACAACTAACAGTAAGAGTTGAAAATAGTATATGAAGTAGGAGATAGTTTTAGGAAATAATAGTGTGGATTTTTGAAGTGAGTATGAATAGGGTACAAGACTAAAATTACAAACAAGGCCATATTCAGCAGATTGAGTTCAAACATGTATTTCGGCAGTCAAACAGCAGACGGAACAGAGTCACAATCAATTCAAACAAGGTTCCACATCGCCTGGGATTGACTTAGTTCATTAGTTATCACTAGGTGAGCATATATACATGTGTTAAACAGGGAATAACATGCTGGGATTAAAGTCCTAATCAGACTATTACATAGAAAAGGCAGCAGGGGTCGAGAGCATAGGAATCATTAATCATGAACTTATTAAGGTAAACACATAAAGTAGGACAGGAAGGAAAGCATGTATGTTGAGAAACAAGCAGACAAGTATCCCAGATAAACAGGAACATGCTAAAGCGTATGAACCATATTGACATATTAGACAAGAACATTTCACAAATGTTAAGGCATGCTAGTTAACAGAAACATAAAGCAGGCAGAGGCAGGTTGAAATCAACAGCAGATTGACTACATAACATATTGAATAGGAATGATAACATAGATAGACATGTTGTTTAAAAGCAGTAAACAAGAAGAACATAGGTCTAATTATACAGCATATTAAATGATAGCAGAAGTGGAGACATACCAATTAGGAGATAGCAACAGGAAAGTGAAGCAAATAGGATCCAAGAGCCCAGCCTTGGCTTTCAGCCGGCTAGAGAGTACAACAAACACAAGTAATAGGAAGAATATCAATGGAGAGTGTGTATGAATAAGAGCAAGAATTTGTGTGTGTTTTTGTGTCTTTCTATGAGTGTTTGTGTGTTTAAAAGAAGTCAGAATGGGGGAATTATATAGCACTTAATAGGATGAAACCAATAAGGCAAAAAATAATTCAGATTCCACAAATAAGGTATACAAATAAAATCAATCAATTAATTAGGGCTAAACTAAATCAAAAAATTCAACAGAATCCGGGAAAGACCCCTTAAAATAAGGGAAATCAATTAACAACCCATATTAGAGGTTAAACAAGGCAATAAAATCAATCAAAGACCATATAGGAGTCGGCTAAAGCAATCAAATCCCATAAATCTGGTTAATAAACTAATTAAGGCAAGTAGTACCAATTAAGAGTCACAAATAAGGAAAATAGGTAAAAAAATCATAGAGGAGTATCAATCTCGGCAGAAAAAATATAATCTGAACCCTAATAAAATCAATCAATCTCTTCTAATTGATAGAGATGAAAATAACGGTCAAATACCAGAACAACTAATGAAATCGTAAGAAACCCTAGGGGTTAAAACATAGACAATCAAGCAGACAGAGACTAACGGAATCGAACACTCAAACTTCTTTGGAAAAGATTTGCAGAAACGCAATGAAATGAAAACCTAGATTTAGAGAAACATTAAAATCAGTTAATAATAAGTAAGAAATAGAAGGTTTTGAAGAAAAATACCAAATAAACTTAAAATTGTTTTAGATCTACAAGGATTTGAACCAACTCAGGTAGAAAGAGATGAGGGTTTTGCAAAAAAAAGGAGCGGGGTGAGAGAAATCCAGTTAAGAACAGGAGTTTCAAGCCATAAACATAAAGGTAACGATACTTACAAACATAGCGATGAGCACAAGGAAGGTTTATCGAAGAAATGATGAGTTTAGGTCGAATCTGAGTTGAATCTATTCGAGATTCCTTCAGATAACAGCAAAATCGAACAACCAGTGAAGATAAGAGGCCGGCTGGGGCCTAAAATCACAGGGAAACCCCATGGAACGGAGAGTTTTCCGGTGACGGCGGCTAGGATTAGGGGAGCATCTGAGAGAGAAGAGAGGAGGGAAGGGATTCAATGGGCGGCAGACTTTGTCAAAATAAGGAAGGGTTTGGGCAGTTAGGGATATTAAAAATGGTAACCACATCCTAGACCGTTAATCTCTAAGATCAGCGGCCAGAATTTGATCTTGGGTTTGGCGGGTCAGATAGGAAATTGAGCTAGGGTGTTTGAGTTACGATTTTAATTGGGCTGGAAGTAAAAATATGGACTAGGTCCGAAATTAAAACAAAATTAGAGGCTATTTGTTAAATACCCAATTAATTTAATGAAATAGTGTTATAAAATAATTTATCACTGAAAAAATATCATTTGTGCATGAAAATTATTTAGTATTATAAAAATATAAAAGGTTATTTCTTGTGAAATAAGGTATTTATTCACACATGGGGCCATTATTGTAAAGTTATTGCAGTTATAACCCTAACATGTACATATGGCTACTCATGAAATAATTAAAGCTCAGAATAAATATAAATGATAAAATTAAACAATAAAAAGAATGTAAAACCCTTTGTGATGTAATTAGTAATTATTATACAATAAAATGCTAGAATAAATTAACTAAAATCCTTTTAAAATTACAGAAAAATTCTGGTTGATGCTCATGCACTATTTTGAAAGTATATATGTATTTTGAAATATATGAGGGAAATATTGGGTATCAACAATGCCATGTCCGGATCGTTTCACGTTCGAGGCACCGTTCGTAAAGTGGGTCCAGATTCTCGAAGACTGTGTGCGGGGAAATCAGGAGACCGATTTTCCCTCGACATAATGCTTCGAAGTATAAATCCCGAAGGCACGGGATCTCGGTTTGGTCGCTTCCCCCGAGATCTACCGATGCCTTGCCCACATCGGGCATCGGCCAGGACCTTGATGGGCGAAGATATCCCCCGATAGATGTATCCGGGGTCCACGAGACTTGTCCAAACAACTCGACGCTAGTCCTCCTACGACATATGAAAAACGGGCTGTCACATCTCATTCTTTTATTGTTCTATGTATTCCGTACTAAGTTTGGACGCCCCCTTTTTCTATAAAAGAAGGATCACCAACACCTTGTAGATATCTCCAATCGTCTTACAAAGAAAACAATAATATTCTCTCTCCCTCTTTCTCTAAATCTCTCTCTGGTTCTAAGTCATACTGATTGATAGCTATTCTCTTGGTTTGCCAAATATGCATATCCCGAGATCGTCCTAACACTTTATTGTTTCTTCGTTTGTTCTTCATTATTTAGCTCAAGATTGATAGTATAAAGCCTTGCTTATCTATATCTTTACTTGTTATCCCCCTTCCCGATTACCCTCGATAAGCCCGAGATAGGCTTGAGGCCCGGCTCCGAGGTACCTACTGGCTTGCTTTGTGCCAGGGAAACGTCCCCCTACTGGTTCGATTACTGCTTTAATTAACTCGATCTCTATCATTTTACTTCACGTTTTAGCACTAACCACCCTTACTAACTAGCTTGGGAATAGATCACGTATTTTTAGAATCCCATTTACAAATTTAGTTGCTGTCACTATTTTCACAATAAACAGTTTGGCGCCCACCGTGGGGCTAAAAATAATAGTGATTATTCTCTTTCACTCAAACGCACGATATCTTTCACACTTCTTCTTGCCCGGGAACTCTTTGATTGCAGGTCAAAATGTCCGGCTCGATAAACCGGGTTGAGAACAACAACCTCGAAGACCGTGGGGAAAACGGCGTGGTCGTCCCGGCCACCGGAGCACCTCTGTAGAATCCTGATGGCGTTCCCGGACCAATCCTAGTGGACGCGGATTCGCAGGACGCTCAGCAAGTAGACGAAACGTCTCACACCGACAATAGCATACGACGCAACGACCAACAGGAAGCGCAAAAGACCCCAGCCCGGGAAGAACAGGAAGTTAGTCTTCATGTGATCTTTGAAATGTTGCAGGCACAACAACTAGCCATCGCTCAGCTGCAAAGCCATCCAAGAACCCCCAGTACAGTGGCATCAGATACAGCTCCCCCCGCCGAACGAGTGCTCGAAAGATCAAGCAACAATGGGTCAGTGGCTGACCCCGCCATCGTAAAAATGCTCGAGGACCTCACCAAAAGGATTGAATCGGGAGAGAAAATGATCGCAGCCAACGATAAAGGGTCGAGACCTTTAACTCTAGGGTCGATCAGATCCCAGGCGCTCTTCCGATCCTAAAGGGTTTAGATTCGAAGAAATTCATTCAAAGGCCATTCCCCGAAGAAGCAGCACCGAAACTATCCTGAAGAAGTTCAGAATGCCGGAACTCCCTATGTACAATGGAACCTCCGACCCCAACGAATACGTCACTGCGTATACCTGTGCAGCAAAGGGTAACGACATAAAGAGCGACAAGATTGAATCCGTACTACTGAAAAAATTCGAAGAAACACTTTCAAAGGGGGCCATGATGTGGTAGCATAACCTGGCCCCCGACTCCATAGATTCGTTTGCCATGTTAGCGGACTCTTTTGTAAAAGCACACGGTGAAGCCATTAATGTAGCGACAAGGAAGTCTGACGTTTTCAAAATCAAGCAGAGAGAAAACGAGATGCTGGGGGAATTCGTGTCCCGGTTCCAGATGGAGAGAATGGAGCTACCACCAGTCTCGGATGATTGGGCTGTGCAGGCCTTCACCCAAGGCCAAAACGAACGGAGCTCCATGGCTTCGAAACAGCTAAAACAAAATCTGATCGAATTCCCGGCTGTGACCTGGTCAGACGTCCACAACTGGTACCAATAGAAGATCAAGGTAGAGGATGACCAGCTGGGGGCCCCGTCGGGCTCAGTATACCCAAAGAGACTCCTGGCAAAAGAGACGAAGCCAAGCAAAGAAAGGTATCAACCGTACCTCGAAAACAGGAGGAATGCCCCAAGATGCAACCTACACTGCAACGATAGGAGGATGGATCGAGGACAGGACCCATGGGGGACCATCAACCGGACCAAATTTGACCGAAACATGGCACCAGTCAACGCACCCCACTTGTCGAAATACAACTTCAGCGTCGACGTATCAGACATCATGTTCGCTATCAGCAAAATCCGGGATGCAAAATGGCCCAGACCAATGCAGTCGGACCTTCGCAGAGAAATTACAACTTGACGTGCGAGTTCCACAACACACACGGCCAGAGGACCAAGGATTGCCATCAACTACGAGAAGAAGTAGCCCGGCTACTCAACAAAGGGTACCTCCGAGAATTCCTCAGCGATCAGGCCAAAATCAGTTTCGAGACAGGGAGGCAGTCAAGAAGAATGAAGTAAACGAACCACAACACGTCATTCACATGATCATGGGAGGCGCCGATACCCCGCAGGAACCCATGATGAGGAAAACAAAAATATCCATCACCAGGGAGAAACGAACTCGGGGATATATCCCAAAGGACGCCCTTACCTTCAGTGAAGAAGACATAGATGCCTTATCTCAACCCCACAACGACGCCCTGGTAATTTCCTTTCTTGTAAATTCTTTCTAGATAAAACGTGTACTCGTGGATCCAGGTAGCTCGGCCAATATTATCAGGTCAAGGGTGGTAGAACAGCTCGGTTTAACTGAACGGATCGTACCCGCCACTCAAGTCCTCAACGGGTTCAACATGGCGAGCGAAACAACGAAAGGGGAGATTGTCATACCCATCACCGTGGTCGGCACGACCCAAAACACCAAGTTCCATGTCATCGAGGGAGACATGAGATACAACGCCTTGTTCGGACGACCATGGATACATTGCATGAGAGCAGTACCATTCACCCTCCACCAGATGATAAAATTCCCAACAAATGATGGAATCAAAACCGTCTACGGAGAGCAGCATGCGGCAAGAGAAATGTTCGCGATACACGACGCACTCTCGGCCCCGTACCTCCGCCTCCGAATAAGCCCACGGGCAAATCAGGTCTCAACACCAGTCAGGTTTGACCAAATGCAAAAATAGAAACCCCCATCACATACCCGACCTCGGACAATCGAAACAAGTCAGCTCCAGGGCGCCGCCTACGTATCCCGTCCCAAGGTACCACCGTTTCTTTTATTTTATTCTCAAGATAGAAATTAACTCTCGTGTAGGCACTCGACCAAAGATATCGAGACACTGGCACTGTCCGAAGACCTCGAGACCTCCCAAAAAAGGCACGCACGTTGCACTCTTTTCCTTGGACCGAGTTTTTTATCCCAAATAGAAGAAGGGTTTTTTACCAGCAAGGTTTTTAATGAGGCAACGCCCGCGAAGCTACCCGGAGAGAAACTCCACAGAATCGCTCGAAGCCATCCTTACGGCCAAACTTTCAAAGCTGCTAGGAGCATTTCCCCTGAAATCCACCGGACTCATGGGAGCGCCGAATAATAATCCCTATAGGGGAATGATGTACCAGGCCAAAACGGTCAGAATAGCCAAACATCGCTAAAACGAGAACATGTATTATTATATCGGGCAATCGAAAGTACCCCCCTTCTTTTATGAGAAAAGAGAAAGGCTCCTAATCAAGAATAAAGCAACATCAAAATCAGCAAAGCGACCCGATTTGGCCTAAGAGCTGGTTGATTCAGCGCGATAGCACGTATATCGCATCAATAGATCAGAGTATATCTCCAACGCCTTAATCTCCAAGAAGAAACAAATCGCAGCACACTCCCGATAGAGGCATCTTCATGAAATACGTCCCGAGATACTCGGAGACTTAAGAAATCCGGCATCCGGATGACCCCAGGGTCGAAACGCCGGGCTCACCAAGCCCTCGTGGTGCAACTCAGAGCTCACGAGAAACGGTCTTCAGGCTTAAACAACTTGATGACTAGGAGATTTCCACCAATCTCCACGCACGCGAAAATCAGAAATTGTAAGACCCTAACGGGAAGCCTCGGCAAAACCAGATCTACTCTCCATACACAGTAAGACCTCAACAGGCTTGGCAAACTGTAAGACCTCAACATGCATGAAAAATCCCGTAGATTAGGCTATACGTCGCATTTGTAAGAATCCCTAAAGGGCATACCCTCGGTGTAGACGCCTAAAACTGCTTCTAGGGATCAAAAATGGCCCCGGCCAAACGCACATGACTCCGGTCAAAACGGCTGCTACAACCCAAAAAACGCGACTTGGGGACGCCCGACTGTAGCTAAAAAATCCTTCGAATCTATTTCGGAAAGAATCGGTTAAACATAGGCTTCCCTCAACAGGCAAAAAATGAGTCCCGACCACGTCGGCTCCAAATTCGCAAAAGCGTCGATCTACTCGACCTATGAGCTATGAACCTTCCGAGGTGCTCAAAACATCGCCGACTACGACTTGAAATCGAGGTTCTTTCAGAACCGACGACGGGTCAGGAAAAATACTCAATAAGACCTTAACGAGAGGAAACAAAGCCTACAAAAAGCTTCCGGGCCTCACATCAAAGGGTCTCTACGACCATACAGCGTAAGTGCCATTGTCGCCGGCTAAGCAAGCCTCAGGGCCTCACATCAAAAGGTCTCTACGACCATACAACATAAGAGCCATTGTCGCCAGCTTGAAAATTGACGACTTGAGGATTAAAGTGAGCTCGAATCGTAACCCGATTCACAGACCGGATCCAAAATACTTAAACAAAACAAAGCCTCCGGGCCTCATACTCAAAGGTCTCCATGACCAAGCAACAGAAAGGACACCATCGCTGGCCGAGAGCTCAAATGAGATTCAAGGGTCGACTACAACTCGAGTCGCAACGCGACTCAGAGACTGGACCCAAAAATCATTATAGTCCCTATGGCGTGACATCGATGCCACTATCTCCAACCGGTGCCTCCGAAAATATAAAAGGGTCAATTACAACTCGAATCGCAATGCGACTCGGAGACTGGACCCGAAAAATCGCCAAGCACCCAAGGGCAGAAAATAAAAACCATTATTGCTAGCCCGAACGGGCTCGAAGGTAAGATAAGCTCGAGTCGGATTCCGACTCAGAGACTAAACCCAAAGGTAGTCGAAAAATACAATCCTAAAGGCTACTCCGGGATTGAATCGGTCCGGTGGAAAAAATCCAACAAGCAGAAAAGCAGAAATTACAAGTTACGGGGTTCCCCCCTCCTTATTATTACATGTCAATAACAAGGCGCATTCTCGGCCTGCGCTACGGCCCATCGGCCTCCTCCTCATCATCAGATATCAGAAAATTGGCGTCAAAGTCCACTCCCTTGGCATGTCCGATCTACTCCGAGAGATCGAAGCCTCTGGCATGAATCTCTTCGAGGGTCCCCCTCCGGGATCTGCATCTCTCGTATTCCCTGCTACTGCCTGCACGATCAAGGGCCCTCTCCAGCTCGGCCCTAACAACAGAATAAGACGCTATCTTTTGCCCCGCCCGGTCAAAAACAATAAAGGTATCGAAGAAACAAAACTCCAAACCCTTTCTCAAATATATAATATATATCATGCACGAAGGGCGCCCTCTCCATCTGAAGGCACCCCACGACCATATCAAAAACAAAATGGTCAAGTCTATGCCCCGCGCCGAAAGGAGTATAGCTTGTCAAAGTTCACCTTCTACGGTCTCAGCGAATGACAACCACGCTCCGCGATTGTCCTCCTGGCCCGAGCCAATTCTTCCGGGAAAAGGAGCCCCATGCACCGGCCTGATCGGAATATTCCTCTGCGAAGGCCACAAAATAGTTACCCTTCAACCATTGGTCCACCCAGTTGAAGGCTATTTTGGCTTATCCACTCCGCCTGATGTATCTCGGGATACCCGGAGACTGAACCCGAGAATAATTCAACAGCAAATACGCCTAAAGGGACGGCCAAAACGATGCTAGCGATAATCCAGGCAGATCGCCGGGCCGCACACCCGCAAAATCGCTTCGGCCTAGGAGTACAAAGGGTCACCACTCTCCACCCATGAAGGCAAGCGGGAGCCGGGGGACCAATCGAAGCTCGAGCCGTAATGCAATTCGGGGACTAGTTCTAAAGCCGGTCTACACGATCGAGAGCACCGACAGAAAAAAGGTACAAAAGGAATAAAGCCAAAACATTCTTATTATATTATATGCAAAAAAACATTCTCCACCTACAGGCAGGCCCTGCGCGCCGGAAACAAGGTTACAAAATGATGGAACCTCTATTTTGCGCCAAAAGGCTACAGCGCCTTCTACAACATCCACAAGGAGTGACCGAGCGTCGCCCTCATCCACCCTTGCTTGGGCCAACTCTTCCGAAAGATTGAGGCCCCTTGCTCTAGCTTTCTCGAATACCTCTCTCCAGGATTGGCAGCGAACATATTCTTCGACCCTCTTCTCACGATCAAGGGCTCGACTCAACTCGGATTGAGCGTCAGCAGCATCCTTTATGCAAATCTCCTTCTCGCGACCAGCCCTGGTTCGGCTTAATGCCACTTTCGCTCGGGCATCGATTATCTCGGCCCTGACCTTCGAGAGTTCAGACTCAAGTCTCTCGATCATATCCACCTGAACCGTGGCATTATCGCGGGTCAAGTTGAGTTGAACCTCGAAGGCAGGGATCCTAGCCGAAGCACTCATCTCCTCTAGAGCTTGAACCTGCACTTGAGCTCTTAGCTCCCTGCAAGTAATTCCTGCACGGACGGCATCGCCCTTAAGGTACTCCGAAACCTCCGCTTTTTACTACAACTAGTATAGCAAAAAGAAGGAAAGCCAGCCCTAAGGGCGGAAAGCGACAAAGCATGCACTGCAGTCCACTAGACAGAATTTTTGCAGGTCAGGCCCGAAATTATCCAATGCTCGGGTCCTAAAAGAACCAGCTCGGAACAAAGGCCATCACAAGCCTACAAAAAGGAAGTTTCAGGTACAAGAAGGAAAGCACGAGAGACACCTCTACAGGGCATCTCCTTATTCCTCTAAATAATTGAAAGAAGGTTTTAGAGGAGCAACGTCAGCGGCCAACAACGGAAGGGATAACTTGCCCGAAGTCCAATATACGCCTTCCCCAAGCAAACGACTATTGGCGGCAGCCTCCGACTGCCCCCTAAAGCAGGCACAGGTAGCCTTATATTGTATTTAAAAACAACGACAAGTTCGAAAGTCAGCCCTCGGCATCATCCCCAGCACTGGAGCTATAAGTCAGCTCCACGGCCCCATCACGGCAAAGCCCCGAAAGAATAAGCACCGCCTTTGCCAACACAAGACCGACACACAAAGGCCCCCTCAAAAAGAAATCAACAAGCCTCCTCCTAAAAGACCACCACGGAGCCCAAAGGCACTACCCACACCTTCGAGGTAAGGACCCGACGATCCAAAGTTGCTTATTCCATGCAGAATACAAAGGGTCCTCTACAAGGTTGTTTCACTTTGGTCAAAAGCTCCAAGCAAAAGCACAGTGATGCCCCATCATGGGCGACTCCCTGAAGTAAAGTCAAACACATACGTTCCAGAGGGCTATCTATGGTCCGGAAGGGACCCTCACGTGCTTAAGGATGTAATCTTCTCTCAACGCTTTTCCCGAGGAACCAAAGACACCATCAATTATCTCCACATAATCCGAGGGACTCGACGGCCTGAATATATTGGGTCGGCTTAAGCTCGATCAGAACCTTGATTGTCGGGCTCAGAGAAAGCCACACCGACCAACACGGGATTCAGGAAAATGCTTCCATCCGAAGCAGACGCCAGCAGTTGACAACAAACGAAGTCTTTCGAAAGGCATAAGAATAAATCAAAGAAAGGCAAGGATTGAAAGCAGAAGCGAGGAAAAAACATATTTATATTCATAGAAATCCTTATATGCAATTGCATCTTACATGATTACAAAAGCCCGCAGAAGATATTTTACAAAAAAGAAAATGGGGAGAAGATACATGTAGTATGCAATTCCAAGGGAGCATCCTATGTATGTATAGCGCCTCCAAAGTCATCCTTCTAGTCGTATGACCTCAAAGACAATATCTTCCAAGTCTGGCCCCTTCAGGGATCTCATCCCAATCTTCCCGTATTGGCATCTTCAATAGGAAGCCGATAAAAGAGCAAAATGACGAGAGGGATACCAGAAGAAGGCGAGAAGTGGCTGGGCGAAAAATTTGGCTAGCACGGACTCCGCCCGTAAGCTTACCCCAAAGCCACTTCTCGAGATGTCGCCTCGGCCCGGGAGGCAACGGCCGAGTTGAGACCATCAGCACGCCCTTCGGAATCCAAAGGGGATGTAATACGCCAGGCCGAGGAAATAGGGTGAGCAGCGGTGGATAATCCAAATCTTTCTCCAGTTCGGAGGATATCGACCTCCTACGTCGCCATACCAAGAAAACAACAACAACAACAACTACAACAACAGTAGCATCACAGCGGGACAAGCCTGTACCGCTAGAGAAAGATCAAGGGCTGGCCCATGGCATGTCCGACATAGGATCTTAAGGCCATAGGCCTTAAACATTGCAGAGCAACAAAGGCAGGAAAAATGGTAGGGAAGGTAAGAAGGGCATATATCGAAGGGAGTTTGAACGAAGAAGTGATCACAAAGAAGCCCCATATATATAGGGGGAAAGCAAAGTAACCGACAGCGCCATTACCGCCCTTGAAAAACGTAACAACAGGCATAATTAATGCGTTCATAGAAGCTGAAGCGATAGCAGCAAAATGGCTGCATGGAATGACAACAACAATGCGGCCCCGAAGAGCAAGGAGTCATGATATTTCTCATAGTCCTGAAGAAGCGGGAAGGAAAAACGCCTCGACGTCAGTGAAGGGAGGCTGCGCCATCAGCATAATGTCATGTCAAGAGCCCGCGAGGAGGAGTGTCAGAAACATTTCTCATCACTTCCTTCTATGAAACGCAGAGACTATTAGTGCGCGGGGAAATTAGGAGACCGATTGTCCCTCGCCATAATGCTTTGAAGAATAAATCCCGAAGGCACGAGATCTCGGTTCGGTCGCTTCCCTCGACATCTACCGATGCCTTGCCCAGATCAGGCATCGGCCAAGACCCTGATGGGCGAAGATATCCCTCGAGAGATGTATCCGGGGTCCACGAGACTTGTCCAAAATACTCGACGCCAGTCCTCCTACGACATAAGAAAAACGGGCTGTCACATCTCATTCTTTTTTGTACTATGTATTCCGTACTAAGTTTGGACGCTCCCTTTTTCTATAAAAGAAGGGTCACCAACACCTTGTAGATATCTCCAATCGTCTTACAAAGAAAGCAATAATATTCTCTCTCCCTCTTTCTCTAAATCTCTCTCTGGTTCTAAGTCATACTGATTGATAGCTATTCTATTGGTTTTCCAAATAAGTATATCCCGATATCGGCCTAACACTTTATTGTTTCTTTGTTTTTTCTTCATTATTTAGCTCAAGATTGATAGTATAAAGCCTCGCTTATCTATATCTTTACTTGTTATCCCCCTTCCCGATTATCCTCGATGAGCCTGAGATAGACTCGAGGCCCGACTCCGAGGTACCTACTGGCTTGCTTTGTGCCAGGGAAACGTCCCCCTACTGGTTCGATTACTGCTTTTATTATCTCGATCTCTATCATTTTACTTCACTTTTTAGCACTAACCACCCTTAAAAACTAGCTCGGGAATAGATCACGTATTTTTAGAATCCTATTTACATATTTAATTGTTGTTACCATTTTCACGGTAAACAAAGACGTTCCCGAGTTTACGAACAACTCTCTTTCAACTTCGGGTATTAGCGTCGGCATAAAGTCAGCCACGAAATCTGCTAATATTTGAGGTTCAATGGCTGTTTATCATACCTGCCTATTTCTATTGCCCATTTGGCCAATTGTCTCGAGAGTTTGGCTTTATGCATTATATTTCGTAAAGGTTAGGTTGTCACAACACATATAGGAAGGCACTGAAAATATGATTTCAGTATTCTAGAGGCACTTAGCAACGTGAGTGCCAATTTTTCTAGGTGAGGATATCTAGTTTCGGCCTCACCTATGGTCTTACTAACATAATAAATTGTGAATTGCGTACCTTGTTTTTCCCGGACTAGGCTTCCACTTAACGCTATTTCTGGTACTGCTAGATACAAGTATAGTCGTTCGTCTGCCCTTGGTGTGTGAAGCAATGGCGGGCTCGATAAATATCACCTAAGTTCTTCTAAAGCTCGTTGGCATTCCGGGGTCCATGTGAAGTTGTTTTTCTTCTTCAGCAACGAGAAAAATCGATGTCTTTTATCGGAAGACCTCAAGATGAATCGCCCCAGTGCTGCGATACGCCCAGTTAGGCTTCTGCCTTTGGTATGTGAAGCAATGAAGGGCTCGATAAATATCTCTTAAGTTCTTCTAAAGCTCGTTGGCATTCCGGGGTCCATGTGAAGTTATTTTTCTTCTTCAGCAACAAGAAAAATTGATGACTTTTATCGGAAGACCTCGAGTTGAATCACCTTAATGCTGCAATCTGCCCAGTTAGCCTTTGTGCGGCCTTGACATTATCCACTACCGTGATATCCTCGATGGCTTTGATTTTTTGGGGTCGATCTCGATTCCTCGATTTTACACCATAAACACGAGGAATTTACCCGATCCGACTCCGAACGCGGATTTTTCTAGGTTTAGCTTCATGTACATCTTCAATATACTGAAGGTTTCCTGCAAATGCTTTAAATGGTCCTCTTCTCACAGGGACTTAACTAAAATATCATCAATTTAAACTTCCATGGACTTCCCTATTTGTTCTTCGAACATTCGGTTTACTAGTCTTTGGTAAGTGGCACCGGCATTTTTAAATCAAAATAGCATTACGTTATAGCAGTATGTTCCATACTTAGTGATGAAAGAGGTCTTTTCTTGATCATCCGGGTTCATCCGTATTTGGTTGTACCCGGAGTAGGCATCCAAAAAATTGAGGTCCCTTTTCTGCTTTACTGGATTGAACTTCAGGTCTAAGCTCAGCTTGTGAGTAGTGATCTCTAGTGGGATCCCTGTCATATCGCGATAGGACCAAGCAAAACAATCCATATTAGATATAAAAAATTGAATGAGTTTTTTTCCTAAGCTTGGGGGTTAACCTCGTGCCCAGATATACCTTCGATCGGGCAAATGTTCGATCAACACGACATGCTCCAGCTCTTCGACCATTGATTTGGTAGCATTGGAATCATCCGGAGCTATAAAGGATTGAGGAACCCCGTAATCATCATCTTTGTTAATCCCTTACTTGTCCTATTGGGTCGAGGCTGGCATTGATGATTGCTATTTGGCTTCCTATTTTGACTTTGAACATGTGTCCTTTGTCGATGAGAGTGTTGATATTGGAATTACTTCATCGATGAAAAACATCTCCTTGGCGGTGGGTTGTTCCCCGTAAACCGTCTTTATCCCTTCCAATGTTGGAAGTTTAATACCTAGTGAAGGGTCGAGAGCACGACCCTCATGTTTTAGATCCATGGTCTCCCGAACAGGGCATTGTATCTCATGAACTTGGTCTCCTCAGTGGTACCGGCTATGTTTACCAGCAACGTTATTTGTCCTTTAGTAGTTTCGCAAGCCATGTTGAATGCATTTACCACTCAGGCTGCATGTACGATCTTTTCCTACAGGCTGAGTTATTCCATGACCCCCGATCGAATGATGTTGGCCGAGCTACCTGGATCAATTAGCCCACATTTAACTCGAGTTTTACTCACGAGTACCGAAATTACCAGCTCTTCATTATGGGGTTGCATGATTCCTTCTGCATCCTCGTTGTTGAAAGATAGAGTCCCTTCTGGTATGTAATCTCTAGCCCGTTTTCCCTTGTGATTGATACTTTGGTGCATTTTATCATCGGACTTTGAGGATCATCGACCCCTCCAATGACCATATGGATGATTATGGGGCTCGTCTTGTTCATTTTGTTTATTGGAATCCCTTTTTCTGAAATGATTCTTAGCTCGGTCACTTAGATATTCTCAAAGGTGACCATTGTTGAATAACTGAGCTACTTCTTCCCTCAATTGTCGACAACCCTTCGTCTTGTGGCAATGTGTGCCATGATATTTGCATATTTGGTTGGGATCCCTTTGTGTTGGATCAGTCTATAAAGGTCGAGGTCACTTGGATTCTTTGATGCGTCCGATAGCCGATACGATGGCAGCCGCATCAACATTAAAGCTATACTCTGATAATCATGGTGCCTCTTTGGGTCTGATAGGTCTTTCGAAGTCGTTCTTACTCATGAGCCCTCGAGAGCTTTGACCTCGATCACTTCTCCTTTAATTTTGTGCAGAATTTTTCCCAGATTCGTTGCTTCTATGATCTCCATTATACGACTGATATCGATCTCTGTTCGACCTCAGTTCTCGGTCAATATCCCTCTTGATTCTTTCGACGGGTCTAACAGGATAGACGGACCTAGAAACAGCCCCAAGTTGATCGTCCTCAACCCTGATATTTGATTGATACCGATTATGCATATCGACTCAACCAACAGCCGGGTAATCTATCAAATTCGGATTCAACTACTGTGAATCCCCTAAGCTTCGCACGTTGAGTCCTTGAGTGAAATCTTGAACAACCCAATCATCAGCGACCGGTGGCAAGTACATCTGTTCCATTTGGATTGGATACATGAATTCTCTGAGCATTTCGTTGTCATTCAGCCTTACCTTGAAAAGTTCCGACTTCCTGGTTTCGACCTTGAGGCCCTGGCGTGTGCTTTTACCAAAGAGTCAGCAAGCATAGCAAATGAGTCAATAGAATTAGGTGGTAAATTATGGTACCATACCATAGCTCCCTTTTACAAGGTCTCCCCGACTTTCTTGAGCAAGACGAATTCGATCTCGTCATCCTCTAGATCATTCCCTTTGATAGCGCAAGGGTAAGAGGTGACATGCTCGTTTGGATCGGTCGTTCCATTATACTTAGGAATCTCGGGCATGCAGAACTTCTTAGGGATTTGCTTCATAGCCGCACTCGGGGGAAAGGTTTTTGTACGAACATTTTGGAATCTAGTCCATTCAAACTGGCGGTGCCCCCAGGATTAGATCGGCCCTGGAGTTATAAGTTTCAACCTTTTTGTCATTTGCCTCGATCTTCTTTCCCCCGACTCAATGTGCTTTGTCAGTTCTTCGAGTATCTTCATGATTTTAGAATTGGTTTCCAATTCTTTCTCGTTCGATTTTCCTGAAACCGATTTGACCCTGTGTACAACTTCTTGGGACGGATCGAGCTTGACCTTGCTCGGTAGGTGATTCTTGTTTTAGAGCTTGGGTATTGCCGCTTGCTCAGCCTGTAGTATTTTGGAGATCACCTGCTGATACGCTCAAATTACACTTTAAATAAAAAGTGTAAGGCGGTTGTTGTCAAATATAGTAACCCAACAAGGTTGGGGTCGAATCCCACAGGGAATAGGTGTGAAAAGGATACTTGAGTAGTGTGAAACTTGACTTAAGTCCTAATTCTACTCCTTTAGCTTAACTAGAGAATGATATAATTGTGATTTAACAAGATTACTATTTTGTTGTGAGAATGTGATTAATTTGGTTAAGGAAACCAAGGTTATGTCCCCATCAATGAAATGTAATGCTATCGGTGTTAATATGATTTCTAATGGAAGGTCCTTTGAGATGCAAATGGTTTCTAAATGACTACACAATATTTTTCAATGGTCGGGTAGTATTTTATCTTTATGATTTTCCCAAATATAAAGGAGATGCAATTAAGAACAACAAATTTATTCCAATTAAAACCCACTAATTCCTAAGCAATTCTATTAAACAAGGTTTAAAGTCATGAGTTCTTGATATTCACTTACCAAACCCTAACCCACTTTTCCAAGTAAAGAAAGAGTAAAATGGAATAAGTTAATGTTTGCAACCACCAACAATAAATAAAGCAAAAGAAAAGATTACATATCAACGAACCATAATATATATATTCAATATTAAATACCCATTAGCATTACACTCATTTAGGATCCACAACTTAGTATTTAAAACTAGCTACTCATACTAGAATACAAAAATAAAGCAATAAATAGAGTCATAAAGCTTTTAAATGTGCAAGATTCTCTCTTCATCAGCTTCCAAATTAATGGTGTATTCAATGCCTTCAGTGTAGTCTTTTTTCAGACTTAATGCCCCACTAAAACCCTAGTAAATCTATTTATAGTGGACTAAAAGTCGGGGTCAAGATTGGACTAAAATGCCCCTGCAGAGCTCTTATGCGACTGCATAATGGTCGCTGACCATGTATGCGGTCTGCATAGTTGACAATTGCGTTGCAGATCTTCAGATCCTCAAGCCCTGATTCCACTGCCTTTCCATTGTGTGACCGACATATCAGTTATGCGACGGCATTTTCCATCGCAGAAGTTCTATGTAAGTTCTACAATTTATGCTATACGGTCATTATGCGTCTCGCATAAGTGTTATGCAACCACATAATGGATCGCACAATCTTCTCTTTAGTTGGTCTAAATAGCTGTTTCAGTTTGGGTGGTTATGCGGTCCACAAAGTAATTGTGCGATCTCATACTTGCAACATTCCTACTCTTTTGTGGGTTTTTGACTTCTTTTCCATGTATTTGGGTCTTCAAGTCTTATGCACTACAGAACACCAAAACTTTATAAGATTTAACTGCAAATGCATTGAAAGACGAACTAAAGTCTATGTAATTGGTATCAAAAGTGCTGAAATTCTACGGCACATCAATACCCCCAACTTAAACTCTTGCTTGTCCTCAAGCAACTAAAACAAATTTATCCTATCCTATACTACTTCCATTTCCGACATGTCACAATACAGCAGTGACTGTAAATGGTTTTGACTGACAGCTAAAAAGCATATAACTTCATTTATTTACCCTTCCTGGAGGACAACTATCTTTTAAGAATTCGACTAATCAATTTTGAACTTCGAGCCTCAACGAAAATGACAAAATGCTACTCACAGCTAAGTGTGCACTTGTACTCTACTTCAAAAACCTAACTTCTACTAAATCTTGCAATTCATGCGCACTCACAACAAAGAATATCCCCAACTCACACATATGTACAGGGGATGCAATCAAAACACTCTTGCACTCGAAACGAAAGCTAAATGCTACAAGTTCAGTCCATATGCTTGCCTTTATTTTAACTTGCTGCTATCTCATGAATCATTGGTTGTAGATCACTAAGGACTTTTCACGGGTTATAATGTAGGCTTTGGGACGGGTTTGATGAATATTTGGGATGTAGTGGCTATATTCACGACCCTAAAACCAACCCGGTCGAGATGGTGCCTATCATGAAACTAGGCCAGCCGACATATTCCCAAAGTAGTTCAAAATTTCTTTAAAACTTAAATAAGAACTTGTTTTTCAACTGAAATTTCCATAAAAGATATAATGTCAGAAACCAAAATGTGGAAAATAAAAGCCCGACCTCGGGTCTCAGTATGTCATGAGAAATACTACAGTTGTTCTGAAACATGACAAGACCAAAATAGTATGAATGTAGCCAAAATATACTAGAAGGAAGATAGAGAAGGAGAAAGGTGGAACTGCGATTGCCAGGTAGCTACCTCGCTATCTCCGGTGATAATTCGCGACTGGAATAGTCAACAGCCGCTACCGTGACTTGAGATACCTAGATCTACACATAAGGTGCATAGGGTAACGTGAGTACACCATCTCAGTAAGTAACAAGTCCAAACTATGGGCTGATAGGTAGTGATAAACTAAACCTCAGCAATTATAACATATATAAATTGTACAGTAAAGTAGGCATGCTGGCAATTCAATTATCCAACTCAACAGTAAACCAAATTACCAATAGGAACAATGTGAAGTATAAAGCTCAGCAAATATCTTCATGTCAATGGCAGAACTGTATGAAAATGCACTTTGTGTTCCCACTCACAAGTGCTCAACCACTCGGTACCGCGTATGGCCATCCGGCCCAGGGAAATCCATCCCGGAATATATACAACACTGACTTCAAGTCAACCGGTACCGAGGAACACGAGTAATCCATCCCCGAGGAGAAATCCATCTCCAGGTATCAATACTTTGGACAAATCCATGCCTAGGGAAATCCATCCCACCATAATATCATCCGCGCTCACTCGGTGTGTAGACTTCGGAGGGGCCTTTCAGCCCAAGTGCCATAACAAGCCAATGAAGACATAATCAATAGTCTGCTGCAGCATGCAGCCCGATCCCTTAACTGTCGTTCATATTCAGCCGCTCAGCCTCACTAAGTCATCACTCTCAAGTATCACACACACGGGCTCAAAATGCCATAAAACTAGCCCGAAACAATGATATGATGTGCCAAATTACAACAACCGAGATTGAGAAATGATATGATATGCATGAACAAGACTAAGTACCAAATATCAATGAAACTAATGAGATGACAGCAAGAAGCGACCACTCGGGTCTCAACAGTATCGGCGTGAAGCCCCAACATGGTAATTAGCATAATTTACAACTCATTAATTTAGTCACATAATCACAACACATATATTAGCAAGAGAGAGTCACTAAGCAGTGCCATTGAATGAACCGGGCCACAATTATCACGGTGCACGCCCACACGCCGGTCACTTGGCATTTGTGTCACCTCAATATTTAATCATAGACATATAGTTCGGGCTTTCGAACCCTCAAAACAAAATTTGGAAGCGTTACTTACCTCAAACCAAGACAAAACTCTAACCCGCGATGGCCTTGCCTCTTGATATATTATTAGTATATCACGATGGCTGACCCTACGCGAACGCGGAACAAACCTCGCCAATGCGTCGCCTTAAGTCCTACACCTTCGCGAACGCAAAGAACAACTTAGCTGCCCCTCTCAAAACCCCTTCGCGAACGCGAGAGCCCTCTCGCGGACGCAATGAAGGAATTCTCTGCAACAAAATACCACAAAATCTGCCAACTTTCAAAATCAAGAATTGATCCGTTAACCACCAGAAACTCACCCGAGGCCCTCGGGACCACAACCAAACATGACAACACATCCCATAACATCATTCAAACTTAGTAGCCTTCGAATCACTTAAAACAACACCAAATCAACCCCGGATTCAAGCCTAAGAATTTATGAACTTTCAAATTCCACAAACGACGTCGAAACCTATCAAATCACCTCCAAATGACCTGAAATTTTGCACACACATCAAAAATGACACTACAGACCTACTCCTTCCAGAATTCCATGCCGACCCTGATATCAAGATTTCCATTGCCGACTGGAAAATGCCAAATTTCCAATTTCGCCAATTTAAGCCTAATTATACCATAGACCTCCAAATTACATTCCTAACACGCTCCTAGGTCGAAAATCACCTAACGGAGCTATCCAAATCACCAAAATTCACATCCAATATATTCTACACATAAGTCAATATCCGGTTGACTTTTCCAACTTAAGCTTCTAAATAAGAGACTAAGTGTCTCATTCCACTCCAAGACCACTCTAAACTCGAACCAACCAACCAGATACGATGAAATACAGCTGAACAACACATAAAGAAGCATAAATGGGGGAAACGGGCTTTAACTCATGAAACTATAGGCCGAGTCATTACACTATACCCTTCTTGAACTCCACATACATTTTGCTTCTTTACTACATAGCACTTATTGACCCCGAGTTACTGACATAGAGCCACATCAAAGAAGTTCTTCAGTTTCCAAAATACTTCACTCTTTTTCTCTTCTTTTCTCTTTTTTCATAATTACTTTTCTTTTTGGAGCTTGAGTTATGTCATATATAGAAGTTTGAGGTTGTTGTTTTTTTTCTCTACACACAATACTAAAACCAATTTCCACTTTGTACCGGCAACCCAACTTAGGCTTTTAGCCTCATTCATACCCGTTCAAGGAGTGATGGGTTTAGAAGAAGGAATTATTTTACAGAAGGGGTAAAGGTTTGTAATGTGGCAGCCAATAAAATGTTAAAGGCTCAACAGGAGTAACTAGGTTAATTGATGTACTAGGGAGGTCAATTTTGTCAAAACTAGCTAGTAGTCACAAAGAAAGCCTATGATCATTTCAGCATCCAATCATTAACCTGAGAGTTGCACTAAGAAACAAACCGGGCAAGTTCTAGACATCACAAGTTAAGCATATGCATTATTTATACAAATCCTCATTCACTCACAATGCTTGAACTGTTCAACTCAATATATTTTCAGCCCTCAAGTGAATGCAAGGCAACTAAAAACTTTCATCTCAAGATATGTAAGATTCTGAATAAGCATAAATTCAAAGAGCGAGCCTCAAGTTCACAAGATAACTAACCATTACCATTTTTTATACACAAAAGAAGGAGGGTACCATTTATTTATACAATTCATTACATGCTTGAAGCTAGAATAATTAACACCAAACAAGTCAAAAAACTTCATTCTACTACCGCGGTTTTACTATTACACCCTTTGAAAAGAACTCGGCAAAGAAAAACCAAGCGGAATTCATTGCTAACTATCAATCTATACCACTAGAGTAAAGATTATGTACAATGTTCACACAAACTATGACTACCCCACCCCAACCAAGAAGAATGCATTTTCCCCAGTGCATAGAGAATGTAAAAGTGAAGATTAGGGACTTCTTGGGGCGCATTAGGCGCTCGGAGGAGCGGAAGCATCCGGGGCAGGTGTGGAGTCAACTGTTGACATTGTGGCAGCAACAGGTAGAACCTCGGACTATATGGTGGTCTCCTAGGCTGAAGAAGGAAGCTCCACCTGTTGTGAGGATAGGTCTGGGGCCTGGGAGCATCTAGCTTCTCCCAGTAAGGGCTGAGTGGTCGATGGATGTGACTTCGCGACCATGTCTGCAAGAGAATGTGCAATCGCCGTCTGCACTAATGATTTCTCTTCATCCTGTGCATCTGTAGAAGCAGCCACTTGCTTATCCTTATTGTCCTGACGACCCGCAATCTCCTCTATCAATGCATCCTCATCGGTCTCATCATCTTCAGTATCTCCCTCATTAGACTCCCCTCCCGTCTCTCCAAATCCCTCCTCTGAGGGAATGTCAATATGTGTAGCGGGAGCTGGAGCCTTTGAGGTCTCAACACCCTGTGTCTTTAGAGCTGCCATAATGTTTGTGAAATCAAACTCCAAGCCCGCAATGGAGGTGCTAGTCCCCTGCTAGCCTTCCTTCGAGAGAAAGGGGGTCAAGTCAAACTCCAAGTTCTGCATCGTCTGCAACTCTGATATTAGTTCATCACCATCTTTCATGAGCCGAGGCATATTTCCAATTTCACCTTGCTTGACCTTCTTAATATGCACTTCGAAGTGCTTTAGGAGATCCTTATAAGATTGATGTTGTTGTTGAAGAATGCTCACTGAGGCTTGGACGGGGATCAATGCTTGCCGGATGAGATTTGGGATCTTTTTTGTCAGCCGGTCTACCTTAGCATTGGCGTGCTGAAATAGCAAACCCAGCTTTGAGAGAGCTGGTAAAGGAACTTGTGGTTGTGCAGTGGTTGGCTTTGGAGTGGCTGTGGAGGTAGCTGGCGTAGGAGAGGTGTCAGGCAGTGCGGGGGCAGCAGGTGCTGCTTAGTCTGATGGATGAGGGAGTGAAATCTCTGGTTGATTGTCCGTTTCCTTGTCTACTGCATCATTGATCGGACTGATGTCAATATCTCGATGAGTACTCTCAAGTCGAACATATTTTAGGATACGAGGCACACTCACAGCTTTACATAGAGCGGTGATCAAGCATGGGAAGGGAAGTGATGTTTGTTTTTGGGAAGTGCCTGACAACCAATCCTCAAAGTATAGGTCGTTAATGGTGCCGTCGTCACATAGTACTTGGACCCCTCAAACTCGGACAAATTGCGCAAATATCCTATTCCTCTTTTGCTCAGCATTCCTCGTGGCACCATAAGAAGCTTAGAACTCCCGCACAAGTGTCTCGTTATACTCATATGGGAATTCAGTGAAGAACTCCCATTGTCTCTTCTTAATTTTCTCGATCACGTGAGGGTAGTGCTCCTTCAGACGGTTTAGACTCAGCTGCTTCTCCTCAAGAATCTTCCTCTTTGTTAGCCCTTCTTTGTACAGCTTCATGGAGCATGTGACACCAAATCTTAGATTTAGACCTCCCCAATCATCCATTGTGACTCACCCTACAGGTCAAAGAATGGCCTGAGGTCACTGTGTGCCTCCTCCTCTTCAGACTGGGAGGAGTTCTCAAAAGTGTTGCAGTTTGTCGTAGGCTATGGATGTTTGGACTGGTGTTCATGTTGGCGTAGAGTAGCAGCCGATTCCTTCAACAAGCGGGTGGTGATCGCGTTGTAATAGACTTCTTTGGTGCCATTCCTGTCACCGAAACAATGTGTGAGTGGTTGACATAGCCTATGGATCACATTGAGAGAAAACGACTGAAGCAAACAACTTGTGCGATGGGTTGTGCGATCGCATAATCACTTTGCGAACTGTAAACTCATCGCATATTTGCAACACACAGAAGGCAAGACAATTATGTGGTCGTAAAATAGGCCACATATTATGTTATGCGACCACAAAGTGGTCTCATTTTAGCTCACTAGATGAGTCCTTTAAGTGACCATGTTTGCAGCAAATATGCGGTCCGCAAAACTGGTTTGCGATCGCAAACCCCATCCCAGAGCCATTTTGCATCAGGCCATCTAGGGTTCTTCTTGCGATGACTTTGCGGACCGCACACCAATTATGTGGGCCGCAAATATCATTTTCTTCAGTTTAAACATGATCCTCTCACTCAAAATGCACACCTCACTAACAAACGCTCACCTCAATCACAAATGCTCACCTCAAATTACCCACCCAGATCCCCATATCGAAGTTTTGAGATAAAAGGGGAGTAAAAGAGTTCAAGTAATTCCTAATAATGCAACACAACCCCGAGACACACCTACTCTCAGCCAATTTACTCACTCTAATATCAATATTAATCAAAGGGAAATATGGAATCTGGGGAAAAGACTATGGAAACTCAGAAATGAGGAAGAAACATACATTACAGCCACGAGAAAGAGGGAAGAGAATCACATACCAGATGTCTGAGCAAGATAATGTGGACGAGATACGTATTCAATGCAAGTCTGATCCTCTATGTACGCGGTAAAAATTAGAAGACTTGGATTTCTCTATCAAGACAATTTCGGAAGCCTTCCTCGAGACCCCGAGGATGGAAGGCCACGATCGAGTCCTCGGCCTCAGGGCTCATCGAGGTCCGAATCAAAGGAAGCAGTGTCCGAGGCCGGGGTGAGAGAAGATTTCTCCAAAGCACAGAGCTACATCTGACGGGGCCGGTCTATCTGTAACCTACTGAGATGACGTGCGATAGGCCGTCCCATCTTTCTACTCTTGTAAATGATATATACGTATTTTACCAAGTCCCCTCGCCTATATAAGGGTGACTCACCCCACCTTGTAAGGGACTAACGTTGCTCCACTTCTCCATAAGCAATAATATCTCTCTCTATCTCTTTCTTCTAAGTTAACTGTGTTCTTCGACCCCGAGGTCGCCCTAGCATTTTATTGTTCTTCGTTTGTTCTTTGTCATTTAGCTCAAGATTGATGGTATAAAGCCTTGTATGCACATACTTATCTGTTATCCCCTTCCCGATTACCCTTGATAAGATTACCTTCGATAGGCCCGAGGTAGGCTCGAGGCCTAGCCCCGAGGTATCTACTGGCTTGTCCTAAGCCCGAGAATATCCCTAATTGGTTCGATTATCGCTTTGGCTAGCTCGATCTTTACTATTTTACTCCATGTTTAGCACTAATCACCCTTTCAAACTAGCTCGGGAATAGATCACGTATTTTTAGAATCCTATTTATAAATTTAATTGTTGTTACCATTTTTACGGTAAACACTCTTCGTGTGATTGTGTTTTTTTTTGATGTTTTCTCTTTTCTTCTTTTTGAAATTTTTATCATGTTATACATTGCTTTTGTTTGGCTGAGGGTGAGGGTGCGACTAATATGCGAAAGTTGTTAGGGTTTCATACTTGTGCATTTTGCAGCGGGCAAGTGAGTCGCATAACACATTATGCGGTCACATATGTGTTTTGCGACGGATTATTGTTCACATCGCTCAACTTTACTTTGTGACGTGTTCTGCGGTCGCATAGTTGTTATGCGAGCCACAAAAGTTAAAATCTTACCTCATTTTTGAAGACCCAAAATGCCAATTTTTCTACCTGTGTCTGCGATGACTATGCGGTTCGCAAAGTCATTATGCAAACGCATAGCTGCCGCAAATCATGGACCCTTCTTTCCTTCATTTACCCCAGCACGAGCACCCTGTTCATGTTATTTTGGATTACTTGCAGTCTAACACACACGTCAACCTTGTCAACACTATCAACTAAACCTACATAAATGAAAAACTAACAAAAGAGTGTTACCACATGATGACGTCCAAATCAACTACTAAAAAGTAGATGGACACAGTCGCATGAAATATAATTTACCCAACTTTGAGTCGGGGTCGAATCCCGATGAGAACAATTTGTAGGCGATTAAGAGTGTAAGAGAATTATCACTTGTTATGCAATGCCAAACACTTAGAATTGTTTTTAGAAAATGTTTATACCTAAATGAAAAAAATATAAACTAACCTACAAAGCAAGTAAAATGATCAATGACTACAAGTACGGATACACGGGGAATTACACTCAAGTAACGATCCAATGTATTTTACGATTTTACAAATATGAGCGAGTTTAAGTTAATTAGCCACGGGTAATAATTTTGAATTAGCTTCTTCATAGACTAACAAGAAATTGAATAATCGCTAAATCAATTACGAGATTAAGCACACCCGAATATGGCTACAAGTAGTTCAATCCTATCCCTAGGTAAAATCTATAGAATGGGGGTTAAATCGTCAAGTTCTTGTTAAATAATTATTTCCAACCCCAAATAATCTTTCCCAAAATTAATTCGAAGTTAATGGGTGAGTCCTATGATTAGCTAATCCCTTTGGAAACAATGAACAACAAGATAATTGAAGAAACAATAACTCACTTCATAAAAGATAAAAAATAATTCAATACATAAGCACTACAAGATATTTAATCCACACTTTAATTATGAATATTTCCATAAACAAGATTCAAGTGTTGAAATAAATACTACACACTTAGATATTCAATACAAAGAAAGGAAATGAAGAAATGAGTACAAATGAGTAAGAAATTCTTAACCAAAATCTTAAAATCTTCAAAACCCAAGTGTATGTGCAAAAACCCTAGCTTCCAAAATTGTTCTCTCTAGACTTAGGGACTGAAAATAAGCCAAAGATAGGCTAGGTCATGTATTTGTGGCTTTGGAATGAAGAAATGTGATTTTCGAAATTTACCCAGACCTGAAGCCCGTTGACCGCACTTGCGGAAGAATACACGCTGGTGCGGCTCCGTAAAAGAGGATAGACTACCGCAGATGCGACAACTGAAGGGAAGTTCTGTCTCCGCAGATGCGGACTTGCAAGAGCAGATGCGCAATCGCATAAGCGGTTCTTTCACCGCATATGTGATCCCGGGCTAGGTAGCTGAAATACGCAGATGCGGTCCATTTCCTTGCAGATGCGGGGTCGCTTCTGCTACCAGTCTTCTGCATGTGGAATCACATGAGATTTTTGCATTGTTTCAACCTTTTTTTTTCTCAATTCCACTTCTAATGAATTCAACTCTCTTCATGGCATCATTTACCTAAAAATCTAATGATACACACCATAAACACCCTCATATTATAATTAAAGGATATAAAAATTAAAAAAAAGAGACTAGAATGAGTGGTAAAATCACTACTCATCAACACCCCCAACTTAAAGCTCTTGCTTTTCCTCAAGCAAATCAAAACCAACAATTCAATGAGGCTCAACCATTTAAAGAACAAGTAGTATTGCTATCATTTACAAATCACATTCTCCAATTATCACCGTACTTATGCATTTGCTTGGTACTAATAATTAGGCTCATACATGTGTGTCCTAACCAAATAACTCCCTCATTTAAAAGAACTTTCAAGAAATGCAAAGGAGCTCAAAATAATCAAGTAACAACAATAAGCTTCAAGAAACAACTCAAAAGCACTAGTCCACTAGATATGCTCAATTTACTTTCGGATACATAAATGTCACCAATCCATCCTAATTCATGTGCCCTCACAAGAAAGAAAGTCCCAAAATCACCATATTTACAATAATAACACAAGGGAAAATGCACAAAGACACTCACTCTCAACAAAGAATTTCAAGGGTACAAAATATCATGCCATATGTTTGCCCTTATTTAAATTCGCCGCCTATTCAAGAAACATTCGCTTGAAGATCCCATAAGGACTTTTTAAGCTTGTAATGCACGTTTAGGGAAAGGGTTGAATATGCATTGGGGGTACAAGTGGCTATATCCTCCTTGAACACTACTCACATCTGTCTTTCTTTTTTCACTTTGCTTCTTTTTTGTCCATATAGCCCTATTGGTATCTAGTTACCATTATAGAACCACCTTAAAGTATCTCTCTAATTTTCTCAATATATATATATATATATATATAATACTTTTTATTTTTTATATATTAATATTTTCTTTTGGAGCTTGAGTAATTATATCTCAATGTACAACCTTACCAATTTCCAACTTGACACCAACATCCCAGCTTATGCTTTTAGTCTTATTCACGATATTCAAGGAGGGAAGGGTTCAAAAGAGGGAATTATTTCAAAAAAGGGTATTGGTTTGTAATGAGATGGCCAACGAAAAAGTTAAAGGCTCAAATGGGTTAAACTAGTGATAATATTTACTCAAGTAGACTTGAAAGGCTAAAGAGGCTTTTTCAAAGATCACAAAGAATGCCTAAGGTCATCCCTCCAACCAAACATAACTAACATTAGCATTGAAAGACTAACCGGGCAAGTTCTAGAGCACTATCATGCTAACTAGTGGGCAAAGAGTCACTAAAAGAGCCAAAAAGTTATTACAAAAATTATTCTTCCCCATGCAACTTTCATTTTTGATTTAAAAGCAAAATTCCAATGGGAATTTGTAATTCACATTTCACATAAAAGAGATTAATTCTATTAGTACCACATAACAAAACAAGACTAATTCCCTTAAGAAAGTCGTCACACCATCCGTCATAGAGAAAAGTTCCCCGGTTCCACACAAAAATATTCCTCGGGAATGAACCGTAGCATAAAGAACCTAAGGAAATACTACTAAAGAAACAAAATAAAATAATGAAAACTACTAAAGAAAATAATTAACAAAAACAACTAATACTAAAGGAGAAAACATAACATAAACTATAAACTACTAAAGAATAAATAACGGAAGAAAAAGAAAAATAGAACAACAAAAGTGACTAATATGCACATATATAACTACTCACAACTATGCTCGGCAAGAGCACATGATAAGCAATAACAAAATAAGCCCGGCAAGGGCACACAATATCAATACAACGGGATAAGCCCAACAAGGGCACATGTCAAGTATCAATGTATAAACAAAGTATACTCTCTAAATCCACCCTCAACTAACAACATAGCAATGTCTTCACTGCACAATATCAAAATAAAATACAAGTAGTTTGAGGGTCTTACTGAGGTCTGCATTAGACTAGTAGGCTGCGGGAAGAAGGCTCACCACTGCTGTGAAGAACTCACAGCCTCATCATCATTGGTATCATCAGCATCATCACCGACATCATTTGACATGAAAGTATACTCTTTGCTATCATCGTCGTCCGCAATTGGTATCTTCCTGTTCGGTTGCTCCCATTTGAAGATGGCCATGATGCCTCTCCACATCTTGATCAGGAAATTTCCCTTCTTCTTATTCTTCACCTTCTCCTTTTAGAAGTGTGACTGAAGATCTGCATGTGCCTTGGCCAAGTTGCGATAGGCTGTCACGAGTATACCAACAGATGCTACTATTTCTCATAAGACTCTGCCTGTTTTTTTGTGTGCATCTTAGTAGGTCTTTATGTATTCCCTGGTGAAGTACTCGGGCCTTGGCTGGGAGGATGAAGGACCACTAGGAAGCTGTGACACTAACTCACGAATGGATGCAAGCTGGGAATTTAGCATCCTAAATGGTCTCTCAGGTGCAGCTGCCTGTGAGGATGACTCCAGTCCGCCAAAAGTAGTGGTGACTGTCCCTTTCTTGCTCTTTACTGCACTACCCTCACCCGTCACTCTCAACGGATGAAAGGGTTTGGCGGTTGGAAACCAACGATCAGTACTACGCACTTCAACATCTACTCGCATGCACAACTCCGTGATCAGTGAAGGAAACATCAACCTTGCACCGTCGTTTAACAAATACTCTCTCACTCCCTTAGGATATAGTGACCAAAATTAATATGAATGCCGTTTAGAACGCATGCAATGTTCAAGGCTCTGGTGTAGGAGACATCTGAAACATTTCCATAGGGTGACACCCTATTGCAGAGGATGTAGAGCAACATTTTGGCTTCAACTGTGAAGTCGATCGACTTCAAACCCTTTCTCTTGTTGGCCCATTTTGCTCTCATGCTTGGGGGATAAAGTTTCGAGACAAGCCATTCTCTGTTGTCGCAATGATCCTTTTCTCGCACTGGCTCAAGTGGATAGTTAGGAATCCCGAGTATGTCATTAATTTGTTCAATCCCAAATCGCACTATTTTGCCTCTAATTATGAGTTGTGGGTCAACAAAGTTTGTGCGCTTAAGATTTGCATTAAACTCACGACCCACTCCTCATTGTCTTTGCACAGAGTAGGAATGAAGCATGACCATCCGGAGGCTTGGAGACGGCCATTGAATTCTGGAAGTCACTCGACCAATTTATCCTCGGAGATCCCTTTTTCAAGCATGATCTTCTTTGTGATAAGATTGTGATAATACCGGCAATGAAAATCTACAGACATGAAGTGTGAATTATCAAATGGTTCCTCAGTCTCCTCAATTTCATGATGAAGCGGAGCATTTTCATTCATGTTTGGGTCTATTTTACCTCAAATTACCTTTATAAAATAAAAACAATGTTAGTCGGGCAGTAGAATCATGTTATGCAATTTAAAACAATGCAATTAGGCCAAAGAATCAAGTTGAACGGGCCCGAGAAGCTCCAGTTGCAAAGCTGTTGGTTTTGGTAAAACTGCCCAGTTTCCGGACCTGCAGAAGAACCATCGCAGGTGCAGTTCCGCTTCTGCGGGTTTTCTTCTGCTTCCGCGATTTAGCCCAGCTTGCCAAAAATCGCACCTGCGGAACAGTCAACGCAGGTGCCAGGCCACATCTGTGGCACAATTTCCGCTTTTGCGGTGTTCATGCAAGGGTTCAAACACCCAGAAAATTTCGATTCTTTTTACCTCTATCCTAATTTTTAGAACATAATTTACACTAAAGACTGCTAATTTAGTGCACTACATGAACCTATGATTCTATTCAGACTGATTTAGTGGCACCTAGCACACAATTTTCTTTTGGACAATTTGTCAATCATACTAAGGAAAGGGAAAATTTATGTTTCTTGACAAAAATGTGGGTACTCAGATTTCCCCAAATTATTGTTCATCAGTAGCAGCACACACGCAGACACTCCCAACTATTTTCCCTCACACCTAAACAAATAGTGATTAATATGAAAATAAAAAAAATTAAATACTTGACTGTGGAATAGATAGATGAAGAAGAAGAAAAAAGAAAAGAGATGTATAAGAGAGGAGTAGATGAGAGCCAAGTTACCTGTGTGGTCTTGTGCTTGAGAATTTTGAGTATGAGCAGTTATGTGAAGAGCAGTAGCGTGTTGACACCCAATTTTTCCCTATATATTTTCAATATAAAAAATAGCTTCGAAATGATATATATATATATATATATATATATATATATATATATATATAT
>NC_031999.1:29043794-29066004 GCF_001879085.1 Nicotiana attenuata
AATTTTTGCATATTTTTACAAATTTATTTAGTATTTTTAAAGCTAAATTGCATATAATTGCAATATTAGCCTCTTTTAAGATTTAACTGCATTTATGTTCATAAAATTAGGTCTGGTAATTTTAAGTAATTAATTATGTATTATAAATCATTTTAGTACCATCAATTTATTTCCAGAAATTATTTTATTATTTTTTATAAATCAAATAGGAAAATTGGCTATTTAAATGTTAGCCCCATTTTATTTCGATTTTAGCCCAAATTGGCTTCCAATTTAACCCCAAATCAGACCCAATTACCCTGGCCCAATTGCTACTCATACCCGACCCCAACCCAATTAAATCAATCCATACCCATATCCCCACCTAGCCCGTTAATCTCAGCCGTTGATAACTTAGATCAACAACTCCCGTTCATCCTTTCCTAATTAAACCCAAAAGACCCCCCCAAACCCTCTCATTATTCACCATACGCCGCCTCTGAAATCCCTCTTCTCCCAAATCCTCTCTACAACCCCCTCCAATCCTAGCCGCCGCTACCCTAATCCACCCTAACCCATGGTCATCCAATGTCATCGGAGACATGTGCCAGCCTTCCACGGCTCCTTTCTGTTTGTCCTTATGGTTTCAAGGCCATACTATGAAGAACTCTGGTCCAGCCTCCGTTCGATTTTAGTTCATGGCCCTTCTCCGGTCATCTTTAGCTTTTCTCCGGCCAGTTATGGCCGTTCGAGTCAGGTCTTTGACTCTCCTGGTCAGAACGATAGTTTTCAAGGCTTTTCTCGCTGCTTTTGGGTTCTTCTGAAACCCTAATCTCCAATGTGCTTTCGATTTCTTTCAGACCTATGCTTGTTTTGAACTTCTAAGCATTGTCTCGAAGTTTCTTTAAAACTTTGCTTTCAGAACTCTTTATCTTCTCCGATTAGGGTTTTCCTGTTAAATAATTTCAAATCTCTTCTCTGATTTTTCAACACGTCTTGCTATGTTTGCTCGTATTGTTCTTCTATCTGAGTGTGCATGATAAAAGCCCTAATTTCTTTTGGTTGTTTGTTAGACAAATGCCTGTGTAGTTAAGTTTTGTTTGATTTGTTTGTTTATCATTTTTTAAGCATTACTATTGTTGAAAAACCCTATGTCTTTGGGTCTGAAACGGTTTGATTAGATACTTGACTCAATTTGAAGTTCCTTGTTTCAGAATCTCTTTTTCCTTTACGTGATTCCTCTAATTCTGGGTTGCTATTATCTTCAAAACTTGACTATGATTGAAACCCTAATTTTTCAAAGTGGTTTCCTTACTTGCTGCTGTGAGACCTTTACATGCTTTTGATATTCTATGTTTTCTTCACTACTGATTCAATGTGACTTGACCTACTGGACTATCGTGTTTTGAATGTTGCTATCTACTGATGTTTGTGCTACTATTGCATGCTATTTCTTTTGCCGATAGGTTTGGCCTCGCATGTATAGTGTTTCTGTACTCTATTTTTATGCTGAGATTCCCTCTTTGACTGAGCTTCATCTTTGTGACTGATTTCAAACGTTTCTTTTGTGAAAATCTGATTTTACTCGCCTCCTAAGGTTAATTGATTCCTTTCCTTGTTTTGCCTTACCGAATCCTTTCTCAAAATAAATATGTTTCTGTACTTAGACTTGATTACTTACTCAGTTGTTTTACTACTTCTTTTATGGAAACTGTCAGCTTGCCTAAAAATTAATTTCTTTTCCTTATTTTGAACCTGTCACTGCCCATTAAGCAAGTGATCCCTTAATTAAAGGCAATCACTTGTATAATTGATTCTGAATTGTGATTGTTTCCATGTTTGTAGCTTATTACTTCTCTTTTACTCGTTTTCAAAAATCTATGAATACCCTGTACTTCTCCTCTTTTTAAAACACGAACAATTTAAGTTCAGAACACACACTTACACTCAAAAAACTCTCCCTTGCTTTACTGCTACTTGTGCTACTATCTGTTTAGCCAGCTGAAAGCCAAGGCTAGACTTTGGAGTCCTGCTTACTTTTCTTTACTGCACTTTGCTTCCCTAACTGGTATGCTCTGACTAATTTTCAGCATCAACAACAACATCTTTCTCTACTGTATCTTTCATTCTTGTTTGTCTCCTGTTTGTATTTAACTAAGTTCCATTACTGAGCATGCTATACTCTACCTTTTCTGTTCTGAATTAACGCTTTTGTTAATTACTTATCATGGCTAGTGGACCTTAAATCCCCATCCCCAATATGTTTGGTATCTGTGGTTGGTTTGGGGCATGACAGCATTGAACATTGCTGTGCAAGACCCAAACTTGATCCCCCTGGGATTATAACTTCCATGTTTCCTCTAATTGTTGTGTGTTTCTGGTTGGTTTATAGGCATGCCAGCACCTCTATTGCTGTGCATGCCCAAAGCTGACCCTTGCCTATGTGCATAGGCTCCTTGCAATGAATTCCCAAACCCTGACCCCATTTGTATGATGTTCTCAACTCTGTATTTTACTAATTACTATTTCCCTACTACCTTTACCCCCCTCCTTTATCCCTTAATTTTTAAAGCTCTATTCATGCACTTCCACTACCTTCTTAGACTTAATTTTGCCCCTCTAGTGTGAGCCTTGCCTTGGGACCCATGAGCTGCCTCTAAACTTGGACACATAAGGGTTGGCCGTTCCACACTGCACTCATCTCTATCTGGTTCTATGAACCTGGGTGTAAGCACTGCCCAGGGTCCCTTGAGACCGTTAGGGAACTCTGACACACCCAGGTCTGTGAAAGGGTTTTAAACAAGTTGTATTTGAGGTGTTTTATTCCATAACTCAGAGAGAAAGTCAGAATCAGGCTTCCTATGGTTTTACCTTTCCCATTTTTATGTATTTTTCTTGATGTAATTCAGCAACTGGTCTGTAATAATTTGTAATGAACATTTGGGGTTGGCCAGTGAAAAAGGGATGGGTAATTATGCATGCTTGAGGGTAGAAAATATGCCTATAGTATCTGTGGTTTTAAATGACTCAATTCTCCACTTAGAAAGCATGCCTATAGGACCGTTTTACATCCTGCGTGTTCGATTCTACACTTGAGACACCATGCCTGTAGGGGTTCGTTTAAAATTCTGCATGTTCAACTTCACACCTAGATAACCTGCCTATAGGACTTTACTTTAATTCTGCACGTTTGTTACCACTTAGACATCATGCTCTAGGATCTAAACGGCTATAAATGAGTACCATGTTTATAATGTTCAAAAATCAGTATAACGTATAGAAATTATGTCTATAGGAATTAAAATCAGCAACACTAGATATCATGTCTATAGGAATTAAAATCGGCAACACTAGATATCATGTTTATAGGAGTTAAAACCAGCAATAATGGATACCATCATCTGCAGAATCTGAGACTAGTCTAGTTCAAAATCAGTCTATTCTGAACCAATTTTAAATAAGTTAATCCCCTATTAACACGGTTTAGCAAGCATGCCTATAGGATTTCAAACCGCTCATTTTTTAGTGCTTTGCCACATTCTGAATCAGTAATATATACCATGCTCATAGGATTCTACCCCAAACACATAGGCAAACTATAGGTAGTAATAACAAATAACCCTGAGCCCGTTTCTGTTAATTAATAATCGCTACAACCAGCAGGCAGGCCTGATTCGGACTTCTTAGAGTTGTGTAATAAATTGGTCTACTTCAACAACTTAAACTCCCTTTTTACCTAAATATTTCCAGACCCTTCTTGTTGTTTGAGTCATGCTATTCGATTGCCTTGTTTGAGGAGGTATATGTGAGCCTTCATTCTTTATGTGCTTCCCCTGTTATTGTGTTGTCCTACATGTTTTGTATGTCGCCTTAGAATTTTCACCTTTGAAACTCCAAGTAAGCCTAATACCCTTCCCTTTTAGGAAGAGTGGTCCTAAATGCCTCCGGGACTGATAGGAATAGGGCGGGTAATAACATGCAATAGTGGTCGAGACCAATCCGCGCTTTAGTACCTTAACGGGGTGGGGAGGATAGATATGGATATGATGACTGATGCGCTAATACTATGTGTTTCCCCTCTTTTAAGGAGTGATTACCAGGTATTGCATTGATGTGATCCATATTATGAATAAACCTAGGACCCCCTTCCCTTTTCTTTCTTTGTCTTTAAAATATTATGACTTCTTTTCAAAATTAGCCTTTTAATAGCTGCTCTTTCATACTTTGTTTACTTCCAAGCATTTGTGTATTAAGATCCCTTCTTATTTGAGCCTTATCTGCTTACATGTTTATTGCACCAAATTCACAAAGAATTGTCTGGCCGAGAACCACACTAGTGGATCCTGAGGGGTGCCTAACACCTTCCCCCTTAGGATAATTTCAAGCCCTTACCCTATCTCTGGTTATCAAATGTAGTTGTAGTTGAACCTTGTAGGTGTCCTAATGCACCATAAATCATTAGGTGGAGACTCTTCAAAAATACAAAACCTAGTTCTCAAAAGGAACGAGTTGTCCGGTACCCAAAAATGTCATTAACCCGATTCCGCGAGGAGGGGAGAAAAGGGGGTGCGACAGCATGGCGACTCCGCTGGGGATTTTTTTTTATGCTTTTACCTTTTCAGATTATTCTTGTGAATTTGTACCTCTCTCTATGTGCAATTTTTTGTTTGATTTCTTTAAGAATTTAATTTCTTCTTTTAAAGCAAAACTGACATGTTTCCCTTGTTTTCTTTCCCTTATTGCTTTAAATTATGAAACTGCTGTGTTTATCGCTTTCTTAATGTGCAAATACATGTCAACATGCTTTTATTTATTGCATAATCATGCTCAACATCATACTCCACTCGTGCCAAAACAAATACTATAGCAACGCTTATAATGAGTGGTTGCGCTCTTCCTATATCATTACCCCCTAAATTCGGAAAGGCATATTTGTGGTAAAACTAGTAGATCATCGGTGCAGTCGACAGTTCCGAGCCTTCCCCCTTGAGTTGTCCGCTCAAGGGTACCAGTCTAAAACCCCATAGAAACCTTAATCCATTTAAATTGTGCATGCATCATGGTCAAACCTAGCCGGAACAGTTATGTTGTCCACATAATGATCCTTTAAGATAGCCCTGTCCAAAGTCCATTGGTTTTCCTAAACCCAAACGGACATTATCACGTTCTGTGCATTTATTTGGAGAACTAAATGCTTAATGCTAATTGTTGATGTTAAATAGTCGAGTCTGGTGGAGGTAGGGTATGTCCTTTTTGTTTTTTACATAATGAGGCACAAAATCCCCAGATTCGGCATGGTTACCAACATCCACCCGAGACTGCTAAGCTGGTGGAAAGATCTTCACTCTAGTGATCAGACTCTCGTCCAAAATTATCTAGGAAATCTTCCTTCCCTCCTAGAAATTCAACCCAACAACAAGATCATAGAAGCTGCCACACTGTTTTGGGATTGTGAAAAGGCTGTGTTCCGCTTTAGGGACATTGAAATGACACCCTTGCTAGAGGAAATAAGAGGATTGGCCGGTCTGGTGTGGGAAACTCCAGGTTTGCTAATACCTGAGAACCGCAAAGGTAGGGGTTTCCTTAAAATGATGGGTTTAAAGAAGAATCCAGAATTAACATGCTTGAAGGATTCATTTATTCTTTTTGATTACTTGTATGAAAGGCATAGTCACAACAAATATTACCGTACCTACTCTAGCGAATTGGCCCTCACATCTTTGGGACACATCCACCGTAGAGTTTTCGTCTTCATGTTCTGTTTCCTGGGGCTGGTCGTGTTTCCAATGAAGAAAGCAAGGATCCACACCAGGCTAGCTATGGTAACTAAAACCCTAATGGAAGGGATTGATGGGCAGGCGTTCAGCATCGTACCCATGATTATTGTAGACATATACCGAGCTTAGGAAAAGTGTCAGCGATGAGCAAAACACTTTGAAGGTTGCAATCTATTACTCCAACTATGGCTCATGGAACATCTCCATAGAGGCGAATATTGACAAGAAATCCGGCGTAGGGACTGGGATGATCACATCGCTTTCCATCACCCAAAGCGGATGAATTACATCCCCGATATGTTTGCTCAGCCGGAGATGCTAAAGGATGGGTCAAACTGTTTTATAATTTGACGGAGGAGCAAATCCGGTGGATGTTCGAATGGTTTCTATCGGAGGAATTCATTGCCCAATCAAGAGACGCACCTTTTCTGATATTGATAGGTCTCAGGGGGACATACCATTACGTCCCGCTTCGGGTTATGAGGCAAGCTGGTAGGAAGCAGGTTATACCCAGGGTCGACAAGATGAGTCATTTTCAGGATGACTTCGAAGAGGATGATAGTCCTTACAAGTGCCAAGCACAACATATGTGGCACTGCAAGATCATAATGGGAAGAGATACCATCGAGCCAGACAGGTATCATGCTGGTTGTGCTCCTTTCTACTCGGGTTGGATGCAAGACAACCATGACGGTCTGGGATAGCCAGGGTTTGCTCAAGGCCACAAGGTTATAGATGAAAGGGCCGAGGCAAAAGTCAAATACAACCAATTACGCAAGAGAATCCGGGAGTGCAAAAGTGAGCACCGCGATTTACAAGAATCAAATCAGAAGTTAATCGAGGAATGGACGGACATGGCTGTCAGTGCCAACAAGCGACTGGGATACTTGGAGCGGGGCATAGTGGAGTTAGAAAGAAAGTTTCTTAAGAGGGTTGAAGACTGCCAAAATACTGAGGGAACCGAAGGAGGATATCTGGCTAGGGCCTACCTATTGCTGGGACATCGCGAGTTGGGGAAGCTGTTCGATGGAGCAAAGGATGCCGAATCTGGGGAGGGTCCTTCTGGGACAAAATAGATAGGAGTTTATCTTTTCGCATTATAGAATGTAATAAGGCCAATGGCCATTAGTGATTTTATTTCTTGCTTTTAGTGTCGTTTCGGGATTCTTCTACTTTTTATCAATAAAATGAAGCATTTAGCATTCTAAGTTCTCCAAATCAACTTGCCGCTAGGCCTACCTCGGGCACAAAGAGGTCCCCAAATTAGGACACGATTTACGTTCCCGCACTATGTGTTTAAATATTGAAATACTTTTTATAATCCTCACTAACTTGGTTACCTTTTTGTTTTATTTTTTATTTTGTTATTCCCCTCCCCAAAGGTTAGTTCGTGCACTCTGGCAACAACATCCTATTCCACAAGATCCAAGGGCCCTCCACCCACTCCTCCTCTTAGTCTAATCAAAAACAAGAACAAAGGCAAAATGGAAGATTTGAACAACGCCAGAAAGGATAATTCAACTGAACGGGTGGAGGTCACTAATGGTCATGGTACTCAAGTTCCTAAGGAAAATGTATCCCAGCTTGAACATAAGTTGCTGAAGTTCCAGGATGAGCTCGACCAGGTTCAGAATCTGGAAAGTTTGTCAATCTCACTCAGCACCCCAGATATCACCTTTCCCAATAATCAAAACCCTACACCACCCCAAAACATCCCGAAGCAACAAAATCATCCCGCTCCTCATAATGTTCCACCAAAGACAGAATGCAACACTGGCCATACCACAAACAACACCCCGTTGCTCCTCCCACGACTCCAAAACCCCACAAATGACCACTTCCACACCCACCGTAACACCCCCATCTACGTGGAGACCATGCCACTCTCTACCTAACCCATCTAAGGCCCACCTGAGTCTGATGATAAAGATTTGCTCATCAGGAACCTGGCTGAAGAACTTAAGAAATTGACTAGCCGGATCCAGGGCGTTGAATAAAATAAGGGAATTGAAGGGTTGAATTATGAAGATCTCTGCATACAGCCTGATGTTGAATTGCCCAAGGGGTACAAACCTCCGAAGTTGCTTGGGTTTATCGCGAGCCGCCGAGGAATAGAACTGGATCCATCGAAAGTCAAGCCATTCAAGAACTACCACCTCCAAAGAATAAGAAGGACGTGATGAGTTTCTTGGGAAGACTTAACTACATCAGTCGCTTCATAGCACAGTCCACAATCATCTGTGAGCCAATCTTTTAGATGTTGAAGAAGGACGCCGCTACCAAATGGACCGACGACTGTCAAAAGGCCTTCGACAGAATCAAGGAGTACCTGTCAACACCACCAGTCTTGGTCCTGCCTGAGACAGGTAGACCCCTATTACTCTACCTTGCAGTGTTGGACGGAGCTTTCGGTTGCGTTCTGGGGAAACATGATGAAACAGGAAGAAAGGAACAGGTCATCTATTATCTCAGCAAGAAGTTCACTCCGTATGAGGCCCGATATTCTCTTTTGGAGCGCACCTGTTGTGCTTTGACTTGGGTCGCTCAGAAGCTAAGGCATTACTTCTATGCCTATACCACATATCTCATATCAAGAAAGGATCCTTTAAAGTACATCTTTCAGAAACCCATGCCCACTGGCAAGCTAGCCAAGTGGAAAATCCTCTTGAGTGAGTTCGACATTGTCTACGTAACTTAGAAAGCTATCAAGGGACAGGCCCTGGCAGATCATTTCGCTGAGAATCCCGTTGATGGAGAACACGAACCTCTGAAAAGCTATTTTCCCGATGAAGAAGTATCATTCGTAGGAGAAGATATTGCAGAGCCCTATGATGGTTGGAGAATGTTTTTCGATGGAGCATCAAACTTCAAAGGAGTTGGCATAGGAGCTGTCTTGGTATCATAAACCAGTCAGCATTATCCACTGTCCGCCAAGCTCAGGTTTCCCTACACCAACAACATGGCAGAATATGAAACTTGCATCTTAGGGCTAAAACTGGCCATTGACATGAACATCCAAGAACTGTTAGTAATCGGAGATTCAAACTTACTTATACATCAGGTACAAGAGGAATGGGAAACTAAGAACTCCAAGATACTCCCGTATCTGCATCATGTACAGGAATTGAGAAAGAGGTTCATAAAGTCAGAATTCCGACATGTTCCCAGAATCCAGAATGAATTCGAGGATGCATTGGCTACCCTGTCATCCATGATACAACATCCCGATAAGAATTTCATTAATCCCATACCAGTGAAAATTCATAATCAGCCAGCTTACTGTGCCCATGTTAAAGAGGAAGTAGACGAAAAACCCTGGTTCAATGATATCAAGGAATATTTGGTGAAAGGAGAGTACCCGAAGCTTGCCAATCATACCTAGAAGCGTACACTTCGGAGGTTGTCTAACAATTTCTTTCACAGCGGAGGAATCATGTATAGGAGGACTCTGGATTTGGGATTATTAAGGTGTGTTGATTCAAAAGAAGCAAAGAAGCATCCAAGCTGCTAGAGGAAATTCATGTTGGGACCTGCGGTCCACATATGAATGGCTTTGTTTTAGCAAATAAGATACTCTGGGCTGGTTACTTTTGGATGACTATGGAGACAGACTGCATCCAGTACGTCCGGAAATGCCATCGCTGTCAGATTCATGCTAACATGATAAAAGTGCCGCCAAATAAGCTCAATACAATAAGCTCACCCTTGCCATTCGCCGCCTGAGGAATGGATGTTATTGGTCCAATTGAGCCCACTACTTCAAACGGACACATGTTTATCCTAGTAGCCATCGATTATTTCACCAAGTGGGTCGAAGCAGCATCCTACAGAGCAGTGACTAAGAAAGTTGTGGCAGACTTCGTCTGCGACCTATCGTTTGTCGATTCGGTATCCCAGAGTCGATCATCACTGATAATGGCTCCAATCTCAATAGTGACCTAATGGAAGGTATGTGCCAAACCTTCATAATTAGCCACAAGAATTCCATAGCCTACAGCCCTCAAATGAATGGAGCTATGGAGGCCGCCAACAAGAATATCAAGAAGATATTGAGGAAAATGATAGAAAAGCACAAACAGTGGCATGAGAAGTTATTGTTTTCTCTATTGGGGTATTGCACAACAGGCCGCACATCGACCGGGGCAACCCCCTATATGCTGGTTTATGCTACAGAAGCCGTCATTCCAGCCGAAGTAGAAATTCCTTCCTTAAGGATCATACAGGAAGCTGAGCTCGACGACGCAGAATGGGTGAAAAGTCGTTATGAGCAACTAGCTCTTATAGATGGAAAAAGGATGAACGCAATTTGCCATGGTCAACTCTATCAGAACAGAATGTCCAGAGCCTTCAACAAAAGGGTCAAGCCAAGACAGTTCACACTAGGACAACTGGTGTTAATGAAAATTTTTCCGCATCAAGATGAAGCCAATGGGAAGTTCTCTCCTAATTGGCAAGGTCCGTACATGGTTCACCGGGTTCTGACAAGAGGAGCCCTCATACTCTCAGAAATGGACGGAGAAGTTTGGCCAAAGCTGATTAATTCAGACGCAGTCAAGCGCTACTGTGTAATCTTTATGTTTTCCCTGCACGATGTAATTGAACTACGCCTGACCTGATTCCCGTTTAATAGGGGATACGTAGCCAGCCCTATGGGTTCAATCACAATTAAATAAAATTTTCATTCCCCCCCCCCCCCCACAAATTAGAAACTAGGGCATAATTTTGAGGAGGACCCTCAAAATTCCGAAGTAATTTCAGCCGAATCATCGCAAGCAACAGTCAGAAGCACTGACCCATTAAACTGGGGCAGAATTTTGAGGAGGACCCTCAAAATTCCGTAGCAAGAAAGGTCGCACTGTCTCGAACTACGTCAGAGTCGCCGGTTCATCTAAAAAAACTATTTTAATAATACATTTATGTTGTAGTTTTTCAAAATCATGCATGTTTATTATTGAAACTGCCGTGTTTAGCAATGCTACCCCAGTGGTACATAGAGTATCACCAGATCAAAGCCGAACGAGTCAAGCAAAACCAGCGGGGGATACAAACTAACCTTCCCCTTTACAAAACTCACGATTTTTCTTTGGATGCAGGCAATAAGATTATGAAATCATACTGTACACTCACAAGGTAGATCTTGTTCGAGAACATGATTCTCCGAACCATTGCACCAACCAATATTCGCTATCAGCATGCACCCATAATATTCCGTATGTTGCAACGCTCCCACTAATCACCACGCCGCAATCTTCTATCAGCTAAGAAGACTCTACTATCATTTGCTATCTTATTTCTTGCATATGGCTTCCATTCTGACTTCCGAGACTAAACGATGTCTCATCTGCATCTCTGCAGTGCATAAGGCTACCATTCTGCCTTTCGAGACTAAACGCTGTCTCCATCTGTATTTCTGTATTTCATAGGCTGAAAGATCTCCTCATACTGCATCTGCATGGCTGAAAGATCGCCTCATACTGCATCTGGATGGCTGTAAGATCGCCTCACACTGCATCTGCATGGCTGAAAGATCGCCTCATACTGCATCTGCATGGCTGAAAGATCGCCTCACACTGCATCTGCATGGCTGAAAGATCGCCACATCTGCATGGCTGAAAGATTGCCTCATACTGCATCTGCATGGCTGAAAGATTGCCTCATACTACATCTGCATGGCTGAAAGATCGCCTTGTACTGCATTTCTTCATAGGCTGAAAGAATCGCCACATACTATACCTGCACGGCTTAAAGATCGCCTCATACTGCATTGCACGGATGAACGATCGCCACATTGCATGGATGAAAGATCGTCACATTGCACGGCTGAAAGATCGACAATTTGCAAGGCTGAAAGATCGCCACATGCTACTGCATCCTTCATGGGCTAAAATATCGCCAACTCATCCAAAGGCGTCATCGTGCGGAAGCACCATCTTCATAGCCCGAGAACACCATGTCATGGCCTAAGGATCCCTTTCAATCTTTTGCATAACATTATTCAAAGGCATCATGGTTCGGAGGCATCATTTTCATAGCCTGAGAGCATCATTTCATAGACTGCGAATCCTTTATTACACGCTTCATGGACCAGGACGTCATGGTCTAAGGAGGTCATCCTAACCGTCCGAAGACAGCATGCATGGTCCGGTAGGAACTTCCATCATGTTTAAATTCATGCACGTTATACGCTTGTATTGTTTCTATTTGCAGGTAAAACCGGAATGCAACAGCCGTCCCGGCAGGAGTCCGCTCCAGTTCCCGCATCCATATCCAAACCTAACCATTCCCGCAAACCGACCGCTCACACTCGACCAACCTAAAATATTGCGTCCGTTCTTGGAAAATACCCCTCGGCATACTCCGCCGACGGATCCTGAACTACATATGGCGTGATTCCTGAAAAACACGGATATGTAGGCAGCTCAGAAGCCAGGGTGCTGCCTGAACCTCTCCCAAACCGTTTCGCTCGGTCAAAATTGGCCATCATATCTTTACCCGAAAACTCTTTCATCATTCCCGGGTAAAGAGGGGCAGCTGTTGACACTCAATTTTTCCCTATATATTATTAATATGAAAAATAGCTTCAAATTGATATATATATATATATATATATATATATATATATATATATATATGCAAGTGCTTCATTACTTTTCCTTAATTTTAAAAGATTTTTATAACCTATTTATTCTCCTATTTTTATCCACAAAATTCAGTAATTATTTCCAAAATTATCATATTTTGGTGATTAACTTATTGCACTTTTATATCTATGCTAAAATATAGCCAAGGAATTTTTTGCATATTTTTATAAATTTATTTAGTATTTTTAAAGCTAAATTACATATAATTGCAATAGTAGACTCTTTTAAGATTTAACTGCATTTATGTTCATAAAATTAGGTCTGGAAATTTTAACTAATTAATTATGTATTATAAATAATTTAGTACCATCAATTTATATCCAGAAATTAGTTTATTATTTTTTATAAATCAAATAGGTAATTTGGCTATTTAAATGTTAGCCCCATTTTATTTCGATTTTAGCCCAAATTGGCTTTAAATTTAGCCCCAAATCAGACCCAATTACCCTGGCCCAATTCCTACTCTTACCCAACCCTCAACCCAATTAAATCGACCCTTACCCGGATCCCCACCTGGCCCGTTAATCCTAGCCGTTGATCACTTAGATCAACGACTCCCGTTCCTCCTTTCCTAATTAAAACCAAAATACCCCCCAAACCCTCTCATTATTCACCATATGCCGCCTCTGGAATCCCCTCTTCTCCCAAATCCTCTCTACAACCCCCTCAAACCCTAGCCGCCGCCACCCTAATCCGCCCTAACCCATGGCCTTCCAAGGTCATCGGAGACCTGTGCCAGCCTTCCACGGCTCCTTTGTGTTTGTCCTTATGGTTTAAAGGCCAGACCATGAAGAACTCTGATCCAGTCTTCGTTCGATTTTAGTTCATGGCCCTTCTACGGTCATCTTTAGCTTTTCTCCGGCCAGCTATGGCCATTCGAGTCAGATCTTTGTCTCTCCTGGTCAGATCGATAGTTTTCAAGGCTTTTCTCGTTGCTTTTGGGTTCTTCAGAAACCCTAATCTCTAAGGTTCTTTCGATTTCTTTCAGACCTGCTTTAGACCTATGCTTGCTTTGAACTTCTAAGCATTTTCTCAAAGTTTCTTTAAAACTTTGCTTTCAAAACTCTGTATCTTCTCCGATTAGGGTTTTCCTGTTAAGTTATTTCAAATCACTTCTATCTGAGTTTACATGATAAAAGCCCTAATTTCTTTTGGCTGTTTGTTAGACGAATGCCTGTGTAGTTAAGTTTTGTTTGATTTGTTTAATTATCAATTTTTGAACATTACTATTGTTGAAAACCCCTATGTCTTTGGGTCTGAAACGGTTTGTTTAGATACTTGACTCAATTTGTAGTTCCTTGTTTCAGAATCTCTTTTCCTTTACGAGATTCCTCTGATTCTGGGTTGCTATTATCTTCAACACTTGACTATGATTGAAACCCTAATTTTTCAAAGGGGTTTCCTTACTTGCTGCTGTGAGACCTTCACATGCTTTTGATATTCTATGCTTTCTTCACTACTGATTCAATGTGACTTGACCTACTGGACTATCATGTTTCGAATGTTGCTATCTACTGAAGTTTGTGCTACCATTGCTTGCTATTTCTTTTGCCGATAGGTTTGGCCTCGCATGCATAGTGTTTGTGTACTCTATTTATATGCTGAGATTCCCTCTTTGACCGATCTTCAACCTTGTGACTGATTTTAAATTTTTCTTTTGTGAAAATCTGATTTCACTCGCCTGCTAAGATTAATTGATACCTTTCTTTGTTTTGCCTTATCGAATACTTTCTCAAAATAAATATGTTTCTGTACTTAGACTTGATTACTTACTCAATTGTTTTACTACTTCTTTTGTGGCAACTATCAGCTTGCTTACAAATTGATTTTTTTCCTTATTTTGAACATGGCACTGCCCGTTAAGCAAGTGATCCCTTAATTAAAGGAAATCACTTGTATAATTGATTTTGAATTGTGATTGTTTCCATGTTCGTAGCTTATTACTTCTCTTTTACTTGTTTTCAAAAAGTTATAAATAACATGTACTTCTTTTCTAAAAACACGAACAATTTAAGTTCAGAACACACACTTACACTAAAAAAACTCTCTCTTGCTTTACTGCTACTTGTGTTACTGTGTGTTTAGCTGGCTGAAAGCCAAGGCTAGACTTTGGAGTCCTGCTTACTTTTCTTTACTGCACCTTGCTTCTCTGACTGGTATGTTCTAACTAATTTCCAGCATCAACAAAAACATGTTTCTTTACTGTTTCTTTCATTCTTGTTTGTCTCCTGTTTGTATTTAACTAAGTTCCATTATTAAGCATGCTGTATTCTGCCTTTTCTGTTCTGAATTAATGCTTCTGTTAATAACTTATCATGGCTAGTGGACCTTAAATCCCCATCCCCTATATGTTTGGTATATGTGGTTGGTTTGCGGCATGACAGCATTGAACATTGTTGTGCATGACCAGAACATGATCCCCCTGGGATCATAACCTCCATGTTTCCTCTAGTTGTTATGTGTTTCTGGTTTGTCTATAGGCATGCCAGCACCTCTATTGCTGTACATGCCCAAAGCTGACCCCTGCCTAAGTGCATAGGCTCCTTGCAATGGATTCTCAGCCCCTGACCCCCTGTGTATGAAGTTATCAACTCTATATTTTACTAATTAATGTTTTCCTACTACCCTTTACCCCTCTCCTTTATCCCTTCGGTCTTAATGCTCTATTCATGCACTTCTACTACCTTCTTAGACTTAAGTTCTGCCCCTCTTGTGTGAGCCTTGCCTTGGGACCCATCAGCTACCTCTGAACTTGGACACATAAGGGCTGGCCCTTCCACACTGCACTCATTTCTATCTGGTTCTATAATCTGGGTGTAAGCACTGCCCGGGGTCCCTTGAGACCCATAAGGAACTCTGACACATCCAGGTCTGAGAAAGGCTTTGAAACAAGTGGTATTTGAGGCGTTTTGTTCCATAACTCAGAGAGAAAGTTAGAATCAGGCTTCCTAAGGTTGTACCTTTCCTATTTTTTATGTATTTTTCCTCATGTAATTCATCATCTGGTAGGTAATAATTTGTAATGAACATTTGGGGTTGGCTAGTGAAAAAGGGATGGGTAATTATGCATGCTCAAGAGTAGAAAACATGCCTATAGGATCTGTGGTTTCAAATGATTCAATTCTGCACTTAGAAAGCATGCCGATAGACCTATTTTACATCCTGCGTGTTCAATTCTACAGTTTAGACACCATGCCTATAGGGGTTCATTTAAAATTCTACATGTTCAACTTCACACCTAGATAACCTGCCTATAGGACTTTACTTTAAATTCTGCACGTTTGTTACCACTTCGACATCATGCTCTAGGATCTAAACGGCTATAAATTAGTACCATGTTTATAATGTTGAAATATTAGTATAACGTATAGAAATCATGTCTACGGGAATTAAAATCAACAACACTAGATATCATGTCTATAGGAATTAAAATCAGCAACACTAGATATCATGTCTATAGGAGGTAAAAGCAGCAATAATGGATACCATCATCTGCAGAATCTGAGACTAGTCTAGTTCAAAATCAATCTATTCTGAACAAGTTTTAAATAAGTTAATCCCCTATTAAACGCGGTTTAGCAAGCATGCCTATAGGATTTCAAACCGCTCATTTTTTAGTACTTTGCCACATTCTGAATCAGTAATAGATACCATGCTCATAGGATTCTACCCCAAACACTTAGGCAAACCTTAGGTAATAACAACAAATAAAGCCGAGCCCGTTTCTGTTAATTAATAATCGCTACAACCAGCAGGCAGGCCTGATTCGGACTTCATCTGAGTTGTGTAATAAATTAGTCTGCTTCAATAACTTAAACTCCCTTTTTGCCTAAATATTTCCAGACCCTGCTTATTGTTTGAGTCATGCTATTTGATTCCCTTTTTTGAGGAGGTATATGTGAGCCTTCATTGTTTATGTGCTTCCCCTGTTATTGTGCTATCCTACATGTTTTGTATGTTGCCTTTGATTTTTCACCTTTGAAACTCCAAGTCAGTCTAATACCCCTCCTTTTTAGGAATAGTAGTCCTAAATGCCTCCGGGACTGATAGGAATGGGGCGGGTAATAGCATGCAATAGTGATCGATACCAATCCGCGCTTTAGTACCTTAACGGGGTGGGGAGGGTAGATATGGATATGATGACCGGTGCGCTAATACCATGTGTAGCCCCTCTTTTGAGGAGTGATTACCGGGTATTGCATTAATGTGATCCATATTATGAATAAACTTAGGACCCCCTTCCCCTTTCTTTCTTTGTCTTTAAAATATTATGACTTCTTTTCAAAATCAACCTTTTAATAGCTGCTCTTTCATACTTTGTTTACTTCCAAGCATTTGTGTATTAAAATTCCTTTTATTTGAGCCTTATCTGCTTACATGTTAATTGCACCAAAATGACAAAGAATTGTCTGGCTGGGAACCACACTAGTGGATCCTGAGGGATTCCTAACACCTTCCACTTAGGATAATTTCAAGCCCTTACCCTATCTCTGGTTATCAAATGTAGTTGTAGTTGAACCTTGTAGGTGTCCTAATGCACCATAAATTATTAGGCGGCGACTCTTCAAAAATGCAAAACCCAGTTCCCAAAAGGAACGAGTTGTCCTATACCCAAAAATGTCATTAACCCGATTCTCCCGCCGCGAGGAGGGAAAAAAAAGGAGCGTGACATAGCGTGAGAGAGGAGAGGGAATTTTTGAGATTTAGGGTTAAAGGGCATAAAATACCTGATAGAATGAGGAATTAATTTATTAACTTGCTCGATTTTTCCGTACCTGTGGTTGAAGATGTGCTTCTGCGTAGTCGCTTCTGCGACAATATAATCGCACGTGCAGTTGGTTGAGCATCTGCACATAGAAACCCGCTTCTATGGAAGCGCACCTGCATGAATTTTCCGCAGGAGCAGTTACACCGTTGTTCAGCAGTCCAGTTCTTGGCAGCTACTGTTTTGGGTTGTTCCAACATCCTAAACTCCTTAATTCAGGTCAAAAAAATCTGAAACTTGGAAGATTTGTTAAAAATAATATTCTAAGCTAATATAAAAAGAAAATTTCAAAAATGACTAACAATTTTTAAAATGATGGGTTGCCTCCCACCAAGCGCCACATTTAACGTCGTGGCAGGACGCATATCAACTTCACCACTTTTATCGCCACATAGATGATATGAATTGGGCACCTAACTTGGAATCAAGCTTGTGACCATGAGCGGTAGGGGGGGTAAGTAGATGATCAAGCCAAGCATTAATTTCTTAATTTTGCACTTCTTGGCTTTCATGTGAGGAATGTCATTTTGCCTTCTTCTTCCCTCAAATTGAAAGATGTATTGCATTTCCTCTCCTCCACACAATCCCTCATTGACTCATGTAATTCATGTGAGTAAAGCTCACTTTCTTCCCCGTAGTCGAACTCTTCTTGACTTCTTTCCACACTCTCAAGTTGGTGGGCATAGTGAGCCTCAACTAAGATTTTCATTTGGTCTTCCAAAGTGCGGATATATTCATCATTATGAGCCAAGCCTTGTTTCAAGTTCTTGAGTGCAAAGTTGTGCTTCTCCTCATTTTCATGACTAGTCTCCAACACGAGCATCATCTTCTCATTTTAAGCATTTGAGAGTTCTTATTGGTTTTGACCAAGTGCCAATGGAGGATTTTCAGCTTCCGCATCTAAGGAAGATTCTTGGCTATCATTAACTTCCAAGTCATTTTGGACCTCTAAGGCTTCAAGTATTTCTCCCATTTGTGAATGCAACTTTTCAAGCGCCAAGTCATTTTGGAGAATATTTTCCAAAAGCTCTTCCAAGGCACTTTGCTCTTTGTTTCCTCCTTCAATTAGGCATTCTAGCATGGGCTTGAGCTCTCCATTATGACCATGCTCAATTTCTTCCACTTCCATATCCCTCTAAATTTCATCACAAAAAGTAGAATCTTCATAGCGGGGGCTTGGGGAAGGGAAGGACAAATAAGCACAATACTCCCAACGACCATTTTGACGACCACACTTATCACAAATACTCCACTGATGTGTTTGAGATTGTTTGCAAAATCCACCCCCGAGAGAATTTCATCATTTTTGCCACGAGTGTGGTCCTCCACAATAAGGACAAGGGTCATCAAAGATGAACAACTACCATCCGACGAATTTTTATTATATGATACCATTTTTCAAAATTAAGATAATAAACAAGAAACAAATTAGAAAAATAGACCAAGTAAGAAAAATAATAACACAAATATTCACAAGTTTGGACGAAAGCACATACGCTTATTTCTCAAACAACCTATATTACGCCAAATTGTTTCCCAGTAACGGAACCAAGGCGCCAATTTTCATGACGTCCAAATCCACTACTAAAAAGTTAAATGGACACGGTCGCATGTAATATAATTTACCCAACTATGAGTCGGGGTTGAATCCCAAAGAGAACAATATGTAGGCGATTAGGAATATAAGAGAATTATCACTTGTTATGCAATGCCAAACGCTTAAAATTATTCTTAGAAAATGATTATACCTAAATGCAAAAATGTAAACTAACCTAGAAAGCAAGTGAAATGATCAATGACTACAAGTATGGATATAGGGGGAATTAAACTCAAGTAATGATCCAATGTATCACGATTTTACATATATGAGCGAGTTTATATTAATTAGCCACGGATAATAATTCTATATTAGCTTCTTCCAAAGACTAACAAGACTTCCCAATTGAATTATCCCTAAATCAACTACAAGATTAAGCACACCCGCATATGGCTACAAGTCATTCAATACTATTCCTACGTAGAATCAATAAAATGAGGGTTAAAGCCTCAAGTTCTTGTTAATTAATCTTTCCCAACCCCAAATAATCTTCCCCAAAATTAATTCCAAGTTAATGGGAGAGCCCTAGGGTTAGCTAATCCCTTTGGAAACATTAAAGAACAAGAATAATTAAAGAAACAATAACTCACTTCATAAAAGATAAAAAATCATTCAATACATAAGAACAACAAGATATTTAATTCACACTTTAGTTATGAATATTTCAATAAACAAGATTCAAGTGTTGAAATAAGTACTAGACACTTAGATATTCAATACAAAGCAAGGAAATGAAGAAATGAGTAAGAAAATCTTAACCAAAATCTTCAAATCTTCAAAAACCAAGAGTATGTGCAAAAACCCTAGCTTCCAAACTTGTTCTCTCTAGTCTTAGGGACTGAAAATAAGCCAAAGATATGCCAAAGATAGGCTAGGTATTGTATTTGTGGGTTTGGAATGAAGAAAATGAGATTTTCCAAATTTACCCAAACCTGAAGCCCGTTGACCTTACATGCGGAAGAATACACGTAGGTGCGGCCCGGCAAAAGCGGATAGACTACCACAGATGTGACAACTGAAGGGAAGTTCTGTCTTCGCAGATGCGGACTTGCAAAGACAGATGCGAAACCGCAGAAGCGATTCTTTCACCCACAAATGCGATCCCAGGCTAGGTAGTTCAAATACGCAGATGCGGTCCATTTCCTCGCAGATGCGAGGTTGCTTCTGTGACCAGTCTTCTGCAGATGCATAAGCACAGGAGATATTTTAATTGTTTCAATTTTTTTTGTTGCTCAATTCCACTTCAATTGAATTCAACTCTCTTCATAGCATCACTTACCTGAAAATCTAAAAATACACACCATAAACACCCTCATATTATAATAATATGACATAAAAACTAAAGAAAAGTGACTTGAATGAGTGGTAAAATCACCACTCGTCACCACACATGGGTTGCCTCCCAAGAAGAGCTTGATTTAATGTCACAGCACAGTGATGTTGACCCTATCTGGGCTATTCAGTGGTGGGGGTTGTTGCTGGACTATCTTTTGTCAATCTTCAAAACTTCACTTGTTCTTGGGCCGACAAATTTCCCCTTTTTGATGATGACAAACTCTGTGCTTTTTTACTGATTTGGAACCTATAAGAACTCAACCTAACCGTCAACTTTAGAAAATTCACTTATCATCAAGGACCGGGTTAATTAGGGTATAAATATAACTTATTGCAGGATGTGTAAAGTACAATGTCTCTTCCCCCTTTTGGCATCATCGAAAAGTTGCATACAAAGTGTGATTTCCAGATTTTAATAAGCACTCATGGCCACTGGGCCAACTACAAGTGCAATCATGGTGTAATCATCAGTAATCAAACAAACATATTTACACTACCAAGGACAAATTAATCATTGAACAAGAGAAAATAATAGTTATCATTGATAGAGATATGTTTCAACCTACAATCCACAAAAAGAAAGAAAAACATTCAAACCATGAGCAAAAACAAAAAGATAGAAAAATCCCCGATCTGCGTCACTGAGGTACTAGGCAAGTTCAGGAGACATGAGCTAGGAGTCCTAAGGCTTGGAGGAACTAGAGGGTTGGGTTTGGGTTTGGAGAAGATTCAGCATGTTCTGAAGAATTCCATCATTCTTCTCCTTTTCTTTGGCAAGCTGAGACCTGAGACCATCCCTCTTAGTCTCCACTTCAACCACACGAGCCTTGAACCTAGCTATTTCAGCATCCTTGGTTGCCTATTCCTGAACCAAAGCCCTAACTTTGCTATTGATAGGTGTCTTCTTGGATGAACCAGGTTCATTTGGGATTGCATTCACTGGATAGTCACTAGCAAGAAGAGTGTTGATGCCAAAGTATTCCTTGCTCGAGGCCATATCCCATTTCTTCAGAGGTACATTTAGCCTGTCCAGAACTGTGGTTAGAGTGAAGCCATATGGAGTAGCATGAGCCTTGTAGCCATTTATGACCCTGTCTAGCAGCTTGATAATGAAGGCATGCCAGTTGATTTGCTTTCCTCTCTCAAGGCACTCCATTAGAACCAGGTCCATGTAGTTAGCAGTGTGCCTTCTCTCCTGTCTGGACAATAAGCACTTGTTGACAAATTCAAACACAACTTTGTGCTCAGGCCTCATTTCACTTTTCTGCACAGCCCTGGCTTCATTCACATCTTCTGAATCACAAAACGTCCTGGTGATCTCAAGAGCAGTAGGGAGGGAGTCCAGGCATGGCCACCTTTGCCTTGTATAGTCATCAAACCCTTCAGAGAGTATGTCCAGAATTTCTCCCAGTTGCTTTGCATCAAACTGCACTTGGACTCCTTTCACCAGGCTATTAACAACACCTTCCTTTACAGCAGCATTTGCCATAAATTCAATCAGCTCATTTCTGGCTAGCCTACCACTCTACTTCATGATAACAAATTCGCAGCAAAAGGAATGAATCTATCATATATACCACCGGTGATACAGGATGGAGAAGTGGTAGTGCAATTATTGGACGAGGACATAGTTGAGGAAAATCAGAAGTGGAATCGAGCAATAATCATGTATGTAGTTGGAAATACCCTAACTATTGGGGCAATTGAGCGATTCATAGCTGGATAGTGGAGTAAAATCAGAAAACCAAAGGTACTCATCTATAACGATGGCTACTTTATAATTCTGATGAACAGTTGTGAAGATAGGGATGATGTGTTAATGAATGGACCGTATACTATAAAAAGCAGACCAATTATACTTAGACCATGGACTGAGGGCTTTGATTTCAATGAGGAAGTGCTGAAAACCATTCCTCTATGGGTCAAATTCCCAAAGCTTCCATTGAACTACCGGAGTAATCAGGCTTTAAGCAAAAACTGGGAGTGGTTTGGGCAAACCCCCGTATATGCTGATGCGTGCACCACAATGGCTGACAGGATTTCATATGCTAGGGTATTGATTGAATGGACATCTATAGGACATTACCGGGGATCGAATCAAAACTACTATGATCCC
>NC_031999.1:29068028-29090446 GCF_001879085.1 Nicotiana attenuata
AAGTTAAGCTCACCCATCATACTCATTTCAAACTCACTCCCCATTAATTTTGCAAAATCCTTGCTTAGTTTATCAGTGGTGGCCCCAAAGATTATGTCATCAACATATATTTGTACCACAAGGAGATCCTTACCTTTTTCCCTTAAGAATAGGGTACTGGCAATTTTACCTATTTTATAGCCATGTTCAAGTAGGAATTTGGAAAATCGTTCATACCATGCTCTAGGAGCCTGCTTGAGTCCATAGAGAGCCTTGTCTAATTTGTACACATGCTCAGGACAATCTTTGCTCTCAAACCCTGGAGGTTGTTTCACAAACACTTCTTCTTTTAGGTAGCCATTCAGGAAGGCACTTTTGACATCCATCTGATGGAGAGTGAATTCCATGTGTGCTGCAAAGGCTATGAGGAGTCTTATTGCCTTTAGTCTTGCAACTGAAGCAAAAGTCTCATCATAATCTATACCCTCCTCTTGGCTGTAAACTTGGACCATCAGACTTGCCTTGTTTCTTGTAACTGTTCCATCTTCATCAAGTTTGTTTCTGAAGACCCATTTTGTGCAAATAACTGATCTCTCCTTGGGTCTTGGAACTAGATGCCAAACTTGACTTCTTTCGAACTGATTGAGTTCATCTTGCATTGCATTCACCCAATCTGCATCCTGCAAAGCCTTAACAACATTTTAGGTTCAATAATAGATAGGAAAGCATCAAAAGCACAGAGATTCTTTTCGCTGTGATCTAGTTTTGACTCCAGATGTTGGATCAGTGATTATGTTCTCAATAGGATGAGACCTTTGATACTTGTGAGGTTTCACCGGCAACTGATTTCTACTAGATGTTTCTCCCGTGTTCTTTTGCTGAGGAACAGGGTCATGAGGAGGTTCTTTAAGGGAATTAGTTTCAATTCCTCTTTGATTAGTTCCCCCTGTCAGGTTGCCCTGGATGGAAGAACCTGTTCCATCACCTGTTCCTTCTTTTGATGCCACTTTAACTTGTGCTGAGACTTCAGTCAAGTCCATTACCAGTCAAATGGCTTCATCTTCATGTTCCATTCTCTCAAAAAGAATGTTAGTTTCATCAAACACAACATACACACTTTCTTCTACACACAAAGTTCGTTTATTGAACACTTTATATGCTTTGCTATGTGAAGAATATCCAAAGAATACTCCCTCATCACTTATGGGATCAAACTTACCTAGTGAGTCTTTTCCATTATTATGCACAAAGCACTTGCATCCAAATGCCCTAAGATGGGATATATTTTGTTTTCTCCCTCTAAGTAACTTATAGGGAGTCTTCTCTACAAGAGGTCTAGTCATGCATCTATTGATAATGTAACATGCAGTATATACAGCCTTTGCCCAGAAGCTGTGAGGCAGTTTACTAGAAAGAAGCATTGTCCTAGCCATGTGTTCAAGAGTCCTGTTCTTTCTTTCAACTACTCCATTTTGTTGAGGAGTCCTAGGGGCAGAGAAATTATGATCTATACCATGCTCATCACATAATCAGCAAACTTAACATTTTCAAATTCAGTTCCATGATCTGACCTAATGGATGCAAGTTGATTACCTAGTTGTTTCTGTGTTTTTCTAACAAAAGTAGTAAACATGTCAAATGCTTCATCGTTAGATGTTAAAAATAGTACCCCGGTAAATCTAGAATAGTCATCCACAAGCACCATCACATATTTCTTTCCACCTCTGCTCAAGGTTCTCATTGGACCACAGAGATCCATATGGACCAGTTCCAACGTCTTAGTTGTGCTTACCATTTTCTTGCTTCTGAAGGATGATCTTACATGCTTCCCCCTTGCACATGCCTCACAAACTTTGTCTTCCTTGAACTTGATGTTAGTTAGCCCTATCACCAAGTCCTTAGAGACTAATTTGTTTAGCTGATTCAGACTAGCATGACCAAGCCTTTTGTGCCACAGGAGGGGATCATTATCCAACACACTTAGGCATGTGAGTTTATTTTCTAACAGAGTAGACAAATCTACAATGTAAATATTGTTAACTCTTTTTCCCTCCAAAACAATCTTGCTAGTGGTAAGGTTAATCACAAAGCATTTGGTAGAGGTGAATGTTACAAGTTTACCTCTGTCACACAGTTGTGACACACTGATCAGGCTGTATTTCAAGCAATCTATTAAGTAGACATTCTCAATGGAGTGTGAGTCTGTCTTACCTACCTTTCCAACCCCAATAATCTCACCTTTCTTCCCACTACCAAAGGAGACATTACCTCCCTTTAAGTCCTCAAGTGAAAGGAACTGGTTCTTGCTTCCAATCATATGTTTTGAGCAGCCACTATCCATGTACCATATTTGGCTACTTTTCTTCACTTGGACATGCAAAAAAAATGGGTTAGTCATAGGAACCCAAACTAGTTTGGGTCCCTTTCAATAGGCAAAGGGGTAAATCAAATTCCTTTTATCCCACCCAAGCAACCTATTTTTTTTTTGAAAAAAAGCTTTGTTCTTTTGACTGGCCTTTTCTTTTGCATTACATTCATTTTTGTAATGGCTAGTCTTCCCACAGTGTGTGCAGATTTTGTTCTCAGGAAGAGTGAGGTACTTGCTTTTAGGATCTCACTTAGGTGCTTGAGCTCCATAGCCAAGTCCTCTTTTGTTGCTACTGTAATGTTCTTGTAGCCAGGAAAGTGCATCAGAAGCCTTGTTCAAGAACAAGTTCTGTCTAGTTCATGTTTTACCTTCACTAGATCTTCTTTTAAGACTTTTATCTGCTCATCCTTTCTGTACAACTCATCCTTCATTCTTCCTAAGTTTTCTTCTAGGGTGAGTTGAGTGTGATCAGCTTTCTTTTTACCTGTTCCTAGTTTTAGTTTTAAGTTCTCAAACCTAAGTTCTAGGACACTGGTGTCAAGTTCAAGAACCTGGTTCTTTAACTCAGCATTTTTACTATCACTCTCATTAGCCCTAGATTCTGGATTTTTGCACTTGGCTTTTAGGATCACACATTCCCTAGACAGATCTTCCTTCTCATTGTTAATTATCTCTGACTCCTCAATGAAGTCTAGCAATAGTTCAGTCAACCTTTCTTTAGAAAGGAATTTAATCTTGTCTTTGAGATGAAGGACACTTACCTCTTGTTCATCATCTGATTCTCCGATGGCCATAAGTGCTTGTTCATCTCCAGATTCATCTTCTGAGTCCTCATATGATATTTCTTCCCAAGCAGCAACCATAGGCTTTGTTGATCCTTTGTTCCTTTTGGGTTGGACCTGTTCCTTCTTCCTGTTCCTTCGTTCATCCCTTTCCTTCTTCTATTCAAATTCCTATTGAGGATAGTTCTTGATCATTTGATCAGTCTTACCACATTTGCAGCAACCCTCGTTGGTTTGTTTCTCAGGAACCCTTGGTTTGTTGAAGGTTGTACCTCTTGAAGAACCCTTTCCTCTCATCAGGTACTTTTTGAAATCTCTTGTGATCATGGCCATTTCATCATCCTCCAGATCTGAACCTTCAACTATTCTGAGAGCAAGACTTCTTTCCTTCTTGGGTGCATCTATTTTCATGGTTTGCCTTCTCAGTTCATAGGTAGTGAGGTTCCAATCAGTTCATCCATATTGAGTAGCAATGTTCTTTGATTCCTAAATAGCAGTGATTTTGCTTTCCCATGTCACTGGAAAGAGTCTTGTCAAGATTTTCTCAACCTTGTCTTCTTCAAGGATAACTCTCTCAAGAGATTTAAGTTCATTTGTTAGTGTTGTGAACCTTGTGTACATCTCCTTGATAGATTCTCCTTCCTTCATACTAAAATTCTCATATTGTGAATAAAGTAGTGTTCCTCTTGATCTCTTTACTTGAGGAGTTCCTTCATGAGGCATTTGTAAAGTGTCCCATATTTCCTTTGCAGTTGTACAACTTTGAATTCTCCTGTACTCGTCTGGACCCAGTCCACACACAAGCCATTTCTTGGCCTTGGCATTTGTCTCCCATTTTTTCAAATCTTCAGTAGTACAGTCAGCTCTTGTCTTTGGTACGTCCACTCCTTCAGCATTCTTCTTTTTAGTTGCTGGAGGACCATCAGTGACTATGTCCCAGAGTTCATAGTCTTCTCCTATGATGTGATCTCTCATCCTGTTCTTCCGCCAAGAATAGTACTGACCATTAAAGAGTGGTGGCCTAGCAGTGGATTGCCCTTCCCAGTTTCCAGGTGGTGCACTCATTTTGATCTTTTCCTAAGGTGTTTGCCTCTTCAAGGATAACTCGCTCTGATACCAATTGATGTTTTAAGCGTCAATACCACACAAGAGGGGGGTGATTCATGTGGTACCCAATTTTCGCTTAACTACTCTATAGAAGAACCTGGTTCTTCTAGGTGTTCCAACTACTACTATTTGCGGAATAATAAATACTGAAAATAAAGAACAAAGAGATTTTTACGTGGAAAACACCTGGCTCAAAAGGTGAAATAAACACGACCTACTACTTAGTACGATTTTCCCAAACTTTCACTAAAATCACTGAGCCAAAACAGCATTTACAAAACTCTTTGTAAACCTAAGGATTAACTCCAATCCCGTTGTATCACACAACCTCAACTTCAAGTTAGCTATAACTTGAACACTCTAAGTACCTAATACAATTGGTTCTATGAAAGCTGAAAGGTACACTTTTAAACCACCTACTACAATTGAACTAGAATAAAAGATAGACACAATGTAACCGGTTCTTCTATCTCGTTCAAGTAGCTTCAGGAGTGCACACTTAAATCACACATAAATTGCTTGCAAAATCACCTTGCTCTTTTGCTCTCAATTTAGTTTAACATCTGCGTATGTGCAATACCTGTATAAGAGAACAATACTGTCATTTAATAGGTAGTACTCAGAGTTTGATTGGGACTCAATTGCTGCTCTTCTATCGTAGAAGAGTTCATGATGATCTCAACCTCTAACACTATCTTTATCCTGGATTGTGTTCTCTTCGTATAAGGAGACTTTCTCCCCTTATCTAATATGCAACCTTTTCGATCAGATCAGGAGATATTGCTGCTTGATCAGTAGACCTTATCTCCTTCATGTGCATCTCACATGTATAGATTGATCATGACTGTGCTTCACAAGATAGACCTGGTCCATGACTGAGTTCTTTTGTCAATCTTCAAAACATCACTTGTTCTTGGGCCAACACTGCAATATTTAAAAAAATAATATAAAGGCTAACTTCCCTTTCGTCCTGAAATGGGGTTTTTTTGGCTTCCTGTTAATCGCCTTGTTGTATGCTTCTATCGGTGTGTAAGGTTTCGTCGACCTGTTGTGCGTCTTGCAAAACCGCGTCCGCTGGAATTGGTATAGGTGCATTATCGAGGTTCTGTGGCGGCGCGCCAACAATTGGAACAGCCACACCGTTTTCTCCGTGATTTTCGAGGTTGTTGTTCTCAACTCCGTTCACTGAGCCAGACATTTTGACCTCAAATCGAAGATCTTGGACAAGAAAAATTGTGAAAGATAACTTGCGTTGTGTAATGAAACTAGCTAGAAAATAATCACTATTATTTTTAGCCCCACGGTGGGCGCCAAACTGTTTATCATGAAAATGGTAATAAAAATTAAATTTGTTGATGGGACTCTAAAAATACGTGATCTATTGATATGCTAGTTGTAATGTAGTTGATGCTATGTGTGTGAAGTTTAAAAACGAGACGCGATCTAAAATATAGTTATACTCGAACCGATGGGTTAGTCGTTCGAGGCCTCGAGGTAATCGATTTGGGGCCTCGAGGTCGATTCTGAGCCCGAGCTATTAGGGGTAGTCGGGGGAGGGCTAACAGTCGTGATATAATTAAAGGAGGCTCTTTATGACCAATGATAAGCAATAAATGAAGAACAAGTATGAAGATAATAAATGAGAGCAACAATATCGAGATAGTGTATTAGAGAGAAAAAAGAGAGAGAGTTATCATATATCTCGTGTAGAATAGTTGGAGCAACATCAGTCCCTTTTGTCCCTTTACAAAATAGTAAAGATCCCCTTTATATACAGGGGAAACCTGACATAGTACAAAAGCATTAATGGTAAAGATATGGAGATGGGACAGCTAGATGCGATACCCTGATCTGAGTTTAGGGTAGGCCGGCTAGACCTTGTCAGACTTAGTCGCGTGTCTTGGGAACTCCCACTTTTACTCTAGCCTCGACCAATATTCTCTTCAGGCCGGGGGTCGATGAGCTCCGAGGAAGAATACTCAAGCGCATCCTTGCAGCCTCGAGGCTTCGAGGTAATCTTCCGAAATACCTTAATGACGGGAAATCGGACCCTTCGATTCTACCGTATACAAACGAGCCAGACTATTTGGACATGAGTTTGCCAAGAAATAACATGAGTCTTGAGTTGAAGAGTAAGACCAAGTCACCGGAATTGAATTCCCACTTCAAGATCTTCTTGTGGAAAACTTCATTCTCTCCTTATACATGGCTGCACTCTCATAGGCATGGAGGCAGAATTCTTCCATCTCATTGAGTTGTTTCATTGTCAGGTTAGCAGCTTCGGCCCAGTCAAGATTCAACTTTTTCAGAGCCCACATGGCTTTGTGTACAAGCTCCACTGGCAAGTGACACGCCTTACCAAAAACCAACCGGTACGGTGAGGTACCAATGGGAGTCTTAAATGCTGCGCGATATTCCCACAACGCGTCATCTAGCTTCCTTGACCAGTCAGTACTATTTGCATTGATAGTTTTTACTAGGATGTTTTTGATTTCCCTGTTAGAGACTTCAACATGACCACTCGATTGAGGATGATAAGGTGTGGCCACCTTCTGCTTTACGCCATACTTTTCAAGCAACTCGGTGAAAGCCTTGTTGCAAATGTGACAACCACCATCACTAAGGATGGTCGTGGGAGTACCGTACGACGTGAATATGTTCTTCTTCAAGAATGCAGTCACACTTCTTGCTTCATTGTTGGGCAAGGCGCTTGTCTCGACCCATTTGGAGATGTAGTCCACAGCCACCAAGATATATGTCATGCCATAAGAGCTCACCAAAGGGCCCATGAAGTCTATCCTCCACACATCAAAGATCTCGACCTCCATTAAAAAATTCATAGGCATCTCATTTCTTTTAGATATTGACCCTTGTCTTTGAAATTGATCACATGCCTTGACCATTTGATTTGCGTCTTGGTAGATTGATGGCCAATAGTATCCACATTCAAGCACTTTTGTAGCCATCCGGTTTCCTCAATGATGCCCCCCAGTCAGGGAATCATGGCATGCCTTGAGAATTGGCATTACCTCATCATCCGGAACACCCCGCTGAATGATGTTGTCGGCACAAATTCGGAACAAAAAGGGTTCCTACCAATAGCATTCCTACATTACCGCAAGAACTTTTTCTTTTGATAATTCTCCAATCCATCGAGAACAAGGTCACTAATAAAATTTAGCGATGTCGGCATACCAAGGAGCGCATGTGCTAGACAATGCCAATATGTGCTCATCTTGAAAGGCATCATTGATTTCAAGGTCTTCTTTTGGTTCCCCTGCCTCTTCAAGCCTAGATAGGTGATCCGCAACTTGATTTTTAGTCCCTTTCCGATCCTTGGTTTCAAAGTCAAACTCTTGCAACAAAAGGACCCACTGAATCAATCTTGGTTTGGCATCCTTCTTCGTCATAAGATAGCGAAGAGCAGCATGATCGGTGCAAACTATCATTTTGGACCCCAACTAATAAGCCCGAAACTTTTCAAAAGCCTAGACAATGGCGAGAAATGATTTCGATCTTTGCCCGATCAACCTCTATGCCTTGTTTGGACATTTTGTGGCCCAAAATAATGCCCTCGTCCACCATGAAGTGGCATTTTTCCCAGTTTAGCACAAGGTTTGTTTCTTTACATCTTTTAGCACTTGTCTATGTTTTTCAAGACAATGCTCGAAGGAATAACCCACTACAAAGATGTCATCTATAAGCACCTCTAAGAAATCTTCCACCATGTCCGAGAAGATAGACATCATGCAACGTTGGAAAGTAGCTGGGGTGTTGCATAGCCCAAATGGCATACGACGAAAGGCAAAAGTCCCATATAGGCATGTGAATATTGTCTTCTATTCATCTTCCAAGGCGATATTGATTTTGTTATAGCCAGAGTATCCATCCAAGAAGCAATAGAATGACCTTCCCCCCAGCCGATCAAGTATTTGATCAATAAAAGGCATAGGTAAATGGTCCTTGCAAGTAGCTCTGTTTAGCTTCCGGTAATCCATGCTAACTCTCCACCCAGTCACTGTTCTCGTTGGGATGAGCTCACTTTTGTCATTTTTAATCACTGTCATGCCTCCTTTCTTTGACATACATTGCACCGGACTCACCCAAGAACTATCGGCAATGGGGTAGACCACCCCAATATCTAGCCATTTGATGATTTCTTTCATTACCACCTCTTGCATGGAAGGGTGTAACATTTTTTATGCTCTACACTTGGTTAGATTACTTGATCCAACGGTATCTTATGCTCACAAATTTCGGTGGGAATCCCTTGGATGTTTGCTATTGTCCATCCAGTGGCTTTCCTGTGCTCCCTCAAGACATTCAACAGTTGTTCTACCTGCAAATCATTCAACAAAGAAGAGACGATTACCGGTAGAGTGTCATTAGAGCAAAGAAATTCATAATTCATATGCAGTGGAAGCGGCTTGAGCTCAAGTTGTGGCGGCTCCATAATATAAGGCTTGGCGGGAGGAGTGACTCTATTCTCTAAGTCAAGAGAAAGTTTCTTTGGTGCATAAGTGTAGGACCCAAGTCCTCCTAATGCATTCACTGATTCCATGTACCCCCCATGTATTCACCATCAAAATTTACAAAAATAGCTGTCAACGCCTCACCAAAGCATTGTTATTCAATCTTCATCTCGATTGCATCTTCTACCATATCAACAACGTCAATTACTGAGATGTTTTCATATGCATGTAGCAACTTCATACCCTTACTCGCTTCAAAGGTAACCTCTTTGTCATGAACTCGGAACTTGATTTCATTTCGTTGCAAATCCATAAGTACTCTTCTGGTAGCAAGAAATCGTCTTCCCAAGATGATAGGGATTTCTTTGACAACAACACGATAGAGGATCACAAAGTCGGCGGGGAGCAGGAACTTTCCCACTTTCACAAGAACATCATCAACCATCCCTATCGGTCTCTTTATTGAACGATCAGCCATTTGCAACCTCATACTTGTAGTCCTCGGCATACCTGACACCGTTTGCTTGTAAATAGCAAGAGGCATTAAATTTATGCTAGCCCCATTATCACAAAGATCTCTTGCAAAATCTTGTACCCCAATAGTGCATGGAATGGTAAAAGCTCCCGGATCTTTATTCTTTTGTATGATGGTTGTGGCAATAATGGAACTAACCCGGTGAGTCACACTCACCATATCATTCGTGGTGCTTTTGTTCTTGGTAAGCAAGTCTTTCAAATACTTAGAAAAACCCGGCATCTCTTGAATAGCTTACACAAATGGAATATTCATTGATAATTTCTAGAGAATTTCATAGAACTTAATGAGTTTGCTATCATCAACCTTCCTAGCAAGCCTTTGAGGAAAAGGAGGAGGAGGTCTAGGAAGTGGTGCTGGAGTTTTTGGTGCCTCTTTCACCTTTTCATTAACCTCTTCTCGGTTCACTTCTTTAATTTTTACCTCTTCTGGGACTTTTTCAGCTTCAACAACAACTGGCACTCAACTCGTGCCTCAACTTCTTGTTCAAAATATTCCACGTCGACCACTTGCTCATTCTCTCCTTGAAATATTTTCCCACCGCGAGTTGTGATACAATAAGAAGTTGGACTGCTCCCACTACCTTTTGGGTTTGCAATTGTGTCACTTGGGAGTGTGCCCTTTTGCTTCGGATTCTGCTCTCTTGAGAGATCTCTCATTTGCATATCCAGCTTTTGAATAGATGTGGTATGAGAACCGACAAGCTCGGTCATATTCTTCATTGAAGTGTCGGACCTATCTTGATTTTGCAATACTCATTCAATTATGTTTTCCAACTTGGATTCACTTGAAGAACCTTCCTTCCAATGCGGAGAGTTGGAATATTGCCCCTTCGGTACATAGGGGTTTGAACTCTGATTTGAAAAGTTGTGGTTGTTGTTACTCCAATTCCCTTGATTTGAACTACCTTGGACATTTTGCCCGTTGGTTTCCTTGCCCTTATGGGTTAGGCCTCCATTGGTTTTATTTTGCTAAACCTTGTTTTGGTTGCCTTTGATAACCTCCTAATGAGTTGTTGACATAATTTTCTTCCTCGTAATCCACATTTGATGTGGGTTGGACATCTTCCACCACATTCACCTTTTTTGTTTGGCTTTTAGTGAACATATTTTTCAACACATTGACGTTGATGGAAAACCCGACAATTACTTGATCTCGTTCTTGGTTTTCGTAAATCATGTTGGTCAAGGAAGGAGTACCATATGCAATTCCACCCGTGGTGTCCTCTAAGTGCCAAGCTTGGTTATGTTTTGCCATTTTGTCAAGGATTTGTGTCATCCTCGCAAATGTTTTATCCATAAAAGATCCATCAGCTGCATTTTGGCTATAGATTGATTCATAACATCCAAGACCATGTAGAATTTCTCCAACAAGATAGATTCTAGTAAAACCTGACTCGGCGATCTCACTAAATATATCTTGAATCGATCCATGCCTCATGTAGGTGTTCTCCCGATAATTGCTTGAAACAGAAAATGTTATCTCAGAGCATAGATTTCTTGCATTGCGGGAACCATTTAGCTATGAAAGCTCGGATGAATTGAGGCCAAGAATGAATTGAATTTGTTGGTAGATTTTGGATCCATTTCCTTGCCTCTCCATCCAGTGAGTACTTGAACACCCTCAATCTTAGGGCATCATCTGAGACGTTGTTCTACTTGTGCATCGCACATACACCCAACAAGTTTCTGAGATGTTGTGTCGGATCATCATCAGTGGAATTTCTGAAAACCCCTCTACTTTGAGCATTAGGATTAAATCGTGTTCCACCTTGAAAGTGGCAACATCAACTCTTCGAGGTACAATAACATTTGTATCCTAAATGTACTCATCTATGTCCGCAAAATGATTATCTTCTTTGTCATACTTGGCCATGTTTTCCTATCAACACCAAGCAAATCAAGAAAAGTGTGATGGAATAGGCTTTAAATAAATAGTGTAAGGCGGTCGGTGTCAAATATAGTAACCCAACAAGGTTGGAGTCGAATCCCACATGGAGTAGGTGCGAAAAGGTTACTTGAGTAGTGTAAACTTGTCTTAAGTCGTAATTCTACTCCTTTAACTTATCAAGAGAATGATATAATTGTGATTTAACAAGATTACTATTCTGTTGTGAGAATGTGATTAATTTGATTAAGGAAACCATGGTTGTGTCCCCGTCAAAGAAATGTAATGCTATCATTGTTAGTATGATATATTTCTAATGGAAGGTCCTTTGATATGCAAACGGTTTCTAAATGACTACCCAATAGTTTCCAACGGTTGGGTAGCATTTTCTCTTTATGATTTTCCCAAATATAAAAGAGTTGCAATTAAGAACAACCAATATATGCCAAGTAAAATCCACTTATTCTTAAGTAAATCCATTAAACAAGGTTTAATGTCTTGAGTTCTTTATATTCACTTCTACCAAACCCCAACCCACTTTCTCAAGGAAAGAAAGAGTAAAGTGGAATAAGTTAATGTTTGCAACCACCAACAATAAAAAAAGCACAAGAAATGAATAAATATCAACCAACCGTTATATATATATATATATATATATATATATATATATATATATATATATCCAATGTTAAACACCCATTAATATTACACCCATTTAGGGTCCACAACCTTAGTATTTAAAACTAGCTACTCATACTAGAATACAAAAACAAAGCAATAAATTGAGTCATAAAGCTTACAAAAGTGCATGATTTTCTCTTCACGAGCTTCCAAATTTATGATGTATTCAATGCCATCAATATAGTCCCCTTTTCAGACTAAATGCCCCACAAAATCTTAGTAAATCTATTTATAGTAGACCAAAAGTCGGGGTCAAGATTGGACAAAAATGCCCCTACAGAGATCTTATGCGATCGCATAATAGTCGCAGACCATGTAAGCGGTCCGTATAGTTGACAATTGCATCGCAGAACTTCATATCCTCAAGCCCAGATTCCACCACATTTTCATTTTGTGGTCCGCATATCAATTATGTGACCACATTTTCCATCACAGAAGTGCTACACAGGTTCTTCAATTTCAGTTATGCGGCTCGCAGAAGTTTTATGTGAACTCATAATGGATCACACAATCTTCTCTTATGTTGGTCAAAACAGTTGCTTCAGTTTGCGGTGGCTATGTGATCTGCATAGTACTTTTGCGGTCACATACATGCAGCATTCCTACTCTTTTGTGGCTTTTTGACTTCTTTTCGATGTGTATGGGTTTTCAAGTCTTATGCACTACTAAACACCCAAAATTTATAAGATTTAACTACAAATGCATTGAAAGATGAACTAAAGTCTATGTAGTTGGTACCAACAGTGCCAAAATTCTACGGCACATCACCCGCAGGCTGATTCTGTCATCTTCACCACCACATGTGCTTTGAGCGGCTAATCGAGCATCCCCACGGGCGCCGCCTTCAGGATTGACTTCCAAGTTTCTGTTGATGTCTATACTTAGGTGACGTCAATTGGATCTACAGCCGGAACTCCATCGAGGTTGTTTACCTTGAAAATGACAATAACAATTAAATTTGATTTTGTGGTTCTAAAAATATGTGATTTATTTTTATGCTAGTTGTTATGCAATATATGCTATTTATGAGACAAGAAAATAAAATAAGGCCTTAAAGATAGTATGTTTAAGCAAACCGAGTGGCTGAGAATCGGGGCCTCGAGCATGGTTATACGGGCCTCGGGGTCGAGCTCGATACTAAGTTATGGGCAGTCGGTAAAGGACTAACAGCTTTGAGAGCCTTGATGAAGGCTCTTTATGATCAATAATGAGCAATAAATGAAGAACAATTAATAGAACATAATAAATGTAAGCAATAAATGTAAATAATAGAATCAAGGGAGAATGTATTTAAGTTAGAGAGCAGAGAATGTTCTTGTATTCAATATTGTGTGTTATGCGTCCCTTACATAGCGACAAGGGTCCCCTTTATATATGAGGGGGAATCCCAACATAGTACAAATGCATTTATTACAAAGATATTTAGCTGGTACATCCATTTAATGCCACGGTACTGGTTCAAATTAGTCTAGTAGCCTTAGTCAGCCTATATCACGTGCCTTGGGAACTTCTGCTTTTCATCATATCTACCGATCTGCACTGCCCCGAGATCAAACGTTGATGACCCCTCGGGGTTGAACCTTAACCATTTTCTCGAGCCTTTAGAAGGTATACCAACGAAGTGTCATAATGACTATAAAGCCGGACCCTCTGATTTTTACCGCATACAGATAGTCCCCACATTTCTTATAGTGAAATGATAAGAAATGACTTTGACACCGATCTCCTCGAGATTGTCACGATGACGTCAAGATTTTGACGTAAGCTTTTGCGATGGCTATGACATCTCATCAGTTCATCTTCTCAGAAGCATCCGTTACACTGCATGTTTATTTTCCCAAAGAGTAATAATATCGTCACTGGTCCGTTTCTTAAAAAGTGACAATTGCGCCTGTCGATACGTTTCCCAAAGGCATTGATCGTCGATTATGTTATCGCATTTATACAAATAGAAGGTTTCTTGAACCATTGTTTTGCCCAGTCATTCTTCAGCAGTCTTTAACCCTTTTCTTCTCTTCATCTAAACTCCGTCTTCCATGGTTCAGAATTGTGACAACAATATCCCATGGTTGCGACTTTGCTAATTATGCTAAGGTTGTCTTCTTTGAAGCTTTATCCCACTAGACGGGATTACACTGAGATGTTGTTGCTGTCGTAATTGCTACTGCTGTCGTTGTTAGCTCTAGACGATGAGAAAGGGGCACCGAATTATTCTTACTTGGGGAGATATTCAAACTTTACACTATTGCTCCGAAGGATGTTCGAACTTTACACCGTTGCTCACCTCCTTACTTCGACCTGGTGTGGCGCTTCACCCCTTTTGCATTCCTTGGAGTGAAGCGACACTCTTGTGCGGCACAATATTCCAAGAAGTGATTCAAAGTAGCCATGCCAGTGAAGCCTACGCTCGCCAAGTCTTCCATCAGGCTGCAATTTTCTCCTGAGATTGAGATGGAGCCTCCGAGGAAGATGTTCCCGACGGAGTTTTTCCTGAGGATATACCCCAGAAAGTTGATTAGGCCTTTGACTGTTATTTTTGCTTCTTTGTTTCTGTGTAAGGACACTTCGTGGGCTTTCGTAATCATCGTTTATTAATACAAAAATGTTTCTTCAATTTGTCATTGATTGGTGCTGGATTTCCCCTTGCCTGTGTTTGTAAAGAATCTGAGCATGTGACCTTATCGATCGGTCAAAATACCGGGCCTGTGCATAGGAATTTCCTTGGTTCTTGAGAATTTAACACGATATTCCCTGAAACCCTTTGTCTTTCCTTGAACCAAGTCTAGATTGACTAGATATAAACTCGGGTCGTCGAGACCACTAACTTCGAATTGAGCGAGAGTGAGGCTTCGAATTTTAAAATGAATTTTAGCTTATTAAGCTCCGTTGATAGTCCTCGAAGGAGAATTTTCTCCAACTTCAAAGAATAAAGATAGCCCTTAAGTAGATAAATATGGAACTATTTTTGTATTTTTCAATTTTGTGATAAAAATAATGTAAAAGAGCCAAAATTAGTTGAAATAACTATATTAGGCCTAAACTAAGTATTTAAGTGCTAAAATATGTAAAAGTATTTTTAGACAAAGAACGACTAGACAGGTTTTTTGACCCGACCCTTATTTAGAGAGACCAAACTAAGAGGAAGGAGAATGTGACCGAGCCCTGGTATCTGAGCTGCCTACATATACTTGGCTATAGGAATCAGGCCATGACTTAAAACTTGAAATGACTTCCCTCGTTCTCCAGGTGGGCGCCTGACTGCCAAAAACTTGAATTGTATTCCCTTGTTATCCAGGTAGGCGCCGGATTACCATAAACTTGAATTGTATTCCCTCGTTATCCAAGTGGGCGCCTGATTACCAAAAACTTGAATTGTACTCCCTCGTTATCCAGGTGGGCGCCTGATTACCGAAAACTCTGATTACCAAAAAATTGAATTGTATTCCCTGGTTATCCAGGTGAGTGCCTGATTACCAAAAACTTGAATTGTATTCCCTCGTTATCCAGGTGGGTGCCTGATTACCAAAACATGAATTGTATTCCCTCGTTATGCAGGTGGGTGCCTGATTACCAAGAACTTGAATTGTATTCCCTCGTTATCCAGGTGGGTGCCTGATTACCAAAACTTGATTTGTATTCCCTCATTATCCTGGAGGGCGCCTGATTACCAAAAACTTGAATTATATTCCCTCGTTATCCAGGTGGGTGCCTGATTATCAACAACTTGAATTGTATTCCCTTCGCTCGGTCACTCAAGAATGCTCTGAGATGACCGTTGTTGAGTAACATGGCCACTTCTTCTCGCAGCTGGTGACAATCCTTGGTCCTGTGGCCATGCGTGTTGTGAAATTCGCATATCAAGTTATGATTCCTTTGGGAAGGATCCAACTGTACGGGCATGGGCCATCTGGTATCCTTGATATTGCCGATGGCTAACACGATGTCTGAAATGTCAACGTTGAAGTTGTGTTCCGATAGGCGTGGTGCCCCTGTTGGCCCCGTGTTCGGTCGAATCCAGCTCTGTTAATGAACCCTCGGGGGTTCGACCCTCGATTGACGGGTAGGTCGTTGCGAGGGGGTCGCGTCTCGGGGCGTTTCTCCTGTCTTTGGTGTATGGCTGATACCTTTCTTTGTTCGGCCTCGACTCTTTTGCTAAGAGCATGTTTGGGTATACTGAGCCCGAAGGGGCTCCCAATTGATCATCCTCGACCCTGATCTTTGACTGGTATCGGTTGTGGACATCCGACCAGGTTACGGGAGGATACTCGATCAGATTTTCTTTTAGCTGCCACGAGGCCACATAACTTCGCTAGTTCAGGCCCTGAGTGAAGGCCTGTACCGCCCAGTCTTCGGAGACCGGGGGTAGTTTCATTCGTTCCGTTTGAAAGTGAGACACAAACTCTCGCAGCATTTCGTTCTCCCTTTGCCTGATCTTGAATACGTCGGACTTCCTCGTTGCTAATTTGATGGCACCGTGTGTGCCTTTATGAAGGAGTCTGCCAGCATGGCAAACGAGTCTATGGAGTTGGGAGCTAGATTATGGTTCCACATCATGGCCCCCTTTGAGAGTGTTTCCCCAAACTTCTTCAGTAAGACAGTCTCGATCTCGTCGTCTTTTATGTTGTTGCCCTTTTTGCGAGTTCTGACACTCTGAACGTCTTTGGAATGGGTTTCGGGGCCGCATCCTATAGGAACATCCGCTGCACAAACTTCCTCGAGTTAACGCCTTTCAGGACCGGGGGCGTGCCCGGGATTTGGTCGACCCTGGAGTTGTAAGTTTCGACCTTCTTGGCGTTGGCTGCTATCATCTTCTCGCCCTACTCGGTCATTCTGGTGAGATCCTCGAACATTTTTGCGATATTGGGGTCGGCTATCGAACCATTATTGCTCAGTCTCTCTGGTACCTGTTCGGCCGGGGGAGTTGTTCCTGGTGCTAAGGTGCAGGGAGTTTTTGGATGGTTTTGGAGCTGAGCGATGTCGCGCCCCCTTTTTCTCGCGAAATCAGGTTCATGACATTTGGGAAGACAACTCGTTCCCTTTTGGGAATTGGGTTTAATGGAATTGAAGAGTCGCCACCTAATGATTTAAGTGCATTAGGACACTAAGAAGGGTTTCCTTTGGATAACCAGAGATTGGGTAAGGGCTTGAAATTATTCCAAGGGGAAGGTGTTAGGCACCCCTCAGAATCCACTAGTGTGGTTCCCGGCCAAGCTATTGTTGTGACTTTAAGTATAAATATCACGTAAGCAAGTAAGACATTCAAATTAGAGGGGATTTTCACATAATTGGCAGCAAATAGATGAAGTTAAAATAAACAAAAGAAAAGCTGAATTTTAAGAAGAATAGTTTGAAAAATTTGAAAAATAAAAATTGAAATAAACAGGTAAAGAGAAGGGGGTCCTAGGTTTATAAATAATATGGATCACCCCACACAACACCCGGTATCCACTTATACACATGGTGTTATATCGTGGTCATCATATCCATATCTGCCCTTTCCCACCCCGTTAAGGTATTAAACGTTGAATTGTCTCGTTTTACTTATTGCATGCTATTACTCGCCCCAATCCTATCAGTCCCGGAGGCATTTGGGACTACTAATCCTAAAGGGAAGAGGTATGGGGTTTTACAGTTTTAAAAGGACAAAATTCTAAGGTGACAACCAAAACACATAGAGCAAATATGGGAAAAGCACTCAAACAAATAAGGCTCAAACAGACCTCCTTAGATCAAAGAAAGCATATAGTTTAGCATGTCTTGCACGTACTGATTAGGGTCTGATTAAACTTAAAAGTTAAAGCATGCTGATTTATCACATATTTTCAGATAAAAAGTCGGAAGTAGACCTGCCCGCTGGTTGTAATTAATAAAGACTGGTGCAGTTTAACTTTCATCATAAGGCTTACCTAAGTGATAGACGAAACCTATAGGCATGATATCTACAGATTTCTGAAATAACAGTATGAACTGATTACATGCTGATTTAAGGGAAGTTGCCAGTTAAAACAAATTTTTAGAAAACCACGAGCTCTGCTGTGGATAACACATTATTACTGCTAATTTTTGGACTCATAAACGACTGAAGCTATTCAGATTAGAACCCTTATAGGCATGCTTTCTATGTGTTTGCCAACTTAAAACATTGTTATATACATAGAAGAGTGCAGAAAATCTATAACATGATATCTAAGCGTTGCGTGCTATTTGATTATATTTTTTTGTTATTAGGACCTAAAGACAAGTTTGCCTAGTGAAAATGGATATTCAAGAATCAGAAAAGACCTATAGGCATATTTTCTACGTGTGTGTGCATGAGCTATAGACACAGTATCTACATGAAAGTGTGGGATCCCTATAACATGGTAGCTAGATGAGATGCAGAAGTTCTTATAGACATTGTAGCTAGATGAAATGCAGACATCTTATAGGCATGGTAACTACATGAAAAGTATAGAAGTCTTATAGGCATGGTAACTATATGAAAAATGCGGAAGTCTTATAGGCATGGTAACTATATGAAATGCAGAAATCTTATAGGCATGGTAACTACATGAAAAGTACAGAAGTCTTATAGGCATGGTAATTACATGAAAAATACGGAAGTCTTATAGGCATGGTAACTATATGAAAATGCAGGAATTAGAGATTCCTATAGGCAAGTTAGCTACCCATATACATGCATGGTTACCCCTCCCTTTTCACTAATCATCCCGAAAGTTTATTAAAAAGTTATTACAGCCCAGAATAAATGTAAGAAAGGAAAAAATACATCAGAAATTAAAAGTACAACCAAGGGGAGCCTAATACAGGCTCCTTGTCTGAAACATGAGATGAACCAACTCCCGAAGATCAATGTTCAAAGCCTTTCTCTCATTTGGATGTGTCAGAGTACCCTAAGAGCCTCATGTGGACTTCGGGCAGTGCTCACACCCAAATGCATATCTAAATTAAGACATAGTGCAGTGTGGGAGGGCCAGCCCTCAAGTGTCCAAGTTCAGAGGGAGCTCAAGGTCCCAAGGCAAGGCTCACAAGAGGGGGGCAGAACTTAGGAACTAAGAGGGAGTGCAAGTGGAGGATTCTGAAAAGGGGAAAGGGAAAAGGGGAATAGTTCACATTGATACACATAGGGTAATAGGGAATGGGGAGGTAGTAAAGGAAAAGCAAAGACAGGCTGGTGGGGCATACTCAGCAATGAGGAATGCTGGCCTACCCCATAAGCCTGTTAAAATACATTGTTTAGAAGTTAAGATCCTTTAGGGGATCAAGTTCAAACGATAGGCAATAACTTGCATATTGCCATGTTTCAAACTACAACTCACAGCACATAAGGGGAATAGGGAAGAGGAGTTCATAACAGAAACAAACAAAAGAAATCAACATGCTAGTTTAAGTATTTAAATCTGCAGAAAGTAGTAAAGAGACAGAGATGTAGAAAGATGTAAATAAATGTATTGTGGTGATGCTGTTAATTAGAATTAGGGCATACCAGTTTTAGGGAAACAAATAGGAAAAGCAGCAGTCTTGTAAAAGTCAGAATGCAGACAAGAAGAGAGAGTTTTCTTATGTGAGAGTAAGAGTTCAGAAGAATTGTGAATTGTAGTACTGGAGGATTATTAAAATCCTGTGTGTTTTGTGTTAAAGAGGGTCATGTATTTATAGTGTGAAAGTCACCAGAAAATAAGGTAAGAAAATAATTGAAGACTGATTGTGAATCAATTACACAAGGTTTCCCTTAATTACGGGATTCAGATTCAAAAGGGTAAAATCACTTAAGGAAAGGAATTAAATAAACACTTTGTGTAAAGCATGCAATTGAGGGAAAATACATAAAGGTTATTTAAGGACAGGGTTTTGGCAATACACGGTTGTGCAATTTAAGGAAAGAAAGTTAATTAACAGCCAGTAAATCACAAAAGGTCTGAAATTTTGTATGAATGAACCGAGTCATAAAGATGAAGAAGGGTTTTACCTAAGTCGAGTCACATAGGAAAAGATGGAAAGAAATCAATCAAGCTATATTCAGAAGGAAATTTACACTAATTGCAAATTTGAAAACCATTTAGAGGAAAATTCATCATATATATAAGAAGCATATGAGCATGAAAGAAGACTGTCGTGTAAATAAGTAGAAAGTCTAGTATAGAAGAGTTTAGCAAAGGTCAGAGTCATAGGAAAAAAAAGAAACCCAAACTCAATTCAAAGACTCGAAGTCATTCTGAAAGAATTAGGGGTTTCGAAATGAAACCCCAGTTCAAGCAAACCATAAAGCTAGGATGAGAGGGCAGGAAATTGAATTAAAATCATGTTCAGAAGTTTCAGAAAAGGATAGGCTTTTTCAACAATAGAACTTATGAAGAATATGATAGCAAAGTAACATGCAATCACAGTAGAAGGATTCAAAGATCATAATGGCAAATACTGATAAAAACAGTGGGAAAGTATGCTTAGAAGAAACTTAAACAGGTCTCAGTAGAAGGCAAACAAAGAAACTTAAAAACTTAGTAGGAAAATACAGTAGAAGAACATAAGAACACCGGAAAAGTATAGCAGAAAAGCATATAGGAAAACACAGTAAGATAAACATATAAGAACATGGTAAACAAAATACAGTAGAGAAGCATATCAGAACATAGTGGAAGAAAATAGCAGAACATTGCATAGAAAATACAGTAGAAGAAAGAACGGAATATAGAAAGTACAGTAGAAGAACATGCGTGGTGAAAGAAGAACATAAGAACACAGTAGAGACAAATACACACAAAAGAAAAGGGAGAGGAAGTCAGATAAACACTTTAAGCATTTTCAGAAAACCCTAAATTGAAAAGAAGTGATTTGAAAGTAATTTTGAAAGAAAAAAAATTGGGGAAATCGTTTGAAAACTCAAGTACGGCATGAACACACTACAGATCTAAGAAAAATCGGAGAAAACCTCGAAGGGTTAGGGTTTTCTGAAGAACCCTAGAAAATGAGAAAGGCCTTGAAAGGTCACCGATCGGAGTCGGAGAAGGTCGGGATCAGACTCAGAAGACTAGGATACGCTGGAGCAAGGCCGGAGATGGCTGGAAACCCTGAGTCGGCAAAGGTCTGAGTGAAGACCTTCGAGGTCTGGCCTCGAATCTTCAAGTATCGAGCACATAGGAGTAATAGGAAGTAAGTATAGGACCCCCATGGCCTGAGAAGCCGTGGTTTCCGGTGAGTTTTACCGTTGAAGACGGTGAGAGGCAGCTAGGGTTAGGGAATGTTCGAGAGAGTTTGAGAGAGGGGAGTGTTTAGAGGCGGCTGATTAGGTGAAAGTGATTAGGGTTAGGGGTGTTAGGGAAATTAAAAAGGAAAGTGGGAATTGTGGCAGTTGATCAAAATGATCAACGGCCTGGATCAAAAGGGAGCTGGGCGGGTAAAATTAACGGTTTAGGGGTCGGGTAATTTAGGAATTGGGCTGGTCCGGTTTGAGATTGAAATTAGGTTAATTGGGGGGGTTAATTTGGGCTAAAATTGAAATAGATAGGGCTAGATTTTAAATAGCCACTTTTTCCCTCTTTTATTTTATAAAAATAGTAAAATGATTTTTGGAAACAAATTAAAGGTACTAAATTAATAAATAATACATAAACATTAAATTAAAAATACTGGAATCAATTTTATAATTATAAACGTAATTAAATCCTTCAATAGGCTAAAATTGCAATTATATGCAATTTAGATTTAAAAATACTAAATAATTTTGTAAAAATGTGTGAAAAATTACCTTAGCTATATTTTGGCATAAATATGAGAATAAAATAACTGAATCACCAAAATGATAATTTTTGGAATAATTATTGGTTTTGTACTGTTAAAATAGGGCAATAAATTGGTTTTAAAATCTTTTAAAAATTGGAAAAAATAATAAAACACTTGGACATGCTTATATATGCATATATATATACTATTTTGAAAGTATTTTGCATATAAAAATATACAGGGAAAAATTAGGTATCAACAGCTGCCCCTCTTTACCCAGGAAGGATAAAAGAGTTGTCGGGTAAAGATATGATGGCCAATTTGACCGAACGGAATGGTTTGAAGAATTTGAACGCGCTCTGGTTCCTGAGCTGCCTACATATCCCTGGTCTTACAGGAATCAGGCCATATGTAGTTCAGGATCCGTCAGCGGAACATGCTGATGGAGGTCTTTCTAAGAACGGACGTGATATTCAGGTTGGGACAGATGGTTAAAGCCTAATAGAGCTGTGGGAACCGGAGCGGGGTCGCTCCTGCTGAGATGGCCGTTGATTGCCGGTTTACCTGCAAATAAACAATACAAGCGTATATTTTGCATAAATTTAAACATGATGCAAGTTCCCATCGGACCATGAATGTTGTCCTTGTACGGTTAGGATGACGTCCTCAGACCATCACGACCTGGGCCATGAAGCGTATAATAAAGGATTCGTAGGCCATGAAATGATGCTCTCGGGCTATGAGAATGATGCCTCCGACTATGATGCCTTTGAATAATGATATGCAAGAGATTAAAAGGGATCCTCGGGCCATGGCATGGTGTTCTCGGGCTACGAAAATGGTGCCTCTAAACGATGACGCCTTTGGATAATTTGGTAATTTTCAGC
>NC_031999.1:29094989-29097600 GCF_001879085.1 Nicotiana attenuata
TGACAATCCTCGCTCCTGTGGCCATGCGTGTTGTGAAATTCGCATATCAAGTTATGATTCCTTTGGGAAGGATCCGACTGTACGGGCATGGGCCATCTGGTATCCTTGATATTGCCGATGGCTAACACGATGTCTGAAATGTCAACGTTGAAGTTATGTTCCGATAGGCGTGGTGCCCCTGTTGGCCCCGTGTTCGGTCGAATCCAGCTCTGTTAATGAACCCTCGGGGGTTCGACCCTCGATTGACAGGTCGGTCGTTGCGAGGGGGTCGCGTCTCGGGGCGTTTCTCCTATCTTTGGTGTATGGCTGATACCTTTCTTTGTTCGGCCTCGACTCTTTTGCTAAGAGCATGTTTGGGTATACTGAGCCCGAAGGGGCTCCCAATTGATCATCCTCGACCCTGATCTTTGACTGGTATCGGTTGTGGACATCCGACCAGGTTACGGGAGGATACTCGATCAGATTTTCTTTTAGCTGCCACGAGGCCACATAACTTCGCTAGTTCAGGCCCTGAGTGAAGGCCTGTACCGCCCAGTCTTCGGAGACCGGGGGTAGTTTCATTCGTTCCGTTTGAAAGTGAGACACAAACTCTCGCAGCATTTCGTTCTCCCTTTGCCTGATCTTGAATACGTCGGACTTCCTCGTTGCTAATTTGATGGCACCGTGTGTGCCTTTATGAAGGAGTCTGCCAGCATGGCAAACGAGTCTATGGAGTTGGGAGCTAGATTATGGTTCCACATCATGGCCCCCTTTGAGAGTGTTTCCCCAAACTTCTTCAGTAAGACAGTCTCGATCTCGTCGTCTTTTATATTGTTGCCCTTTACTGCGCATGTATAGGCAGTGAAGTCTTCGTTGGGATCTGAGGTCCCGTTGTATTTTGGGAGTTCTGACACTCTGAACGTCTTTGGAATGGGTTTCGGGGCCGCATCCTATAGGAACATCCGCTGCACAAACTTCCTCGAGTTAACGCCTTTCAGGACCGGGGCGTGCCTGGGATTTGGTCGACCCTGGAGTTGTAAGTTTCGACCTTCTTGGCGTTTGCTGCTATCATCTTCTCGCCCTACTAGATCATTCTGGTGAGATCCTCGAACATTTTTGCGATATTGGGGCCGGCTATCGAACCATTATTGCTCAATCTCTCCGGTACCTGTTCGGCCGGGGGAGTTGTTCCTGGTGCTAAGGTGCAGGGAGTTTTTGGATGGTTTTGGAGCTGAGCGATGTCGCGCCCCCTTTTTCTCACGAAATCGGGTTCATGACATTTGGGAAGACAACTCGTTCCCTTTTGGGAATTGGGTTTAATGGAATTGAAGAGTCGCCACCTAATGATTTAAGTGCATTAGGACACTAAGAAGGGTTTCGTTTGGATAACCAGAGGTTGGGTAAGGGCTTGAAATTATTCCAAGGGGAAGGTGTTAGGCACCCCTCAGAATCTACTAGTGTGGTTCCCGGCCAAGCTATTGTTGTGACTTTAAGTATAAATATCACGTAAGCAAGTAAGACATTCAAATTAGAGGGGATTTTCACATAATTGGCAGCAAATAGATGAAGTTAAAATAAACAAAAGAAAAGCTGAATTTTAAGAAGAATAGTTTGAAAATTTTGAAAAATAAAAATTGAAATAAACAGGTAAAGAGAGGGGGGTCCTAGGTTTATAAATAATATGGATCACCCCACACAACACCCGGTATCCACTTATACACGTGGTGTTATACCGTGGTCATCATATCCATATCTACCCTTTCCCACCCCGTTAAGGTATTAACGTTGAATTGTCTCGTTTTACTTATTGCATGCTATTACTCGCCCCAATCCTATCAGTCCCGGAGGCATTTGGGACTACTAATCCTAAAGGGAAGAGGTATGGGGTTTTACAGTTTTAAAAGGACCAAATTCTAAGGTGACAACCAAAACACATAGAGCAAATATGGGAAAAGCACTCAAACAAATAAGGCTCAAACAGACCTCCTTAGATCAAAGAAAGCATATAGTTTAGCATGTCTTCCACGTACTGATTAGGGTCTGATTAAACTTAAAAGTTAAAGCATGCTGATTTATCACATATTTTCAGATAAAAAGTCGGAAGTAGACCTGCCCGCTGGTTGTAATGCAGAAATCTTATAGGCATGGTAACTACATGAAAAGTACAGAAGTCTTATAGGCATGGTAATTACATGAAAAATGCGGAAGTCTTATAGGCATGGTAACTATATGAAAATGCAGGAATTAGAGATTCCTATAGGCAAGTTATCTACCCATATACATGCATGGTTACCCCTCCCTTTTCACTAATCATCCCGAAAGTTTATTAAAAAGTTATTACAGCCCATAATAAATGTAAGAAAGGAAAAAATACATCAGAAATTAAAAGTACAACCAAGGGGAGCCTAATACAGGCTCCTTGTCTGAAACATGAGATGAACCAACTCCCGAAGATCAATGTTCAAAGCCTTTCTCTCATTTGGATGTGTCAGAGTACCCTAAGAGCCTCATGTGGACTTCGGGCAGTGCTCACACCCAAATGCATATCTAAATTAAGACATAGTGCAGTGTGGGAGGGCCAGCCCTCAAGTGTCCAAGTTCAGAGGGAGCGTACAAGGTCCCAAGGCAAGGC
>NC_031999.1:29098668-29101224 GCF_001879085.1 Nicotiana attenuata
CGTAGTCATTTATGTTTGGCCGGAGCCATATTTTGATCTCGAGTATAGTAGTTTAGGCGTCTATATCAAGGGTATGCCTTTTTAGGGGTCATACAAATTCGATATATATCCCAAACTTCGAGATTGATTTTATGCATGTAATAAGGTCATACATAACTTTTCATGCCTATTGAGGTCTTACAGTTTTTGCCGATACTTTATGCAAGTATGATTCATGCCTTGCTTTAAGGTCTTACAGCTCGTGTTGTTGCTTTGTGCAAGCTTTACAAAACCGAGTCTGCCCGTTCGGGGTCTTACGGTCTCGAGTTTTTTTGTTGAATGGCGATTGGCGATAGTCTCCGAGTCATCGAGTTTGTTTTAGCTCGAGGGTCATTACTCGTGAGCTTGGGATTGCCTCATTTAGGGCTTACGAGTTTGGAGATTCCAACCCTAAGGTCGTGCGCATGCGGAGTTCTTTGGCGCCAGTCTGCGAGTATTCGGGACACTTTTTTTTCGGAGATAGTTAATGATTTTTGTGCTGCCTTGTTGAGGGTTTATTAGTCTGGAGTTTCGATCCTGAGGTCATGCGGGTGCCGAATTATCGACGCCAGTCTCCGAGTATTCGGGACGTTTTATGATGGAGAAACCATTTTGGCGAAAAACGTTAGGTTTTCCTTGGAGAATGAATCATATTGGCAAAAAGCATTCTTTGATTATTTGACACTAGTACATGTGCCTCCGCCATCGGGGGCTCGGTTATGCGGACGTGGTTCATTCGTCCATTTGGCCCGGTACATCATTTTCTCATTGGGGTCTTATTTGGCATTCTTGGCTTTTTGAGCGGACGACCTTTCGAAAGGGCCTCCATCGGTGCTCGTGGTTGATAGCAAAAGAAGCCTTGAGGATCTGTTGGATTCCCCTCAGGTAGCATATAGGTGTTGCCTCGTTAGAAACCTTGCCGGCAAAACCCTCTTAGGAACAAAAAGCTCGGTCAAAGGAAAAGAGTGCAATGGATGTCTTTAAAGCCTTAGGGTCTTCGGGCTGGGCGTGCGTATTTGACTTCTTTGATCGAGTGCATGTATAAAAGGATTAGTATGAAATATAAACTTAAAAGGGAGATGGTTATACCTTATCGCAGGATGCGTTTGGCGACGTTCCGAGGTCTGGTACGCCTCTCTTGTTTGCGGCGAGGACTCACTACGGTCCTCCGCTGTGTTCAATCAGGCTTAGCCGAAGATGTAGTTTGATTGTCCTTGGGCTCTCTCGAGAATGGAGATATTGACGCTGGTGCCGCATCGTGCACCGCGAACATTTCCCTTGTCGTGTGTTGCTCCTCGTGGACAGTTTTAATCCCGTCTTTTGTTGGGAATTTCATCATCTGATGGAGGGTGGACGGTATCGCTCTCATGCAGTGTATCCACGGTCACCCGAACAAGGCATTGTACCTCATGTCTCTTTCGATGACATGGAATTTGACGTCTTGAGTCGCGCCGGCCACGCTGACCGGGAGAGTGATCTCTCTATTTGCTATCTCGCTTGCCATGTTAATTCCGCTGAGGACTCAATTTGCGGGCACGATTTGGTCTAGTTGTCCGAGCTGTTATACTACCTTCGACCTGATAATGTTGGCCGAGTTACCTAGGTCTACGAGTACACATTTTATCTGAAATGTAATTACGGGGAAAGAGATTACTAGTGCGTCGTAATGAGGTTGAGACAGGGTCTCAGAGTCCTCCTCGCTGAATATGAGGGCATCTTCAGGTACGTATCCTCGGGTTCGCTTTTCTCTGGTGATGGAAATTTTTGTCCTTCTCATCACGGGTTCTTGAGAAGCGTCGATCCCTCCTAATATCATGTGAATAACGTTCGTGGCTCGTTTACTTCATTCTTCTTGGCTTCCTCCCTTCCTCGGAACTGATTCTTCGCTCGGTCACTCAAGAATGCTCTGAGATGACCGTTGTTGAGTAACATGGCCACTTCTTCTCGCAGCTGGTGACAATCCTCGCTCCTGTGGCCATGCGTGTTGTGAAATTCGCATATCAAGTTATGATTCCTTTGGGAAGGATCCGACTGTACGGGCATGGGCCATCTGGTATCCTTAATATTGCCGATGGCTAACACGATGTCTGAAATGTCAACGTTGAAGTTGTGTTCCGATAGGCGTGGTGCCCCTGTTGGCCCCGTGTTCGGTCGAATCCAGCTCTGTTAATGAACCCTCGGGGGTTCGACCCTCGATTGACAGGTCGGTCGTTGCGAGGGGATCGCGTCTCGGGGCGTTTCTCCTGTCTTTGGTGTATGGCTGATACCTTTCTTTGTTCGGCCTCGACTCTTTTGCTAAGAGCATGTTTGGGTATACTGAGCCCGAAGGGGCTCCCAATTGATCATCCTCGACCCTGATCTTTGACTGGTATCGGTTGTGGACATCCGACCAGGTTACGGGAGGATACTCGATCAGATTTTCTTTTAGCTGCCACGAGACCACATAACTCTGCTAGTTCAGGCCCTGAGTGAAGGCCTGTACCGCCCAGTCTTCGGAGACCGGGGGTAGTTTCATTCGTTCCGTTTTGAAAGTGAGAC
>NC_031999.1:29609969-29617446 GCF_001879085.1 Nicotiana attenuata
CCCTCAATAATTCCGCCCCAACCCCCATCCCACTCCTTTTTCTCTCTCTCTTCACCTACAACTCCCCTTCTTCTTCTTCTTCAAACCTCCATTAACAACCACCTTCCTCCCCAAACCTCCATTAACACACCTCCATTCCTTCCCCTCTTCAACTCAAGTAAGTTATTCTTCTCTCTCTCTATTTCTTTCTCTTTTAAGTAGTGTAATTTGTTAAATTATTAGTTTTGCTTAAACCCTAGTAGGATTAGTGTAGTAAGTTGAATTTTTTGCTTTCTTTTATGTTTGCCCTTATTGTAGTTGTTGTAGTTGATGTTTATGAGGTTGTTTGGTGCCAAATTAATTGGGTCTCCATTATTACATAATTGTGAAATTGTTTTGGTGGTTTGGAGGCCTAAACTAGATTTTTGTGGTGTAGTATGGTATTGGGTCATGTGTTGGCCGAAAATTGTGGTACTATGTTGTAGATTTTTGGGGTGTTTAAGCCCAACCTAGGTTTGGGATGTTGTTGTTGATGGTTGTTGATGTGTAGTTGATTGTTGGTATGGTGGTATTTGTTATATGGTGGTGTTGTATGTCATGTGTAACATTGAAAGGAGTAAGTGTGGGGTGTATTATGCCGGAAGTGGTAAGAAAATATGAGGCTATTTTGGAGGTTGTTATGAATGAATTAAGGGGAAATATTTGGTGTCATTGGGTGGTGAAGTCTGAGTAACCATCTTATCGGCACTAGCTAGGGCATATGTTGATGGTTTGTTTGATTATTTGCAGGTCACATGGCTCCCAAAAGGCAGAGGCGCTCTGGAGGCACATCCCAACGACCTGCTTATGATGAGTCCAGATTCCAATCGGAACTGGCAGAGGACGACTTCAACGCCAAGGCTACAAAAACCTTTATCCATGAGATCCCGATTGATCGGGTAGCCCTCCGAGCCGAAAAAGTGGAGATGTATGAAGAAATACGGAGGCGGGAAATGGAATTCCTATTTACTGACCCTGCACCAGTTAACAAGATGCTGGTTCGTGAATTTTATGCCAACTACCCATTGAACTTGGGTAGGGAGGTGATTGTTCGGGGTATGGTGGTCAGTGCTCAATTTCAAACAATTCGCCAGGTGTTGCGGCTGCCTCCGTTCACCAGTGACGTCGACTATTACCATGACAGGCCGGGGGTGACATGGGAGGTCATGACGGATGTACTTTGCACAGGGGGGCAGCCCATTTGGATACGTGACCAAATAACCCTCAACTCTAACTCTTTCACTCACTTGGCCAAGTGTTGGTTGACTGTTATCTGTAGCAGGTTCCTGCCATCCAGCAATACCACGGACGTGAACTTCAATAGGGCACTGTTGACTTGGTGCTTGCTGACAGGGAAGGATTTTGATGCGGCCCGGGTAATTGGTGATGAAATGGTCTTACGGGGACCGCTGCTGACAAAGGGATTCTATTTCCCTTCCTTGGTAACCACATTGTGCTTGATGAGAAACACCCCTACCAATCCTGCAGATGGAGATTTGCCTCCCAGAGCAGCTTTCAAAGCTTCTAGCATCAGAGTGGGCAGGGGTACACGCACCACAATTGAGATTGATGATGAGGAGGATGATCCGGTTCCTTTTGCACCGTCTAGGCGGTCTGTTGACAGTGCCGGGCCCTCTCGGCGCCCCCATTCTGGAGCAGACCTATCACGCTCACAGTCCTCCCGGCCTATGCTACGCTCTTTGGAGTAAGAGGTCGCGAATCTCCGCACCTCGGTGGATGGTCTACACACGCGGATGGACGCCATGTCACAGAGGCAGGCTAGATCTGAGAGCCGGTTTATGGCTTGGTTACGTGCATTGGGGAGGGCCCGCCATGTAAACCCCAGCACTGTCTCTGACTCGGATTGAGTCTCAGGGAAGTCTTCTAACCCTTCTGCTCTTTACTTTCTTGATATGACATGGGGACATGCCATGATTTTAAGTGTGGGGTGGGAGACTTGCTCTAATTGTGTATTGTAATGTATATAGATGTATGTTGTTGTGCTGTAGCATTAGAGTGATGTGTTGTATATATGTGAGTGTGTTATATTAGGAGTAGCTGACTTGGCCCAACGACGGACACTTGTTGACGGGTCTCTTGAGGGTCAAAGTCAGATATAAAAAATAAAAAAATAAAAAAAATAAAAAAAACAAAACAAAACTTGTAGAGGACTCTTCTTGATGACGGACTAGGTGGACAATACTCTTGAGGGAAGTAGTCCATGTAGAATTTTTTTTTTTATTTTCTTCTTTTAGGTAGTGTAGTACCTCCCCCTTGGTTTTTCTTTTGACCACGGTTCTTTTCCAAGGGTTTTTCTTGAACCGGGTTAGGTAGATTTTTCTTTTGTAGTTTTAGGATTAGATAGGTGAAGGTCAGAATGTAACCCCAAATGTGCACACTTGCAAAGAAAAGAACTTGAGAATGGACGTCTAAGCTTGTTTGTGGACTCATAATATATGCCTTAATTTTGCACATCTTGTCTGTCTTGAACACTCATATGACTGTGTTGATGAACTGATTCGGAATGAGTTACATGCTAAGTGTGCGTGAGTTGATACTTGCATCCTATGCTTGCATATGATACCTAGAACTTGCCATGTGTGTTCGCAAAGCGAAATAGAAGTCGTTTGATTTTAGAGATGATTGAGGCATTTCGTTGTGCAACCCTTTATACTTGAGAATCCACCTGTGCATATTACCATAGTTAACCCCTTTGAGCCTGAAGCCTATCCTTTGATAACCCTATAATGATCTAAATCGCTGTGTTTGAATAAGCTAATTGTTTGAACCTTTACCTCCTAGAAGCACTTGAATCACTAAAGAATATACAAAAGTCAAAGTGTGGGGTGAGAGAGAGTTAGTGAAAAAAGGGGAATCAAGAATGAAGGTTCTGGTTGGTGAACTGGCAGTGTACAATAAATCTGGAAAAAAAAGAAAAGAAAAGAAAAAGAAGAAGCCAGTTGTACCTAAAGAAAAGTGGGGGTCACAAGTGAAACAAAATGTGGAATAATGATTGGGTTGAACATGAAGGTGAAACAAAAGGAAGTGTGTATTAAAAGTGCTTAGGGAGGTTAGTCACTATATCCAAACATATCCTACCCGTCCCTTAGCCTACATTACAACCTATAAAGACCTCTTGATCTTTGACTGAATGGCTCGATTAGTGGAGTATTACACTAGGGGCAAGCTTATGGTGTGTCTGTGTGGCATGTGAATGCTCTTCGCTGAGAGTGAGTGAATTCTTTCTATATATGGTTCCTTGTTGTTGAATTTTATGTGTGTGGAACTTCTCTCAAATTTTGTTTATGTGAGGGCATGTGACTCAGGAAGAAAAAGTGAGTCTTCACTTCTGTTAGAGTAATTAGAGTGAGCACAAGTGTGTCTTGGCATGAGAGTCTGCATTTGAGATATGATTGTGCACCGCTTAGGTCGATCTTTGACAATAGCAGGTGTGACATAAATTGGGGCAATGCATTGAACAGTTAGGCCTAGAAGTGTGGTTTAGTTTGCTCGAGGACGAGCAAAGGTTTAAGTGTGGGGTGTTGATAATAGGTGAATTTGACTATAATCACACCTTAAATAATCACCTTCTTGTGTAGTTTTAATGCTAAAAGTGATAACAAAATGCTCTTATTAGTGCTTTTCATGATTTGCAGGTGATATATGTATAAGGAAGGCTAAGGAGCAGTTTTGGAGTCAAAATTGATGAAAAAGAGGCCAACTGTGAAATTTCCCAAGTGAACCATGCAAAACAGGTCGAAGATTCAGAGCACTAGGTCCACCGCGGTTCCACCGCGACCGCGGCAGAACCGCGGTGGGAAGCAGCTGCAGAACCTCAGTGATTCCGCGAGGGTGTTTGGCCGCGGTTCTACCGCGACCGCGGTAGAACCGCGGCAGGCGCAGAAACTTCAGGGACCAAAGTGTCAATTACGGGATTTTTAGACCTAAAACCTATTTAAAACATTAGACTTCGCCCAAGAGAGGAATGTATTGATTTTTAAGGTTTCTTAGCAAGAAAAACCATTGTGAGAGAATACTCTAAACATCTTTCTTCTTTTCTTTTGATTTTTATGATGAATTCAATCTTAGTTTATGTTCCCATAGCCATGAGTAGCTAAATTCCTTGTCTAAGGTTTTGATGGAACCTACTGGGTGATGAACTTCTTGTTTATGTGAATACAAAATTGCCAGTTTAATCTCTATTTGTTCAACTTCGTGTTCGTTGTAGTTAATTGACAGGATCCTCAATTAGCTGTGCCTATTTAGTGTGCATAACTTGGAAAAGAGTGCATATTTAGGTTATTGTTGAACAACACCACTCCTAGATTATTAGAGGAATCTATAATTGCGGGTTTAAAGGCGGGATTAGGGATAACGAAGCCTTGGGTGTAATCTAAAGTGAATTGTGCTAATAAAGTAAGCTAGTGTATCTCGGAAGAGTGCAATAGTAAATTACTGTGATTACTCGGGAGAGATTTGCGGTAAGATTAGCGTTCATGATTGATAGAGATGTGTGGGTAAAGTTGTATGAGCATAAACAGAGGGGATTCCATCAATAGGGGAAATCATTGCCTTCGCGTTTCCTCATAATTGTTCACAACCTCATTAGTTTAGTTTACAACTATTTAGTTACTTGCAAGCTAGTCGTTAAAGAACACTCAACTGAGATTTGAATATTTGGGAAGCTGGTTCTGAAGAATTAGTGGGTCTGAAGATAGTAGTTGATAGGTTAACTCTCTGTGGATTCGACCCTGGGCGTAATACTCGGGTTATATTTGCGACGTCCGCAGAGTCCTTTTTATAAGGCATAGTTGGGCGTGATCAGTTGTCAATAAAAAATTTAAAAAATTCTAAAAGGATCTATTGTAAGAGTATACCGTTACATCATATAGCATACTATAATTTTTTTTTTTTGCATTTTCAATTTGCCCCTCACGCTGGGTAAAAGCTTAAAACAAATTAAAAGGGAAAAGGCAAGTGAATTTACGGGTAATAAGTATACTATTATAGTATATTGTATACTATTACAGCATATTGTTACAGTATCTTGCATATTATTACAGTATACCATAACAGTATATTGTATACTATAATAGTATACTGTTGCAGTATAACTATATACTCCTATAGTATATTAGTATACTGTAGCGGTATACTATTTTGTAAACTATAATAGTGTACTGTCGCAGTATAGCTATATACTCCTACAGCATATTGTATACCGTAGCGGTATACTGTAGCTGTGTTCTTCTTCGATTTTCAACTGAAAATTTCGATCTCAATCACCTCAAATTAGGTCCAAATGCTATCAAATTTCAGTATGAACTTCCAGAAGGTACTATAAACAATATCTAACAGCACCCACTTTGAATCAAACAAGAAATCTTCAAAAATAAAATTGAGCTTCAAGCCCAACAATGGTGGATATTCAAATAGAGAAAATCTCACTTTATTGATTCCAGTGGTGTGAGACAGAACTAGCGGGTAAATAGTTTGGGGAGTATGGGTAGGAGTAGTATTGATTCTCTCGTGGAGGGATTCCATAGCAAAAGTATGGAGTGTTCATCACTAATATTATCAGAAACCTCGATAATAACCAAGCCATCGCAACAATAATGGACCACACATTGCCTTGGTTTAGAGCTTTAACGGAAGTCAAGTTTTTGCACAACTTCAGCCAGTTGAACCGACGTTAAAGAACAACAATACATGGAAAATATACCATCCTTAAGTCAAAGTTGATTCCAGTGGTGTGAGACAGAACCAACGGGTAAATAGTTTGGGGAGTATGGGTAGGAGTAGTAAATAGTTTGAGTCTGGGAATTAGAGGGTAAATAGTTTGGAATTAATGGGTACAAAGTGAGATTTTTGGAACCAAAATAAGAATTGGCAGTTTTTTTATCCTTATATTAGGTTTGGCAAAGATAGCCCCAAACAATTGGCATTATATAGCCAAATCCTAAAAAAACATACTCTCTTTTATATTAGCTCTAAAAAAAAAACTACACGCTTATTTTGGCTTCCCTCCCCCTTTCTCTCCTTGTATTTCTTCTTCTATCTCTTCTCTTTTGCTCTCATAGTTTAGCAAAATTTCTTGCAAATTATGCAAAAAAAAAAAAAAAATCAGTGGGATAAAAAGATAAGGTTGATCTCACATCAGAGAAAATCAGAAGCAAAACTAAGAGAAAAAAAAATATATTTTAACTTTGTTTTTCTTCTCTCTTTTTTTTTGTTGGATTGAATGAGTAGGTGTGATTGAAATTGGTTGAAAATACCTAAACGAGACTATATATAAAATTTGAGCAATATTAGCAAAAACTAAGAGAGAAAAAATTTATTTCAACTTTGTTTTTCTTCTCTCTTCCTTTTTTTGGTTGGATTGAATGAGTGGGGTGTAATTGAAATTGGTTGAGAATACCTAAACGAGGCTATATACAAAATTTGAGCAAGAATATAAGTGATTTAGACTGGTTTCAGGCAAAAATCAGACCTAAAATTCCAACTGCGATATGTGTATATCACGTTGTATATCGTGTACATCAGTGTATATCACACACAAGTTTTTAAGGACGTCTGGTGTATATCACTTTGTACATCGGTATACAACACTATTTTTTTTTATAGACGCCCGTGTATATCACATTGTATATCATATATATAACACAAATTTTTATGGATATACACAGATACACATAGTATACATGAGATATCACTTATGTACATAGAGATATACACGTGTTACAATAGGGGATACACATGTGGAGTCGTCTTGAACTTGAGTTTTCAATCTGAAATGTGTTATACAAAGAAGGAAAATAAATTTTCAATAAATGTTTTTGATATACACATTATTATTATGTTATACACTGTGATTACAAATAATATAATTATATAATTATTAATTGTATATCAAAAAAGAAAAATATAGCATGTTTAAGCAAGTTCTAAAATATAAAAATAATAAATATAATTATGGGAGTAAATAATATTTTGGTATAAAAAAAATTAATTGTTAATATACACAAAGAAGAAAAATAAACTTATGATGCAGGATGGCAAGGTTATAGCCTATGCTTCGAGGCAGTTGAAGATTCATGAGAAAAACTATCCAGTGCATGATTTAGAGTTGGCAGCTATTGTCCACGCCTTGAAGATTTGGAGGCACTATTTGTATGGCGTGGAATGTGAGGTGTTCACTGACCACAAGAGTCTTCAGTACTTGTTCAAGCAGAAGGAGTTGAATTTGAGGCAGAGGAGGTGGTTGGAGTTGTTGAAGGATTATGATGTCACTATTTTATATCATCCAGGGAAGGCCAATGTGGTGGCCGACGCTTTGAGTAGGAAGTCAGCCAGTACGGGCAGTCTTGCTTATATTCCAGTCAGTCAGAGGCCGCTTGCTTTGGATGTTCAGGCTTTAGCCAATCAGTTCGTGAGACTGGATGTTTCTGAGCCCAGTCGT
>NC_031999.1:29617461-29686080 GCF_001879085.1 Nicotiana attenuata
TTATGGACGCCTAGTTGTATATCACATTTGATTATCGTATATATAACACAAATTTTCATGTATATACATAGATACACATAATATACATGAGATATCACTGATGTACATAGAGATATACACGAGTTACAATAAGGGATACACATGTGGAGTCGTCTTGAACTTGAGTTTCCAATCTGAAATGTTTTATACAAAGAAGGAAAATAAAATTTTAATAATTTTTTTTGATATACACATTATTATTAGGTTATACACTGTGATATACAAATAATATAACTATTAATTAGTGATTAAAAAGGAAAATAAATTTCTGGTATAGCATGTTTAAGCAAGTTCTGAAATATAAAAATAATAAATATGATTGTGGGAGTAAATAATATTTTAGTATATAAAGAAAATTAATTTTTGATGTACACAAAGAAGAAAAATAAACTTATGATATCTATTTTGGTATACATATGTCCGATGTGCTATACGCTGTGATATACAAATAATACAATAATTTTATTGTGATATATATTGATGTAAAGGCATCAATATCTATATACATAATTTTATATTGTTGATATACAAAAAATAATATTATTTATATACAAAGAATGAATATAAAATTTTAATATACATGTTGGTATAGACTTTAGACAAAGAAGAAAAAAAGTTGTGATATACGTATTATTATTGTGATATATATATTTCTTGGCTATTTGATGTCATTATCTATAACAAGGGCTATTTTCTGCCAACTATATGAGTATGTTGTTATACTATGCCAAAACCCCTTGGAAAATTGAATATAACACATGCAAAAGTGGCTATCTAATACAAATCCTGGTATTGGCCCAGGCCCAAGAGAATGATGTTAATGTGATCTACCTAACGTGAAGTTTTAAGTTTTTCCTTAAACAGGTTGCCGAAAAATTGCACAGCACATTTATCGAAAAAAGGATTGCACCAGCCGGGAAGCAGGGTACTATTCTACCACTAGACCACTGGTGCGGCTTGATGCTTAATTAACATGATGAAAAATTAATGCTAGGTTCCATGACAAAAAGAAAAAAATGCCATCAAGTAATATAATACTCCCTTCTTTTTGTTTGAAAATTTTACCTCCTATACCAAAGGTTTACACCCTATTTATTATAAATCAAAATTCTTTGAAAATATTATATTCTATAGCTACCTTTTATTTTTTATAGCAAAATAGGTATTTATGGTATACACTACCGCTAAGGCATTAAATACGCTATGTACCATTTTTCTCTCTCATTCTTTCAGTTATTAACTCCCAAAATCATATCAAAATACTTCTTCTTTCTCTCTCCACGATCTCTCTTTCACAGCAAGGTCGTATTCGCGATTGTTGAAGCACGATTCTCGCACAACACGATTCTCTCTCTCACTTTTAACGTTTTTGCTCCAAAATTTGTGGTAAGTGTTAAAGTTTTTGAGTTTTTGGCCGGTTCAAGCTTCTTCTTTTTCTCCTCACTTTTTTTTTTCAAATCTTCACCACTATTAGGTTTTCAGCAGAAAACATCAAATTTCCTCTTCCATGGCTGATTCAACAACCCCAAAGAGGGTTACACGAGGTATACCCACTAAGGCACTCAATATTGGTAGGCCATCTTTCAATTTTTAAATCACTTAAGAGAAACATGTATTTGCAGGTTCATCAGCAATCATTGAAGCCGAAAGGCGAAATAAAATAGCCAGTGATCCTATGAAGGTCAAGATGAGATATCTTTGAAAAAATCAACACTTCCAGATGTGGAAAAGAGAAGAAAAATTATCGATGATGCTTTTGGAGCAAGGAAAAAGAGGTCGCTAAAGGAAGTAGCTCAGAAACACCAAAGGACAAGGTAATTGTAAATGTATTTATATGTATTTTAGTCTGCATACACTGATTTTTAGTTTGTATAGTGATTTTATCTTGTTGTTTTTAGATGTATTTATATGTATTTGAGTTCATAAAATAGTAATTTAAATACACCAACAATTTGTGTCATTATTGTCATAACTCACAGTTGTTGTTTTTGTAATTATCAATGTAGTTTGATGTATTCATGAATGAGTTATGTATCATGTATTTCGTATATACATGTATTTATAATGTTTTGAACTCATAAACAACCTACACCAAAAATAATTAAGGTAATGTATCAACCTAACTGTATTCATCTGTATTTTCAAGCATATATTTATCTTTTTTGTTGTGTTTGTATACAGGAAATAACATTCTTTGTAAAACACCAGCCTATTTTATCGCCGCATATCAGTTCCTACACTAACACCGACATAATCTCCAACCTCAAGGAAAAGCTTAGTCCAGAGCAGTACAAACTATTTGGTACTACCAGTTTTGGAGGATTCCTTGGTTTGAAGCACTGTGAGGTTCAACATCAGTTGTTCAGGTGCCACTACAAGAAATTGGATAATTAGTGGCGACATTTAGCAGCAACCCAAAAAGTTGCTACAAAATGTATATTATCAGCAGCGACTTTAAAAGTCGCCAAAATTTGAATATATTTAGCAGCGACTATTTATGGGTCGCCTCTAAGTGACTAAAATTTTCACTCCCGCTAAAACTAAAATTTTGGCTCCATATTTATTGTGGCGACTATTGTGAAGTCGCCGCTAAATATTAATTGCAGCAACCGGGTCGCTCCTATTACCTTTTAAAATAACAAAAGAAGCTAATTAAGTAAACTAAAAATTAAAATAACAAAGAAACACTAAAATCGGTCCAGACTCCAGAGACAGAAGTGAAGAACACTCTCATCTCTCGAACACATCGAATCGATGTCAAGAACAGGGAAATGCCCAAAATCCGTCCTCTATAACTAGAAATCCGTCCTCAAGAACAGGGAAATGCCCAAAAGTCGCCGCTAATACCGTTTAGCAGCGACTTATAGGGCTTTTGTGGCGACCTTTGTCGCCGCAATAAGTGTGATTTCTTGTAGTGCAAATGTACTTGGCCCAAATGTACAGATCAGGAGTTAGTCCATTCATTTTGTATTTTCATTTTGTATTCTTTCTGGGTCACTATAAAATAGTGAAGCCCATGTATGTAATAAACCAATGATACATTTTCTGATATACAGAGTAATTGGTTTCTCTCGAAGCTTCTGTTCTCAGTAAACATTGCGTAAAGCCTGGTTATCGATCTTCCTAGTTTCTCCTGCTTTCTCTTCATGTTAACATGGTATCAGAGCCGAGATCCGTCTAAATCTCGTGCTGAGGATTCGATTAATCTCACACTCATCCTCTATCGTTGGTTTTATGCACACTTCGTCCGTTTTTTTGATTTTGTGAAGATACGTGGTTTGGTAATGTTTTTCCGCTTGATTTTTCTCCAAAATTGTGTTCAACCATCTTCTCCAGTACATAGAAGCAGTGAATTTCATTTTCAAACGATTTCAAGGATTTCGACTGAAATTAGGGTTTTACTTGTATCGGAATTCTATGATGGTGTTTGATATTGAAGTGTTTTCCTGGTTGAAGGCCGTAACTCTTTCCGGTTGCGAAGGAGATTGGTAACATCAAGCCCATAATTCACTACTTCTTTGTATTTCTGCTTGCATGACCTAGGTTTTTCTATATAATTGATTGTCAATCTGATAACATGACCAACGGAACTCCTGATTCTTCTTCAACTCCTGCTATCTCTCGCACTGTTTTCCATGAGGATGATTATACTCATCCATGTCATCCTCTCTATGTGCACCCATCAGATGTTTTGGGGACCTCGTTGGTCTCCACTCCGTTTGATGGAACAGGATATGGAAGTTGCAGGCGCAATATTCTTGTCGCACTCTCAATTAGAAACAAACTAGATTTTATAAATGGAAACTCCCAGAAACCTTCACCTTCTTCACCTCTTGCTAGACAATGGCAAAGGTGTAATGACCTTGTCATTTCCTGGTTAGTAAACTCCTTGTCTAAAGAAATATCTCGCAGTGTGGAGTATTCAGAGTTTGCTCGGCAAATTTGGAATGAGTTAGAAGAAAGATATGGTAAGGCTGATGGTGTTAGAGTTTTCGAACTTAAGAAAGAGTTAGCAACATTTCCCAGGGATCTCTTGACATAGCCTTATTTTCAACAAAATCAAACAGTTATGGGATGAAATAGCTTCCATATCTACTGGTCGAACTAGGGTGTGTTCTTGTGGGGCTAAGTCTGCTGAAGATGAGGAACAGAGGGCTTATCAATTCTTAATGGGTTTAAATGATACGTATGTCCAAACCAGAAGCAATATTCTCATGATGAAACCACTTCCTTCAGTTGGAGCTGTCTATAGCATTCTGTTGTCTGATGAAACACAGAGCAATGTGTCTGCTGCAACTCAGTTTCCTTCTACTTCTGCCTCTTTTAATGTTGGAGTGTCCAGGCAGAGTTACCCTTCTAAAGTGAATTTTGAATCATCTAAACCAAATGTCACCTGCAAGTACTGTAAGAAACCTGGACATACTATAGAAAAATGCTACAAGGTCCATGGTTATCCCCCAAATTTCAAGTTCACCAAAACTCCTAACATTAGAAAGACTGCTGCACATGTTGAGCTCACCAACCACCCTGAATCTGGGACTGGTGACATTCCTGCTGAGCATGGTACCCTTCCACAGTCTGAAGACATGTCTGCTATCCCTGGGCTTACCAAGGATCAGTACTCTCAATTGATGATGTTGCTTCAACAGTCGCACTTGTCTTCTTCTCCATCTACCTCAAGCCTAATGGGGTCAGCCAATTTTGCTGGTAAGTTAATTCCCCCCCTGGTGTGTCTTATGGTGCATGTATGTTGACTAAAGTGGATGGTATAGTATGGATAATAGACTCTGGGGCCTCTGACCATATGACTTCCACAAAAAGCTTACTCTTTAATGTCCAAACCTTACCTGTTCCATACCTTGTCTCCCTTCCAAATGGTTATAAAGTCAAGGTTACCAATATTGGGTCATTGGCTCTATTGCCTGATTTGATCTTGCACAATGTACTTTATGTTCCTAGTTTTCAGTATAATCTCATTTCTGTCTACAAATTACTTTCTCATTCTGATGACATGGTACAGTTTACCAAGGCTGCTTGTACTTTACACGGCCCTTCAGTGAGGAAGCCAGTGGTACTTCGTAAACTGGACAATGGACTCTACAAGTTGTTCCAGTCTATCATTGCTCCTAATCCAGATTTCTTTTCTTCTAATCATTCTGCTCTTTCAAATGTTTCAGTTTCTAATTCTTCTGTTCATGCTAGTGTAGTTGATGAATGCTCACCTGTAAATACCATATCAGCTGTTGATAATATGAATAAAGATGAAGTTGTTTGGCATTATAGACTAGGGCACATATAAATAATGCAGATATAAAACTATATCTGCATTAAATTGTAAATTTCCTCTTAAACAATCCTTTAGATGTCCTGTTTGTCCATTATCTAGGCAAACAAGACTGCCTTTCTCTGATAGTAGTATACAATCTACTCACTCATTCCAATTAATTCACATAGATACTTGGGGACCTTATCACACACCCACCTACAATGCTTCCAAATATTTCTTGACAATTGTAGATGACTTCTCAAGGGCTACTTGGACCCATCTTATGGGATCCAAGAGTAATGCTTTAGATTTACTCAAGGCTTTCATTGCAATGGTTGAAACTCAATTCCATACTATGGTTCAGACTGTCAGAGTGATAATGCCTTAGAATTGGGCCCTACTGCTTCAGGTTCTATTTTCTTCTCTGAAAAAGGAATTCAACATCAGACTTCCTGTCCACACACTCCCCAACAGAATGGAGTGGTGGAAAGGAAGCACAGACATTTGCTTGAGACTGCTAGAGCCTTGTTATTTCAATCCCATCTTCCCATTAGATTCTGGGGTGACTGTGTTCTAACTGCAACCTACTTGATCAATAGGTTTCCATCCCCTCTCCTGAATCACAAAAGTCCTTATGAGTTGTTATATGGTTCTGTTCCCTCTTACTCTCATCTTAAAGCCTTTGGTTGTTTGTGTTACTCCACTGTAACTAAGTTGCATAAGGACAAATTTTCTCACAGATCCATCCCATGTGTATTTGTGGGTTATCCCTTTGCTAAGAAAGGCTATAAACTCTATAACCACATTTCCAAAACCTGTTTCATCTCTAGAGATGTCATTTTCTTAGAACACATCTTTCCATTCTTCAAGGCTTCTGATCAGCCTTCTCACATCTTTTCTTCTCCTCTATCCACTTGCTTTGATACTGAATGTTCTTTACCTCCTCCTCCTACTTCATCTTCTACTCCACCTCCTTCTTCCTCATCTATTGATCCTCCATCTCCTATTTTACATCCTGCTCCTACTCCCACTTCATCTCCCATTCCTTCACCTCCTGGTTCCAATACTTCTTTCCCTCCTGATCCTTCACCTGTTGATCATTCTATCCCTCTTTCTTCTTCTACATTACCTACTCTGAGAAGATCCTCTAGACCACATAACCCCCCTAGTTACCTCAATAGCTATGTTTGTCAGTCCTCATCCTCCAATTCCATCTCAGTCCACTCCACTGGTCAGTTTCATGTCCCAAAGCCAAATTCATACTCCTAGGCAGCCAATATTCCTGAGTGGCAAGATGCCATGAGGAAGGAATTTGAGGCTTTGGAAGCCAATGGGACTTGGGAAATTGTGGAGCAGCCACATGGCAAGAAGCCTATTGGGTGTAAATGGGTTTACAAAGTGAAATATAAGGCTGATGGTAGTATAGAGAGGTACAAGGCTAGGTTGGTGGTCAGGGGTGACACTCAAGTGGAAGGGGTTGACTTTCATGAAACATTCTTTCCTGTTGTAAAAATGTCCACTATTAAGACCTTAATTGTTGTGGCTATCAAGCAATAGTGGTCTTTGTTTTAACTTGATGTCAATAATGCCTTCTTGCATGGTGATCTTGATGAAGAGGTTTTTATGAAACTTCCTCCTGGTCTATCTGTTCCTGCTTCCACTTCTTCTCCTTCTTTGGTCTGCAAGCTCCAGAAATCCCTTTATGAATTGAGGCAAGCTTCCAGACAATGATATGCTAAGTTGTCTCAAGCTCTCTCTTCCAGAGGCTATATGCATTCTCTCAATGACTATTCTGTCTTCACTAAGGGATCTGGGGACTCTTTGGTTATATTGGCTGTTTATGTAGATGACATTATCCTAACTGGTACTGATTTATCAGAAATTTCTGCCCTGAAGAGTTTTCTCATGATCAGTTCAAGATCAAGGATTTGGGTCTCCTTAACTATTTTCTTGGTATTGAAGTTCTCTATACTCCCTCTGGGGTTCTATTGCATCAAAGGAAATTTATTCATAACCTTTTAGATGAGTTTCACTCTCTTGAATGTACTGCTGTCACATGCCCTCTTGAATTGAATGTGAAATTGAAGGCCAAGGAAGGTGAACTTTTGCCTAAACCTGAGGAGTATAGAAGTCTCATAGGCAAGCTGAATTTTTTGACCCATACAAGACCTGATCTCAGTTTTGCAGTCCAACATTTGAGCCAATTTATGCAGCAGCCTTGCATACCACATATGAAGGCTGCTCTTCATCTTCTCAGATATCTCAAAGGTTCAGCTGATTTTGGGATCTTTTACAACAATGATCCTGCTATGTCCTTACAGGTGTTCTGTGATAGTGACTGGGCCTCTTGCCCTGACAGTAGAAGTTCAGTTACTGGGTTCTGCATCTTCCTTGGAGGCAGCTTGGTGGGCTGGAAATCCAAGAAGCAACCTGTCGTTTCACTTTCCTCTGCAGAGGCTGAGTACAGAGCTATGAGTAAGGCTGTGGCTGAACTTACTTGGCTATCTAGGTTGTTGTCTGATTTTGGTGTAATCCTTTCCTCTCCTGTGCCTGTATTTTGTGATAGCCAAGCTGCCCTTCACATTGCAAAAAATCCTGTCTTTCAGAGAGGACAAAGCACATAGAACTGGATTGTCATTTTGTACGTGCCAAACTTAGAGATGGGCTGATATCTCTGGTTCACACTCCTAGTGCTTCACAGGCTTCTGATCTTCTTACCAAGGTTCTTCCTGGTCCTACTCACCACTTACACATTCGCAAGTTGGGGGTTTTGTCACCCTCCAACTTGAGGGGGGCTGTTAGAATTGGAAAATTAGATGCTGGTTAATAACTTTGGGCCTAGTAGATTTTTTTACTCTTTGTATTTATAGTTTGGCCCAAATGTACAGATCAGCAGTTAGTCCATTCATTTTGTATTTTCATTTTGTATTCTTTCCGGGTCACTATAAAATAGTGAAGCCCATGTATGTAATAAACCAATGATTCATTTTCTGATATACAGAGTAATTGGTTTCTCTCGAAGCTTCTGTTCTCAGTAAACATGGCGTAAAGCCTGGTTATTGATCTTCCTAGTTTCTCCTGCTTTCTCTTCATGTTAACATAAAGGAGAACAATTATATTTTTCAAAAATAAATAAATTATAGAGTAATTTTAATTGAGATGCAATAGCCCGTATAATTGAGAGAGTTTGGCAAAAATGGGAAGAGACTATTGGTGATGGAGGAGGAAAAAGAGGTAGACATTAGATTCTTGATACCGTATCAAACTAAAATCACAAGCTAGGTTTTGCTTAGTATAAAATCCTTTCATTCATATTCAATATACAAGAGTATAATAAGCTTTTATAATACAATTATACAAACTTATTGTTGAGAATTCAAGATGGACATATATTCTATAAAATAGCTATGTTCTGGTTGTAGATGAACATCCCGAGTATATATAAAGACTGTCCAACACATGCACTTAGAATCTTCACGTAATTGCCTTTGTTCTCTTTTTATTTTTTGGAGCTTACTATCTATCCTAATAGCGAAATTTTTCGCTGACCCACGGGTTTAGAAATAAGCTCTCACTAATTTTACTCTAATCTAGACATGATTTTTCCAAGCACATCATAGTAGTAAATAGAATTCAATTGTTGGCCATATAATTAAATAATTATGCACAGAATTAGAGAAACAAATAAAAGATGATAATTCGAACCAACAAATATATAATTAATAAACGTCAATATTCATGACAATCACAACTCTAGAAAATAGGGTGCTTAGCAACCCGCAGTTGTAGTAACAATCATACAAGTATTTTACATAAATAAATTATAAAATAATAAAAGATAAAGGAATGAAGAATTCAATGGTTATCACCTCCAAATTTGCTCCACTTGATGTTCTTGCCTCCAAATAATGTCCAACCCCCAAAAAGTAGGTTTAGAATCTTTTTTATACAGGTGGAGGCGTGTAGGGCCAAAATAACCCACTCCGAGTCGATATAGAGCAAAACCAATTGGGCGCTATGAGGGGCGCCTGCCGCCAAGCTGGGGGCCCACAATTTCCCACTTTTATGCTCTTGTAACGATCCAGTCGGTTGTTTTTAGAATTAACGCCCCGATCCCCTAATAACTGCTTCCCCCGTGCTTATTTCTGCTATTGTGAGTTGTCGGGAGGATTCGTTTTGAGTTTCAGAGTGTTTTGGGACACTTAGTCCTTAAATGAGAGCTTAAGCTTTAGAATTTGGACCGTAGTCGAAGCAGTATAAGGACGTCATCGGAATGGAATTCCGTCGATTCTGTTAGCCCCGTTGGGTGATTTCGGGCTTAGGGACGTGTTCGGATTGTATGTTGGAGGTCCGTAGCTTATTTAGCTTGAAATGCCGAAAGTTGAATTTTTGAAGTTTCCGATTCGATAGTGAGATTTTGATATCGGGGTCGGAATCCGATTCCAAGAGTTGGAATAACTCTGTAGTGTTGAATGTGACTTGTGTGCAAAATTTGGGGTCAATCGGACTTGGTTTGGTTGGTTTTAGCATCGGTTGTGGGATTCTTGAAATTTCAAGTTCTTTAGGTTTGGATTGGAGGGTGATTCGTGGTTTTAGCGTTGTTTGATGTGATTCGAGGGTTGGATTAAGTCCATATGATTTTAGAATTGGTTGGTATGTTTGGTTGAGGTCCCGGGGGCTCCAGGTGTGTTTCGGGTGAGTTTTGAGCGAGTCCGGACATTCCGGAGCTTAGAAAATGTATCTGATGATTAAATCTTCGCTGGGGGCAGAAGTCTTACCGCTGAGGCAGAAGTTTTTCTGCTAAGGCGGAGGTCTTACCGCTGGGGCGGAGGTTTTTCCGCGGTCTGCGGTCATGAAGAATCCGCAGGTCGTTGGTCCAACTTCGGAAACCTATATCTTTTGATCTACAAGGAATTTTGAGATGATTCAAAAACGAAAGTTGTAGCCCTTCGTGTCTAGTTTCCAGAAAGGTAAGAAATCATAATTTGGACATATGTAGAGAAAGTTATGGCCAAAGTACTAAGGCCTGTCTGTGCAGCCACCAGAAGCGCGACATCGATGGTTTTACCGCGGTCAGCGGTGACGGGAATCCGAGAGGTGCACAATAAATACGAGGTTTGGGGTTTTATTTCATGTTTTGACCTAAAGAGCTCGGGTTGTGGCGATTTTTTGAGAGATTTTCAAGAAAACCATCGGGGTAAGTGATTCTAACTCAAGCTAAAATACATGATTTTAACGTTGGATTCATCATTTGAGCAGAGATTTGGGGTGAAAATTTGGGAAAAATTGTGGAACTTCATAAAATGAATTTTTGGGATTTGAAAGCCGATTCGGAGTCGGAATTGAGTGAAACTAGTATGGGTAGTCTCGTAATTGAATGGGTATTCATAATTTGTGACTTTTACCCGATTTCGAGACGTGGGCCCGGGGAGGATTTTCGGGCGTTTTTCTATTTTCTAACCTTAGCTTCAATTCCTTTAGCTAAATTCATTGTTTGTAGTTATATTTACATTATGAAATATATTTGATTAGATTTGGGCCACTCGGAGTTGGGTACTCGTGGCAAGAGCGTGATATCAGATTGATTTTGAGCTGGTTCGAGGTAAGTGGCTTGCCTAACCTTGTGTGGGGGAACTCCCCTTAGGATTGGTATTGTTGTTATCTGAAATGTCTTGTACATGAGGTGACGAGTGCGTACATGTGCTAATTGTTGAAAATCCGGTTTTTTTCATTAATAACTATAATTGTGTATTTCTTCCCTGTTTACACTACTTGAAAGTTAAATCTACTGTTAGCTAGGGAAGCATGTCTAAATGACTCGATAATTTTACTTGCTCAAACTGCTTTTATCTGAATTCTGTGCAGCATGCTAGGTTAGAATTACCTGTTTACTTTGGTATGAAATTAGATTGAATTGGATATTGTTCGTGTTGTTGCTGTGTGTTTACTTTGGGACTACGGGCGATTTCCCGGTAGATCTCCCTTGCCTGTTTATTTGGGACTACGGATTGATATTCCGGTAGATCCCCCTGCACAGTTATATGGAACTACGTGACTGCACCTGGTAGATTCCCCCAGTACTGGGTATTTACATCTGGGGACTACGGATCGGTATTCCGGTATCTCCCCCGCGCACTATGAGTTGGACTATGGGAAGACACCCGGGAGATCCACTGGATATTTACATTTGGGGACTACAGGACGGTATCCTGGTAGATCCCCGGTTGCTATCTCTGTGTGAGGCTATATTCTTTTCTGTGATTTGTCTCTCTGTCGTAGTTGTTGTTATTCTTATTATATTGTGTTACTTCATACTGTTTCGTTTCCTTATATATATTTGTATATGACCGTTAGGGCCCTGGCCTTCCTCGTCACTACTCAACCGAGATTAGGCTTGGCACTTATTGAGTACCGATGTGGTGTACTCATGCCCTTCCTGCGCATGTTTTTCATGTGTAGATCCAGGTTCTTCGTCTCACCCATATCATCAGTGAGGCGAGGCGATCTTTAGAGACTTCGAGGTATATCTGCCGCGTCCGCAGACCGAGGAGTCCCTCTCTATTCTCTCTTCTAGCTTTAGCTCTCCTGTATTTACTTTTTGTTTAGACATTCTGGAGTTAGAGCACTTTGTAGTTATTCCATAGCTTGTGATTTCATGAGATTCTGGGTTTGGGAGTTGATTCAGTTTGAGAGTTTATATTTGTATATGCCGAGCGGCATCCTAAACGTTTTATTTATGTTTATTCCGCAGTTTTTGGTTAGTTTTATCTTCCGTTTCCTTTTTTCCGCAAATTGTTAGGCTTACCTAGTCGTAGAGACTAGGTGCCGTCACGACAGTTCACGGAGGGCAAACTCGGGTCGTGACAAGTTGGTATCAGAGCCGGGTTCATAGGAGTCATGAATCACAAGCCGGTTTATTAGAGTCTCGCAGATTGGTACGTAGACATCTGTACTTATCTACGAGAGGCTATGTAACTGTTAGGAAAATTCCACTTCATTTGACTTCTTTGTCGTACGAGATTTTTGACATCACAATTCTAAACCTCTGTCTTCCATTCTCTCACAGATGGTGAGGACACGTACTACCGGAGATGACCAGGCACCCGCGCCCCTTGCGAGAGCCGTCAGAGGTCGGGGCCGGGGTAGAGGCCGAGGACGCACACGCGGTGCAGCCAGAGTGCCCGCGCGAGCTGCTACATAGGAGCCACCAGCTGGAGCCCAGACGCCTTATACGCCTACTGCTACTACTACTCCAGCACTTCAGGAGACCTTAGCATAGTTCCTGAGCATGTTTGGTACATTGGTTCAGGCGGGGTTGATTCGGGTTGTACCAACAACTTCACAGATCGGGAGAGGGACCTAGACTCCCGTCGCCCCCACTCTAGCGCAGCGAGTTCACATTGGTCAGGTTCCAGGTGTCATGGCGACACAGCCTATGGCCTCATTTCAGCAGGTGGAAAGGGCCGATCGCCGGGTAGAGGACAGATGGGTCCGGGAGAGAGAGGACAGACGAGGTCAGGAGAGAGAGTATAGGGAGGCGAGGAGACCTTTTAGACCGGAGAGATCCACCGGTCTTTATTTTGGAGGAAGAGTACGGCATGGTAGAGGTTTTGTAGGTCAGCCAGCTCAGTTTGTGTTTCAGGTTTCGCACAGTGTTTCAGGGGTCTCAGCATACCCGTACCGCACAGTTCCCACTGCCACATCCGCCGCGAGGTTGTTTTGAGTGTGGCGACACACGCCATGTGGTGAGGTATTGCCCCAGGCTAGGGAGGGGTGCGACTCCACAGACTTCTCAGCCACAACGTGCTCCGCAGAGTTCCCAGACTATGATTTCAGCACCAGTTGCTACCCTACCTGCCCAGCCAGCTAGAGGTGGAGGTTGGGGAGGTAGAGGCCGCCCTAGAGAGGGAGGCCAGGCCAGATATTTTGCCCTTCCTGCCCGTACTGAGGCCGTCGCCTCCGATTCTGTCATCACAGTTATTGTCCTGGTTTGTCATAGGGATGCATCGGTTCTATTCGATCCAGGCTCCACTTATTCCTATGTGTCCTTTTATTTTGCCCCGCATTTGGGCGTATCTCGGGATTCTTTGAGTTCTCCTGTTTATGTTTCTACTCCTGTTGGAGATTCTCTTGTTGCGAACCGCGTTTATCGGTCGTGTTTGATTGCTCTTAATGGTTTTGAGACCAGAGCCGATTTGTTATTGCTCAGCATGGTAGACTTTGATGTTATCTTGGGCATGGACTGATTGTCGCCCCATTATGCTATTCTTGATTGTCACGTGAAAACCGTGACGTTGGCTATGCCAGGTGTACCACGAGTAGAGTGGAGGGGTACTTTAGATCACACTCCCAGTAGAGTTATTTCTTTCCTTAAAGCTCAGCGAATGGTTAAGAAGGGGTGTGACGCGTATCTGGCCTATGTGAGAGATGTTAATGCTGATACCCCTACAGTTGATTCAGTCCTAGTAGAACGGGATTTCTCTGATGTGTTTCCAGCTGATCTTCCGAGCATGCCGCCCGATAGAGATATTAATTTTGGCATTTATCTGTTGCCGGGCACTCAACCCATTTCTATTCCTCCGTATCGTATGGCTCCTCCTGAGTTGAAGGAGTTGAAGGATAAGTTACAGGAATTGCTTGATAAGGGTTTCATTCGGCCCAGCGTATCACCTTGGGGTGCTCCTGTCTTGTTTGTTAATAAAAGGATGGTTCTAATGTGTATGTGCATTGATTATCGCCAGTTGAACAAAGTTATAGTGAAGAACCGTTATCCTTTGCCTCGTATTGATGGCATGTTTGATCAGCTACAGGGTGCACGAGTGTTTTCTAAGATTGACTTGCGTTCAGGCTATCACCAGTTGAATATTCGGGAGCCAGATATCCTGAACACTGCCTTCAGGACTCGGTATGGTCATTACGAGTTCCTTGTTATGCCATTTGGGCTGACCAATGCCCCAGCAGCCTTCATGCATTTGATGCACAGTGTGTTTCCGCCACATCTTGACCCATTCGTCATTGTCTTTATTGATGACATTCGGTTATACTCCCGGAGTCAGGAAGATAATGAACAACACCTGAGGACAGTGCTTCAGACCTTGAGAGAAAAGCAGTTATATGCAAAGTTCTCGAAATGTGAGTTTTGGTTGGATTCTGTGGCATTCTTGGGTCACGTGGTATCAAGTTAGGGGATAAAGGTGGATCCAAAGAAAGTGGAAGCAGTGCAGAGTTGGCCCAGACCATCCTCGGCTATAGAGATCCGCAGTTTTCTTGGCTTGGCGGGTTATTACCGTCGATTTGTTGAGGGATTTTCATACATTGCAGCACCTATGACCAGGCTGACCCAGAAGGGTGCTCCGTTCCAGTGGACGGAAGAGTGTGAGGCGAGCTTCCAGAAGCTCAAGACAACGTTGACTACAGCCACAATTTTGATATTGCCTACAGGTTCGGGGTCTTATACTGTCTATTGTGATGCCTCGAGGATTGGCCTTGGAGCAGTATTGATGCAGGACGGTAGGGTGATTGCCTATGCGTCCAGACAGTTGAAGGTACATGAGAAGAATTATCCTGTCCATGATCTCGAGTTAGCCGCTATTGTTCACGCCTTGAAGATCTAGCGTCATTATTTGTACGGTGTTCCTTGTGAGATCTATACCGATCACCGGAGTTTGCAGCATTTGTTCAAGCAGAAGGATCTTAATTTGCGCCAGAGGAGATGGTTAGAGCTACTGAAGGACTATGATATCACTATCTTGTATCACCCGGGCAAGGCTAATGTGGTGGCCGATGCTTTGAGTCGCCAGGCGGAGAGTTTAGGGAGTTTGGCTTATCTACTAGCAGCGGAGAGGCCCATGGCGATGGATGTTCAGGCCTTGGCCAGCCAGTTTGTGAGATTAGATCTTTCGAATCCCAGTAGGGTTCTAGCTTGCGTGGTCTCTTGGTCTTCCTTATTTGATCGTATCAGGGAGTGTCAGTATGATGACCCTCATTTGCTCGTCCTCAAGGACAAGGTTCTGCACGGTGATGCCAGAGATGTGACTATTGGTGATGAGGGGGTATTGAGGATGCAGGGTCGGGTATGTGTACCTAATGTTGATGGACTTCGGGAGTTGATTCTAGAAGAGGCCCATAGTTCGCGGTATTCCATTCATCCGGGTGCCGCGAAGATGTATCAGGATTTGAGGCTGTCACGACCCCAAATCCACTAAGGGTCGTGGTGGCACCAGACATCGCTGTCAGGCAAGCCAATCAAACTACTTAATCAAATTCTCATTTAAATATTTCCGAAAACACTTCTTTTATACATTTAAAACAATACATAGTATGTTCCTCCGAATAAATAATGAAACATTTAACAACCTTTAAAATTTATGAATAAACCCAAATACATCCCAGAACCCGGTGTCACAAGTACATAGCAATTTCTAAGAAATAATATAATACAACATCCGTCCGGAATACAGTGGACAGAAAGTAAACACAATATACTAGAAGGGACTATACTAGCTGCGGGCCGCTTCGAATAATGCAACTCACCTAGTCCCCGAATCATCCGTGCTGCTGCGCCCAGTAGGCCACTAGAGTTACATATACCTGTGCAATAAAAATGCACAGAAGTGTAGTATGAGTACGAAAACAACGTGTACTCAATGAGTATCCCGTCTAATCTCGAAGAAGTAGAGACGAGATGGTCGACTTCGGCACTTACTAATGGTCCAATAATGATGTCAATAATTCATTAAATCGTGGACTCATATAAACATGATTTTTAATCCAAATAAGAGGAAACAAGTAAACAATTATTTCTTTTATAGGGAGTTTTCCCAAAATTCCTTTTCATTATTTATCCAAATATTCTCAAGCCATGAAGAGGCAATAACAACTTCAATAAGTTCAAGGCAGCAATACAAGCATGCGCAAATAACACCGTGGTACGAACGGCCCGCTCCAACAGAAAATAAATTGTGCACTGCCGAGGGTCGAACGGCACGAACCATAGATGCATCTATTACCCCGCTCGCGAACTATCCATGCGATGCGGTCAACATAAGATAAACAATCACCCTGCTCGCGAACCATACATGCGACACAGGTACACACAGAAATACATGCTCAGATAGCCAATTAAGAATTTATCGGGGAATATTTATTCAAATAAAAGCCACTTTCTCTTTTAACAATTTAAGAAAATGAAGTCTAATCCTTTTAGAAGTTCATCTACTAATTCAATGTGATTTAAGCAATTCAAGCTGTCAATAAGGTTACAAATATTCCAAATATAGCATGCTTTGGGTCCTAAACTACCCGGACAATAGCATACTAGTAGCTACGCACGGACTCTCGTCACCTCGTGCGTACGTAGCCCCCACAAATAGGAGCACATAACCAATTAACTCACCTATGGGGACAATTCCCTCTTACAAGGTTAGAAAGGAGACTCACCTCGCTTCGAAGGTCCATAACCGGCATTCCACGCCCTTCCGAACAACGAATCGATGCACAATTTATAACAATTCCTAACCCCGATCGAAAAGTTGACAAAAATGCCCTCGGGCCCACGTGCCCGGAATCCAAAAAATTTTCGAAGATAAAGATTACCCATGGCCTCACGAACTCAAATATATGATTTTCTCTAAATTCCATACCCAAAATCGTGGTCAAAATCCAAGAATACTAGTTTTCTAGGTTTTCCCTCAAACCTCAAGTTTTCTACAATTTTCCAAGTCTAAATCCATATATAAACCTTGTATATACTCAAAACTAGTAGAAATCACTTACCTCATGCTTGGTGATGAAAATGGCACTCCAAAGTTGCTCCAAAATCGGCTCCCATGGAAGAAATGAAGTGAAAATGAGCCAAACTTCGATTTTTAAAGAAACCTCTCTGCCTCCAGCAATTTCCGCATCTGCGGAAATTTGACCGCATCTGCGGAAAATTTCCGCATCTGCGGTTATGACAACAACCAGCACTTTTCTCGACACGAAAATGAGCATAACTCCCTCATACGATGTCCAAATTCGACGATTCTTTTTGCGTTGGCTCCGAAATTACGATACGGATCTAATGGCTCAATAAAAACTTAATTTGGAGCTCATTTGATTAACATGGCACCCCTTTATGTCCAAATAAATGACGTCGAAACATCAAATAAGAGCGCGGTACAACCCGAAACACACCCGAGGCCCCAGGGACCCCGACCAATCACACCAACCAGTCCCAAAACACATTACGGACTTGCTCGAGGCCTCAAATAACATCAAACAACGCTAAAATCATGAATCAACCCCTAATCCAAGCTTTATGAGCTTTAGAACTTCCAACTTCTACTTTCGATGCTTAAACCTATCAAATCACGTTCGATTGACCTCAAATTTTGCACATAAGTCATATTCGACATTACGGACCTACTCCAACTTTCGGAATTGAATTCCGACCCCGATATCAAAAGTCCACTTGCTCCCAACTCCAGAATCACCATATGGAGCTTTTCCCAGACTCGGAATCCCAAATGGACATCGATATCACTGAAATGCACTTCAACCCAAACTTATGAAATTTCTTTCAAAATGCTACTTTCCACAATAGGCGCCAAAACGCTCCCGGGTCATCCAAAACCCGATCCGGGCATACGCCCAAGTCTGAAATCATCATACGAACCTGCTGGAACCTTCAGATCCCGATTCCGAGGTCGTTTACTCAAAAATCCAATCCTAGTTAATTCTTTCAACTTTAAGCTTCCGAAATGAGAATTCTTTTTCCAAATCAACTCCGAACTTCCCGGAATTTAATTCCGACCACGCGTACAAGTCATAATACCTGAAATGAAGCTGCTCATGGCCTCATACTGCTGAACGATGCGCTGGGGCTCAAAACGACCGGTCGGGTCTTTACATTCTCTCCCACTTAAACATACGTTCGTCCTCGAACGTGCTGAGAACTACACTGAAGTAGTCTGAAATCACTATTTAACTTCTCATGCACCTTCCCGTGCTACCACAACTCAGTTGAGCAGATCAGCTCGATCAATTCTGAAGATATTCCCTTTTATTCAAGCAAATAAGCCTTAGAGCCCAATTCCAACATCCAGAATTCTATGCCCGACCTGTTTCCAACATAAGATCACCATATCAATCACTATACGCTGTACCCAAACATGGTTGCATAACTTTGCTGAATTCATACCTAGCATCACTTTACTCACCGGACCACAATAATATTTTCTGATCAACTTAGTCAAAATTCCACGAATCTGATGCTCCCATTGCACCCCATGACATACACAGGTCTTACTCTAACTCTTACAATGCCGCCACAACGGAAGAGATGTGCAGAAATTCATAATCAACTGTCGAGTCAACCAATCATTGAGTCTATACTTCTGACAAGAAATATTACCTCATTCCGAACCAAATAATGATCTTTGCTCCTTAATATATTTCACGTAATCAGATTGCACTGATCCTAAATCCAACAATCTCGTCTCACCCAGTACGAACTGCTCAGGCAATAAGCCACCCCGACATGACCAAAAGTCTCATATGATGCCACAATGTGCCAATAGGCTACCAATTAGAATGCGATACAAAAAGGAAAATAAACTTCTAAAAGGAATCCAATTACCCCGCTCGCGAATCATACATGCGACGCGGTCGACATAATTAAACAAACACCCCGCTCGCGAATCATACATGCGACGCGGGCACACAGCTAATATAAGCTTTCCTCGTAAAATAGGAAACAAGACACATCAAAACAGATACGGGGAACTGTACTCAGCTTCACACCGTTGCGGCGCGCAACCCGATCCGAACAACATAACCATGGCGGCGTGCCACCCGATTCACCCATAAAACTCGCATAAGGAGATACACACCGAGCTAGATTGCTCATTTCAATAATATACCGAACAGTGGTCACAAGCACACGAAGTGCATAATTCCATCCCTGGGGAGACATATAGCGCCAGAAGCCACAAAACTCAAGCACAACTGAGGTGCGATATATGATTTGAAATCTCAAAAGCCATCCTGCTCATATAACATCATCTCTACGCGGATACTCAACACACAAGAAATATACCAAGCCGTCTCACAACTCGCACGGCGCAATGTATCATTACATGAAATATCTGACAATGAGGTAACACCCTGACTACTCCTCCATAAGGAGCGCATTACTGAATGAACACGTTTGGCCTGATATAGAGCCCATGTTCACATTTAAATCCACCCACCGACCTCAAGCCGATTCTGATCGCACTAAACTAGGCTAACGACCCTTGAAAGGTCCATACTAACTTCCCTTTTCTCATAACACACAAGAACAACTATCACAACAGGAGAAATCCTCCGCAGTCCACAACCCAATAAACTGAGTGCCCTCCAGGCATCTATTCTCGAATCAACAATATCATCACAACCTTCATACTTGGTTTAAGTCTTTAATCTATCCAGTGACTACCTGCCACACTTATACAATCTTCCTGTGGGACACACTACCGTAACCTACCATAACAAATAGTTGGGTCATACCTCCGAACCACCGGCCGCACTAACGCTGAAAAGCGATCAAGACTCATTAACCAGGATACAAAGCCCTTTTTACAAAATGCCAATCTCAGGTGACGCTGATGACAAACCAACTTGCCTTAAACATCGAAACTCCTTCCCTGCTCATCCGAGCTCGTGACATCCTTGTCAACACCGAACTGCTACCTTGATCTTCACTTCAAATTCCATACTACTCACTGCACTTAACATGCCAATATGTGATAGAACTCGCTTTTCATCTTAGTTTCGGAACCACTATTAGGTTAACACTTCATCATATAAAACTTTCCACTCAACTCACTCCAGGAGAACTATAGCAACACACAGGTGAATTCTCATGACCGTAGAATATGCTAATCTCTAAGTAGTGGTCTAAGCCACCATAGCCCTTCCGGGATCCGCCTACACATAACAGGCCATAACACTAGAGTACTTTCTGAATATCACCAACTACGGCGGCCGACAGGCCTCGCACGCACCGCCACATTTCACATGCATAACTTGATCACGCTGAAAGAACTGACCACTACCACCAACACGCCAACTCAACTGTGGCTAACCGATCTCTCTTCTTCCAATTTGCCCTTGATTGCCATAGAAACAATGATAACCCCATTCAATACGTAACACACTCCGTCCGCACTCTTCCCGAGTGACCCTGAATCACGAGACCATGCTGTCTCAAATCCCACGTACCATTTCGTACCTCCCAATTGCTACATCGCAAGTCAAAACATCATAGAACATTTTGTGCCTCTTCTCATAGGCTTCTATCAAGCTTGATTCTTAACCGTACCTATAGGCTCGAAATCATTAGGCATCACACTTTATCTTTTGAATTCACTAGGACCGTTGTTGAGAGCCACCCGCTCTGACTTGGCCCCGAATATAATCAATTCCATAAATCTTCTAGCACATGAATACCCCTTTGGTGATTCACCTGGCAGAATCATTCCCTTGGAACCCGCATCTTTACAAAGCACAATCCTGAATCCTTCCCCAAGTCTGAACATGGGCCAATAAGGCCAACCATAGCACACCTTAACAATTCCTTTGCTCAATTTACCACTTATGTTCTTTTCCTGCAGCTGGAATAGCTCATCAATATGCTAATAACCCGAAACCTCGCAAGTAGATAACCATACAACCTAATCGTAGGCGGTGGGACCTTCCCACTTAGCATGAAGCTACTATTACATAACTCTGAAATTCACTAGGATTCCCTATCTCTTATTGACATGACCATGCGTAATCGACCGCAAAATTCCTCGGGATCTTTCTATAAACCCCCCTCTTTATACTCTGAATCATCAACCACATTCGCACGACCGATCCCCTTTTGCGGTATCACCAATAGAATACTTTGCAGAAGCTTCGCCAACCATGCGACCGCTAACTTGCTCACAGGGAATAACCCCCCTATGGAACACACTCTCCGACATCTTCCAACGTCGCTGCACGGGGTACAATTACTGCGGCATCAATGACCAATCCTAAGTCTGAGCTCACTCTCTAGCTGCACCAGTCCCTTTGCTCCTCGTGAACATCAATTAAGTGAGCGGCAACATCTTTCCAATTCAAAGTTAGGTTGTATCCTTCTTCATTTCTAGTAGCTCCTTTCCGTTATACCAAATCTCATGCCACATAATAGCTCATACTTTAGATTAATCCGAAGGCCCAAATCACCAATCACTAGAATCCCCAAATCACTCCAAACTCTACCACTTTGGCGAAACTCACCCCTTTAGTCGACTACTCGGCCTTTGCTTCTTATGCCTGGCCTTCTAGAAATTCTAACCACCACTTGACACTCTCCACATGTCCTTCCTCATCCTTTGCTGCTCATTTGTTGCCTTAAATGGGATCTATCTCTGTGGCACTTGGACCCACATTTGCTGATAACTTTAAACATTTCCGAAGATCATCTTCCTCATACCGTCGACATTAGAAACATTGATTCAATCCTAAACTACCGCATCCTGCGATATCTGGCAGCCGCATTTCCAATATTTCTTCACAATAGCTTACCCCAAGGGCAAATTGTAGAAGATCATAACACCGACAAACTTAGTATGTTCAATTAGGACAACGACACCCCATCATAGAAGAAAGCTCCACCACGCTTGCAAATACCAAGTCTCATTACTCCACCAGCCCACATCCGACCATTCTTAGTCTGATTGCCTTTCCCCTGCCGGGAATAAAATACTGAATCTCTTGATTATGCACTGAGTAAACTTCCCTTCAAGTCATTCACTGCCCCGAATACTTAGGCAAACATCCTACCATCACATCAATGCTGCGGAACAATCGTTTATAGCAACATGGCAACTTGTGCCTAGCCTCAGAGCTCTCGGAAGTACCGCTACTGAGCTGAAACGACAGAACGTCCTCCTACAAGGCGACGGTAATAGCTCAGACAACTACACAGGAAAAAACATCCCGCACCACATCGGTAGTACCATTTCAATTCTTCAATTCTCGATTTATAACTAGCAGTTTGCGATGCGTAGGATTGAGTAGGGATGAATTAAAGGCATACGCCTCCAAGGATCAAATCGCACGATAAGGAATCAAGAAGGGAAGTACACCTAACAGTCCTGCAACCTCCCGAGGATAAGTACAGACGTCTCCGTACCGATCCGCGAGACTCTACTAGACTTGCTCATGACTCGTGAGACCCTAGGAACCTAGTGCTCTGATACCATATTGTCACGACCCCAAATCCACTAAGGTTCGTGGTGGCGCCGGACATCGCTGTCAGGCAAGCCAATCAAACTACTTAATCAAATTCTCATTTAAATATTTCCGAAAATACTTCTTTTATACATTTAAAACAATACATAGTAAGTTCCTCCGAATAAATAATGAAACATTTAACAACCTTTAAAATTTATGAATAAACCCAAATACATCCCAGAACCCGGTGTCACAAGTACATGAGCAATTTCTAAGAAATAATATAATACAACATCCGTCCGAAATACAGTGGACAGAAAGTAAACACAATATACTAGAAGGGACTATACTAGCTGCGGGCCGCCTCGAATAATGCAACTCACCTAGTCCCCGAATCATCTGTGTTGCTGCGCCCAGTAGGCCACTAGAGTTACATATACCTGTGCAACAAAAATGCACAGAAGTGTAGTATGAGTACGAAAACAACGTGTACTCAATGAGTATCTCGTCTAATCTCGAAGAAGTAAAGACGAGATGGTCGACTTCGACACTTACTAATGATCCAATAATGATGTCAATAATTCATTAAATCGTGGACTCATATAAACATGATTTTTAATCCAATAGGAGGAAACAAGTAAACAATTATTTCTTTTATAGGGAGTTTTCCCAAAATTCCTTTTCATTATTTATTCAAATATTCTCAAGCCATAAAGAGGCAATAACAACTTCAATAAGTTCAAGGCAGCAATACAAGCATGCACAAATAACACCGTGGTACGTACGGCTCGCTCCAACAGAAAATAAACTGTGCACCGCCGAGGGTCGAACGGCACGAACCATAGATGCATCTATTACCCCGCTCGCGAACTATCCATGCGACGCGGTCAACATAAGATAAACAATCACCCTGCTCGCGAACCATACATGCGACGCAGGTCCACATAGAAATACATGCTCAGATAGCTAATTAAGAATTTATCGGGGAATATTTATTCAAATAAAAGCCACTTTCTCTTTTAACAATTGAAGAAAATGAAGTTTAATTCTTTTAGAAGTTCATCTACTAATTCAATGTGATTTAAGCAATTCAAGCTGTCAATAAGGTTACAGATATTCCAAATATAGCATGCTTTGGGTCCTAAACTACCCGGACAATAGCATAATAGTAGCTACGCACGGACTCTCGTCACCTCATGCGTACGTAGCCCCCACAAATAGGAGCACATAACCAATTAACTCACATATGGGGACAATGCCCTCTTACAAGGTTAGAAAGGAGACTCACCTCGCTCCGAAGGTCCATAACCGGCATTCCACGCCCTTCCGAAGACTCGAATCGATGCACAACGCTCCAAAACTAGCCAATAATTATGTAAATCCATTAATATATGCTAAGGTACTCATTATAATCCAATTTATAACAATTCCTAACCCCGATCGAAAAGTTGACAAAAATGCCCTCTGGCCCACGTGCCCGAAATCCAAATTTTTCGAAGATAAAGATTACCCAGGGCCTCACGAACTCAAATATATGATTTTATCTAAATTCCATACCCAAAATCGTGGTCAAAATTCAAGAATACTAGTTTTCTAGATTTTCCCTCAAACCTCAAGTTTTCTACAATTTTCCAAGTCTAAATCCATATATAAACCTTGTATATACTCAAAACTAGTAGAAATCACTTACCTCATGCTTGGTGATGAAAATGGCACTCCAAAGTTGCTCCAAAATCGGCTCCCATGGAAGAAATGAAGTGAAAATGAGCCAAACTTCGATTTTTAAAGAAACCTCTCTGCCTCCAGCAATTTCCGCATCTGCGGAGATTTGACCGCATCTGCGGAAAATTTCCGCATCTACGGTTATGACAGCAACCGGCACTTTTCTCGACACGAAAATGAGCATAACTCCCTCATACGATGTCCAAATTCGACGATTCTTTTTGTGTTGGCTCCGAAATTACGATACGGATCTAATGGCTCAATATAAACTTAATTTGGAGCTCATTTGCTTAATATGGCACCCCTTTATGTCCAAAGAAACGACGTCGAAACATCAAATAAGAGCGCGATACAACCCGAAACACACCCGAGGCCCCGGGGACCCCGACCAATCACACCAACCAGTCCCAAAATACATTGCGGACTTGATCGAGGCCTCAAATCACATCAAACAACGCTAAAATCTTGAATCAACCCCTAATCCAAGCCTTATGAACTTTAGAACTTCCAACTTCTACTTTCGATGCTTAAACCTATCAAATCACGTCCGATTGACCTCAAATTTTGCACACAAGTCATATTCGACATTACGGACCTACTTCAACTTTCGGAATCGGATTCGACCCCGATATCAAAAAGTCCACTTCCGGTCAAACTTCTCAAAAACCTTCAAATTTCTATCTTTAGCCAAATGGCTCCAAAATGACCTACGGACCTCCGAATTCACTTCCGATCGCGCTCCCAACTCCAGAATCACCATACTGAGCTGCTCCCAGACTCGGAAGCCCAAACGGACATCGATATCACTGAAATGCACTTCAACCCAAACTTATGAAATTTATTTCAAAATGCTACTTTCCACAATAGGCGCCAAAATGCTCCCGGGTCATCCAAAACCCGATCCGGGCATACGCCCAAGTCCGACATCATCATACGAACTGCTGGAACCTTCGGATCCTGATTCCGAGGTCGTTTACTCAAAAATCCAATCCTAGTTAATTCTTTCAACTTTAAGCTTCCGAAATGAGAATTCTCTTTCCAAATCAACTCCGAACTTCCCGGAATTTAATTCCGACCATGCGTATAAGTCATAACACCTGAAATGAAGCTGCTCATGGCCTCAGACTACTAAACGACGCGCTAGGGCTCAAAATGACCGATCGGGTTGTTACAGAGGCAGCACTATTGGTGGAGGGGGATGAAAAAAGATATAGTTTGGTTTGTAGGCGGATGAGCACCAGAGACCGGGTGGGTTGCTTCAGCAGATAGAGATTTCAGAGTGGAAGTGGGAGAGGATCACCATGGACTTCGTAGTTGGACTCCCACGGACTTTGAGGAAGTTTGATGCCATTTGGGTGATTGTAGATCGGCTGACCAAGTCCGCACACTTCATTCCTGTGTGTACTACCTATTCTTCGGAGCGGTTGGCGGAAATTTACATCCGGGAGATTGTTCGTCTACATGGTATTCCAGTTTCCATCATTTCAGATAGAGGTACTCAGTTCACATCACGGTTCTGGAGGGCCGTACAGCATGAGTTGGGTACTCGGGTGGAGTTGATTACAACATTTCATCCCCAGACGGACCGAGCGCACTATTCAAATTCTTGAGGATATGCTCCGTGCATGTGTGATGGAGTTTGGAGGTTCTTGGGATCAGTTCTTGCCACTGGCTGAGTTTGCTTACAACAACAACTATCAGTCTAGCATTCAGATGGCACCGTATGGGGCCTTGTATGGTAGGCATCGTAGATCCTCGGTGGGTTGGTTTGAGCCGGGTAAGGCTAGATTATTGGGCACAGACTTGGTACAAGATGCTTTGGAGAAGGTTAAGGTGATTCAGGACCGTACAGCCCAGTCCAGACAGAAGAGTTATGCAGACCGGAAGGTTCGTGATGTCTCCTATATGGTTGGAGAGTGGGTCTTGCTTCGGGTTTCGCCTATGAAGGGCGTTATGAGATTTGGGAAGAAAGGGAAGTTGAGTCCGAGGTTTATTGGTCCTCTTGAGATATTGAGGCGTGTTGGGGAGGTTGCTTATGAGCTTGCCCTACCTCCCAGCTTTGCAGGAGTTCATCTGGTATTTCACGTTTCGATGCTCCGGAGGTATCACGGTGATCCGTCGCACGTATTGGATTTCAGTTCAGTCCAGTTGGACAAGGATCTATCATATATTGAGGAGCCAGTGGCAATATTGGATAGGCAGGGTTTGAAGCTGAGGTCAAAGAACATTGCATTAGTGAAGGTTCAGTGGCGGGGTCAACCGGTCGAGGAGGCGACCCGGGAGACCGAGTAGGATATGCGCAGTCGTTACCCTCATCTTTTCACTACTTCAGGTATGTCTCTATGCTCGTTCGAGGACAAACGAATGTTTTAAGGGGGGGGATGTAACGACCCGGCCGGTCATTTTTAGAATTAACGCCTCGATCCCCTAATAACTGCTTCCCCCGTGCTTATTTCTGCTATTGTGAGTTGCCGGGAGGATTCGTTTTGAGTTTCGGAGTGTTTTGGGACACTTAGTCCCTAAATGAGAGCTTAAGCTTTAGAATTTGGACCGTAGTTGGAGTAGTGTGAGGACGGCCTCGGAATGAAATTCCGTCGATTCCGTTAGCTCCATTGGGTGATTTCGGGCTTAGGGGCGTGTTCGTATTGTGTTTTGGAGGTCCGTAGCTTATTTAGGCTTGAAATGCCGAAAGTTGAATTTTTGAAGTTTCCGGTTCGATAGTGAGACTTTGATATCGGGGTCGGAATCCGATTCCGAGAGTTGGAATAGCTCTGTAGTGTTGAATGTCACTTGTGTGCAAATTTTGGTGTCAATCGGACTTGGTTTGGTTGGTTTCGGCATTGATTGTGGGATTCTTGAAATTTCAAGTTCTTTAGGTTTGGATTGGAGGGTGATTCGTGGTTTTAGCATTATTTGATGTGATTCGAGGGTTGGATTAAGTTCGTATGATGTTTTAGGATTGGTTGGTATGTTTGGTTGAGGTCCCGGGGGACTCGAGTGTATTTCGGGGTGAGTTTTGAGCGAGTCCGGACATTCCGGAGCTTAGAAAATGGATCTGATGCTTAAATCTTCGCTGGAGGCAGAAGTCTTACCGCTGAGGCAGAAGTTTTTCCGCTGAGGCGGAGGTTTTTCCGCGGTCCGCGGTCATGAAGAATCCGCAGGTCGTTGGTCCAACTTCGAAAATCCATATCTTTTGATCTACAAGGAATTTTGAGATGATCCGAAAACTAAAGTTGTAGACCTTCGTGTCTACGTTCCAGAAAGGTGAAGAAATCATAATTTGGACATCTGTAGAGAAAGTTATGGCCAAAATACTAAGGCCTCTCTGTGCAGCCACCGGAAGCGCGGCATCGGTGGTTTTACCGCGGTCAGCGGGGACAGGAATACAAGAGGTGCATTATAAATACGAGGTTTGGGATTTTATTTCATATTTTGACATAGAGAGCTCGGGCTTTGGTGATTTTTTGAGAGATTTTCAAGAAAACCATCGGGGTAAGTGATTCTAACTCAATTTTGGCTAAAATACATGATCCTTTGAGCAGAGATTTGCGATGAAAATTTGGGAAAAATTGTGGAACTTCATAAAATAAATTTTTGGTATTTGAAAGCCGATTTGGAGTCGGAATTGAATGAAACTAGTATGGGTAGTCTCGTAATTGAATGGGTGTTCATAATTTGTGACTTTTACTCGATTTCGAGAAGTGGGCCCAGGGAGGATTTTCGTGTGTTTTTCTATTTTCTTACCTTAGCTTCAATTCCTTTAGCTAAATTCATTGTTTGTAGTTATATTTACGTTATGAAATATATTTGATTAGATTTGGGCCACTCGGAGTTGGGTACTCGTGGCAAGAGCGTGATATCGGATTGATTTTGAGCTGGTTCGAGGTAAGTGGCTTGCCTAACCTTGTATGAGGGAACTCCCTTTAGGATTGGTATTGTTGTTATATGAAATACCTTGTACGTGAGGTGACGAGTGCGTACATGTGCTAATTGTTGGAAATCCGATTTTTTCATTAACTATAATTTTGTATCTCTTCCCTCTTTACACTACTTGAAAGTTAAATCTACTGTTAGCTAGGAAAGCATGTCTAAATGACTCGATTGTTTTACTTGCTCAAACTGCTTTTATCTGAATTCTGTGCAGCATGCTAGGTTAGAATTACCTGTTTACTTTGGTATGAAATTGGATTGAATTGGATATTGTTCATGTTGTTGTTGTGTGTTTACTTTGGGACTACGGGCGATTTCTCGGTAGATCCCCCTTGCCTGTTTATTTGGGACTACGGATTGATATTCCGATAGATCCCCCTGCATAGTTATATGGAACTACGGGAGTGCACCCGGTAGATTCTCTGAGTACTGGGTATTTACATTTGGGGACTACGGATCGGTATTTCGGTAGCTCCCCCGCGCACTATGAGTTGGACTTTAGGAAGACACCCGGGAGATCCACTGAATATTTACATTTGGGGACTACAGGACGGTATCCTGGTAGATCCCCGGTTGCTATCTCTGTGTGAGGCTATATTCGTTTCTGTGATTTTTCTCTCTGTTGTAGTTGTTGTTATTCTTATTATACTGTGTTACTTCATACTGTTTCGTTTCCTTATATATATTTGTATATGACCGGTAAGGCCCTGACCTTCCTCGTCACTACTCAACCGAGGATAGGCTTGGCACTTACTGAATACCGCTGTGGTGTACTCATGCCCTTCCTGCGCATGTTTTTCATGTGCAGATCCAGGTTCTTCGGCTCAGCCATACCATAGCGATCTTTAGAGACTTCGAGGTATATCTACCGCGTCCGCAGACCGAGGAGTCCCTCTCTATTCTCTCTTCTAGCTTTAGCTCTCCCGTATTTACGTTTTGTTTAGACATTCTAGAGTTAGAACACTTTGTAGTTATTCCATAGCTTGTGATTTCATGAGATTCCGGGTTTTGGGAGTTGATTCAGTTTGAGAGTTTATATTTGTATATGCCGAGCTGCATCCTAAACGTTTTATTTATGTTTATTCCGCAGTTTTTGGTTAGTTTTATCTTCCGTTTCCTTTTTCCCGCAAATTGTTAGGCTTACCTAGTCGTAAAGACTAGGTGCCGTCATGACAGTTCACGGAGGGCGAACTCGAGTCGTGACAGCTCTGCCGCCTTTGGCGTTTTGGGAGGGCCTTGCACCTTTCTGGACGCTAAAATCATACTCACTCCAAATTCTTCCATTTTGGCTTCAAATTGCGTGCATTTTTTCTAAATTACTTTCGGTTGACTCCTATACATACACGTACCATGATCAAGTGTGAGCCGTCAATATTCACATTAAAGTTAACAAGATTGAGGCATAATGCAAGGCAAATTACATACAAAAATATGAATTTTTAGCCAAAATACATGTTTGAAGTTTAAGCTAGCCTGAGACCTAAAGGAAGGTTGAAATCCATCCCTCATTTTCTTGTATTGGACTAGTAGGGCTAATGAACGACCTTTTGATCTATGTCGTGGGAAGTTCAGCCATGTCCGATACACACACACACACACACATATATATATATATATATATATATATATATATTATTATTATTATTATTACCTTAGTTTATATACAAAATATTTTATATTTGCATATTGGTTCTCACAGTTGCCTCTTGGAACATGTTAATATTTATGTATTTTTATTTTTGTGCTGTCTTTTTCCTTTCCTTTCCCTTATTTTTATTATATATGATTAGTTAGATGCACATTAAATGCTTATCCACTTATATGAAGATTGCATAGTATGCAACATTTATCTTTTTAGAAGTTTTAGTTTCGTTTTATTTTTTCCTTGTAACGCTAATTTAATTTAGTAAATTTTGTAGCTGATCTTTGTGTTGCGAATAATCTCATTGAAAATTTTTCTATCTTTGCTTGAAGAACAATGATCTTAAGTAACTCTTAAATTTCTCTCTCTATCTCACACGAGCTACGTCGTAAGCATGATAGATTTAAAATTGCATGCTAATCGTGAGTAGTTTTAGAATTTGATTGTTTGTATCATACAATGTGCTTAATTAATTAGTGATGTCAACCAATAGTGAAAAATATTGATGTTGTTCTTTTGAGGATAAATCTACTAAATATATAGGATATTTTGATAAAAGGAATAGAAATAAATCTATAAATAGATTCTACTTCCAAATTTAGTATTTTTGTGTAACCGCGCCATTTATTCACAACCCCTCGACAAACTTCTCGTAAGGAAGTAATTTGCGAGTTGTTAGTGCAACCTTCTCTTTATGTTTGTAAATTAACTTTAAATGTGTTTTTTTAAATAAACTCAGTATTCCACAATCTGGTGGCTTATTTGCTTGTTGAGGAGCAACAATTATGTCTTAAAGTTGAGATCTTTGTTGAAATTGGTTTTGTTAAACTTAAGACAAAAATAAACTATGTTTCAAGCTAGATATTTCGTTTCTTAATTTTAATGAAAAGACGTGCTTCTTTTCCTTTATGTTTGGTTTACTGTATCGGAAAGAATTGAGAATATACAAGTACTAAATAATCAATCCATTCGATATGGTCAAGCTGTCGAAGTTTGGGTAGTACTCTGTACATGCTACACACAACACTATTGTAGTTTTGTGCTTTGTATGCTAAATATATTCCTATATGCTTTATATTAACAAGATGTAGATAATATTCAAATAGGATGTGTGGAAATTCACTATCTGTCTGCTAAACAAACTAAATTAAATAGTGGTAACTTCTTTCTTGGATATAAATTTATGAGATATATGTACACGTACGATTTTGAATGGTAACACGTCTAGATAAAGAGCAAAGCCAATATTACTAACATATTCAAAGACCAGTATTTCTTCTCCCTTCGTATAACCAAAAGACATAACGGGAAGCAAGTTCTTATAGTTCAACCTGCTACATCTTTTCATAGGCAAAGTAAGTCTTTCTTGTATATTTTTCTTCTTCATATAAGTAACTAAAGAGTTCAATGATAGGAAAATGAATTAGCTAAAAGTAGCATCTTTAATGTCATTAGTTGCATGAGATTAATATTTTTCTGGTAAAAATTATATTCTCAAATCTTACGTTAATATTAGACGCGCCTTTGGTTATAGACACGTACATAAAGACTAGTTATAGTTAAATATAAGCAAATCTTATTATGTTTGAGTACTTCCTTAAAATATGAAAATATAGTAGATATTTTTATTCATATATGGAAGCTCTCCAAAATTTGAATTATATTTAGATTACAAGGTAAAATTATGTGGAATTTGTTATGCTAAATTCTCCTTAGAATATGTGAAGCAACATTTTTATTTAAAAAATCTCAAAATCTTTTGACATACTTCTATTGATAATATTAGTTATAAATTATTGAAAAAAAATATCCTATTTAAGAAATCTTCTCCTTAGATTATGTGATAAGAATTTTTATATAAGTAATCTCAAAGTCTTTCAACATACTTTTATTTATAATGTTATTTATAAAATTACATGTTTTATTTAACCACATCACGTAATAAAATTTACTAGAAATTAGATATTATAAATTTACTATTAAGTAACTTTGAGATATATAAGCGATTCTTTACATGTGCTACATAATATGATAAATTGTGTATTAATGGATGCTTTATTAATACATAATTTGATAAATACGATAGCAACATTGATAATAAATAAATATTATTGTTTTATTTTTTGGGCCTGTTATTACTATGAATTAATAGAATGATAAAATTAAGACGTACATATTCGTCGATAGGGGATAAAATTAAACCAAAACTAAAGGATGATATATTTGAATGCACTTTGTCATTTTTCATCAATTAAACTATTAATATTTTTTACCATAACTATATATCAATATTTTTATATATTACTTTTGAAATATGGAGCTCTATTCGTGTAATAAATTACTAAGTATTTAGTATTATCATAGGAAGAAAACTTACCACGATTGAATATTTCATACATATCTGTACAATATTTAGCGTCTACCACATCATAATTTATTGGCTCGTGAGGTTGTTTGGCAAATATACTACTCTAATAACATAATCAACAAATAGGATGGGAATTACGTGCCACAGTAACACAAAAAAAATATAAACCAATTAAGTCATTTTATTTCAAATTTACCTACCTAGATCGCGACCAAAATTTACGAAGATAATAGGCAGAATGACCTAAATGACACCTATACTTGTGTCACTTTGTCAGGCCGGTCCTCCTACTTCACTTTTTGTCATTCAGACACTTTAACTTGTTCAAAATTTATATTTTAGACCCCTCTGACCGTTGACCAAGCACATGTGGCAAAATAATAGTCGAGCTGGATGATCACGCCCAACTCTAGTCCTAAAAAGGATAAGCGGTCGCTGCAAATATAATCCGGTCTAAAAGTCCGGAGTCGAATCCCACAGAGAACTAAGGTTTCGCTGTAATTGTTCAATATCGCAAAGAAGGCAAGTTTGAACAATTTCTAAATTATAATATTAAGATTTTTATATCAAACTAATTAACCAACAAATACTATAAAACGGTAAAATTATCAACTAACGAGACAAAGGTTTGGAGACTAAATTAAGGAGGTCTAGAGTTATGATTTCTCCAATTGTTGATTTTATTAGTTGTATGTTTCTTATAGCTTTGACTTAGTTGCCTCTATCAATCATGAACTCTCCAGCTATCATAAATCTCTCTCAAGCAATTATGATAATTTACTAGACGCACTCTCTCAAGCTACGCTAGCTAGATTCACATTACAGTTCACTTAGATCGCACCCGAGGTATCGTTATCTCTAATCCAACCTCTAAACCCTCGGTTATGACTCTCGCCTATACTCCAGGAGTGATGTTGTTCAAACAACTACCTAAATATGCACTCTCTCTCAAGCAGATACATAATAAATAGGAACGGCTAATTGAGGATCCTTTCAATTAACCAAAATCAAAACGTAGTTGAACAAATAGAGATTAACAACTAACTCAAAACTATATTAATATACAACCAATTCATCCCAAAAGGTTCCATCAAAACCCTAGAAAACGAATTAGCTATTCATAATAGTATGTAAAACTACAATACTAAAAATCATAACCAACAATGAAAAAGATAGGAAGAAGAAGGAAAAACTCGTTGAAGAATTCTGCGTCTTGCTCCTATTGTGTTCTTGACTCCTTAGGTCGAATCTGCGGTCTCCTTAGCCTCCTTAGGTCTAAATTATGTCAAAAGTATGTCCCCCTCCTTAGGTCTAAATTATGTCAAAAGTGTGTCCTCCTCCCTTCAAAATAGGTTTAGGACCCCTTTTATACAATTGGAATAGTGTAGGGCCGAAATAACCTTGTCCCGGACGAAACAGGACTTCTTTTTTACGCCTGGAGCGGGGCGGCCGCGGCCAAAACGCGGTAGGACCGCGGCCAGACAAGCTCTCTGATTTTCTGACGCGGTCAGTTCCGCGGTCGCGGTTTCGACCGCGTTTTTCACCCTGTTCCATTTGGAATTTAGAAAAACGTAAAACATGAAAGTTGTAGCCCTTTGAGTTAACTTTCCAACCATATATTGTGGAGTCCAAATGGAGTTCTGAGCAAAACGTTATGTCTATTTTACTAGACAGTGCGCAACATGCCTCCTTGAGTCTTCGTTCGTACTTAATTATCAAATTTGACCCGAACACGATCCCGGCTTAATTCCTTGAGCTTTTACTCAGACTTCAAAGCTTCAAATCACTTAAATTCATTCCATAACATCTATATAGCTCGAAATCACTCCTACAAGGCATAAAACACACCGTTAGTACAAAACACTAGCGATTAAAGCGCAAACTCAACTAAAGTGCAGTAAATTAGAGTGTAATAAGCGACTAAAACATGCAATTATAGCCTATCATCAACACCCCACACTTAAACCATTGCTCGTCCTCGAGCAATCAAACTACACTTTTTTTTTATAGACACGACCTTTTTAAATAATTCTCCTAACTCATCACACCAAGAGTATTTAAAATAGACTAAGCACAAAAGTGTAACATCTTCACCTCAAGATTTGACTCACAAGTACCACGCATTATTCACAACTCACCTACTTACTCTAACAAAGAGGTCAATGACATTAACTTTCCTTCATGAATCAAGTGCCCTCACACAACACAAGAGAGTAGTTCCACACAATAAAATTTAAGAACACTTAGGAACTCAAGATAGAAAGAATTCACTCACTCTCAGAAATAACATTCATATGCCACAAAAGATGCACCATAAGCTTGCCCATATTGTACTACTCCACTAATCGAGCTCATTCAATCTTGGATCAATTAGGACTTTATTTGGTTGTAATGTAGGCTACGGGACGGGTAGGATATATTTAGATATAAGAGTGACTACACCTCCCTAAGCACTTTAATACATACATTTTAACATTTTAACCCCATACTTATGTCAAACCAAAATTCCACCTTCACATCAATGTAAATTACCCCATTCTTCTTTAAGCACACTTACGTCAAGAGCCACCACTTATCAAGGAATTTTTTTTTTCCACAACAATCCAACTATATTTTTTTTCAATTCAAGTGGCTCTTCCTTTTTTAAAACAGTGCACCTTTCTCCTTATTCAATTAGTTCCACTCAAAAGCCAAACCAACCATCCCACACTTTAACTTTTACAAAGTTCATAACAATTCAAGTGTTCATGAGAGGTGAAAAGGTTCAAATAGATGGTTAATTCAAACAAATGGGTAAGGCTTGTAATGTGGTTGCCAAAGAAAAAGGATTATAGGCTCAAAGAGGTTAACTACGATACATAACAATTAGGTGGGTAAAATATACATATGTGGCTCAACAAGAAAATGCCTATATCACTTCCAAGACTGAATAAAACTACTATTTCGCTTTGCAAACACACGGGGCAAGCTCTAGGCATCAAATGCAATGCACAGAATAACACCAAACCTCACACACACATGGCACATAACTCACTCAGGATTGGATTCATCAAGACACTCTAGTCAAAGCAGTTAAGCAAATTTAAAATCATATAATTTAAGGTTCTTATACAAGAGTCAAAAATTGAGCCTAAGCGTCACAGCCAAAGTACTCACTATTCTCAAGGCATAACCAAGTCAAGAGATATTGCTTCAATTCAAAACACAACACAATGGCTCCTATTCCTAAAAAAAAAAAAACTAACTACACCCGATTCAAATAAAACTCTTGGAAAAGAACCGCGACACAAAGAAAAACCAAGGGGGAATTATTACACTACCTACAAAGAAAATCTTGTTATTTTTTTTCTTTAGACTTAAATCTCTCAAGAAAATTGTCTAATAGATCCATCGTCGGGAAAAGTCCAATCTTTTAAAAAAATACTATTTAATTAAACTAATACAGCTAAAGTAGCACGAAAAGTCACCCAGACAATCTCATCACCCCACACTTAAAATTGTGCATTGTCCCCAATGCAGACCATAACTAATAAAAGGGTAAAAGAGACTCCCTGGTAGGCCAAAGGCCGAAGCACTAACAACTCATGGGGTACTCAGACTTCTTCCAAGCTTGGTCTTTCGTGCGGGTACCTCACACTTAGTTCCAGCCATTTGGTTTGTTGTTGCATCCTTCCAATACCTTTGCTTTCCATTCTCCTAAAAAAAAAATTGACACTACAAAAATAATACAATTAAAAAAAATCAAAATAAAAAATAAATAAAAGAAAGCAATAAAGCTGGGTTGCCTCCCAACAAGCGCTTGATTTAACGTCGCGGCACGACGCGAATCACTTTTTGCCTCCACCTCGAGCTTATGAATTGAACCCCAAGTTTTGCTTCAAGCTTATGATTATGGTCATGGGGAGGTGGAAAATCTAACTGGCCCAAAAATAATGTAGTGTTCTGCATTCCTTGGCCTTTGTATGAGGTATGTAATCCTGACTTTCTGTCAAGAAGAATTCCAGAATATATGCACCTTGTTCCTCATTCCTTGACTCTTCGATTGGTTCAGATGACTCTATTTCCATATCATCATCCAAAACATAATGTGAAAAAATACTTGGAGTGTGGACCAATGCGCTCAAACACATGAACTTCAGGACTTTCAACATCCTCAACATCAATGATACTAGAGTCAACAAAATTTGTATCTTCAAAGTCCTTGGCTGGCTCTAATCTCACTTCTTCAACATTGACATCCTCAAATTGTGGTTGGCTAGGTTGTTGATGTTCTACTCTGACCTCCCCAATTAACACCTCAAATTCATGCTCTTCTTGGCTACTATCCTCAATATTGGCTCGTTGAGCATTAAAAGCTACAACCACTTGACTCAATTGAGCCTCCAACTTGCGAATAGTTGCCTCTTGCCTTTCTATGTGCAATTATTTCTCATTGTTTTGTTCCAGAAGGCACCTTAGCATATCCTTGATCTCCTTCAAGTCCGCATTCCCTGGTTCTTTGTTCCTATTAACTTCACAAGAAAAGGTAGAACCATCATAGTAAGGGGTTGGGGAAAATAAGAAATATAAGCACAACCATGAAGGTGACCATTTTTGCCACCACACACATCACACACATTCCACAAATAAGATTGAGTTGGTGCACATAACTCGCTCTCAGGAACGTTTTGAAAATTTTGCCACGGGTGATTTCCTTTACAATATGTATGGAGATAAATAGTAGAATTATCTACACCTAAATTCCCATAATAGTAAGGGGTTGGGGAAAATAAGAAATATAAGCACATTTTTACCACCACACACATCACACACATTCCACAAATAAGATTGAGTTGGTGCACATAACTCGCTCTCAGGAACGTTTTGAAAAATTTGCCACGGGTGATTTCCTTTACAATATGTATGGAGATAAATAGTAGAATTATCTACGCCTAAATTCCCATAATTTCAAGATGTCATGTTTCTCAAATCAACAGTTATAAAAAAAAAATACCAAGAGAAAATGAAACAAAATAAAAGTTCAAACTTGAACCATAGCAATATATACAGCTACAACTACACCGTTAGTTCCCCGGCAACGGCGCCAAAATTTGATCACGCCCAACTCTAGTCCTAAAAAGGATAAGCGGTCGCTGCAAATATAATTCGGTCTAAAAGTCCGGAGTCGAATGAGAACTAAGGTTTCGCCGTAATTGTTCAATATCGCAAAGAAGACAAGTTTGAATTAGCTATTCATAATAGTATGTAAAACTACAATACTAAAAATCATAACCAACAATGAAAAAAATAGGAAGAAGAAGGAAAAACTCGTTGAAGAATTCTGCGCCTTGCTCCTATTGTGTTCTTGACTCCTTAGGTCGAATCTGCGGTCTCCTTAGCCTCCTTAGGTCTAAATTATGTCAAAAGTATGTCCCCCTCCTTAGGTCTAAATTATGTCAAAAGTGTGTCCTCCTCCCTTCAAAATAGGTTTAGGACCCCTTTTATACAATTGGAATAGTGTAGAGCCGAAATAACCTTGTCCCGGACGAAATAGGACTTCTTTTTTACGCCTGGAGCGGCGCGGCCGCGGCCAAAACGCGGTAGGACCGCGGCCAGACAAGCTCTCTGATTTTCTGACGCGGTCAGTTCCGCGGTCGCGGTTTCGACCGCGTTTTTCACCCTGTTCCATTTGGAATTTAGAAAAACGTAAAACATGAAAGTTGTAGCCCTTTGAGTTAACTTTCCAACCATATATTGTGGAGTCCAAATGGAGTTCTGAGCAAAACGTTATGTCTATTTTACTAGACAGTGCGCAACATGCCTCCTCGAGTCTTCGTTCGTACTTAATTATCAAATTTGACCCCCGAACACGATCCCGGCTTAATTCCTTGAGCTTTTACTCAGACTTCAAAGCTTCAAATCACTTAAATTCATTCCATAACATCTATATAGCTCGAAATCACTCCTACAAGGCATAAAACACACCGTTAGTACAAAACACTAGTGATTAAAGCGCAAACTCAACTAAAGTGCAGTAAATTAGAGTGTAATAAGCGACTAAAATATACGATTATAGCCTATCATCACTGGACAAAGTGGGTATAATTCACCCGGATAATGAACGTGAATATGAATATTTTGAACCAAAAATAATTAAATTAAAAAGAAAAAATCATTAAAATAAGAATAAAAAATAAATAAGTAAAAAAAGAAAAAGCAAAAGAGATATTCTCTTTCTGTTCCTCCATTTTCGTTTCACCCATACCTCCTGTACCCTTCTTCTTCTTCTTCCCCCCCTCCTCCCCACACCTCTCTCCCTTTTCGTTCCCTCCTCCTGGACGCTTCTTCTTCCCCACCCTACCCTCCCCCCACCAAACAACACCCTCACCCTTTTTGTCCCCCCGCCCTCCTTTACGCTTCTTCTTCCCCACCCTACCCTCCCCCCCAAACAACACCCTCTCCCTTTTCGTCCCTCCGCCCTCCTTTACGCTTCTTCTCCTTCTTCTTCCCCACCCCCCCACCCCCCCTCCAACAACACTCACCTTCCTTTTCGTTCCCCCTGTACGCATCTTCTTCTTTTTCTTCCCCACTCCCCCGTACACTTCTTCTTCTTCTCCCCCAAAAAAGACAAAGAAAAACAACTCAATTAGTGATTTTTCAATTAGCTTTTGAGTCCACATATGTAATTGTAAAAGATGCCGAAAGATAGAAGGATGAATTCCTTTACCTTCAAGCGGTCAAACGTATCTCCTTATGCTTGCAGCTCAAAGAATTCTGACCTCGAGCCCCAAAGAAAATTTGCCACCAGTTGGGAATGATTTTCTTTTTCTTTTTTCTTTTTTCTTTTTCTTTAAGGAATAGTATATAATAAGTGTTTTTAGTTGATAAAATATAAAAAAATAACGTGGAATTTGATGCGTCATCCACGTCAAGCAAGTGAGATACACACACTGTTAGAGGGGGTTTAAAATATAGATTTTGAACAAGTTAAAATATCTGGATGAAAAAAAATAAAGTAGGAGGACCGGCATGACAAAGTGGCACAAGTATATGTGCCATTTAGGTCATTCTGCCAAGATAATATGTTATACTTTCTTTTTATTGCATTAGGAGGGGAGAAGAGTAAAGAAGAACAAAATTTGTCAGATTTAAAAATGAGTTAAAGTTTAATGTTGATAATTATATAAAGATTTATAGTAGTATTAGATAGCAATGTGCGTCGCACATAAATATAACATCAACTTTTTCTTTTATAAATTACAACATAATACGTTTCATGTTAAGAAATATAGCTCAAAGTAACAATATAAAACTAGAAGATAAGTAGAATAAGAGAAGATTACATAACTTTCTTATTTCATCAAGGTTCAAGTGTGTTCCATCTTACATTTTATGTCTCTATTTTTACATATGAAGGTTATAAAATGATTGTCTTAAACATAACATTAACAATTGAGATCTTGTGCGAAGATGATGGGGAGAAGTTATGGAGGTGTGGGAGTTATAATTATATGAGTAGTGGAAGGTTATTCACGGGTGAAAATAGTGGGAGTAGTGGATATCCACATTAAGTATAGGTTTTACAACATTTCATAATTATTCTGATAACAATTCAAAACTTTAAAAATCATATTTGGAAGAAAATATATTTGACTTGTCCAATGATTAGTGTGTAATATAAGATGCATTAGAGGAATATTACATATGGTTCTAGCGGAATTTCACAGAATATCCATTTACAAATGTACACGAAAAATCTGAGACCTGAAAACCAATTCGAGGATCGTATGCCTTAGAAATCAGCCAGAATTTCAAAACTGAACATTTGATAGTGTAAGACTGACACTACAGTTCAGCCCTGGGGAACGATAATTGTGGAATTGGGGATTGTAATTGCGCCGATTGGATTCGGTTAATGTTCCGAATGCAGATTGACTCTTCACCGGAGGAGGAGCCGATTATGGCTACTCCTCAGGACTTTATTCTTCAGGTACTCGGTTAACTTGAAAACTCATATTGTTAATTTTTTGGTACTATTTTTCTGTGTATGAACACCAATTATGTGAGCTTTACAAGCAAAAAGGTCGACATTAGCGTAGAAATGGTCACAGCTCTTTGAATTTTGAAGATAGAGTGGAATGGATAATGATTCATTTAGTTGAAACCAACTAATTTGGGATTGAGTTTTAGTTGAGTTTTGGGGTGTGCATACTTTGGTAAATACCGAATTACTGAAACCGAAATACTTAATTAATATGCATATACAATTCTCATATATACACACACACTTTGAGGGACCCATAGCCTGACAAAGAGTTGTATATACTCCCCACAAACTAGAAGAAGCTCGTGGGTGGGGAGGTGGCTTTGTTGCCTATTCCATTAGGATATTATTTGTACCAGTAACCGGTTTATGGATGAGTGCTCTTGGTGTGCTACAATGGCCGGGACAAAGGGTCGCGATTTATGCTTCAACCGGGTTATTCTATTCCACCTCTAATATAACTCAACGGTAGAGTGTCACCTTGACGTGGTGGATCCAAGAAAGATGTACGGTTCTAATGATACATATATAAATATAGATACTAGTTATTTCGTTAAACTAAATATAAACTAGTAATAAAAGGCCTAAAATCCTTCAAACTAAAACCGTCTAATCTATACTACTAAATGCAAACTAAATACCTAAAGTATGCAGATTACTATTTACTCATTACCATCTGCCTTTAGGATTTTTTATGAGTATTTATAGGACATTGGGACCCCTAGATGGGTGAGAAGATGTCATGTAATTCCCCAAGTTCCATTCTTCTAATACATTAAATGGCTACTCTATTTTCAGTGTTAATGTGTTATCAACTGTAAGTCGAAGAGAATGTGTGCTGCAAATCTTATTTGTATGCCACCTTCTCAATTTGTTTAACAGGATGACGTTTACACAATTCTCTCCTGTATGTAAGTCGAAGTCGAACAAACCGTAGTAACCGACTTACCGTATCGCACAAAATCGAAACCAAACTTAAAATACCAGACCATACCGTAAACAGAAATTACCGAACCAGAATTTTCAAAACTGTACCATACCGTACTGTACCATGAACACCCCTAGTTGAATTGAGTTTTATGTTTTGCATAACATAACAGGAAAAAGGACATTAGAATGTTTACTAGAATTTTTTAGATGAAATTTCAGCAGGAGCAGCACATTATAAAATAGAAGAAATCCACTGATGAATGCGAATCAAATGGGTGAAATTATCTCACATTTGTATTTACTTTTGCCTGTTACTTTGTGTCTACACCACGCTAAGTTATCTGTAAGGAATGAAAAGACCTTCCAGTTGCACGAGTACATCAGAAATGGTCCTGTTTAAGTTGGAGCTATATTTTTATACACCGTAGATGAAGGTTGACACAATTGCTTGGAACTGGAGTCTCACAAGAGATCTAGCTCCTACTCCTAGGTGGTTTAATGGAAGATAAGGGAAATGATGATTGGTGTGGGTTGAGAATCATCACTTTCTTAGCAGTAATTAGTGGTATTTATGCTGTTGAAGCTGGCCTACAACGGATCATATATCCTAGGGTTATAAAAGTCATGTGATAGTTGGGGTCGAGGTGCTTTTTAGGTGTACTCTTGTTGTTTGTTATCAATGGTAATTCACCGTGTTACCAAAAAAGTCATGTGATCTCTGAACTCAAAGATTGTTGAATTATGGGAAGTGGTTAGGAGCTAAAAGGAGAGTATTTAAGATACTAGGTGATTTGATGTTGTGAAGAGTGATGTAAACTGCTGAGGCAAAATGGAGGCTTGGACCTGATTCTTGATGTAGGGCTATTTCTTTGCAAAACTGTGCTCAATTTCACACTCAAAGGAGGACCACAAGCTCGGGGTTCGACAATATATAAAGTTTCAGCATGTTTCGTAACCACAGTTGACTAAATATCCGCCGTGGTTGAATCACAAGGAAGAAAGATGGTAGCATAGGGTAGAGTAGATTCGACGCTATGACGAATGATTATGCAACATAAAGGGTAATGTATGTTGATTAGCTATGAGGTAAGCAAATCATTATAGGAGCCTAGGAGGAGTGGTTTATGTTTGGAGAGAAGGAGAAATGGAAGACTATTAATTAATGGTGGGATCTTGATGACCCGTAAGATTGTATGATTTAGATAAGAGAAGCCTATTTAGTACTTGATGACCTGAAGATGTGTAGAGTACAAGAAAATTCTGATCAGCGAAGTGAAGGTTTCTAGGGCCTTGTTGGCTCTATCATTATAATCTGATGGGAGTAATGTTATTATTGTTATAGTGAGTCTTAAAATTGATATTCTAGGGTCATGAAGTTACGATCTTGTTGAGCTCCCCCCACCCCCCCCCCCTCCCCGTTTTTCTCTTTCATGCTGTTTAGCCTCGTATGACAAAAATTCACTAACTAAAAAGTAAAACATCATTGGTTGGCATCTTAAAAACTAGCAAGAAAAGATCTATTTATATCCAAATAAGCGGGTTCAACCAGCTTCAAGTGAATTTCTGATGAAATTACCGGACTAATACATCTTTAGTGTCTCAAAGTTGATAAACTTAAAATGTACTAAACTAAAGATAAGTTATAGATCTGGGAATGCGTACTTAAGTTCTCTATAAAGCTGTCTGCCACTATATTGTACCTTGGCTCTTACCATTCGCTCCATATTTGTGAAAACATAATGAATCTTGTCCTCAAGTTATAAATTGCTACAACTAAAGCACCCAAGAGCCTGGAGATTGTGATTCTCTGATCAAATGCATGGGATTGAGGCATTTTTTTTTTGGACTAGTTTGAGGTGTAGTTGTTGTTGCTGTTGTTGTATATTTTTTACCCAAAAGGTCTGACATCTTATACTCAATTTCATTTGTCATATGATGGAATTTAATTTGTGTAGGGAGTTTTTTAACTCTGATTTGTGTTTATGATAGTAGTTTTGGAAGGAAATATTAGCGTAATAGATAAACAGTTTATTTGATGGAGAAAATCTCACGTTGAAGTTTAAATTTGCATGGTAAATGCATTTGAATTTTTGGAACTTGTGAAAGTTGGACAATTGATATTTTTAGAAGTGACTGAAATAGTTGGCGAATATGTCAAAATAACTTGGAAGTTGGGAGAGGGGAGGGGGGAGGGGAGTCTCTTATATCTGTGGAAATGAAATGAGATGGGTAGATCTTCAATTATTCTGCTTCCCAAGCAGTTTTATGTGTTAGGAAACACTAAGTAGAGCCCGTCACCCAAGTCAAAAAAGGAAAAAAAGAGAGGCTAATAGAATATCTAATGGATTATCATCTAAAAGTCAAATAGTTCACGACTCTTTACTTTGTCCATGGGAAGGATGAATTTGCGCTTCATTACTTATTCTATTGACCATCTTCTGCCTTCTGCTTTTGAAGGTTGTTTCATTTTTTTCCCTTACTAATACGTTCTTATATTTATATGTTTTTTTCATTCACCAAGATATGCAACGGTCTGAGTGTTGTACGGCGATGCTATTTGTTGCTCTGTTTATGTGAATTTGGATTATATACTTTATTATCTTTAAGTGGCTCCTGAAGCATTATTTGGGGGACAAAATCTGAATGCTTCCCTGTGGTTTTCATAATTTTGATGTTACCCACTTTATGCTTCAGGACAAAATATGGCTCCTGAAGCATTATTTTTGGGACAAAATATAAATGCTTCTTTGTGGTTTTCATAATTTTAATGTTACCCACTTTATGGTTCAGAAGTGCGTTTATCCCTCTCCAGGCACAAAAATACTCTGGAAAATATTCCATCAATCAACTATCCAACTATTTCTCAATTAAAAAAAATCAACTGTCTGAACAATTGTGTGTTAACTATGTGGAATAAAATGAACAATCAGTGAATGGTGGTTTCTTATAGATCTGCGAATTTTAAATCATCTTTATAACCTTTTAAAGGTGGGTGGAAGTAAGTAGGCCAAATGAAGCGTGAGAAGCTTTTTACTCCTTACTCTATATGTGTGTGTTGTGTGTAGAAACAGACATTGATTTTTTTTTAAAGGAGAACGGTATAAAGAGAAATAGACACAGATATGCTCATGCACTTCATACACATACACGCACACACATCTCTCCCCTGTCTGTTATTAGTCCAAGATGAGGGGTTTGGAAATGTTATTTGACTTGTATTCTTTGTTATTGTCAGAGGCTTGAGAATCTTGGAGTTCCTGCAGCAAATTTGGAGCACCGACACCCTGGTTTAATTGTTTATGTGAAGAATAATAAGTCTCAAATTGGAGAGCTTGTCTCTGCTCTTTTGCCAACTAATGAAGAGGAAATGGACGGTATTTTGGATCTGCAGATAGATTCTCCAAAATCCACAGGCAGCTCAGCCATTAAAGATTTATTCCACGAAAGTATGATCTGGTTACAATGGTTGATGTTTGAAGGCGAACCAAGAGGAGCACTAGAGCAACTAGCGAGCTCTGGTCAGCGTGGTGTTTGTGGGGCTGTTTGGGGGAGTAATGATATCGCGTACCGTTGCCGTACATGTGAGCATGATCCAACATGTGCAATATGTGTTCCATGTTTCCAGAATGGAAACCACAAGGACCATGATTACTCAATCATATATACGGGTGGTGGCTGCTGTGATTGTGGAGATGTATCTGCTTGGAAACGTGAGGGATTCTGTTCCAAGCATAAAGGTGTGGAGCAGATAGAACCTCTTCCGGAAGAGTTTGCTAATTCTTTGGGCCCCGTTCTTGATTCCTTGCTGTTTTGTTGGAGAAAAGGGCTCCTATTTGTGGAAAGCATCTCTGAGCAAAGTCCAAGACTAAATAGTCATGCAACTAAATATAAAAGTATCACACATGAGTTGACATCAGCAGTGGTTGAGATGCTTTTGGATTTCTGCAAGAATAGTGAAAGTTTGCTTAGTTTTCTCTCTAGAAGGGTATTCTCTTCAGAAGGTTTATTAGATGTTCTGGTGAGGGCAGAGAGGTTCATGATCAGTGGTAATATTGTGAGGAAGCTCCATGAATTGCTCTTGAAATTGTTGGGTGAACCTCAATTTAAATATGAGTTCGCTAAAGTATTTCTTAGCTATTACCCAACTGTTGTGAATGAAGCAATAAAGGAAAGTAATGACAGAGTCTTCAAAAAATATCCACTTCTCTCAACATTCTCTGTGCAGATATTTACGGTGCCTACTTTGACCCCACGTCTTGTAAAAGAGATGAATCTTTTGACCATGTTGCTGGACTGTTTAGGGGACATACTTATGTCTTGTGCAGGAGAAAATGGTAGATTGAAGGTATCGCTGTGTTAATTTGATTTCAGCCATGTGTAAGGAATGATAATTATCTTGTTTTTTCTATGTTAGATTACGACAACAGTATATAGGTGATGTTTAATTATAGTAGCTTGTCTCTCAGACCCTCTCTCATTCTTCTTTCAGACATGTAGAAGTTATCTTTAATAATATGGTTGTGGTTCTTGGATGGAAATAATTGTGTGATACATTTTGTAAAATCTAGTATAGGAGGCACTGACTTTTCACATGAAAAATGGACAGATTATGTATAAGCAATGGAAATATAAAAGCTTGTATAATGAGTTCATAGTGGATACATATGCTTACATAATTTCTTTATTTTCTGTTGTACGAATACAAGTATACTTGTGCATAGATGCTTCTAGATTTTGATATTGTAGAAGTTCTCACAGTTATTGACGCGACTGTTTATGTCTGTGTTATATTCACTTATGAGAAAAACATTGAAACAATATATGTGTGTGCTTAGGAAGTTCTTCAGATTTTGTTCCTTCCTTGGAGTTCTTGCTCTTTTAAAGTTTTCAACATATGTTAATTTAAAAAGAAAAAAAAAACTCAGCTGCTAGCATTTTCTTTGTTTTTGAGGTTTTAGGCCTTTCATGAATATATAGCTAATCTGCAACTAGTTTATTCTGCAACAATTGAAATATCTTGTTTGATTTTCTTCACTGTTTAACTAACTTATGACAGAAAAAAAAAACTGTTTAACTAACTTATGCTATTTTAGCAATTGACTTAAAAGAGCACTATTACCTTGCTTGATGAAGTCCTTTGATTTTTTTATAGGTCATTAAATGGGGAAATTTGTATGAAACTACTCTTCGTGTGGTTGAAGACATTCGATTTGTCATGAGTCATTCTGCTGTACCTAGATACATGATTCATGATCGACGGGATATACTCAGGACGTGGATGAAGCTATTGACCTTTGTGCAAGGAATGAACCCTCAAAAGAGAGACATCGGCATCCATGTAGAAGAAGAGAATGAAAATATGAATTTGCCTTTTGTTTTGGGTCATACAATTGCAAATATTCACTCTCTATTGGTGGGTGGTGCATTCTCTATTAGTAGCACTGAAGATGCTGATGATGCTCTATTCACGCATATACCTGATTTTGAAGATCAAGATAGCCAAAGACATGCAAAAGTTGGAAAGCTATCACCGGAAAGTTCTGTTAGTAGTGTGACCGGAAGGAGTCCATTGGAACATGCATCCGTGACTCCTGAATCAAAATCTGATAGTTTTCCGTTACCGTCATCTGTTCTATGGTTGACATTTGAGTGCCTGAGGGCCATCGAGAATTGGTTAGGGGTGGATAACACTTCAGGACCTTTCCTTCACGTCTTATCCCCGAAAACAAACTCCAGTTCTGGAAATAATTTCTTTGCGCCGAAAAGAACACTTTCGAAGTTTAGAAGGGGAAGGCAAATTATTAGATCTCATAGTCCTTCAAATGGTATTAGAATCTCAAGTTCAACTGAAGATTCCAATAAGCAATATTCTTATCTGTCACCGAATGGTGGTAGTGCCTTGGATTCTGGACAGAATTTGGCCCAAGAAACAACTGGCTTTGATGGTGTTGATGACAGTATGCTTGAAGGAGATTATGACCTTGAGTTGGAAGCTCTCCGGGTGCTGAGTTTGTCTGATTGGCCTAATATAGCATATAAAGTCAGTTTGCAGGATATATCAGTTCATATTCCACTGCATCGATTACTTTCAATGGTTTTACAGAGGGCACTCAGACAATGTTATGGTGAAACTGCCCTTGGTGGTAGTGGTTCCAATTTGTCATCTGCTATCTATCATGACTTTTTTGGCAAAATATTGGGAGGCTGCCACCCACTTGGCTTTTCTGCCTTCATTATGGAACATGCTCTCCAAATTAAGGTGTTTTGTGCCCAGGTGCACGCTGGAATGTGGCGTAGGAATAGTGATGCTGCTATATTATCCTGGGAGTGGTATCGCTCTGTTCGTTGGTATGCAGATTAATCTTTATGATATTCTTCATTTGGGCTTTGGTATTTGGAGTTCCTTTATGTGCTAATTTACTTGAGATTTAGTGTTCATAGACATTGCTTCAAGTCTTTTTTCTCTTATACTCTCTGTACAGGTCTGAGCAGGGTCTAGAGCTTGATCTCTTTCTGCTCCAGTGTTGTGCTGCACTAGGCCCATCCGATCAATACGTTACTAGGATTTTAGAACGTTTTGAGCTCTCAGATTACTTATCCTTGAATCTTGAACGCTCTAATGAGTATGTATCTCATCTCTTATCTGTCTTCTATGAGTTTCGTTATCTATTTACTATTTGCTTCCACCTTGTTAAGCATAAAATATTATTTTCTTTAATTTGATGGTATAATACTACAGAATACCCAGAGTACATAAGTTTGATTTGCCACTTCGCTAATGTCATAAAGGGTGATATACTAATATATGTGATGTGTATCTAACTAAGCAAAACCAATATCCTCTCATTAGCACTGATGCTGTCATTAGTTTGTTAATATCGGTGTGTGTATATCTATGTGATTCTTATCAGTATTGCTTGATTTATATAATTGCGTTCAACAATGGCTAAATCATTATAATAGGATTGATTTCTAAGAAACAAATCCTTATTGGTCAGAAGAAGTGATAAATGTTGATGGCTACCAACCAAAAGAAAAAAATGGTAAATGTTGATGGTTACCAACCAAAAGAAAAAAAATGGTAATTGTGATGGATTGATAGATATATTGTGGATATCTGAGTTATTATGTCCATCTTCCAAATAGATTCCTCAAATGACTTTTAAATTCATTAGTTATGCATGTGAGGCTGGGTGACTCTTAACTTTTCCGAACATATGTTGATGCACCATTACTTTTTTTTTGTGTGTGTGTGTGTGTGCACTTTTTATTTAAATCCACCAAAATAGATGCGGGTTAAGGCTTAAGTATCCATTCCTTGTAAGCAATAGGACAACAAATTGCAAAATGAAGGACAAGCTTATATGCCTAACCTCCTCAAATCAAATTAAGAGGGGACATGCTCACCCCTTCACATTTTAATCCTTTATCCATATTTAGCAACACAAATTTATTTAGCAAGGATGCCCTTGAGCGCTTCCTCTGGGAAGAAGACTGCCAATGTTCTCATGTATGTATGTATGTGTCAGTTTCTTTCCTTAAAGGGACGGGAGATTTGTTTGTTCCAAAACGGCAGCAAGGTTTGGTTTGGCGGAAGGAGAAGGTCAGTAGATAGACGGGTGGGAGGGTTGTCTCCTTGACTTCTTACATTGGGTCCAGTGCGTTCCACAAGCAGAAAAGGGGTACTTGTACAGAGAGTTTCTAGGGGCAGCACAACAATAAAATCTTACTAGTTATAGTACAGCAAGTTCGTTTTCAGAAATGAAATTGCACATGCTAATGTACACTTACTATACTTGCATATACTCGTTATTATTGTTTGTTGTTGTCCCTGTGTTAAAAGGCACAGGTGTCATGCGAGGCGCTTTACATGACATGAGGCGAGCATAAGCCTCGAGGTAGGGGCATAAGCCCCATGAGTATTTAATTCTTAACATATTATCACTCCCTCCGTTTCAGTTTATGCGACATATGAGATGGGTAGGAATTTGTGTTCCGGTGTGGGTGCTAGATTTAGAATACATATGAGATGGGTAAAAATTTGTGTTCGATTCTCTGGAAATAAACGGCAAATCTAAAATTCATAGTGAAGCAAAATTGGAGAGGTTCGCCGGAAATCGGGATTAGTGAAGCAATTCATCGGAGAAAGAGAGATGGTGGAGCAGTCCCGAGGAAGGTGGAACTTCGAAATTGGAGACATGTACGATACACATGCACAACATTAATGATAAGTTGTATTTAAAAAAGAATTTTAAAAGGCCTCAAGTTATGGGTAATGAAGTGGAGAGAGTTGGGCCGAGTACTAACGTGAATAAAAAAGGCCCAAAGGCCAAGTCAACAGATAGAGGGACCTTCGTATGGACAATAAAACAAGATAATAGGCCCGGTCCTTATAATCAGGTTGACCCACGTTCTGCCCTTCATTATAATCAGAGTTATGATTATGGCTTACCATCTTTACCAGGTAAAGGCCGGTGAATATCGAGATAGAGGCTGTTGAGAAATTCCGTCTTCAAAAATGTCGGGAACTAATAATCGAATTCGTGAGGATGGGCAGTAAAGGAAGAGAATTTTGGTCAACCAATCAGCGAGCAATCAGAGGACGACATGATTACTGTAGAAGATAATCATGTACGTTTCGAATTATATTTTTATTTTTTTGAATTATTTTTAGCCGGATCCCCGCGCACCCGTTTCCGTACTAGGATTCATATCCCCGAATCTTAGAATTTACGTTTCGAAGGATCCGACCACTAGATCTGCACCCGTGTCCGAGCAACTTAGTATACTGGAATGACAGGGGTCTTAATGATATAGAAAAGAGGAGGATCATAAGAATGCTGGTGAGAGATTAGAAAGCTGATGTCTTCTCTTTTGTGGAGACAAAGATTACAAAAGTTAATAATTCATGTGTTAGAAAAATTGGTGGTAACAGATGGGTGGAATGAAGGTCTATAGAAGCTCAAGGTTGAAGTGGGGAAATTATTATGTTTTAGGATAAGAGGAGATGGAGATGCTTTGATGAGTTAATTGGGAAGCACTCAGTATCAGTTTTTCTGGAAGAAGTCAACATTGGTTTTAGAGGTCTTTTTACCGGGGTCTATGGACCATGTGATAGAAGGGGCAGGAAGGAGTTATGGAGAGAACTTGCTGATATAAGTGGATTGGCTTCAATCCTATGGGCTATAGGTGGAGACTTCAATGTTGTTAGATTAAGTGATGAGGGGAAGGGAAGGGCTAGAAATACAAGGTCTATGAGAGATTTTTCTAAATGTATTGAAGATTTATCTCTTATAGATATGCCACTACCTGGAGGCCAATTCACTTGGTTTAGAGGAAATGATAATAGTTGCGCTTCTAGAACTGATAGAAATTAGTGAAAAATGAACGGGATGCACATTTTAAATTCATTAAACATAGGGTACTCCCAAGACCTACATCAGATCACAGTCCAATCATACTGGAATGTGGTGACTGGAATAAAAGAAATGGCTACTTCAAATTCGAAAACATGTGGCTGGATGTGGAGATTTTTGTGGAATTAGTGGAACAATGGTGGAGTTATTATGAGGTAAGAGGAAGACCAGATTCAACATTTATTAAAAAACTTAAGCTGCTGAAAAAGGATATTAAGAAATGGAATAAGGAAGTATTCGGAAGAGTTGAAGACATGAAAAAGAAAGCACTTGGAAGATTGGAGGAGCTGGACCATCAACAGTGTGGTGTACAAGGTGTTGCTGAGTTAGAAGCTGAAAAAGAAAGTATCTACAAGTAGTTGGAGGAAATTGCAAAAGCTGAAGAAACATCTTGGAGGCAAAAGTCTAGATGTCTATGGGTGAAAAGGGGAGATAAAAACACAAAATTCTTTCACAAGATGGCTAATGCACATAAAAGATTTAATACCGTTGAGAAGTTACAGATTGAGGGTAGGCTGCTGGAAGATGGCCATGAAATTAGAAACCATATTTTGTCTTTTTATGAAGATCTTTTTTCAGAAAAGGAGCGGTGGAGGCTTGATTGGGAGATGGAGGAAATAGCAAAACTTACAGAGGAAGAAAAGAACTGGCTGCAAAGACCTTTCTCAATGAAGAAGTGGAAGCAACAGTTAAACAACTTGAATGAGATAAAGCACCTGGCCCTGATGATGGGTTTAATATATCTGTCTTCAAAAGATGTTGGAGGATAGTCAAGGTGGATGTGATGAAAGTCATTGATGGGTTCTATCAGAATGGTACTTTCGAATAGAGCTTTAATGCTACTTTCATATCTTTGATTCCTAAAAAGATAGGTGCTGAAGAAGTTAAAGATTACAGGCCAATAAGTCTACCGGAAAGTATTTGCAAAATTATTTCTAAGACATTAACAGAAAGATAAAAGAAGGTTATTGACAAGATTATCTCTAATAATCAGAATGCCTTCATCAAGGGGAGACAAATTATTGATGCAACATTTGTGGCAAATGAGTGCCTGGACCATTATTTACTAAAGAGGAAAGCTGAATAATGTGTAAATTAGATTTGAAAAAGGCATATGATCATGTTAGTTGGTCATTTCTGATGGGAATTGTGAGACAAATGATTTTGGGGACAAATGGAGACAGTGGATTTTGAGCTGTATTTCGACAGTTAGATTTTCTGTTATAATTAATGGGAATCATGAAGGTTTTTTCTAGTCTCAAAAGGGGTCTGAGACAAGGTGATCTTGCTAAAAAGTTCAGAGGCAAGGGGATGGATAAGAGGGTTCAGTATTGAAGGACAGGGGAATAACAAGGTGGAGGTTTCACATTCCCTTATGCAGATGATACTTTGGTGATGTGTGAAGCTGTTAGAGATGAGTTTGGTTTTTTGGGGTGATGGTGGAGAAGTTGACAGATAAGTCACCCTTTATCAATTTTTGCATTTGAGGGCAATTTTACTAGCTTTTGAAGCTATCTCAGGACCGAAAGTTAATCTATCAAAGAGTAATGTTTATCCTGTGAATTCTGATGACTGTATTGACGAAGTGGCTGGAACTTTGGGATGCCAGGTTGATAGGTTTCCTGCAGTTTATCTCGGTCTTCCTCTGGGGACCAAGCAGAGGGATCAAGCAATGTGGCAAGGAGTGTTTGATAGGTGTAGAAAAAATTATCTCATTGGAAGAAGCAATATTTATCTTTGGCGAAGTGGCTGCTGGAATCCAAATCCTAGTTTACATGCAAGTAAAGTCACAATTTGGAAAAACATCAGTAAATTGTAGATGGATTTTCAAACAAATGTCAAGCTGAAGGTAGGGAATGGTGCAAGGATGAGATTTTGGGTAGATAAATGGATAGGTGATGAGAGACTTAGAGATAAATTTCCTATTTTATATAACCTCTCTGTGCGTAAAGATTGTGTGGTTTCAGAATGTTACTTTGAAGCTGGTTGGAATATTCAATTTAGAAGGGATTTTAATGATTGGAAAATAGATGAGATTAGTCAGTTGTTAGCTATTTTAGAACCTCGCAAACTGGACAGTTCGAAGAATGATTCACAGGTGTGGCTGGCAAACAATGAAGGAATTTTTACAGTAAATAGCTGCTATAATGTTTCAGAAAAATTTGAATAATTGGAAGGAGGCATGTCCCTGGAAGATGATATGGAAGACTAAAGCACCATCAAAGGTGGCCTGTTTCGGCTGGGTTGCTTCTGGAAATGCTTATCTAACTCAAGATCTGCTTGAAATGAGAGGATTTATAATGTGTAGTAGGTGTTATCTATGTGAGAAGGAAGTAGAATCAACAAATTACATACTGATACACTGTGATTTTGCCTGGCTTATCTGGGCTGTCGTGTTATGTTTATTTGGAGTGCACCGGGTGATGCCTAGAGATGTGCGAATTATATTGTCAAGCTGGCAAGCACAGAAAATTGTTGGAAACAGAAAGAATATTTGGAGAACAACTCCTTTATGCATCTTATGGAGTATATTGTGGGAAAGGAATATGAGGTGTTTTGATGGAGAGGAAACAAATAGCAGTTGTAAAGTATAATTGCTTAGGAAATTTGTTTTAATGGTGTAAGGAGAGGACAGTAGAAGACTCCTATGATGTTTTAGACTTTTTAGATTCATTAATATGAGTGTACTTAATTGCGATATGGTGATTTTTGTATTGTTGTAAAGTTGTTTTTACAGTACCATCTTGGTACTTTCCTTAATAATACTACTTATCTTATCAAAAAAAAATTTAAACGACATAATTTCCTTATTAGTCTGTTCCAGAAAATCACACATTTCTATATTTGAGAACAATTTAACTTTAAATTAGAGCTGAGGCAAGCTCTATTTACAACATGCACATAACACCCCGATAGCATTTCTCCAATTCAGCTATCCGGTTATAATCCTATGGGTAACATCTTCATCTATCATTCCATTTTCTCGAAAGAACGAACCAAGATATCTAAATTGTTTACATTTCGGCGCTGCAATCCATCTAGTCTCACTTCAACTTCGTGCTCCTCATGCTGGTTAAATTTGCAGCGCATGTATCTTACTTCTATTTATCTTAAAGCCATACTCTCCAAGGTGCTTCTCCATGTCTCAAGTTTTTGGTTGACACCCATAGAGTTATAAAAATGATACTCCTTTTATCTCGACACTTTTTTTTATGTCCCTGAGAAGAATGATACCTTTCAATATTTAAAAATAATTCAACTTTAAACATTTTATTTACTCTAAATGAAATGATTTATAGCCATATAAATATCTTTGATATAATTTAGACCAAAAGTTTTAAAAGTTTTTCTTTCTTTCTTTCTTAAGCTCCATGCATTGTCAAACATCATCACTATAAATTAACAGCGGAAGTAGTTCCTAATAATTCAAAGAATAAATTGACAATTAAATAAAGTTATTGTTTGAAAACCTAAAACCCGAGAACCAATCAAAAATGCGCATTATAACACAAATGGAACATCTTTTGGAATAAAACCAAAAGTATCTAAACTAGAGCCATGCCAAAAGGAATTCCAGAACTAAAAACTTACTTGAAAAAGAATTAAATGATCAACAAAAAAAACTTGGAGAAAATAAAGCATGAAGAAAGAAACCGCAAGCGAGAAGCGTGGTAGCAGAACAAGCGTTGGAGGACAAAGCTATTACTTTGCAATTAGCATTTCGCAGACAAAGAGCAAAGCAATATTTGGTTGCTAAGTAAATGTAAAGAGAAAGGATTATGAGATTACAACTAATAATTAAAAAAAGCCTTTGACTTTTGAGTTTTTCCTTAGTTTGAGAATTTATACTCATCTAACTTTTGAGTTTTTAAGTATTAAATAAAGGACTTAAGCACTTTTGGTTCCATTGTGGGGAAGTTCTCTGGGTTTATGCTTCCAAATGAATGCCCGAAAGGTTAGGATTTATGCCCCAGCCCCCCAATACTTTCACACCACCCGCCCAACTTGGTATGTTTATAGCCCATCTCACCCGAAGCTCGTCATTGGTTCTAATTTGGTGAAGTTTCGTGGTCTTATGCCCCAAATGAATGCCCCAAAGGTTGGGACTTATGCCCCACGATACTTGCAACCCGCTTGTGCGTCTCGGTGCGTTTTTAGCCTGCGTCACCCCGGTGCTTGCTCTGAGACTCTCCTAGAAAACGCCTTTAAAAAATATACCGGTAATTGTGAGAAGCAATTGAAAATATTGGGCAAAGATATAAAAGTTTTTCTATACTGCGGGTAATATTAAGGATCTTTCTTGATTTCGTACTTGTTTACTGTATTTATGAACGAGCTAACCTTTAGTATTGGACAATATTAGAATAACATCAAACAGGGGGTGCATGTAGTTCACGAAGGATATGATTAGAACATGTTGCTTGAGAGGATTTGGTCATAGTTTACATAAATATTTAGATTTACCAATCTTCAGGCATACAGTATGATGAGTGAAGATAACAAAAGTGGATGGATAATCCTAAAATCACATAGAAGGAAGTATTTCAATTTCTCGGATCATTTGACCTACTAAGAACATGATATAATCGAAATAAGTACATATATGCAATGAGAGCTAGTTGTGATTAAGGCGTCGATGTTATTGTTCAATTGCATTAGGTATAAGTGAGCTATGTAGAGAATATCTAGTTTTAAAGAACTCTTAATTCACCTTAAAAGATGAATTAATGTATTGTAATGAAATGGTATGAGTAGAGCAGAGTGGATACAGACGATTCATATAGGTGGCCTCAACTAATCAGAATTAAGGTCTAGTTGATTGAATGATTGTTTGTTTTGTTAAATACTTAAGTTTTGTAGTTTCACTAGAACTAAGATGTTAATGTGTGTCTTATTTCATGGTGGTGTTGTCTACATCAATTCTAAGTGCTTGACACTAGAGAATAACAAAGAAGATTCATCAATGGTTAGTGTATATTGATGTATGACGTGTATGCTATGTCCTCATACGTGTAAATAAATATACCTTAAGATTTTCATCATATGCCATGATTTGGGCCATTGTTTCAAAGATAGAGAATTTAAGACCCTTTAGTCCAATTTGGTGGGATCACTACCGAGTTAGAAGTAACTTGCTAAAGAATAAAAGTTAATTTTGACTTGGCTGAGGTTCTTCAGTGGCCTTTTACATTCTTTAATGCTTGCTTTAGGTGAACTTAAGATTTTTTATATTTGAATTTCTTAATTTACTGAAACCTTGTTTATTTTCAGAATGATTCTGCAAAATGCTTTCAAATCTCTATGCTTTGTTTCTGAAGTATCTAACTGCTTTTTGGTTTCATCTATTTTAACACTTATCCAGGTATGAGCCGACTATAGTTCAAGAGATGCTTACTCTTATTATACAAATAGTGAAAGAAAGACGGTTTTCTGGGCTATCCCCTAGTGAGTGTTTGCAAAGGGAATTGGTATATAAACTATCAAATGGTGATGCCACTCGTAGCCAGTTGGTGAAATCTTTGCCTCGTGACTTGTCCAAGATCGATAAACTTCAAGAGGTTTTGGATAGGATAGCAGTGTACTCCAATCCCTCTGGCATGAATCAGGTTTGTTTGTGACATTTTGGTCTATCTGATTGGTTTTTCTGTCCTATGATCCTAATGTCTTATCTATCGCAGGGTATGTATAAACTCCGGGCATCCTATTGGACGGAGCTAGATTTATACCATCCTCGTTGGAACTCAAAGGAGTTGCAAGTTGCTGAAGAGAGATACATGCGGTTCTGTAATGTATCAGCATGGACCAATCAGCTTCCAAAATGGACCAAGATTTATCCACCTCTCGGTGGAATAGCTCAAATAGCTACTTGCAGGACAGTACTGCAAATAGTTCGGGCTGTTGTATTCTATGCTATTTTCTCTGATAAATCAAGCGCTTCACGTGCTCCAGATGGTGTACTGTTAACAGCATTGCATTTGTTGTCTCTTGCATTAGATATTTGTTTTATGCATGGGGGATCTGGTGATCATAGTTGTTATGAGGATGATGTCATTCCCATTGTAGCACTAGCTACTGAAGAATTGACATTGGGTAAATATGGTGATCATAGCTTGTTGTCTCTTCTGGTTTTGTTGATGAGGAAATTTAGGAAAGAAAACGACTTTGTGGAAGCTGGAATATTCAACCTCTCTTCTTTAGTTGGTAGTCTACTGAAAAAATTTGCTGAACTTCAACCTGGATGCAAGATAAAACTTCAAGACCTTGCACCTGACGTGGTCGATCAACTATCGCAATCTGTGTTGACCGGTGATACTAACAACTTGGGATCAATTTCAGACAGTGATAAGCGCAAAGCTAAAGCTCGAGAGAGACAAGCTGCTATAATGGTAAGATTTTTAAATATTCTTGTTAAATATTTTGCTAATCATGGAATGTGTTTTTCACTCTCTAGGCAATTAACTTCAAAACGTTGTTTTTGTATTGTGCTCCTGCTATTTCCATTAAAGCATGTGAAATATGAAAACATGCAAGTGAAATACTAAACTCCACAAAGTAAGGGATTCCTCTAACTCAGATGCAGAATACTTGTAGATCAAATACCCCCGTGTGTTTAGGGTTAAAAAGAGACATAGAAAGAGTTGGTGAACTTGCGCTTGGAAGACTAGATACTTAATTACTCAAGCTAACATAGTTTCTTTTTCTTTCTTTTTGACATGAGATTTTGCTAATTAGGGAAGAGTTACACTTCATAAATTTTAAGTGAGAATGTGATTCTTTCATGTACTTCTACGGGTGGTTAGAGTATGAATCTCATGATGTTCACATGATTATGACTGTTTAGGATAAATAATGTACTTTATTTCCCCTTCTCTAGCAATTCTTTTTAACTTCCTTCAAGAATAGGGATTAGATCGGTAAAAATGAAAGTGCCCATGGTTGTCGTAACCAGGATGGGATGGACACCCATTTCACTTAGTAATTGCGAGTTTTGACCACTCATCATATCCCATTAAAACTTGCCAGAAGGATCATCTGGCAAGAGCTTTCGGATGAGGTGGATTGCATTTCTACTATCTAATAAGGGGGAGTTAGCACACAGCTGGACGACATGTGTGCTTGGGATTTAAAGGATAATTTGGTCATTTCAGGCGTAATGGAACACTATAGTTGGCTAAAACGGAATATTACTGTAGCTGTACAAATTTTTGAGTATCTTTACTAAATTGACCTTTGCTTATGTCATCAACTATCACTACGTACTTCTCACAGTGGTTGTCTTACTTTGTACTCCCCATGTGGGCCCCGCATCCCATCCCCACCTAAACTGTGTTTCACCTCTACATTTTCCATGCATTTGTATCATTGCCATTTCGTTCTATACTTAGTATATAGTGAATTACCATTATATGTAAAATATGTGACTAATTCTTTTGGAAAACCTTATAAATTATTTTAAAATAATTCCACAAATTTTTGGTTAAATAACCATAAGTATCGTAAAATATTTTTCAAATAGATTTTATTCTACTTAACCATATTAAATGTATAATTAACCTACTTGCTAATAAAAATAATAAGAGAACGGTACCATTTAGTTATTTCTCATTTTGTCATATCATTATGCAATATTAAAGACTTACCTTTTTCTGATATTGTTGTACAATCGCTTAGATTAAATAAATACTTAATAAAATTTATTAACTTAAAAATACCTGAAAATATAATACTAATTATTTTTTCAGATAAGTTCAACACTGAACTATAATAAAGAAAACTGTATTACAAACTATAATAGACGTGAAATGAGAATAAGAAATTGACAAGGACCAGCTTATTAATTTATTAATTTTAATTATTTGATTATCAAATTTTATTTTAAGGTCAATTTGACTAATTTCTAAAGCAAAATAGAAAATCAATTAGCTTTTTAAATTTTTTTTTTTTTTTTTTTTTTTANAGCTTTTTAAATTTATTTTTTTTTTTTTTTTTTTACAAATTGCATTAAATTAAACAACATACAAAACTTAATACTTAAGAAGCAGCAAACCATATTTATTCGAAAGTTAGATTTTTACTCACCAATTGGTTAATAAAAACAAAATGAATTAGGCAGACGATTGTAATACGGAAAACTGAAACAATAAGTAGCATTTCAATATTTTAAGATTAATTATTACGAAACTATTGATTAGTTGAGCAGATTAATGTAATATTAATACCGATTTGACTTTTTTGACAATGATGGGTTAAATCATTTGTATTAGGAAAATATTTTATTTATAATAGATGAATTCTCAAATGCTATAGAAGATGAGAGACAATTACCAAAAAAAATTGATATTTAAATTATGGAAATAATTCCATAAGGTGGAAAAGAAAAACTCAGGGAAATGTACGGAGAAATTAACAGAAAAAAGCGAATTAAGGTTGGGCACAAAAAATACTAATGCAGCAAAAAAAAAAAAAAAAGAATTAACGCCTCTAACTTTGACTAAGGATGAATATAAATTAATTTTAAACACAAATACTTTACACAAATTTCGAAGACCAATAGTAAGAAGACGAAGGAATGGAATTGGGAATTTAGGAGCAAGAAAGAATGCTTCCATAGTCAAGCAAATGTGAGGAGAAAAAGAGTTCTTATTTATTTATTTATTAATTAATATATATAATTTAAAAAAAACAAGAACTCAAAATGTTACCATGTAATTACCATCAACTTTTGCCCCCTTGAGAATGAGGGAGTGTAATTACCTCATTTTAATAACGGTCAATTTCATATTAACTAAGTAATTATATATGAAGATAAGTATATAGCCACAGTTTCAAAAGTAATCGAAATTTAGCCACTTTTCATGTAAAGATAAACCTGAACGAAAACACTTTTCAAAATCCGGAAAAATACTCCAGCATAATATACTGGAGATTGGAGCACCGGTGCTCCAATCTCAGAGCCAGCAAAGTATACCGTTCCAGCATATTATGTTGGAAGTTCATACACAGGTGCACCGAACTACAGTATATTATGCTGGACCAGTCTCTATTGCAGCAAAATAGTGGCTATTTTTCAATGACTTGGCAAACGCTGGCTATTTTTGAATGACCGATCCGAAAATTGGCTAGCCCGTGCTATTTTAACTACATATTTGAGCGTTCAATTTGTTGGGGGGGGGGGGGGGATGCACATTAGAAGAGGTTCTGAAAATATAAATAAATTTCTCTCCACTCCAAAAAACTTAAATATTCAGATGATATGGTTAGACTGTATTATGTATGAAGAAGTTTCAGTTTTGTTACATCCTTTAGTTTCTTCTCTATCCTGAAGTCTCTGGACCTTGTTTCCATTCTTGGAAAGAATAATTTATTGAGATATTGTAACCTAGTCATGATCTAGTATGTGTGCCTGTATTCTTTTGTTCGTTGTACTTAAATGTAATGCAGTAATACGCATTATAGAGCTCGTATATTTTCCGTACTAAATATGAGATGTGACAAATTCTTGTTTAGAGGACATGTTTTACAAATGGTAGTTGATGGTACCAGTCACACCTGTTGAAAGATTCAAAGTACAACCTCAACCTTAGTTTTTGAATGACCTATTATCTAGTTGCATTGATTAAAGTTTGATTTGTCTTTTTAATCTAATGATGATTTCTTTTTATTTCTTTTCAATTCTCAGAGTGCATCCTTATCTCTTGCTTTTAGTCCCGCTCATCTAACATTGAAATGTTACATATCTCAGGCTTGTGAATTCTCTATTATCCAGCTCAATGTTGGATAGCATCTTTTTAAGGTGGACTGAGGGGTAGTACGACTTCAGATCCCTATTGTTTCTACCGTGTTCATTCTACTGGAAACCCATATAAATACTACTTAAGTCATTTATTTCTTTGTTTGATACGATCCAGTACCACTTATAATATCATATTGTGAAAACACATGTTTAAAATTTTTAACAAAAAGATGATAATATTAGTGGAATTAAAACTGGGTTAAGATAAATTTATATCTCCTGCTTTGTTTCCTTTCTATTACTAAAAGCATAATATGCTAATAAAAATTTACACATAAGTCTCTAGCCTAATAGTTAATGAAGTGGGTGCAAACCTTGGAGATCAAGGTTCAAATCTCAGCAAATACAAAAAATACAAACTTATTGTTTCCCACATGCCTAAGTCTTGGTGGGATAGTTACCTCTCTTGAGACGGTGAGAGGTAGCAGGTACTCGGGAATAGCTGAGGTGCACGCAAGGTGGTTGGGGCACCACCGTGGTAAAAAATAAGGCTAACTCAAACAACTTTCTCAAAATGGTTTATTATGACTGCAAACGATCGCTTCCATTGATGAGTTTTTCTGTGTCTTTGTTTTTCTGAAAGTTGAGCTTCCATTAAAATCAAGGTATTTTCTTGGTCTCTTGTCTTTGAAGGGCTTACACCAATGACTATTACTATTGAGAAGAGTTTTAAAATCCATGAAGTTCAAACTGGTTAATAATGTGCAAGATGAAGCAAGGAGATGCAATTCAATTATGATGTATATTACTTGGGCTACTTAATGAATCTTCTGTGCTTGAATATTCCGTAGCTTTTCATGATACTGCTTTTTCTTGATAACATCTAGTCTTCTGTATGACACTGTCCATAAATTTTCTTTTCCCATAAGAAAAAGAAAAAGGACTAGATGGTTCTTTATCATAAGGATCATGTATTATTCATAAGGCAATGTGCATGTAACTTGATGCTATTTTTAGGCATTAGATACCCTCTAGGATAAATAACCTTCTCTTCCTGTGTGTTGAGCAAGTCCCAGGTGCTTAATGTGTCAATGAAACCATGTAAAAACTTGGCTGAATACCTAGTTTGCCCCCCAACTTGTACACAAATTCCTTTGACACACTTCATTTTCACGGGCAACCTTTTACGCACTAAGGGGTCGTTTGGTAGGGTGTATAAGAATAGTGCGGAATAAGGTGTATTAGTAATGCAAGCATTAGTTATGCAGATATTATTTCTTATCTACTGTTTGGTGTGGTGTATTAAACATGTAATGCATTGCATAATTTTTAAGAAAAATAGTTATTTACAAAAATGCCCTACATATTCTCTAGCTTTAAGGGACTTTAAGGATAATTTTATCTTTAACCATACTAATGCATGCATTAATAGCCATGGTATTACTAATGTCATGGTTTTGTATGCATTACTTATACACAGGATAATACCAAGTATGATGTATAACTAATACAAACATTAGTTATACACATGTTGAAAAAATGTACCAAACAAGGTATTAGTAATGCACAGAGCTAATGCTTGCATTATTTTTTCTAATACCTCCTACCAAACGACCCCTAAACGTTTCTCTAGGTGTGTCTAGTACACACCACATTGGTGTTTGACCTCTTTTTTCTAGACAAGTGTCTATCACACAGTAATGGATTAGTGACACGTGTCATTAACTATAAAAACACTTATATTACAATTATACCCTCACATGCTTCATCTTCTCCACCACCATGGCTGCCATCGCCCTGCCATGCGTCGTCTTCATCTCAATTCGAAAACACCAACAGCCATCCGACCATTACCAGTTCAACACCACAACCCTCCAATTATAAATTTAAAAAATTCTGAATAAGAAAATGTTTAAAGAAAAACACTTCCATGGAGAGTTGAACCCAAGAGCTCATGTTTTGGTGCCTGGACGTGGTAGTACATGCAAAAGCTTGCCATTTGAGATAAAATCTGATGCAAAACTCCTCTATTTCCAGATATGACGTAAGAAGAGTTCTTCCGATCTAATTTCCTTTTTTTGGGGTGGAAATTGGTGGTATTGGTTATAAGCTTGGGAAGGTCGTCGGTTTCCAGCAAGGGCTACTAGTGGAGCCTTCACTTCCGATAAGTTTTTCGGTTGTTTTTAGCTAGATTCTGTGGGTTTTTGTAAATGAAGAGATTGGGAGATGAAGATGGAGGGGGGAGGGAGGGGGGGGTTTGGAGAAGGAGGGAGCGGGTTTCTGTGGGAGAAGATTTTGGGGGGGCGGCTAGCAGCGGGAGACGATGGGATAAAGGTAAGGGATCAAAAAATATAAAAGAAAAAATATAAAATCTTGACACGTGTCAGGATTGGGACAAAATTATCACAGCTTACGCGCTTATTTTTTTGGTTCAGCATGTGTGCACCCGATATCCAAAGTGGTGTATAAAAGACACAGCTGGAGAAAGATTTGATATGTTAAAGGTTGCCCGTGAAAATGGGGTGTGTCAAAGGGATTTGCATGCAAGTTAAGGGGTAAAGTATGTATTAAGCGTAAAATTTCCATGTCGGAGGTGAAGTATGGTTTTGAAATGAAGTAGACAGATGCAAATAAGAGAAGAAACATGTACAAGTTTGTCACATTTATTGAAGTGCACCATTCCCATAAAGAAAGCTGCTACATCTAAAGGATGTTGTTATATTAAGTGCCCAGAGTTGGAGGGCAGCCTTGCTTTAGCCTCTGTAATCAAAACTATAGATTTTACAGAATTCCAGCCTAGCAGTATATATGTATTTCATGTAAATTGGCACAAGTTCATCTTTCGATGTGCTTGTGTTTCCTTTCCTTGGATCTAGGTTGTTCTTGTTTCCGTTGTGCTATGTTACCTTATAAAGTTCAGATAGTTTCTAGCCATTGTGAGTTGAAATCATTGTAGAACCAGAGTAACCTTATTCCTTCTATTCTCAGTTGACACTAAAGTCAGATTTCTGGTTTGACTCGGTTACTTTCATATGTATTTCATGTCTACATTGCAGGAAAAGATGAGGGTGCAACAATCTAAGTTTTTAAAGAGCATAGATTCCTCTGCAGAAGCTGGTTCAGATGATTCGAAACTTAGTAAAGAAAGAAGTGAATCAGATGTTAGACGTAATTCTGAAGAGGCTACTCCATTCATTTGCTCTCTCTGTCATGATCCAAATTCTAAAAGTCCTCTATCATACCTGATTCTTCTTCAGGTATGTGCTTTGTGTTTATTTCACTTTGTTGCGCTTGGATATCTCTGCTGATTTATCTCAATAATTGTGCTTGGGGAGTCTATTAAAGTTAAATCTTTACTTCTTTTATTGTGATTCTTGAAATAAGAAATCCAGGCAACTGACTTTCACCAATAGAGGACCTCCTTCGTGGGAACAAACCCCCAATTCCGGGAAAGAACCAGCATCTTGTGCCAAAAGAATGACAAATATCGCATCTCAAAGGAGCATTTTATCAAGCAGTCGAGAAGTGATTTCATCTTTTCAGTTGACGCAATTGATTCAACATGCAATAAATGAGTTTGCTCTGGAAGGGAAACCTAAGGAAGTAGGGGCATTTTTTGAATATGTTAGGGCGAAGTTCCCAGCATTGAAGATTCAACTGCCTTGCACATCAAGCAATGCTGACGAAGACACAGATTTTTCTCTTGAGATGCTAGAAGAACAATTATATTCGTTCACACGCGAAAAGGTGGACGTCAATTCGTGGTACTGGGATTTTTTAAGAAATGATAAGAAAATTTCTGCAGGAGGAGGTGGTGGGAGTGCTGAGTCACTTTTGCTTGGGAAGTACATTTCTGCTCTTGCAGGAGAAAATCTTAATAGTCCTTCTGCATCTGAAAGTGCGTACAAGGTTCAAGTAGAGTCAAGTACACCGCTTTCAGCGTATCACGGATTTGGTCTCTCGGATTGTGATGGAATTTATCTTTCATCGTGTGGACATGCTGTGCATCAGGGATGTCTTGACCGCTATTTATCGTCACTAAAGGAAAGGTAACTCTTTTTATCCGTTCCTCTTTCTTTGAGACTATGGTCCAATCGACTTGAATTATTTTTATATTTGGTTCACCATTCTTCCTTTTGGTTTTCGGGTCTCTTGAGTTTGTTTCTCTTCTTTCTAGGATTGCTTTTCTTTTTCTGACTTGTATCTTTAATTTGCTTTATTCTAGTCTAGTATGTCCTCGGACTTAAATGGTTTGCGCATTAAAGTTTATAAAATACATGTAATATTATGTTCTATAATTGGCCTGGCAGTCCTATTCAGTAAGTTCAATGAATTAACTGTCTCATCACTCTTGTACAGATATAACAGAAGACTTGTCTTTGAAGGAGGTCATATTGTAGATCCAGATCAGGTACAGTACTTCCTATCTACCTTTTGCTATGTGATGGAGTGAATTGCTGAATTATAGTGTTGATTTTTTTTATTTTCAGGGTGAGTTTCTTTGTCCTGTATGCCGTGGACTTGCCAACTCAGTCCTGCCAGCATTACCTGCAGATTCCGGAAGGTTCGCATCCATTTGCTCAACTTCCAGTCCATCCGATGCTGTTGGCCCTTCACCGTTGTCAAGTGGAGCGGTAGATGCACTTCACTTTCAAGAAGCTTTATTTCTCCTACAAAATGCAGCAGCTGTTGTTAGAAGTAGAGAGATTCTCCAAAGACTTCCACTTTGGCAGTTTGGGCGGATGAAAGTAAACCTTGAACCTGTGTACCGTATGTTGTGTGGAATGTACTTTCCAGACAAGGATAAGATTTCAGAATCTGGTAGACTTAGTCACTCTTTGATTCTGTATGACACTCTTAGGTACTCACTTGTAGCCACTGAAATTGCTGCTCGAGCGGGAAAGACATCATTAGCTCCAAATTACAGTCTTGGTGCCTTGTACAAAGAACTCCAATCTTCAAATGGTTTTATATTGGCTTTGTTACTAAGTATTGTACAAAGCACACAAACAAAGAACTCACTTACTGTCCTCTTGAGATTGAGAGGCATTCAGCTGTTTGCAGAGTCTATATGCTCTGGCACTTCTGCAGATAAAATTCCAGATCCATCTTTTGGAGGTATATTTCTGCTCCATTGAATTACCTTTTAAATTTCCTTTACTTTGTAAAAGGAGAAAGATGAGATCATTGGAATATATGCTTTGCAGGTAATATGCGAGACATCTTAGTATGCGCTGAAACAGAAGATCAGTATCCTGATATTCAGTTTTGGAGATGGTCCTCTGATCCAGTTCTTGCACATGATGCTTTTTCTTCATTAATGTGGACAATATATTGCCTTCCATGTCCATTGTTGTCATGCGAAGATGCCTTCTTGTCCCTTGTTCATCTTTTCTATATTGTTGCTGTCACTCAGGTTACACAAATTCCCTTCTTCTAATCCTTTTTTTCTTGGTAGATATTAGATCTCTTTGCGCTTCATTAGCTCCAGATGGTTAGAAAAATATTCTCGTCTTTTTCTTTGCAGGCTGTAATAACCTATTGCAGAGCGCACCAATGCAATATGCCTGAGTTAGGATGCAATGATTCTCTACTTACTGACATCTATAAAGTAATTGGAGAACATGGAGTTGCTCAGGAATACTTTAATTCCAATTTTATAGAAACTTCTTATGATATCAAAGATGCAATTCGCAGTTTGACTTTTCCTTACTTAAGAAGATGTATATTGTTGTGGAAATTGATTCATTCTTCTAGAGTGGTGCCATTTAGCGGTGCGATTAACAATTTAGATGAATCAGCATATCCAACTAATGAACTGATGTACTGTGGTGATAACATTGCTACAGAGCTCGTTCAGATTGAAAAGTTAGAGAAGATATTAAAGATTCCCACACTGGATAATGTTCTCAATGATGTCACAATTCGTCCAATGGTTCAAAAATGGCTGAATCATTTCTACAAGGAGTTTGAAAGTCGTGGTCTCAAGGATGTTTTATATTCCACTCCTGCAACCCCATTCAGAATGATGCTTTTGCCTCATCTTTATCAGGACCTCTTGCAGAGGTTGGTTTTAGATATGGATAGAAATTATTTGACTGGTCTTCTATCTTTGTATGGACAAGCTAAAACTCAGGATATCTTGATGTCAACTTCAGGTATATTAAACAGAATTGCCCAGATTGCGGAGCTGTTCTGAAGGATCCTGCATTGTGCTTGTTATGTGGTAAATTGTGCTCCGGAAGTTGGAAGACATGTTGCAGGTCCAAATACACTTGGGTTGCACCTTCTTTTTAAAAAACCTTCTTATGGTCCTTAATATTGTGCTTGACGCATTTAATTGAACTCCAGGGAAAGTGGGTGCCAAACTCATGCAATGGCCTGTGGTGCTGGTACTGGGGTGTTCTTGTTGATCAGAGTAAGTGTTGTTCCCTTTTTGCTTTACTTATTTCTCTTGACCTATTTGATATGTAAAATACTGTCTGGCTTAATGAAATTTTACTTTTCACTGTAGAAAACAACAATATGGCTTCAAAGATCTGCTCGTCAGGCACCATGGCCATCACCATATTTGGATGCATTTGGAGAAGAGGTAAATTAATGGTTAGATTTAGCTATCGTAGAAGAGCTTCAGAGCAACCAAGGTGTTTGGTTGACAACAAGCTTCTCTTTTTATTTTCATTTTTCTAAGGGAGTTGATGAAAAAGGGAAGTTTTGCTTGTTGCTCGGAAAAATCATTAAAGAATGAATTCAACTTAGTAAAGGTTCCAGACTAGTTTTCCTTTCTTCTCAAAAATTGGGAGCAATGTTGGAGATGTTCATTAATGAGATCACCTCCTAAGATACATGTGCTGAAGAGTTCCTTCATGCTATTCATTCTCTACCATTATCTGTTGTTCTATTTCTCCCTCTTTTCGGTCCATTGCACACAAAAATATTAGTCTGTAAAATATCTTCCTTTTAACAGTTAGTGGCCTGGAGCCATCATCATGTAACCCGCGCTATATAAGAGCAAACGTGAGACAAAAATGAATTCGAATAACATAGCTCAGAAGCATTATACTGATTAGACATGCAAATTTAAATTCTTCTTATTGAAGTTTGTTGTCACTATCTCTAGCCATAAGCTCATAATAAGCCCAAGCAAAGTGACATGTACCTTTTCTTTTCCAAAGAAGGTGCTTTACAAGCTCCTGTTTTGAAATTTAAGAAGACTGAAAAACAAAAAAATGAGTGTTTTTGGAGAGAAAACAACAGGAAGAAGGTTATGCCTCAAATGTCCTCATATCAATTATAGAATATAGATATGTTATTTTCGTCAAAGATACAAATACAACTACGCTTCAGTCTCAAACAAAGTTGGGGTCGGCAATATGAATTCTAACTTCTTTCTTTAAACTCAACTCGTATCATCACCATGCCAAAATAAAATAAGAGTAGTAGTGAAGTTGAGATATGTTCATCATAATTCCCACATGTGACAGGTACAGACTTAAATTGTCACTTGTCATATCTTCGAATTCTGATGGATTGGCATGTTTTTGTTTTTCTTCCCTCCCTTTCTCTATTTCCTCTTTTTCTCTATTGCGGTTGTCAAGACCAAAATGTCCAGATATATGTGCATTGTGCGTTGAGCTTTGTTTCTTGTAAAATTCTTTTGGAGTGGGGAAGCATCTGGGCTCTAAACCCATATCACATTGGATCTTACACACTTCCTCTTCTATTCTTCAGGATATTGAAATGCATAGGGGAAAGCCATTATATCTAAATGAGGAACGTTATGCTGCCTTAACTCATATGGTAAGGAAATTAGCCATTGTCACCGTGCTAGCCTTTCTTGTTAAGGAATTCAACTTTTATCATTTCTGCTGGATGAACATAACCATTGCGTTTTGCTTCAGTGTCAACATCCAATCTCTGTTATCATTTTCTAAGGTTGTACTTGCTTGCTGATTTTTTTCTCATTCCAAACTCTAGGTGGCTTCTCATGGATTAGATCGAAGTTCAAAGGTGCTTCATCAGACAACTATTGGCGCGCTTTTCATGCTTTAGCTTGGCATTTTGTGATGGTGAAGGTTTGGTGAAAGTTCAATAATAGTTGTTGTATTCTGCTTATTGTTTTTTCTACAATCACCTGCGGTCTTGTTTTTCATTGGTTCTCTTGACAGTTGCAGGTTATGTCTGACTCGAATACGTTAAAGATGATAACAATTGTTTTGTTGTCCCCTGGTTCATAGTTATGACAAGGATGCAGGAAGTCCTCTATTAGTGCGGTCTCTTGCTGTCTATGTACATATTATTGAGGTTAGTCTGTAAAACCCCCC
>NC_031999.1:29686100-29809145 GCF_001879085.1 Nicotiana attenuata
CCCGGCCATATTTTCGCTTTGTCTATTGTGCATCATGAACAAAAAGCGAGGCTTATCAGACAGTGTTCTTGTGATTATTTCGTCATCAGAATCTTTTAACATCCACTTGTAGTAATTCAAATATTTTGAAAATCTGACCTATTTAGTTCCTGAAACATGCTACATCAATATAGTGACAGGTGGAGCCTCAAAGTATCAATAAAATTGTAGCTATAAGTTGCGTTAGATTACTTGGGTAGGATAGGATTACTGTTGGAGCTTTCTGCTAAACTAGGATTGATTAATTGTACTTAATCAAAATACGCTAAAATGCTTGAAAGGTCTCAGACCACCTTGTTGTAACTTCCTAGCAAATGAGTATTTGGCATCTTTTACTGTGTACAACAACAACAACAACCCAGTAAAATCCCACAAATGGGGTCTGGGGAGGGTAGGGTAGAGTGTATGCAGACCTTACCCCTACCCCGGAGAAGGTAGAGAAGCTGTTTCCGAAAGACCCTCGCCTCAAAAAGACGAAAAGAGATAATGGATCCGAGTTATGAGTATTTGGCATCTTTTACTGTGTAATGGCATCAGAATGCACGACATTTCCCAAGTTGGCACTCCTATAGGTGGGACCTGTAAGCCTGGGTGCAATCAGTGGCGAAGCTAGAAATTTTCCCAAGGGTATTCAAATTTGAAAGAAGTGAAAAAAATTTGCCGACAAAGGGTATTCAATGTGTTATATACCTAAAACATAATATTTACATATATACACAGTATAATTTTTCGACGACTTGTGACCATGTGGCTTCGCCACTGGGTGCAATAACAGGCCTACTAATATATCAATGCAATCTTACATTTCAATTTTTATTCGAGGTCTGTTTACGACATATTAATATGAGCAATGTATGGATCATACATATATAAACTTGTTTTTGCCCTTTATTTTATTTGGCATGATGATGGCATTAGTTGAGCTTATTAAATGAATCAGTGAGGATTCATATAGCCAACCCCAACTTATTTGGGACTAAGGCGTAGTTGTTGCAATGTAAGATGTGTAGGACTTAAATTGAGATGCTTTACGAGAATAAAGATAAGCTTCTCTGCCGAATTTCCCTCCTGTATAGCTTCTCATGACATTGCTTACAGTAAGCTTGTTTAAGCCCTCGCTATGGTTTGCCCAAGGTTGCATCACCCTCTCTTTTTTCCTTTGGGGTTCTATTGATTTTTCTAGTTGACTGCAGACCACTCCTGTTGTTCTATTTTATGTTCCTTTTCTTCGTGACAAATACTTCCTCGTGTGAGTCTTGCGATGCTGATTTATCGTGCTTTTTTTACTTTATGTTAATTAGTTAAAATTTCATATGTGACAGGATTACGGTTTGCCCGCAGGAATAGGATGCCTGTATTCCATGAAAATGACTCGGTGGTGGAGATGGAACGGTGTGTTGTCAGCACCTAGCTGTACAGAAATTGTGAATAAATTTGGAGCTTCAGATGTAACATGATAACTGCTTTGCTTTCTTTCAACAAGGGTAGCCCAGTGCACAAAGCATCTCGCGTTTATGCAGGGTCCGGGGAAGGGCAGCACCCCAAGGGGTGTTATGTAGACAACCTATCCTAATGCAAGCATTAGTAGCGGGTTGTCACCTAGCTCTCCTTCAAGTGTATATTAATGTCTAGCCATATGGATTTTTATATATGTGCAACAATCTAGTCTTGCCCTTTGGCTTCCTTTGTTCTGATGTCAATGATGATTGAAGTGTCATCAATTATGAACTGTGTATATATAGAGACCTAAACAGCAATATGCTATAATCAAGCGATAATATTCAAATTGCCTTCCTCATTTTTTGTTAGCTTGCTTCTGCTCCTAAATTTATATACCTTGTTGGCACAGATGTTCGGAAAATAACAAACCTTTTCGTGCCTCATTGATCTATTAACAAAACCGTTGGATACATGAGGGAATCCAGGATTTTTTGTACTCAAAACAATAGGTTTTCAGAAAGAAAAAAAATATGGCTCCAGTACTCTGCTCCTAATAAAGCCTGGTATTTAAATGGAGGTTGATGTGCAGCTTATTATCCATCGAGTTTCTAATTGTGCACTACCGTCTTAGGGGATTTATCGGTTGTCAAAAAAGAAAAATAGGAGAAATTCAAAAAATAGCCATAAATACGTCATTCAAAAATAGCCACAATTTCAAAAGTAATCAAAATTTAGCCACTTTTTATGTAAAGATAAATCTGAACGAAAAAACTGTTCAAAATCCGGAAAAATACTCCAGTATATTATACTGAAGTTCCAATATAATATACCGGTCCAACATAATATACTGGAGATTGGAGAACCGGTGCTTCAATCTCTAGTATAATACTGGAACTTTTTGCGTGTTGGAGTTCCAGCATGATATGCTGGAAGTTCATACATAGGTGCACCGATCTCCAGTATATTATGCTGGAACTTTCGGTGTTGCAGCAAAATAGTGGCTATTTTTCAATGACTTTGCAAACGCTCGCTATTTTCAATGACCAGTCCAAAAACTGGCTAGCCCGTGCTATTTTTGTTTCCTGTTGTACATATTCAGCACAATCTTGTTGTTTCATCAATAAATTATACCTTTAGCGATTTGTAAAAAAAAAAAAAAAAAAAAATATGGCTCCTCTATAGAAAACTATATGACATTCAGATTGAATGACTATGAAATTACATCGATACTTTTACATTTTATGGGTAATGTAGGAGACAACTTAAGTTTTAATTTTTGTGACCATCAAATGAAATGTAAATAACCCTTCTTCCTCTCTTTGAAAAGAAGGGACGCTTTTGATTTTATTGGTGCTTGAAATAATTTTGTTTTCATATTAATATATCTCTACGGTCAATAATATAAATAATTTTATATTAGGAGCTATTGAAATCAATCATCCTGTAGAGGTACATAAATTGGATCAGTGATACGTAAATCGATAGTTCAAACTGCACGCATGGCATTTCCCATTTTTATAGGATCTTCTGTTCCAGGATGCAAAATATATCTCTAAGTTTTATCAGGTTATTCACACACAAAAAAAAAGGTGTCATCATCAGGAAAAGCTGGATCAGGTCTTCATTTAAAGTTTTCCTGTTCAATAAACGTTTAAATTTTCACAAGAAAAGAGGGTAAAAAGAGTTATTTCTGGCTGCAGACTGTAGTATGAGTTAACTAGCAGTGATAAGGCATTTAATGGAAGATTTAATCTGCCTAAAGGAGTAAAGCCTACTACATGATAAACTATCTCAGAATCTACCAATCCCAAGAACTAAAACTGAGGATTATCTAAATACACCATATTTAAGGGGAAAAATTAGGAGAAGGAATCAAATGAGTCGAGAAAAGTTGGTAATCTTACTTTCTGAATGGCATGAACTATGATATACCCTAGACAACTGCTCTTATTAAGCAACTATTTTCAATGTGAAACTATTCCGAAGACCTACTTAAAGCAGTTCTATACAAATCAATTGCAGTTTTAACAATCTTTCAACCTATAATGGAAATCGCCTGTACCATCTACGAATAACCAATAGTCAACAACCTGCACATAATTGTGATGCAGGAGAAGAGATCTTTGTACACCTAACAAAACTGTATATGGCAGATCGAGTCTTGTGTCGTTTCCAGAAGTGACGAAAATTCTTCTGACGTAACTGATTGCTTCTGAACTTCCATTTCGTATAGCAGCCACTGTTAGACATTGCAAGTGTTCAGCACTTATTCCACCTTCTTATCCTAATCAACCAAAAAAAATAAAAGACCCAATTGTGAAAAAGGCCATCCATGAGTAAATCATATTTTGCAATACACAGGTAAGATGCTGTTTGTCTGAAGATGTAGGTCCAAAGAACAAGTAACTAGGACTTTTAACAGAAAATACACAAGAATGTGTATAAGAAAACATGGCAGCAAAATGTGGCAGTCACATATCAGAAAACTCTGCTAGTAATGCCAGTAGCTGAAGCAGCATTAGAGGATCTGGATGTGACGTCCTTAAAACAAAATTATGGGCATGTCCACCGCATGTAAAGAAAGATGTGCCAGAAGTGACATATCATTCACTTACTGTAGTGACATATCTACGCTTGACTGTATTTACCGAAATGCAATTAGACCCTTCTTGTTTAGTATAGCATCTCCAAAAAGGGCTACTACATGATAATTTACTAAACGTGTTGTCAAGTGAACTATTATACTATTGGAAATAAAATGCTTTTAGATACATAAGAAGATGTTTTGTGTTAAAGAGATGCACTTCAAGAATTTCTATTTTTTGCCCCTTTTCCCCATGTTTTGCTCACAACATCTCGGTCAATCCAGATTGGTTTCAATGTTGTCTATCTGGTTGTCTATTCCTTATTTATTTGGAACTGCTTTGCGTTTTGCCCATAAAATTTTGATATCGAACCCTTGCCTTTTTTACCTGCATTGTCGACATCCCCATCCATAAATTGTTCCAATACCATTCCTTTCTAAGTTAGACGATGAAGAAATTGGCATCAATACCACCTCAGAACGTCAAGCTTTGAAAGGCAACATGCTGCGTTTGCGGCTATTTTTTTTGTAAGGACCGGGTTAATAGCTAGTAACATGCCTGCCTATTCTCAAAAACTTGACATGCATATTGACATCCAAAGTTTTATCCAGTCAACTGTATCAGAAGACAGATTCTTAGCTTTTAAGACAATTCAAGACACTAAAATGTTAAGAGGAAAAAATTCTTCATTTGGAAAGGCATGATATTCTACACACCCTAGTGTAAGGAGAAAGAGGAATAGCTACCATCGCAATAGTTGCTCCACCCCAGCCACCCAACTCCCAACTCATCCAAAAACAAGGGGACAAAAAGGAACGACAAGAAAAAGGAAAAGATGGAACTTACTGTATCCTTCTTAGCTGACTGTGAACAATCTTTGGCTGCATGTGATATATCATTAACAGTTGACTCACTGATTTCATTACTTGTATCATGCTTCTCGTTGTTGAGTGTAAATTCAAGCTGCTTCTCCAGAGACTTGAAGATAGATGTTCGTTTAGACCTTAATCGATAGGGAGGAGAGGCATTAAATGCTTGACTGTTGTATAGCCCAATACCATTGGAAGAATTCCTTGGAAGGATCTCTTCACACGCATCAGTAGGTTTGTCCTTGCAGAAATCTCCGTCTGACTTCCCCATTTTATTAGTTGGTGCGGAAAGTTTAGCTTGAGTCTTTCTCTTCCTTAATATGGAAGGCGTATTCGGGAAGCTTCTAGCAGCAATTTTCAGTACGGATTCAGGGGTTTGTGCATATAGGCTACCACCCTTTGTACTAGGTGGAGTGAAGAAACCATTTGGTGACGGGCTTGGACTTGCATCAGATTCACATTGTGCCCAGCGGATATTTAGAAGATCTGAATCCAGCGAAATACAACTTTCTGATGTTGGTGGTTCATAGTATAATGTACCACATGTAGGGATTTCACAATGAAATGGTGCTTCAACAACTTTTAGTCGATCTACAACACTATTTATTCTCCGTTCTTCATACAAGGTTTCTGATTCTGTAATTGGTTTGATGTGTCGAATAGCATCTATTTCTGGTGATTGAGCTTCCAACCTGACGACTTCAGAATCAGTGGACTCAGTTTGAGGACCACCATTTGAAGCACTGATTTCTGTGACCTGCCATCCATTTTCTATTTTACACATATCTGCAGTTCCTGATGAAGCTACAAGTGACTCTTCAGCTTTAGCTGTTTCAGTAGTGTCCTTAAAACCATTTTGCAGGCCGTCCCTAGTAGCAGGTGGAAGGTTTCCAGTAGCTAAATAAAAGTCTAATTTCTTCCTCAAAGAGCTATTCCAGTGATTCTTGATTGCATTATCAGTCCTGTATAAAATGAGGCCCGGAATGAGCAAGAATTGCAGTTAACAAGAAACATAGGGTACTATGAATTGATTCAACACTCTTGCAAATTCCTTTATAGAATATGATAGAGGACACACATAATATTGTTATAAAGGTTGATTGGCAGAAAAGTCTTGCTTTAACTTCAATAGCTAGCCATTGTAAAAGCCAAACTCAAGGCGGATGATATTTGTCTACTCGTTGAGCATAGACAGCCCGTACAGAAGGCTATCAATGGATAACACTAGCCAAATGTCCAAATAATACAAATGATTTATGGTTTTGAATGATATGTTTTCTGTCAATATGACATCCAAAATCAATAAATATGCATGTAAATACTCACTAGTAAGTATCTCTTTTATTAATTGTTTCAGTACGATTGTTATAGGTAAACATATCTTGGGTAAAAATATAGCAGGAAAAATAACGAAAGGTGACAATATGCTTTATAAACTTATAACTATGGCTTTGCAATAGTACCACACTTAGAGTATAGACTATGGCCCCGAGTCACATTGGACCTAAAATGCATTTGCCGCTGTCTAACGCCTCAGTCTCAAAGAAGTTGGGGTCGGTTATAGATACTCACTTCTCTCTATTTAAGTTCAACAGCTGATAGTAGTAATAATAATAGTAGTATTGGAAGTTCTCTATCAAGTTTAAAACCTATTCACAACAAGTAGATATCACCAATATGGATCTCTTTCTTCCATTGTGTCCTATCTATCAAAATTACTTGGGATTTTTAGAGCAAAAAGGAAGAATAACTGATGAGCAGTTGCTCCTACAATCTTCAGGAACTCTTTCTGTTCCCTCTAGTCCCAAAAGAATGACTGGTTTCAGTGCACAAGAGCCAAACCATCTAATCTTGGGGTGATTGCGCATGTCAATTCTTTGATCTTTGAAAATACATACTATAAACTACATAAAAGTACTATAAACTATAATATTTAGAGGTCAAAAATATTTAAGACATATTTGAGAAAATCATATTCAAAGAACAGGATTGAAGCAGTAATTTTTAATAGAAATGCTTAAATAAAGAAGCCATTCAGATCTCTTTTCTCTTTATTCTACTGAACGAAAAAACTATTAATTTTTCCCTTTAGATTACTACTATTGTCGAAGCTACCAACAGAGATTTGATCTTTATGCTGAATTCATTACCTTCCGGGCAGGACCTTAGCAATTTCAGCCCACTTGTTACCATGGATCCGATGAGCATCTATGAGTGCTCGTTCCTCCTCCAGTGTCCAAGCATCTTTTTTTATATTGGGATTCAAATGATTGTGCCACCTGATCAAATTTAAAGCAATAATCATTAACTAAACACAATCAAACAAATAGTAGGACTCTATCATTTGACAAACTTCAAGACAAATGAAGATGGGACTAGTGCCTAAAAATGAACAGGAAAACAAAGAATTCACCGTGACTTTCCAGAGAACAGTTCACGAAAAAACCAGGTACTTGTATAGGGTTGCAGAATGGGTAGACACGCACTACTGAAGCTATAGCAATTACTAACAGAAGGAAAATTGGTACTAATTCAGCAGAGCAACTCTTACTAATTTGGTAATAGATCAACAGCCGAAGGCAAAGTTGGTCATAAGACAACAGAGATCAACCTTCATTTGATACAGGAGTCTATGGAATCCTACCTCTCACGACATTGCTTCCCTATTCGACCAGGCAATGATTTAGCTATGACAGACCATTTCATAGGCCCGTACTTGGCGACCAGTTCAATGATCTTATCATCCTCCTGTTAGCAAACACCAGTAAAAGTTGAAAACCATCAGAAATCATCCAGATAGTCGAAGCACAGTTAAGATTACCAGTGCAGAAGGAAACTAAAGTAGGAAAGCAAACAAACCTCCCGAGTCCATGGTCCTTTGACAAGATCCGGATTGAGAACCTTCTGCCATCGATGCAGGCATTGCACTTCAGATCTATCCGGGAAGAACTCAGCTGCATGTGAATCAATATTTTGACCAAAAGTCACATTTCTATGTTACCACATGAATCCAATAACAGGAAATGATACATAAGATGATAGCCACGTAGACTGACTTAAATATTTGTCAAAAAAATTTAGACTTCAAAGTTCACCAAAGTTAAAGTACCCTTTGATAGAACAAGGCTATAATTTCCTAATGCCAACTAGTAAAACTAAGTTGGAAAATCTATTTTGCAGAATTTCGATATTTGCCAGCCTTTGTTATCTCCAAATTCAAAATTCCACATTAAGGCTAAAATCTCACTTGAAAAGAAAAGCATGAAGAAGAAGAGGATGACTAATGATATCCAAATTGCAGAAACAAATGCCTATACCTAAGCAAAACGGAATATATAAGTAATGGCATACATGAATACATTGACTTGGCTTGTCATTAAAGATGCACTAAGAGCATTATAGCACCCAACAAACATTCAGCAAAGTGTAAATGGTAATATATTCATGATAAGACCACAGCAATGATCAAATACAGTGAATGTCAATATTTCCACATCGGACACCTATCAGTTTTGAAACATCTGCCCATGTCAAGGTGAAACAAGTTGCCACAAGATTGTTTAATTCATAATTGCTAACTAACAAAGAGACTAGCTAAGAAATAATACCGATTTTTTTCCAACATTTCCCTCTGAAAACTGCGACAGCCCTTTTCAAAGTATCATCCTGTGGCAGGGGAGATTTTGTATCTAATCAAGACATAATTCCAAGAAGCTGAACTTGCCATTTAAAAGAAAAGAAGCAATTATAAAGAAATTCAAACTGCTGTACAATAACAATAATACATGAGGGTTATAGAAGCATCAGAAATTTAACATGCCCAACATATTACGCCAAAAACAAACTTTTCCAGTGTTCTACATTTTACAAGAACAACCAGTAGTATCCACTGTCGAAAACTTGACAGTGGATATTTTAAGCTATTAGGTTATCTTGCAGAAGAAATTATTTGCTGGAAATATAAGGAATTCTATTCACCTCCTCAGGAGTCCAACCACCCTTTGCTCGCCTAATTGGACCAGAGGTTCTCCTGCAAAATTCACACAAAACAAGCACAAAGAAATAATTTTCAATATCCATTCCTAACTCTAAAATTAGCACAATATACATAATATCATAGAATCCTATCGTTGAGTAATTCGCTTCAGGTGATTGTCAGTTTGCTTTTTTGTTGGGATGCAAGAAATAGTAGAAGGAAGAAAAGACTTAGCTAGAGATATTGTTGACCAGGACATTTTCAGTAAAAAATCTTCTTCTTAATATGGCAATGATGTTCTCCAGTTCAGTCACTTTCTTATGTCACCAAAATGCATTTTACTCAGTTTGAGTCTTATTCACAAATTCACAACAATCAACTATGACACCGCTACAAATTCATTGGGGTTCGGCTATATGAACACTCGCATCCGCTCTACTATATTCAAGTTCAGTATTAAAAGGATTCATCACAGTTTAACTATTTTACACTGATTGTCATTCTACCGCAATCCTCCTCCCTTATCCACACTTAGAACCAGCTATCCTTTGCAAGCTCAATTGACGTAGTTAGTTCTAATCTTATCCACAAAGGATCTAAACCAAAACGTGAAAACGATAATTAACTATTATACACCATAATGCACTCACAAAGGATCTAAACCAAAACGTGAAAACGATAATTAACTATTATACACCATAATGCACATAGGTACCATTTTGGAAGATCCCAAACTTTCAGTCGCAAAACTAAAAGAAATAATCATGAAGTTTGTTAAAACTAGATATGAACTTCAAAATCAAAATCAAGAACCAACTTTACAATATGCAATTCTAGTCATCAACCAGCTAAACATATTTAACAAAGTCAAAACAACAGTACCTATGAGTTGGTGATGTAGGAGTCGGGCTAGACACTGTCGGTGACCTTAAAGAAACACTAGCACTATTTTCTGAAACCGAAGAGTTAGAAGCAGCAGCTGATTGCTTATTCTCAGTACAACAGTCCTCTACTTTCAATTCAGCCATTTTCCTCTTACCATAACCTTCATAAATGACCAATTCAATACCATAATCAATTGAAAAATCATCATACTGATAAAAAAACCTTCAAACCTATTCAAAGATAACAAAAAGCCCAACTAAGTATAACTCTAAAATCCTAATAATGAACCATATAGTAAATTTATAACACAATTACTAAGAATTTAAACAAGCCCAGATCCCACAAACCCATCTTTATATCAAATTTCAATAAACAGAAACCAAAACTTTATAACCATCTGAAATTAACCAAAATCTAGTTGAATAAGATGAAATAAAACCTTAAATTGATTTAAAAACAGTCAATAATAAATAAAAACAGAAATTTTTAAATTTCATGAATCCAACAGTAAAAATAACCAAAACCCAATTCAAATCAGCCAAAATCAAGTTGAATAATATGAAATAAAAGCTGAATTGATTAAAAATCAGTCAATAATGAATAAAAATCGAAACTTTAACAAGAAATTTCAAGAATCTAACAGTAAACAAACCTCTAAGTGACGGGAATTCAGCTAAAACGCAAACCGTTTGAAACCCAAAAAAATCAAAAAATCTAAGAGTTATTAGTGAGAGAAATTGAGGAAAAAAAAAATCTTGCCCGTTGAAACACAAAAAAGAAAAGTAAATCTTTTCATAATATTAAAAAAACTTTTTGTACATAACGAATATATATGGGAGGGGGTTTATTGACGGTACCGTTAGTTAGACGTTAAGTTTTTTAGCTTCGGAAAAGAAGGGACTGATGAGGTGGACTAACGGCGTTAACGGTTTTTTGGGTACGTTAGGAGACAAAAGTTTGAACATCAAACGGCATACTTCGAGGGATTAATAAATGTTGAACTTGTTCTTTGGTGTTCACCCTTCCCGGGTAATTTTAGACCCTTAGATTTGGAATTCATGGTGCAGATTTAATTGGTATGTGATGGATAATTCTTAACCTGTTGATCAGTCTCATTATATGGATGATCATGATCTGACGGCTGTTATTTAATAGATTAATAGGATTTAGGGAAATTATTTATGGAAAAGATCATCGAGGCACACATTACCTTCCACATACCCCACTTGTGATTACACTGGATTTTTTGTTATTGTATTTATGGGAAAGATTAGAAATTGAGATTTAACAAGATACACTTATCGGGTGTTTATACCAAATCAATTGTCACGATCCGGATTTCCCACCATCGGGATCGTGATGGCGCCTACTCGTGGTAGCTAGGCAAGCCAACTTATTTACCTTTTCATCACTAAACAATTAATTTAGCAGTTTATAACAACAATTTAGAACTTGAAGTTTAACAAGAATAAAAGCGGAAGTCTGATTTATAAAAAAAAACGAATCAAAACGCAAAACCGTCAATAATAGCCTCTACCCAAGATTTGGTGTCACATTACTCACGAACCACTAGGAATAAACTAAATACAAAGGTCTGAAAGAAATATAACAGTTGTCTGTCTCGAAAACAATGAGGCAACAGTCGAAAGGAAAACATAAAGAAGAGACGCCGGGCCTGCGGACGCCTGCAAGGCTACCTCAGTCTCGTGAATAAGAAAGCCTGCTCCCGAACTACTGCTGCTGCTGCTCCTCAAAACCTGGACTTGTGCAAAAATGCACAGAAGTGTAGCATCAGCATAACCGACCCCATGTGCTGGTAAGTGTCTAGCCTAACCCCGGCGAAGTAGTGACGAGGCTAGACTGGACACCACATGAATCTGTGCAGCTATAAATATACAACGGAATCGAAATACCAGGCAAGTAACAATGGGTGGGGGGGGGGGGGGGGGTAGGGAACATGCTATGGGGAGATAACAATATTAACAGTAATCCAAAGTAACCAACTAAAGCAGCTTAGAATTACAGTGAGCAAGAACCAATACTCAAAATAAACACATGGTATCATTAACTGTTGCGGCGTGCAACCCGCTCCATTATTACTATTGTTGTGGCGTGCAACCCGCTCCACAACTACCACTGTTGCGGCGTGCAACCCGACCCATATCATTTATCATGTATCATTGTTGCGGCGCGCAACCCGATCCTCACCTTTTACTGTTGCGGCGTGCAACCCGATCCTCAATATCATTGTTGCAGCGTGCAACCCGATCCTCAATATTATTTAACAGTCCGACTCCCCAAACAACAGTCACAATTAAGGGGCATAAAAATAAGTAAATATTTGAATAACATCCTGGCAAGGGAAAGAATCCAACAAGTTCAACCAAACGTCCCGGCAAGGGAATAATCAACAACATTTTCTCTTTCTTACTTTTCTTATCTCACGATATCACTTGAGCCCAAGCTCCAAGAAATTTCTTATCTCATATTCCGTCACAAATAACAATATGACGACTTCCCAGTAAGGGAACAAAACATCATCTCAAATATTCTGGCAAGGGGATTACTATAACCACATTAGTTCCAACATCTAACCACCACATTAGTTCCAACATCTAATTACCACAGCTATAACCAACCTATTACCACACTTGACCACCTCAGCTATATCTAACCGACTACCACACCCGACCAACCCATCTATAACTATAGTCATCATGACACAAGGAAACATTAACCTGAGCGACCCTAGTATCCGTTAAGAACACAATGCAGAGGAATCACAACCCAACAATAGCCCGCCAAGAGGGCAACATAATGATCTCTCCTCTTTCTCACTTTTACTTCACAATTCTTTTTCACAACTCGAGGAGATGCTCCAGAGGTTCAATTATCACTTATACTTTCGCAATTCGTTCTACAACTGGAGCCGACGCTCCTCAATGAATCAAGTCATTTCATATACTTTCAATATTCATATCACAATTCGAGCCAATGCTCCTAGGGATCAAATTATCATATCACCATTCACATGTTATTCACAACATATAGAATTACTCTAATAAACAGGGAATTCACAATCAGTTCATGATAATCACATTATAAGGACTCACGGTCATGCTAGACACCAATGTATAGATACTCGTCACCATGCCTATACATCGTACTCGATCACATAGCAATTAGCAACAAGACTCAACTCCTATTCCCTCAAGCTAGGGTTAAACCAAACACTTACCTCAAAGCCTTGAAATCCACTTAATCCTCAACTATTGCTTTACCTCGCGGTTCCACCTCCAATTCGCTCGAATCTAATCACAATTTGCTCAATTACTTTAATAAACACTATATGAATCAATTTGAATGCATAAAAATAAATTTCCCAAGTTTTTTTTCCAAAAATTCCAAAAACACCCCCAGGCCCACATGGTCAAAACTCGAGGTTTGAACCAAAATCCGGTTACCCATTCCCCCACGAGTTCAAATATATAATTTTTTTTGAAATCGGACCTCTAATCGAGGTCCAACTCCCCAATTTATGAAAAAACCTAGGTTCTACCCAAAAACTACAATTTCACCCATGAAAATCCTTGATTTCAAGTGGAAAACATGTTTAATGATGTTAAAAGTTGAAAGAATTGAGTGAAAATCAACTTACAAATGATTTGGGATGAAGTTTGCTCTTGAAAAATCGCCTATGGTGTTTGGGTTTTGAAAGAATGGTGAAAAGTGATGAAAATTCGACTAAGTATAAAATTTGCTGGGCCTCGGATATGGGAATTGCGAGACTTGGTTCGCATTTGCGAACAAGACAGGGCTAGGAATTGCGATCCTTGGTTCGCATTTGCGAACACTGGGCCTGGGCACAGACTTCGCATTTGCGAAGTATCGATCGCTTTTGCGATCTGGGCCCTCTCGCATTTGCGAGCATGGGCGTCGCATTTGCGACCCCAGCCCATTTTCCCCCTCTTCGCATTTGCGAAGGAATGATCGCATTTGCGATCCGGCCCAGACTTCCCCTTCTTCGCATTTGCGATCGAGTTGCCGCATTTGCGACTTCGCATTTGCGAGTACTTCTTCGCAAATGCGAAGATACCAGAACTGGGGAATACCAGCTTTTCAAAAATGAGGAAATGCAATCCGATGCCTATCCAAAACTCACCCGAGCCCTCGGGGCTCCAAACCAAACATGTACACAACCTCGAAAACATCCTACGGACTTGCTCGTGCGATCAAATCTCCAAAATAACATCATTTACATAGAATCAAGCCTCAAAGCACATGATTTTTCATTATAACTTCATAAACTTCAAACTTTAGATATTTAGGTCCGGAACACGTCAAATGACGTCCGATTTCGACCAAACTTCACAGAAAGTGCTTACCACATATTTAAAACTTGTACCGGGTGCCGGAACCAAAATACGAGCCCGATACCATAGTCTTTTAATCAATTTTCATTTCCATTTTCCTTAATAATTTCAGAATAATAATTTCACAGAAAAATTCTTTCCTCGGGCTCTAGACCTCGGAATTCGATTACGGGCACATGCCCGAGTCCTATATTTTTCTACGAACCTTCCGGGACCGCCCAATCTCGGGTCCGGGTCCGTTTACGAAAAATGTTGACCAAAGTCAACTATAATCATATTAATATCAAAATTCTTCAAATTTTTCACGGAATTCACATATTTCAACATAAAAGCTTTCCGGCTACGCCCCCGGACTGCGCACGCAAATCGAGGCAAGTAAAAATGAGGTTTTTAGGCCTCGGAAGCACGAAATGGATGAGGAAATAGGTGATGACCCTTTGGGTCGTCACATCAATAGATGTATGACACGTGTTTGCACATAAATTTCTTTTACCTAATCAAAGTTGATTAATACTCCCCCGGTCTATTTTAATAGATTCTTTGGCCTTTTTTTTTTGTAATTCACAATATTTATTTTTTTAAATATCAAAAAGAAATTAACTTTTTTTTCCAGAGTTTTCCTTGGAATAAAGAGTCTTGGAGTACAACAACAACAACTACCCAGTAAAATCCCACCAGGTGGGGTCTGGGGAGGGTATTGTGTACGCAGACCTTACCCCTACCCGATAGGGCAGAGAGGCTGTTTCCGATAGACCCTCGGCTCAGAGAAAAAGAAAACAAGAAAAGAAAATACAACTCATTAGTAACTCCAGTAGCAACCGTAATAGTAATGAAAGCATAACAACCAAGAGATGAAAGACATGCAATAACAGTAACCAGTATCTAAGGCCCAGGGCCAAGATAAACAACAAGTACAGAGTGTATTCAGCCTAAACTGCAAGCTATCTAAGGTCTACCCTAATCCAGCCCCGCCTCACCCCCGGAACGAAGTAAGGAAAGAACTACTACCCCCTAGCCTACAACCCTTATGCTAGACCGCCAGACCTTTCTATCAAGGGCCATGTCCTCGAAAATCCGCAGACGTACCATGTCCTGCCTGATCGCCTCCCCCCAATACCTCTTAGGCCTCCCTCTACCTCTCCTCGTACCCACTTCCAACCGCTTGCACCTCCTTACTGGCGCATCAAGGCTTCTCCTTTGCACGTGCCCGAACCATCTAAGCCTTGCTTCCCGCATCTTGTCATCCACAGGAGCCACACCCACCTTCTTCTAAATATCTTCATTCCTAATATTGTCTATCCTAGTGTGCCCGCACATCCACCTCAGCATCCTCATTTCTGCTACCTTCATCCTCTGGATATGGGAGTTCTTAACCGGCCAACACTCTGCTCCATACAACATGGCCGGTCTAACCACAACTCTATAGAACTTACCTTTGAGTGGCAGTGGCACTTTCTTGTCACACAAAACTCCAGATGCAAGCCTCCATTTCATCCAGCCCGCCCCTATACGGTGAGTGACGTCCTCGTCGATCTCTCCGTCCCCCTGAATCATCGACCCAAGGTACTTGAAGCTATCTCTCTTCAGGATGACCTGTGACCCAAGTCTCACGTCCCTGCCTACTTCCCTCGACTCAGCGCTAAACTTGCACTCCAGGTACTCTGTCTTAGACCTGCTCAACTTGAAACCCTTAGATTCGAGGGTCTGTCTCCAAACCTCCAATCTCTCATTAACACCGGCCCTCGTCTCATCAATTAGAACTATGTCATCAGCAAACAACATACACTATGGCACATCCCCTTGAATATGGTGTGTCAAAGCGTCCATCACCAAGGCGAATAGGAACGGGCTAAGCGCAGAACCTTGGTGTAATCCCATAACAACCGGAGTATTTGTTATATTTTAATAAATAAATTAAAGAGTCAATAAAGGTTAATATGGTCAATTTGTTATTAATTATATTAAAAGGTAGATTTCTTATTATGTGTGAAAACTACCAAAAAACTAATTAAGTGAACTGGAGGCAGGGGCGGCCCTTTCATAAAATAAGTAAAGCAACTGTTTTAGGCCCCATAGTTGTGGAGACCCCATTTTTTGTAAGCATCTAATAGATTATGTATAATTTTAAAAAAGTTCCGTAAAGTAAAAAAGTTTGATTTCTTTCTTTAACAAATATAGAGAAAAAACATTTGCAACTGCTATGATTTCTACCAAGGAAATTGCACTTGAAATGAATATCGAACCCGAATTTTGTAAGAAACGTGTGATATATAGGAAGTAATAATTTGATGCGAATGTTGATAATAAAATCTCAAAATCTTTCGAAGAGTCCTTAGAGTTGATTACTTTTATACATAATAGACAAGGCTATTTTTTCACTTCAAAATAGATTTGAACAATTCAAAGCATATGAAAATATTTTTGGTTTTCTATTTGGCAGTAAAAACTAAGATCACTAGATGTTGGACATTTGAAAGAATAGTGCCTTAATCTTGCATGTTCCTTAAAGCATAATAATCAATTCGATATTGATGGTTTAAATTTATTTTCTGAATTAAAAGTATTAAAGAAAATAGTACAATTAGAAGATAACAGTTTAATTGATATATTTAATCAAATAAAAAGATTTAATTCTTTTTCAAATGCCTAAATTTCTTATGGAATAATATTAATAACTCACGTTATCGTTGCTTCAGCGAAAAGAAGTGTTCAAAGTTAAAATTGATAAAATCGTACCTAAGAACAACAATGTCACAAGAAAGGTTAAATGGATTAGCTATAATGTCAGTTGAGAAATACTTATTAGGAGTTATTGATTATAAAAAAATCATTAATAAGTATCTAAGAAAACCTAAAAAAAATAGACTTTAAATAAATAAATAAAAATTTAAAAGTTAAGGCCCCTCATAAAGTTTGGCTTTAGGCCACAAAATTCGCCGGGCCGCCCTTGACTGGAGAAAATAAATATCTTCACCTCATTAAATCACTTAACTATAGTACATTGATGCAATTTAGTATAATACTCATGCGGGCAAATTTTTCCGTGGGAGTAAAAGCAGTTTTATAATGTAAGCAACATCTGCATTTACCATTGCCAACTCGAATAGTATATATATATATATATATATATATATATATATATATATAATAAAAAGCAATTTGGAAGTATTTATTAATAAACAGTTTCGTAGCTATTATAACATATGACACAACCATTCAATATTTCTTCACAAGGCTAAACATAAATTATAGCTGCTGAAGCCAAACTTTTACCTCTTTTTTCATAAATATATTCAGTAAATGCATTTCCTATGGTTCTAATGATGGTACTAATATAATGTCTCTTTTTGTCATCTTGAGCGGGGCAAGCCCTAATGACGCATTTTAAACCCGTGAGGCCTAGGTCCAAAGCGGACAATATCACTAGCGGGCTGGTTTGTTACAAATGGTATCAGAGCCACTCTTGTGTCAGCCTTGCCGATGTTGGGTCAGAGTTCAAATGAGTTTAGGCAAATCTCGATTAGACAAGACAAACCTCAGTGCTGAGTGTAGGCGAATCCCATGCAGTAGGGCAAACCTCTGCGAGGACGCTGAGTCCATAAGAGGGGTGTATGTAGCACTCCTGACTTTAGACAGAGTCCCACATCACCAAAACACAAGAGGCCTCTGAACCCACTCTTGTGTTTTGCCGTTGTGGAACTCTGTCTAAAGTCTGGGGTGTTACAAATGCAGACTATAAATTCCACTTCATATGAAGTACATCTTCAGCTTTCTTTAACACTTTGTAGTACTCTAGAACTTTAATGTAAAAGATGCGATATCTTCCTTTGTTCTCTTTACTGTCTTTTTTTAAACTTTATTTTCTCAGGTACAATATTAAGAGGTAGTATATTACCGCAACCGGTGTTTTCATCTACATGCAAATATGTTTACAGCTTTCTGCAGAGCTCACTTTTGGAAATATGAAAACTTGACTTGAGCCCTCGCTATGACACAACTATGGGTGTTCATGGTTCGGTTTGAGTCGGTTTTTTACTAAAAAGAAACCAAACCAAGTAACTCGGTTTTTTAAATATTGGAACCAAACCAAACCAATTGAATCGGTTTTTTATCGATTCGGTTTTTCGATTTTTCAGTTTTTTCGGTTATTTATCGTTTTTTAAAAATATGAGACATACACTACCAAACGCATATTTCGGCGGCTATATTTTCAACGTAACACTATCAAATCAATTGTTCTTTGAGAAATCTATCATTTTGAAGATATATTGATGATAATTGAATCAAATGGTGATGAAGAATTCAAGTACTCAATTAAAAATCGATTATTTTTAACATGAAATAAATTCTTGTACTTAGTAAAAGAAAACTACCAATCAAACTAGAATATAAAGGCAAAGAATTAGATTATTATAATAGCAAAGAACTAGACTAAAAATATAAATGAATAATATGTACCATACAATTTTAGAGACTTTATATAAAAATATACATATATATAGGTGTAATAATAAATTTAAATAGCTACTTTTATAGTCAGTTTGGTTCGATTTTTTTGGTTATTTTTTTATTAAAATCAAAACCAAACCAAATTTGATCGTTTTTTAAAATTTCAAAACCAAAACCAAACCAAACCTAAAGAGTATCGATTTTTTTGGTCAGTTTGGTTTAGTTTTTCGGGTTCTTATGAACACCCCTAGACACAGCCATTCAATATTTCTTCACAAGGCTAAAGATAAATCACAGTTGGTGAAGCCAAACTTTTACCTCTTTTTTCATAAATATATTCAGTAAATGCATTTCATATGGTTCTAATAGTGGTACTAATATAATGTCTCTTTTCATATTCTTGAGCCGATGGTCTTTCGAAAACATGCTGCCTATACTCTTTGGAGTAGGGGTAAGATCTGCGTACACTCTACCCTCCCTAGACCGCACTTGTGAGAACTCAATGGATTGTTGTTGTTGTTGTTGTTGTTATTGTTGTTGTATTTAGTAAATGCATCATGGTGACACGAGATTCTTTCTAATATGGGAACAAAATAAATTCCATTTCAAATACAGCTTTGAAATCTTTCTTTTTTTCTTTCCTCTATTCTCAAGTACAATATTAAAAGAGTAAGTATTTGGTAGAATACATCTTTAATGTCACGACTCAAAATCCACTAAGGGTCGTGATGGCGCCAGACACCGCTCCAACACCAAATAATGTCACGACCCGGATTTCCCACCCTCGGGAGTCGTGATGGCGCCTACTAATAGGAGCTAGGCAAGCCAATTAATTTAACACTTCTCTTAACATCATTAACAAAATAAAGAAGAACGAGGCAATTAATATAAAAGCGGAAGTCTCGAAACATAAATAACAGAAACCAAGTGCGAAATTTCAAATACACCTCTACCCAGATCTGGTGTCACTAACTCACGAACTTCTACTGAATGCTTACAAAGTCTTACTAAGAATACAGTACTGTCTGATCCGATACAAGGGAAATCAAATGAAAGACAGAGATAAGAGAGAGACTCCGGGCTATGCGGATGCCAGCAAGCTACCTCGGAATCTCCGGACCGAAGTAAGCTCCCAACGCTCCTACTGCTGACCAAAGGCTCCTGCTCCGGTATTATGATCTGTGCAAAAAGCATAGAAGTGTAGCATCAGCACAACCGACCCCATGTGCTGGTAAGTGCCTGGCCTAACCCCGGCGAAGTAGTGACGAGGCTAGACAGGACCTACCAAAAATAACCTGTGCAGATATATATATACAAAGGCAACAGAAATAACAACAGAGAATATCAACTAAAAAGAGGAAGGGGTCATGCTCGGGGAAAATACAGCGAATACAGATCAACGGATATAACGACGAGACTATCTCAATACCATAACTCATATATAAGTGGTCGGCGCGCCACACGATCCCATTTCTTAATTCATAAGTAGACGGCGTGCCACACGATCCCATATTATAGTATATAAGTGGACGGCGTGCCACACGATCCCATATTATAGTATATAAGTGGACGGCATGCCACACGATCCCACTATAGTTCAAAATATCTGACTTTGTAAAGAGGGCCCCATTAGGGAAATTCGACAACCTAACACTTTAACCCGGCAAGGGTACAGCTAACAGCCCAAATATCCCGGCTAGGGAGAGTACATAATAGGTCTACACGTCCCGGTAAGGGAATAATCACAACACATCCTCTTTTAAATCACTTCTTTCTCCACTATCACATTCTTGTTCGAGCCAACGCTCCAAAATATACCAATCACAATTCTTCCTCGACCGTTCACATTATATGAAATTTATCGAGTAAACAGGGAAATTGTGTCACATCATTCGAATTACAAGCAATTAAGACTCACGGTCATGTTAGACTCCGGTGCATAGACAACCGTCACCATGCCTATACACCATACTCCACATTTAGCAAGTAGCAAATAACATCCTAATCCTATTCCCTCAAGCCAAAGTTAGAACAAACACTTACCTCGGTCCAAAGAATAGCAATCAATCCTCAAATACCGCCTTTCCTCTACAATCCGACTCCGAAACAATGGTATCTAGGCATAATTAATTCGATAATATCAATTAGGGCTCAACAACATCATCCCATAGCCTAGAAATGAGTTTTCTAGCATTCTTCCAAAAATACCAAAATTCGACACCAGGCCCACATGGTCCAAACACGAGGCTCGGACCAAAATCCAATCACCCATAACCCCACGAGTTCAAATATATAATTTGTTTTAAGATTCGACCCCAAATTGAGGTTGAATCACCCAAAATCCTCAAAACCCTAACTCTACCCAAACTCCCTAATTTCTACTTTGATTTCACATGTTTAGGCCTAATAATTCGAATAATATTAATGGAAGTTGAAGAAAACGAGTTGAGCAACACTTACCCAAGAAAGTTTGATGAAGAATCGCTCCAAAAATCGCCCAAGAGCTGTTGGAGAAGAGAGAGTTTGAGAAATGGGATAAAATCCCGTTTCTGTTCTGTTTTGGGTCTTAAATCACTGGGCAGAAATTTGCCCTTCACGTTCGCGACACCCCGGTCGCGTTCGCGATGAAGGAAGACGGGCAGGCATCGCGTTCGCGAAGGGTCACTGCGAACGCGAAGAGGAAAAATCTGGGGCTTCACAATTGGCCTACGCGAACGCGTAGAAGAGGCAGACCCGGCTCCGCGAACGCGGGAGCCTTCACGCGAACGCGTAGAGGAAATGGCTGGGGTACGGGATTTGTTGTACGCGAACGCGAGGAGTGGCTCGCGAACGCGAAGAAGGGGGAGGAGAAGCCTTCGCGAACGCGACCAGAGGGACGCGAACGCGAACGCGAAGAAGGAGTACCTGCTGCAGATTTTCTGCAATTTTTCTAAGACCAAAACCACCCCGATACCTATCCTAAACTCACCCGAGCCCTCGGGGCTCCAAACCAAATATGCACACTGACTCAAAAAAACATTATACGTAACATTGCTCAAGCGATTCAAATTCGCCAAAAATAACATCAAAATCAATGAATTGAGCCTTAAAATCCAAGAAATCTTTCCAAATTTCATAAACTTCCAAATTTTCCAATTTAACGCCAAACACGTCAAACGACATCCGTTTTAAACCAAACTTTACAGGAAGCGCTTAAACAACATATATGACCTGTACGGGCGTCAGAACTAAAATCAGAGCCCGATACCATGGTCTTTTAATCAATTTTCATTTCCATTTCCTTAAGAATTTCAGAAAAACAATTTCACACAGAAAAATTCATTCTCGGCTTCTCGACCTCGAAATTAGACTCCGGCAATGATCCCGAGTTCATTATTCTACGGACCCTCTGGGACCGCCAAATCACGGGTCCGGGTCCGTTTACCAAAAAATGTTGACCAAAGTCAACTTTTAGCAATATTAATAATCAAAATTCTTCAAAGTTCACAAAGTTCACATATTCTCAACCATAAAAGCTTTCCGGCTTCGCGCCCGGACTGCGCACGCAAATCGAGGCAACTAAAAGCGAGGTTTTCAAGGCCTTGAAGCACGAAAATAGGAAAAGTCCGGTGATGACCCCTTTGGGTCGTCACATTCTCCACCTCTAAAATAACCGTTCGTCCTCGAACGGACAAAAAGAAAGAAGTACCTGAGTCAGGGAATAGGTGAGATAACGGTTCCGCATTATCAGACTCGGACTCCCAGGTCGATGCCTCAGGAGGCTGACCTCTCCACTGAAGCATGTACTGATGGAAATAACTCTTCGACCTCAACTGTCGAACCTGTGCCGGTCTAGAATGGCTACCGGCTCCTCCTCGTAAGACAGATCCTTGTCCAACTGGACAGTGCTGAAATCTAACACGTGGGCTGGATCGCCGTGATACCTCCGAAGCATGGACACATGAAACACTGGATGCACGGCTGACAAGCTGGGCGGCAAAGCAAGTCTGTAAGCCACCTCTCCCACACGATCGAGAATCTCAAATGGGCCAATGAACCTAGGGCTAAGCTTGCCCTTCTTCCCAAATCTCATCACGCCCTTCATAGGCGACACTCGGAGCAAGACCCGCTCACCAACCATGAAAGCTACATCTCGAACCTTACGATCCACATAACTCTTTTGCCGCGACTGAGCCGAACGAAGCCTGTCCTAAATGATCTTGACCTTATCCAAGGCCTCCTGAACTAAATCTGTACCCAATAACCGAGCCTCCCCCGGCTCAAGCCATCCGACTGGAGACCGACATCGTCTACCATACAACGCCTCATATGGAGCCATCTGAATGCTGGACTGGTAGCTGTTGTTGTAGGTGAACTCTGCTAAAGGCAAAAACTGGTCCCACGAGCCTCCGAAATCAATGACACAGGCTCGGAGCATATCCTCCAATATCTGAATAGTCCTCTCGGACTGGCCGTCCGTCTGAGGATGGAACGCTGTGCTCAACTGAACCTGGGTGCCCAACTCCTGCTGAACTTTTCTCCAGAAGCGCGAGGTAAACTGCGTACACCGATCCGAAATAATAGATACCGGCACCCCATGAAGGCGAAATTATCTCTCGGATGTAGAGGCCTCTGATGCTCATACTTAACCTGCTGACAGTTCAAATACCGAGCCACATATGCAACAATATCTTTCTTCATCCTACGCCACCAATAAAGCTACCGCAAGTCCTGATACATCTTCGCGGCGCCCGGGTGAATAGAATACCGAGATCTATAGGCCTCCGCTAAAATCAACTCTCGAATCCCATCGACATTTGGCACACAAACTCGTCCCTGCAACCTCAAAACACCATCATCATCTAAGGTCACTTTCGTGGCACCTCCACGCTGCACCGTGTCTCTCAGGACACACAAATGGGGATCATCAAACTGCCGATCACGGATACGCTCCAATAATGAAGAACGAGCGACCGTAAAAGCTAGCACTCTGCTAGGCTCAGAAATGTCCAACCTCAAAAATCGATTGGCTAGGGCCTGAATATCCAAAGCAAGTGGTCTCTGGCTGACCGGAACATAAGCAAGACTACCCATGCTGGCGGACTTCCTACTCAATGCATCGGCCACCACATTGGCTCTCCCCGGGTGGTACAAAATAGTAACATCATAATCCTTCAATAGCTCCAACCACCTCCTCTGCCTCAAGTTCAACTCCTTCCGCTTGAACAAGTATTGCACACTCTTGTGATCCGTGTACACCTCACACGTCACACCATATAGGTAATGCCTCCAAATCTTCAAAGCATGAACAATGGCTGCCAACTCGAGATCATGAACCGGATAATTCTTCTCGTGGATCTTCATCTGCCTTGAAGCATAAGCAATGACTCTGCCATCCTGCATCAATACAGCACCAAGCCCAATACGGGAAGCATCACAATAAACTGTATAAGGTCCTGAACCTGAGGGCAAAACCAATACCGGTGCCGTAGTCAGAGCTGTCTTGAGCTTCTGAAAGCTCGCCTCACATTCATCCGACCATCTGAACTGGGCACCCTTCTGGGTCAATCTAGTCATCGGGGCTGCAATAGATGAAAACCCCTCCACGAACCGACGATAGTAACCTGCTAACCCCAAGAAACTCCGAATCTCAGTAGCTGATGCTGGTCGACGCCAATTCTTGACTGCCTCAATCTTCTTCGGGTCCACCTGAATACCCTCTGCTGATACAACATGACCCAGGAATGCAACTGAACTCAACCAGAACTCGCACTTCTAGAACTTAGCATATAACTGACTATCCTTCAAAGTCTGAAGAAACACTCTGAGGTGCTGCTCGTGCTCCTCCTAGCTGCGGGAGTACACCAAAATATCATCAATAAAGACTATCACGAACATGTCCAAATATGGCCTGAACACTCGGTTCATCAACTCCATGAATGCTGCTGGGGCATTGGTCAACCCAAACGACATGACCAGGAACTCATAATGCCCGTACCAAGTGCGGAATGCTGTCTTAGGGACATCGGATGCCCTAATCCTCAGCTGATGGTAGCCAGATCTCAAGTCTATCTTTGAAAACACCTTTGCACCCTGAAGCTGGTCAAACAAATCATCAATCCTCGGCAGTGGATACTTGTTCTTTATCGTCACTTTGTTCAATTGCCGGTAATCAATGCACATCCTCATCGATCCATCCTTTTTCTTCACAAATAACACCGGCGCACCCCAAGGAGAAACACTAGGCCTGATAAAACCCTTCTCTAGCAAATCTTGCAACTGGTCCTTTAACTCCTTCAACTCTGGCGGGGCCATGCGATACGGCGGAATAGAAATGGGCTGCGTGCCTGGGGCCAGATCAATACAGAAATCAATATCCCTGTCGGGCGGCATACCCGGCAGGTGTGAAGGGAAAACCTCGGGGAACTCGCGAACAATAGGAACATAATCAATAGAAGGAACCGCTGAGCTGGAATCGCGAACATACGCCAGATAAGCTAGACACCCCTTCTCGACCATGCGTCGAGCCTTCACATATGAGATAACACTGTGGATGGCATGACCGGGGGTCCCTCTCCACTCCAATCGGGGTAAGTCTGGCAAAGCCAAGGTCACAGTCTTGGCGTGACAATCCAAGATAGCATGATACGGGGACAACCAATCCATCCCTAATATGACGTCGAAATCCACCATATCTAAGAGCAATAAATCAACACGGGTCTCAAGACCCTCAAATACTACCACAAAGGAACGATGAACTCGGTCGACCACTATAGAATCCCCCACCAGAGTAGATACATAAACAGGAATACCCAAAGCATCACTAGGCATAGACAGGTAGGGTGCGAAGTAGGACGACACATATGAATACGTAGACCCAGGGTCAAATAGCACTGAAGCATCCCTATCACAGACCAGAATAGTACCTGTAATAACAGCATCTGAAGACTCAGCCTCTGGCCTGGCTGGAAGAGCATAACACCGGGGCTGGGCCCCACCTCCCTGAACCATATCTCTGGGACGATCTTCTGCTAGCTGGACTCTACCTCTGGCAGTCCGAGCTCCACCTCTATGATCTCTACCTCCACCTCTATGGCCTCTACCCCCCGCCTCTAGCTGGCTGGGCGGCCTGTGGATCACCTGATGCCTGAATCATAGGACGAGGACCCTGCTGCTGAGAGCTGTCAGAAGCTCGAGGGCAATACCTGGCAATATGCCTCGTGTCGCCACACGTATAACAAGCCCTCGGCTGCTGAGAATAACGGAGTGGTGGTGCGCTGATAGGTGCTGATGGTGAACTGAAAAGCTGCTGGTCAGAAGACTGCGGCTGAGAGCCACGACCACCTGAAGTACCATGTGAGACCTGTAGGGCTGACTGGAAGGGTCTCGGAGGATAGCCTCTACCATAAAAATCCCCACCTCCAGACGAGGTACCACTGAATCTACCTGCATGACGGGGTCTCTTATCTGACCCATGACCACCTCCCCGTGCAAGAGCCATCTCAACTCTACGGGCCGCATTGGCCGCCTCCTGAAAAGAAATCTCACTACCAGCTCCCATAGCCATCTGGAGACGGATCGGCTGAATCAATCCATCAATAAACCTCCGCACCCTCTCTCTCTCGGTGGGGAGTATAACAACAGCATAGCGTGCCAGATCAATGAACCGAGTCTCATACTGTGTGACTGTCATAGAGCCCTGCTGGAGGCGCTCGAACTGCCTGCGTAGTGCCTCCCGCTGAGTAACTGGGAGAAACTTCTCCAAAAACAACTCCGCGAACTGATCCCATGTCAATGCTGGAGACCCTGCTGGTCTAGATAGGCAATAGTCCCTCTACCAAGTCTTGGCGGATCCTGCAAGCCGGAAAGTGATGAAGTCGACCCCATTGGTCTCCACAATACCCATAGTCCTAAGGATCTCATGGCAGCTGAATAAGAAATCCTGGGGATCCTCTGATGAAGCACCGCTGAATGTGGTGGTGAAGAGCTTGGAGAACCTATCAAGCCTCCACAAAGCATCTGAAGACATAGCCGCTCCATCGCCGGTCTGAGTCACAATACCCGGCTGAACCGCCACAGCTGGCTGAACCACTGGAACCTGAGCCTGGGGAGCTACCTGCTCCGGAGTACGTGTAGCAGNTACTTAACCTGCTGATAGTTCAAACATCGAAGCCACATATGCAACAATATCTTTCTTCATCCTACGCCACCAATAATGCTGCCGCAAGTCCTGATACATCTTCGCGGCACCCGGGTGAATAGAATACCGAGAACTATGGGCCTCTGCTAAGATCAACTCTCGAATCCCATCGACATTGGGCACACAAACTCGCCCCTGTAACCTCAAAACACCATCATCATCTAAGGTCACCTTCGTGGCACCTCCGCGCTGCACCGTGTCTCTCAAGACACACAAATGGGGATAATCAAACTGCCGATCACAAATACGCTCCAATAATGAAGAACGAGCGACCGTACAAGCTAACACTCTTCTAGGCTCAGAAATGTCCAACCTCACAAACCGATTGGCCAGGGCCTGAATATCCAAAGCAAGCGGTCTCTGGCTGACCGGAACATAAGCAAGACTACCCATGCTGGCGGACTTCCTACTCAATGCATCGGCCACCACATTGGCTCTCCTGGGTGGTACAAAATAGTAACATCATAATCCTTCAATAGCTCCAACCACCTCCACTGCCTCAAGTTCAACTCTTTCTGCTTGAACAAGTACTGCAGACTCTTGTGATCAGTGTACACCTCACACGTCACACCATATAGGTAATGCCTCCAAATCTTCAAAGCATGAACAATGGCTGCCAACTCGAGATCATGAACCGGATAATTCTTCTCGTGGATCTTCAACTGCCTGAAGCATAAGCAATGACTCTGCCATCCTGCATCAATACAGCACCAAGCCCAATACGGGAAGCATCACAATAAACTGTATAGGGCCCTGAACCTGAGGGCAAAACCAATACCGGTGCCGTAGTCAGAGCTGTCTTGAGCTTCTGAAAGCTCGCCTCACATTCATCCGACCATCTGAACTGGGCACCCTTCTGGGTCAATCTGGTCATCGGGGTTGCTATGGATGAAAATCCCTCTACAAACCGACGATAGTAACCTGCTAACCCCAAGAAACTCCGAATCTCTGTAGCTGATGCTGGTCGAGGCCAGTTCTTGACTGCCTCAATCTTCTTCGGGTCCACCTGAATACCCTCTGCTGATACAACATGACCCAGGAATGCAACCGAACTCAACCAGAACTCGCACTTCGAGAACTTCGCATACAACTGACTATCCTTCAGAGTCTAAAGAACCACTCTGAGGTGCTGCTCGTGCTCCTCCTGGCTGCGGGAGTACACCAGAATATCATCAATAAAGACTATCACGAACATGTCCAAATATAGCCTGAACACTCGGTTCATCAACTCGATGAATGCTGCTGGGGCGTTGGTCAACCCAAACGACATGACCAGGAACTCATAATGCCCGTACCGAGTGCGGAATGCCGTCTTAGGGACATCGGATGCCCTAATCCTCAGCTGGTGGTAGCCAGATCTCAAGTCTATCTTTGAAAACACCTTTGCACCCTGAAGCTGGTCAAACAAATCATCAATCCTCGGCAGTGGGTACTTGTTCTTTATCGTCACTTTGTTCAATTGCCGGTAATCAATGCACATCCTCATCGATCCATCCTTTTTCTTCACAAATAACACTGGCGCACCCCAAGGAGAAACACTAGGCCCGATGAAACCCTTCTCTAGCAAATCTTGCAACTGGTCCTTTAACTCCTTCAACTCTGGCGGGGCCATACGATACGGCGGAATAGAAATGGGCTGCGTGCTTGGGGCCAGGTCAATACAGAAATCAATATCCCTGTCGGGCGGCATACCCGGCAGGTCTGAAGATAAAACCTCGGGGAACTCCCGAACAATAGGAACAGAATCAATAGAAGGAACCTCTGTGCTGGAATCACGAACATACGCCAGATAAGCTAGACACCCCTTCTCGACCATGCGTCGAGCCTTCACATATGAGATAACACTGCGGGTGGCATGACCTGTGGTCCCTCTCCACTCCAATCGGGGTAAATCTGGCAAAGCCAAGGTCACGGTCTTGGCGTGACAATCCAAGATAGAATGATACTGGGACAACCAATCCATCCCTAATATAACGTCGAAATACACCATGTCTAAGAGCAATAAATCAACACGGGTCTCAAGACCCTCAAATACTACCACACAGGAACGATGAACTCGGTCGACCACTATAGAATCCCCCACCGGTGTAGATACATAAACAGGAATACCCAAAGCATCACTAGGCATAGTCACGTAGGGTGCAAAATAGGACGACACATATGAATACATAGACCCAGGGTCAAATAGCACTGAAGCATCCCTATCACAGACCAGAATAGTACCTATAATAACTGCATCTGAAGACTCAGCCTCTGGCCTGGCTGGAAGAGCATAACACCGGGGCTGGGCCCCACCTCCCTGAACCATATCTCTAGGACGATCGACTGCTGGCTGGCCTCTACCTCTGGCGGTCCGAGCTCCACCTTTATGATCTCTACCTCCACCTCTATGGCCTCTACCCCCGCCTCTAGCTGGTTGGACCACTGGAACCTGAGCCTGGGGAGCTACCTGCTCCGGAGTACGTGTAGCAGGAGTATGAACCCCTCCTCCAGCCTGAGAAGTGGCTGGGGCTACTGGAAGCAAACCCGCTCTAGTGACGCTCTCCACAAAGCCTACCAGTCGGACCAAAGCGTCCTGAAAAACTGGGGTGGCTATGAACCCCTCTGGGACCTGAGCTGGGCCCACCGGAGCTGTTGGGCTGGAGCCTCCTCATCATAATCAACATGAGGCTCCACCTCTGGGACTGCCACTCGGGGCTGAGCTCTGCCCCGGCCTCGGCCTCTGCTCCTCGCAGGAGCTGCTGCTGCGGGCTCGGGCTGCTGCGCGGTGGAAGTGGAAGCACGTGTTCTCGCCATCTACGAAAGAACAAAGAAAAAAGACAATCAGCATTTGAGAAATAGAATCGCACGACAGGAAAGAACAAAAGTGAAACTTTTCCTAACTCCGTAGCCTCTGGGGGATAAATACAGACGTCTCCGTACTGATTCCTCAGACTCTACCGAGGTTGTCCGTGAGTTGTGAGACCTATGAAACCTAGTGCTCTGATACCAACTTGTCACGACCCGGATTACCCACCCTCGGGAGTCGTGATGGCGCCTACTAATAGGAGCTAGGCAAGCCAATTAATTTAACACTTCTCTCAACATCATTAACAAAATAAAGAAGAACGAGGCAATTAATATAAAAGCGGAAGTCTGGAAACATAAATAACAGAAACCAAGTGCGGAATTTCAAATACACCTCTACCCAGATCTGGTGTCACTAACTCACGAACTTCTACTGAATGCTAAATACAAAGTCTGAATGAGAATACGGTACTGTCTGATCCGATACAAGGGAAATCAAACGAAAGACAGAGATAAGAGAGAGACTCCGGGCCATGCGGACGCCAGCAAGCTACCTTGGAATCTCCGGACCGAAGTAAGCTCCCAACGCTCCTACTGCTGACCAAAGGCTCCTGCTCCGGTACAATGATCTGTGCAAAAAAGCACAGAAGTGTAGCATCAGCACAACCGACCCCATGTGCTGGTAAGTGCCTGGCCTAACCCGGCGAAGTAGTGACGAGGCTAGACAGGACCTACCAAAAACAACCTGTGCAGATATATATATACAAAGGCAACAGAAATAACAACAGAGAATATCAACTAAAAAGAGGAAGGGGGCATGCTCGGGGAAAATACAGCGAATACAGATCAACGGATATAACGACGAGACTATCTCAATACCATAACTCATATATAAGTGGTCGGCGCGCCACACGATCCCATTTCTTAATTCATAAGTGGACGGCGTGCCACACGATCCCATATTATAGTATATAAGTGGACGGCGTGCCACACGATCCCATATTATAGTATATAAGTGGACGGCGTGCCACACGATCCCATATTATAGTATATAAGTGGACGGCGTGCCACACGATCCCATACTATAGTTCAAAATATCTGACTTTGTAAATAGGGCCCCAATAGGGAAATTCGACAACCTAACACTTTAACCCGGCAAGGGTACAGCTAACAGCCCAAATATCCCGGCTAGGGAGAGTACATAATAATGGTCTACACGTCCCGGCAAGGGAATAATCACAACACATCCTATTTTAAATCACTTCTTTCTCCACTATCACATTCTTGTTCGAGCCAACGCTCCAAAATATACCAATCACAATTCTTCCTCGACCGTTCACATTATATGAAATTTATCAAGTAAACAGGGAAATTGTGTCACATCATTCGAATTACAAGCAATTAAGACTCACGGTCATGTTAGACTCCGGTGCATAGACAACCGTCACCATGCCTATACACCATACTCCACATTTAGCAAGTAGCAAATAACATCCTAATCCTATTCCCTCAAGCCAAAGTTAGAACAAACACTTACCTCGGTCCAAAGAATAGCAATCAATCCTCAAATACCGCCTTTCCTCTACAATCCGACTCCGAAACAATGGTATCTAGGCATAATTAATTCGATAATATCAATTAGGGCTCAACAACATCATCCCATAGCCTAGAAACGAGTTTTCTAGCATTCTTCCAAAAATACCAAAATTCGACACCAGGCCCACATGGTCCAAACACGAGGCTCGGACCAAAATCCAATCACCCATAACCCCATGAGTTCAAATATATAATTTGTTTTAAGATTTGACCCCAAATTGAGGTTGAATCACCCAAAATCCTCAAAACCCTAACTCTACCCAAACTCCCTAATTTCTACTTTGATTTCACATGTTTAGGCCTAATAATTCGAATAATATTAATGGAAGTTGAAGAAAACGAGTTGAGCAACACTTACCCAAGAAAGTTTGATGAAGAATCGCTCCAAAAATCGCCCAAGAGCTGTTGGAGAAGAGAGAGTTTGAGAAATGGGATAAAATCCCGTTTCTGTTCTGTTTTGGGTCTTAAATCACTGGGCAGAAATTTGCCCTTCACGTTCGCGACACCCCGGTCGCGTTCGCGATGAAGGAAGACGGGCAGGCATCGCGTTCGTGAAGGGTCACTGCGAACGCGAAGAGGAAAAATCTGGGGCTTCACAATTGGCCTACGCGAACGCGTAGAAGAGGCAGACCCGGCTCCGCGAACGCGGGAGCCTTCACGCGAACGCGTAGAGGAAATGGCTGGGGTACGGGATTTGTTGTACGCGAACGCGAGGAGTGGCTCGCGAACGCGAAGAAGGGGGAGGAGAAGCCTTCGCGAACGCGACCAGAGGGACGCGAACGCGAACGCGAAGAAGGAATACCTGCTGCAGATTTTCTGCAATTTTTCTAAGACCAAAACCACCCCGATACCTATCCGAAACTCACCCGAGCCCTCGGGGCTCCAAACCAAATATGCACACTAACTCAAAAACATCATACGAACTTGCTCGAGCGATCAAATCGCCAAAATAACATCAAAATCAATGAATTGAGCCTTAAAATCCAAGAAATCTTTCAAATTTCATAAACTTCCAAATTTTACAATTTAAGGCCGAAACACGTCAAACGACATCCGTTTTAAACCAAACTTTACAGGAAGCGCTTAAACAACATATATGACCTGTACCAGGCGTCGGAACAAAAATACGAGCCCGATACCATGGTCTTTTAATCAATTTTCATTTCCATTTTCCTTAAGAATTTCAGAAAAACAATTTCATAGAAAAATTCATTTCTCGGGCTCTCGACCTCGAAATTAGACTTCGGGCATATGCCCGAGTCTCATATTTTTCTACGGATCCTCCGGGACCGCCAAATCACGGGTCCGGGTCCGTTTACAAAAAATGTTGACCAAAGTCAACTTTAGCAATATTAATATCAAAATTCTTCAAATTTTTCACAAAGTTCACATATTTCAACATAAAAGCTTTCCGGCTTCGCGCCCGGACTGCGCACGCAAATCGAGGCAACTAAAAGTGAGTTTTTTAAGGCCTCGGAAGCACGAAAATAGGAAGAAGTCCGGTGATGACCCCTTTGGGTCGTCACAAATAACTAGTAATTTCTCATTTTAAGTATTCCTGAAATAATTTCTTTTATATATTAAACGATAAATAATAAATTTCACTGAATGAATAGTGATACCTTTAACAATCTTAAAATACCAAATAATCCCATGGACATCCCAGAACCCGGTGTCACAAGTAAATGAGCAATTTCTAGGAAATAATGTAATACAATAACTGTTCGGAAAACAAGTTGGACAGTAGAAAGAAAATACAGTACAATACTCTGAAGGAGACTCTGCTGACTGCGGATCGTCTCGAGAAGTGCAGCTCACCTAAGTTCCCGTATCAACCATGCCGCTGTTCCAAACCAGGCTATGCACGGACTCTCGTCACCTCGTGCATATGTAGCCCCCACAAATAGATGCTCATAACCAATTATTTCACCTATAGGGACAATTCCCTCTTACAAGGTTAGAAAGGAGACTCACCTCGCTCCGAAGCCTATATTCCAATTCAAGAACGCGCTCAAACCTCTGAATTGGAGCCGAACGATCCAAAAACTACTCAAATGGGGTAAGAACTAGTCAATATATGCTCAAGAGTTCATATTCTAATTATTAAACTAGTTCCCCATCCCTAAATGCAAGGTTCCTAAAATTCATCCCCGGGCCCACGTGCCCGGAATCCGAAAATTTTTGAAGAAAGTTGTTACCCATAACCTAAGGATCAAGAATATATGATTTCTACTAAATTCCATAAAAAATTTCGTGGTTAAATCTCATTTTTGTCAAAATCCTAGGTTCTCACCTAAATCCTTGATTTTCCCTAATTTTTACATGTTAATCTACCCATAATCTATGTATTTAACTCATGTTGTGTAAAAATTACTTGCCTCAAAGTTTTAGGTGAAAACCCTCTTCCAAAAACTCCAAAAATCGCCTAAGAGGATGAAGTGAAATGAAATAATGGCCTAAATCCCGTATTAAAAGAGCTAGACACAGCCCTCTGATGTCGCATTTGCGACACCAGGTTCGCAAATGCGACAAAAGCCTCGCAAATGCGAAGCCTGGGCTCAGCTGTTGGGATCGCAAATGCAACCATAGAGTCGCAAATGCGACGCTGCTGGGATCGCAAATACGACTAAAGTGTCGCAAATGCGAACACTGCCTGGGTCGGGCTTCATCGTAAATGCGAGGTTCGCATTTGCGAACAATTTCTCGCATTTGCGAGACCTGCAACTGGTGCCAAGAACACCACAAAATCTGGTGTGCTTCCAACTCCTCCCGCACGTCCGAAACTCACCCGAGGCCCCTGGGACCCCGTCCAATCACACAACTCAGTCCCATAACATGACACGGACCTGCTTGAAGCCTCAAATCACATCAAACAACGATAAAACCATGAATCACACTCCAATTCAAGCTTAATGAACTTTAGAATTTCAAACATCTACTTTCGATGTCTAAACCTATCAAATCACGTCCGATTGACCTCGAATTTTGCACACAAGTCATATTTGACATTAGGGACCTACTTTAACTTCCGAAATCGGATTCTGACCCCCATATAAAAAAGTCCACCTCCGGTCAAACTTCTCAAAAACCTTCAAACTTTCGCCAAATGACTCCAAAATGACCTATGGGCCTCCAAATCCACTTTCGATCGCGCTCCCAATACTAGAATCACCATACGGAGCTATTCCCAAACTCGAAAACCCAAATGGACATCGATAGCATTGAAATGCACTTCAATCCAAATTTATGAAATTCTTCCAAAATGCTAACTTCCACAATAGACGCCAAAACATTCCCGGGTCTTCCAAAACCCGATCCGGATATACGCCCAAGTCTGAAATTATCATACGAACCTGCTGGAACCTTCGAATCCTGATTCCGAGGTGATTTACTCAAAAATTCAAATCTTCGTTAATTCTTTCAACTTAAAGCTTCCGAAATGAGAATTCTCTCTCCAAATCAACTCCAAACTTCCCGGAATTCAATTCCGACCCTACGAACAAGTCATAATACCTGAAGTGAAGTTGCTCATGGCCTCAAACCACTGAACGATGCGCTAGAGCTCAAAACAACCGGTCGGGTCGTTACATTCTCTCCCACTTAAACATACGTTCGTCTTCGAACGTGCTAAGAACTGCGCTGGGGTTGTCCGAAATCACTGTTTAACACCTCGTGTACCTACCCGTGCTTTTACAACCTAGTTGAGCACATTAGTTTGATAAATTCTGAAGATATTCCCCTTATTTTTTTGGTAATTAAACTTTTTATTAATCACCAAACTGATTACATATAAGTTCCATAGTAGACTACATCACAGTCTACTATCTGAAAATATTTACAATTGACTAATCACATCTACCAGAATTAAATAACTTTCAGCTGCTGAATCCATTCTTTGATCCTGGTTGAAGCTCGAACATTACATACGTAAGCAATTTCCCTCACCAGTTGACTTGCAGTCTTCCATCTGCCTTCGAATCTGCGTTGGTTCCTTTCTATCCATACTGCATACACCCATTCAGTGTATACCATCTTGAACACTTGAGCTTTTTTTGTTCTGCCTTTTGCTCTTTCTATGATCCAGCTCTCCATCTGCCCCTATTGTGTTGTTTTGAATATCTTCATCTTCATCCATTTTAGTATCCTTTCCCAGATTTCCATAGAGTAAGAGCATTCCATGAATAAATGATTCCTTGTTTCATTTTGCATGTTACACAGTTTACATATGTGATCCACATTTATGCCCCAAGCAGCAATTCTGTCCACTGTTAGTAATTTCCCTTGCATCTGCAGCCACATTGTGAACTGGGCCTTTGGTCGAGCATCATTGCCAAACCTGAGTGTCTTCCATGGTATCCTTTCATTATTTCCAATTAGCTGTAGGTAAATCTGCTTGTTGATTAAGCTTTTGTTGTTGTTGTTGTGTTGCACCAGTGTCATAGATCTTCCAGCTTCGAAAATTCTCCTCACCATCCATCCTGCATGCATTGGTATGACCATTTGATCAAACTGTTGATTCTTAACATAGTAAGAGTGTATCCATCTGATCCACATCTATCCACCTTATGTTCAATGTCCCAGTTAGCTTTAATCATAGCTGCCTTATTCCACAATCTCATATTTATCAATCCCAATCCACCCATAGATTTTGGAGTGCATACTTTCTCCCATGCTATCAGAGCTTTCCTTGTAATTGTGTTGGTACCAGACCATAGATAGCTTCGACAGTAAGCTTCAATTGCATTTAATACCTTGGAGGGGATAGCAAATATTTGTGACCAATAGGCCTGAATACCAAATAAAACTGTTTGTATTAGCTGGGCCCTTCCTGCATATGATAGTTTCCTGGAAGTCCAAGCAGTAATTTTAGACACCATCTTGTTGATTAAAGGTTGCCACTGAATTAGGGATATTTTCTTTGTAGCTAAAGGTATCCCTAAATATCTGAATGGTAGTTCTCCTTTAGTAAATCCTAGCATCTGTAGAATTTGCTTCTGTATCTCTTCAGTAACCCCTCCAAAATAAATGGAACTCTTATCTTTGTTGGCTTGAAGACCTGAGGATTCAGTGAACTCCCTAAAGCATTTTCTAATAGTGTCCACAGATTCCATATCCCTTCTTGAAAATAGCAACAGATCATCTGCAAATGACAAATGAGTTATTGCTAGCTTAGAACAGTTAGGGTGATATTTGAAACCTTTACTTCCTTTCATTTCATTAAGCATCCTACTCAAATATTCCATGGCTATTGCAAATAGGAAAGGAGAAATTGGATCTCCTTGCCTAAGTCCTTTAGCTGCATTGAAAGGAGCTGTTGGTTCTCCATTGACCAAGATGGAATAATTCACAGTTGTCACACATTCTAGCACCCATAAAATAAACTGATTAGGAAATCCCAACTCCTCTAACATCTGCTTCAGGTATACCCATTCAACAGAGTCATAAGCCTTCTGGAGATCAATTTTAATCATGCATCTAGGGGACACATTCTTCCTTGTGTATGCCTTCACCAATTCCTGTGCAAAGAAGATATTGTCTGAGATCTTTCTTCCAGGAATAAATCCAGTTTGAGCTTCACATATCACAGTTGCAATTACTTTCTGAATTCTTGCTGCTAGGACTTTGGAAATGATTTTATACATCACTGAACAATAGGCAATGGGTCTATACTCCACATTTGTAGGATGCTCATTCTTAGGGATTAGAGTCACAGATGTACAATCGATAGCTCTATTCATCTTGTTAGTCTCAAAGAACCTTTTAACTGCTTTTATGATTTCTGGACCTACTACACTCTATGCTCTCTTATAGAAATAAGCATCGTATCCATCCAATCATGGAGATTTATCATCCCCAATTGATCTTAGCCCTTCCATTATCTCCTGTTCTGTAACTGAGGAGCAGAGGAAAATTTGTTGATCATGATTGAGTTTAGGTCCCTTGCTCATTACTAACCTATTAACTGCCCTTAAGGACTGCTTTGAACTTCCCCTTAACCCTTTGTAAAATGAAACAATTTCATGTTTTATGTCTTTAGGATTAGTCAGCATCTTTCCATCTTCTAATGTTTGAGCTCTTTGATTTGTTTCCTTTGAGTTCTATCTTTTATAACAGCAGCAAATTATTTTGAATTTGAGTCTCCAAGCTGAATCCACTAAGCTCTAGATTTCTGCTTCAGTATACTCTCCTCTATCAGACTCCATTTTCCAGATTCATCAGTGCAACTCTCTCTTCACTTAGCAAACTGTCATCATAGCTTACTTTCATTGCTGTTTGGACTCTCTGAAGGTCTTCTCTGGCTTTGTCAATCTTCTCCACTGTCCCTCTGAATTCCTGTTGGTTTAGCTGTCTGAATACATGTCTCATTGCCTTCATTTTTTTCCAGATATTCTGCGTGGGATCTTTATCCAATTGCTTCTTCCACTGAGACTCCACCAGCTGCAGGAACTGTTCATGCTCACACCATATATTAAAGAATCTAAAAGGTGCTCTAATATTTTGGTTCACTTTAAGCAGGGTTAACAGCATAGGGGCATGGTCTGAAATGTTAGGTAAATCATATTCAAGTACAACATGTCCCCAATTCATCATCCAGTCATGATTTCCAAAAGCTCTATCAATCTTGCTATTGACTTTTTCTCCTCCTTTTTGCTTGTTTGTCCATGTATAATAGTCACATTTCCACTGTAATTCATTTAATAGAGTTGTATGAATGCATTCAGAGAAATCCTTTACTTCATTGAATGTGACAGGATGGGAACTCTATTTATCAGCAGTTACTAGCATTGCATTGAAATCTCCACATACTAGCCATGGGCAGTTAGTGTTCTATGCTATTTGTTTCAGACTACTCCACAAACTATGCCTCTCCTCCATAGTATTGAAACCATAAACAACAGTCATCACAAATTGGAAATCATTTGAAGTGATTTCACAATGTATTAATTGAGCTTCCACCCTTAGTACATTGACACTATTGGAGTTTTGATCCCACATCAACCAGATTCTTTCATTGACAACAGCTGAATAGTTATGGACAATACCCCAACTAGCATTTATTTTTGTAGCTATCTTCTTGTATCTATGTTCCTTAACTCTTGTTTCCACCAGTCCCAGTATTTTTATATTTTTTGCTTTTATATAACTCTTTAACTCTTTTTGTTTGTACACTTTATTCACCCCCCCCCCTAATGTTCCAGAATAGCCAGGTCATTGAGCTATGATAGGTCCTCCTTGGTCAGGAGGTTTAGCTTGCCTTATTCTATGCATCTCTCTCTATTTTAACCCTGTAGCTCTAATCCTAGCTTTGGACACCAACACTGTACTCAATTCAGGAAAATTTGTTAGGTTCAATTCTGGATTAGGCATCTGCTCCTTTCCTTTACTGAGACTTCTATCCTTCTCATCTGGTGTTGCACTTTCTTGTTGCTGTAGTTTACTCATTCTATCATCCACTCCATTTAGATTACCTTCTGTAGTCACCTGTTGTTGTTCATCATTCTGCTTGGGCATAGTTTCTTTTGGCTTTCATTCCTGCACTATCTTCTTTTGTTCCCCTCCTCTTCTGTTATGTACTTGTCTATCCATCACTTGCACCTCAGGTTTCTTAGTACAATTGTGTCCAATAACTTGACATTTTGGATAGAATTGGGGCTTCCATTCAAACTCCACTTCTTGTTGAAACTTTTTTCCATCTGGATCCATTACTACTATTGTATCCGGTTGTGGCTTGGATACATTAACTTCAATCAACATTCTAGCATAGGAAATTCTCATTTGCTTAGTTGTACATTCATCAGCAAATAGAGGTTTGCCTAATGCACTAGCAATCCTGCCTAGTGATCCACATCCCCAACAGCTCATAGGAAGTTTAGGAAATTTTACCCATAGCGGAATCTCTGTCATAAACTCTTGCTTAAAGTCAAAACCAGGGTTCCACAATTTCAGAATAATTGGTCTATTCCTCATAGTATAAGGTCCAGCAAAGAGTACTTGATTCATATCATTTTTGCTATTGAATCGAGCTATATAATATCCCTCCTCATGCAAATACAGGTCTGGCAGAGGAATAGAGTTCCACATTTGAGAAATATACCTGTGCATGATGGTATATCCTGGTGTCTCTCCCAAAACATAGACAATAAGTGAGTTTTTCCATTTTTCTGCTTCTCTGTCTACTTCTTCTTTCTCCAGTTGCACTATCGTCTCTCCATCAACTATTTGGGGAGGAAAATAGCTTAGGGCCATTCCATTTTCTGCCACTCGATTTCCTGCAAATAGGGAGTTCCACTTTGGCTTAATCATCTCCTTAGCTTCCTTTTGGTTTTCATCACTCTTTACTATTGGATCAACTGTTTCTCGTGCTAGAACCACCTCCTTCTGAACTAGATCTGTGCTTAGTTTCCCCTGTTTTCCTTCCTCTTCCTTAGAATTCCCAGTCATAAGAGTTTTCTCCACATCCTCCTTTGTTTTAGTTTTGACAGCTGGGCTCGATGACGGATCTAAAGCTTTCACAGCTGAGCTCGATGCCGAATCTGAAGCTGGGTACTGTTCCATTGGTATTTTTGTCACTGGCTGCTTTGATGTTGATGCTTGCTCCTTGGATTGAACATGCACTGAACTTCCAAACGCTATTTGTATCTCTTTTCTAGGTCGCCCCCTTCCCTTTTATTCAAGCAAATAAGCTTAGAGCCCAATTCCAACATCCAAACTTCTCCGTCAGGCCTGCTTCTAATATATGAACACCGTATCAATCACTACACGAGGTACCAGAACATGACTGCATACCTTTGCTGAATTCTCACCATGCACCACATCATTCACAGGACCATAATAACATTCTCTTATCATATTAACAAAAAATTCCCCGAATCTGATGCTCACAACGCACCTCATGATATATATATATATATATATATATATATATATACCAACTCTCGCAATACCGCCACGACGGAAGAGATGTGTAGAAATTTATAAGCAACTGCCAAGTCAACAAATCGTTGAGTCTATACTTCTAACAGGAACCATACCTCATTCTGAACCAAATAATGATCTTTGCTCATTAATATACTTCATATAATCCGACTGCACTGATCCTAGATCCAATAATCTCGTCTCACCCAGTACGAACTGCTCAGGCAATAAGCCACCCCGGTCATGATCAAAAGTCCCATATGATGCCGTAACGTGCCAATAAGCTGCAAGCTCGAACGTGATACATAAGGAAAACGAACTCAGGAAGGGACTACTCAACTCACGCAACTAATATGAACTCTCCTCAGAAAACAGGAAACAAAACACACAAAAACAAATATAGGGAACTGTACTCAACATCACACTGTTGCGGTGGGCAACCCGATCCAAACAACATACCCATGGCGGCGCGCCACCCGATCCACACATAAAATTCGCATAAGGAGATACACACCAAGCTAAATTGCTCATTACAACAAAATACCGAATATCGGTCACAAGCACGCTGTGCATAATACCATCCCTGGGGAGACATATAGCGCCATAAGCTAACAAACTCAAGCACAACTGAGGTGCGATATATGTTCTGAAACTAAAGAGCCATCCTGCTCACATAACACCATCGCTACGCGGAACCTCAACACATAAGAAAATTATCGAGTCGTTCACAACTCACATAGCACAATATAGCATTACATGAAATAGCCGACGACGAAATAACATCCAACGTCCGAATACTCCTCCATAAAGAGCGCTATGCTGAAATGAACACATCTGGCCTGATATAGAGTCCATATTTATACTAAAATCCATTCACAGACCTCAAGCCGATTCTGATCGTACCGAACTAGGCCCATAATCTTTCCTGGGTCCATAATAACCCCTCTTTGCTATAACTCACAAGGACAACCATCATAACCGGAGTAAACCTCCACCATCCACAACCCAATAAACCGAGTGACCTCCAGGCATAAGTTCTCAAATTAGTTATTACCGAAATCTTCATACTTGGTTTAAATCTTCAATCAATCAAGTGACTACATGTTACACCAATACAACCTTCCCGTGGGATGCGCTCTCACGACCTTCCGCACCAGGTAACAAGTCTGCACATCCATACCACCGGCCACACTAACGCTGAAAAGCGATCAAGATTCCATAACCAGGATGCAATGCCTTTTTCACAAAACACCGATCTCAGGTGACGCGGAAGACAATGCCAACTTACTCTAATCATTCAAATCCTTTCCTGCTCATCCGAGCTCGTGACATCCTTTGTCAACACCGAACTGCAACCTTGATCCTCACTTTCAAATTCCATACCACTCATCGCACCTAACATGCCAATACGCGATAGTACAAGATTTTCATCATAACTCCGGAACCACTAATAGATTAATACTTCATCATATAGAAAATTTTCACCTAACTCATTTCAGGAGAACCATAGCAACACACAAGTGAATTCTCATAACCGTAGAATATGCAATCTTCAAGTAGTGGTCTAAGCCACCATAGCCCTTCCGGGATCCGTCTACACATAACAGGCCATAATACTAGAATACTTCCGAATAAAATCAATTACGGCGGCCGACAAGCCTCACACGTACCGTCACAAATCACTTGCACAATTTAATCACGCTGAAGGAACTAATCACTGCCACCAGTATGCCAATTCAACCATGGCTAACCAATCCAACCTCTTCTAATTTATCCTTAATTGCCTTAGAATAATAATAACTTCCTTCAACACATAACGCACTCAACCCGCACTCATCTCGAGTGGCCTTGTAACACAAGACCATGCTATCTCAAATCCCACGAACCACCTCATAACTTCCCTGTGCGCATATTCGCATCTCAACTGGTACATCCATTCTGATAATTCCTATACGAATCCGAAGTCATTTTCTCTCATTTCCCCAAATGTTATACTGCAAGCCGAAGATATCATAGAACATTCCAAGCCACTTTTCATACTCTGCTGCAAAAGCTCGACTCTTAACCATACTTATGGGCTCGAAATCATTAGGCACCACACTATAGCTTTTGAATCCACTAGGACCGTTGTTGAGAGCCACCCACTCTGAATTGGTCCCGAATATAATCAACTCCTAGAATCTTCTAGCACATGAGCACCCTCTCGACACAGCACCCGGCCGAATCACTTTCCTTGAAACCCGCATCTACACAAGGCATAAATCATGTACCCTTCCCCAAGTCTGAACATGAGTCAATAAGGCCAACTATAGCACACCTTTAACAATTCCTCTGCTCAAATTACCTCTTATGTTCCTTTCCCTTAGCTGAAATAACCCATCCATATGCTAATAACCGGAAATCTCACAAATAGACGACCATGCAATCCAACCGTATGCGGTGGGACTCTCCTACTTAGCTTGAAGCCATTATTACATAACTCCGGAACCTACCAAGATTCTTTATCTCTCAGTGACATAACCTTGCGCAATCCACCGCCAAATTCCTCGAAATCCTTCTATTTTAATTTCATGAACACTCTGAATCTCTAGCAACATTCACATATTCGACTTCTTACTGGATAGCCAGTAGGATTCTTCGCAGAAGCTTCGCCAACCACGCGACCGCTGATCTGATCACAGAAGATAACCCCTCGTAGAAATTACATGCCGTCATCTCCCAACAATGCTGCAATGCACCATTACTACGAAGTCAGTAACCCATCCTGAGCCCATGCTCATTCACTAGCTGAACGAATCTGTTCATTCCTCGTGGACATCCACTAAAATACACGACAATATCTCCCCATTTCAAAGTTATGTTGCTCCTCTCCTCATATCAAGCATCTCATTTATGTTGCATCCAATCTCTCGCCGTATAACAACCGATGATTCAAATTAAGCCCGTGGACCCAATTACCATCCACTAAAATTCCCAAATCGCTCCAATCTTTTCCTCAAGGTGTGCAGTTACCCTGCCACTAAACCCATATGCTACTCTGCCACTCTCCCACTTTGGGAAAACTCACTTCTTTAAGTAGCTACTCGACTTCCGCTTCCTACACCCGGCCTTCTAGAAGTTTAACCACCGCATGACACTCCCCACGTGTCCTTCCCCATCCTTCGCTGTCCAGTTGTTACCTTAAGTCAAATCTATCTCTGACAACCGCTCCTCCAATATTATTCACAATATCCTGCCCCAAGGTGAATTGTAGAAGACCATGACACTGGCAAACATAACACATCCTATCGAGGACGATGATACCACGTCGCAGGTGAAAATCCCACCACACTTGAAAACACCGAGTCTTGTTACTCCATCAACCCAAACCTGTTCATTCATAGTCCGATTGACCTTCCTTCGCCGGAAATACAACACCGAATCTCTGAATCATGCACTGAGAAAACCTCCTTCCAAGTCAGTCACTGCCCCAACACATAGGCAAGTATCCTATCATCACGTCAATACCATGTGATAACCAATCATGAACAATCATAACAATCCGCGCATAGCCTCAAGTTCTCAGAAGTGCAGCTACCGAGCTAAAATGATAGAATATCCTTCCACAAGGCGACGATAATAGCCCAACCAACCATGCCGGAAGAAACATCCCGCAACACATCTATAGTACCATTACAATTCTTCAATTCTCGATTTATAATATGCGTTTCGTTTCGCATGAGATTGAGTAGGAAGGAAATAAGGGCATAAGCCTCGAAGGAATCAAACCGCACGATGAGGAATCAAGAAGGGAAGTAATCCTAACATCCCTGTAGCCTCTCGAGAATAAGTACAGACGTCTCCGTACCGATCCGTGAGACTCTACTAGACTTGCTCATGACTCGTGAGACCTAAGGGAACCTAGTGCTCTGATACCATGTTGTCACGACCCAAAATCCACTAAGGGTCGTGATGGCGCCGGACACCACTCTCAGGCAAGCCAACACCAAATAACTAGTAATTTCTCATTTTAAATATTTCTGAAATCATTTCTTTTATACATTAAACAATAAATAATAAATTTCACTGAATGAATAGTGACACCTTTAACAATCTTAAAATACCGAATAATCCCATGGACATCCCTGAAATCGATGTCACAAGTGCATGAGCAATTTCTAGGAAATAATATAATACAATAACTGTCCGAAAAACAAGTTGGACAGTAAAAAGAAAATACAGTACAATACTCTGAAGGAGACTCTGCTGGTTGCGGATCGTCTCGAGAAGTGCAGCTCACCTAAGTCCCCGTATCAACCATACCGCCGTGCCAAACCGGGCCACTAAACGTACATGTGCCTGTGCAACAAAAATGCATAGAAAATGTAGCATGAGTACGAAAATAATGTGTACTCAGTAAGTATCCCGTCTAATCTCGAAAAAGTAGAGACGAGAGGTCGACTTTGACACTTACTAGTGGTCCAATAATAATATACCAATAATATAGTAAATCAAGGATTTTTATAAACATGGCTGTAACTCAATAGAATGAAGCAAGTAAACAATTCTTTTATTCATAGAAAATTTCCAAAATTCCTTCTCATCATTTATACTTTTTTCTCAATCCGGGGAAGCAATATCATCATTTATAAATATCAAGGCAAGCAATGCAAGCATGCGCAAATCATGCCGATGACGTACGACCCCATCCAACAATATTTAAACTGTGTATTGCCAGAGGGTCGAATGGCGCGAACCATAGATGCATCTATTATCCCGCTCGCGAATCATACGTGCGACGCGGTCAAATATAAATAATAGAATTATCCCGCTCGCGAATCATACGTGCGACACAGGCACTCATAGATACACACACTCAAACAGTCGATTAAGAATTCATCAGGCAACATTTATCCAAGGAAAAGTCAATTCTCTTTTAACGTTTAAGAAAATGAAGTTTAACTATTTTTAGAAATTCATTTACTAATTCGATATGATTTAAGCAATTTGAATTGTCAACCAGGTTACAAATATTTCAAGTATAGCATGCTTTTGGGTCCTAGGCTACCCGGACATAAGCACAATAGTAGCTACGCACGGACTCTCGTCACCTCGTGCATACGTAGCCCCCACAGATAGACGCACATAACCAATTATTTCACCTATGGGGACAATTCCCTCTTACAAGGTTAGAAAGGAGACTCACCTCACTCCGAAGCTTATATCCCAATTCAAGAACGCGCTCAAACCTCCAAATCGGAGCTGAACGATCCAAAAACTATTCAAATGGGGTAAGAACTAGTCAATACATGCTCAAGAGTTCATATTCTAATTATTAAACTGATTCCCCATCCCTAAATGCAATGTTCCTAAAATTCATCCTCGGGCCCACGTGCCCGGATTCCGAATTTTTTTGAAGAAAGTTGTTACCCATAACCTAAGGATCAAGAATATATGATTTCTACTAAATTCCATAACAAATTTCGTGGTTAAATTTTATTTTTGTCAAAACCCTAGGTTCTCACCTAAATCCTTGATTTTCCCTAATTTTTACATGTTAATCTACCCATAATCTATGTATTTAACTCATGTTATGTAAAATTACTTACCTCAAAGTGCTAGGTGAAAACCCTCTTCCAAAAGCTCCAAAAATCGCCTAAGAGGATGAAGTGAAATGAAATAATGTCCTAAATCCCGCATCAAAAGAGCTGGACACAGCCCTCTGATGTCGCATTTGCGACACCAGGTTCGCAAATGCGACAAAAGCCTCGCAAATGCGAAGCCTGGGCTCAGCTGTTGGGATCGCAAATGCGACCACAGAGTCGCAAATGTGACGTCTGCTGGGATCGCAAATGCGGCCAAAGTATTGCAAATGCGAACACTGCCTAGGTCGGGCTTCATCGCAAATGCGAGGTTCGCATTTGCGAACAATTTCTCGCATTTGCGAGACCTGCAACTGGTGCAAGAACACCAGAAAATCTGGTGTGCTTCCAACTCCTCCCGCACGTCCGAAACTCACCCGAGGCCCCCGGGACCCCGTCCAATCACACAATTCAGTCCCATAACATGACACGGGCCTGCTTGAAGCCTCAAATCACATCAAACAACGCTAAAATCATGAAGCGCACTCCAATTCAAAATTAATGAACTTTAGAATTTCAAACTTCTACTTTCGATGCCTAAACCTATCAAATCACGTCCGATTGACCTCGAATTTTGCACACAAGTCATATTTGACATTATGGACCTACTCCTACTTCTGGAATCGGATTTCGATATCAAAATGTCCACCTCCGGTCAAACTTCTCAAAAACCTTCAAATTTCTATCTTTCGCCATATGACTCCAAAATGACCTACGGGCCTCTAAATCTACTTCCGATCGCGCTCCCAATACCAGAATCACCATACGGAGCTATTCCCAAACTCGGAATCCCAAACGGACATCGATAGCATTGAAATGCACTTCAACCCAAATTTATGAAATTCTTCCAAAATGCTAACTTCCACAATAGGCGCCAAAACATTCCCGAGTCTTCCAAAACCCGATCTGGACATATGCCTAAGTCTGAAATTATCATACGAACCTGCTGGAACCTTCGAATCCTGATTTCGAGGTCGTTTACTCAAAATTCCAAATCTTAGTTAATTCTTTCAACTTAAAGCTTACGAAATGAGAATTCTCTCTCCAAATCAACTCCGAACTTCCCGGAATTCAATTCCGACCATGCGTACAAGTCATAATACCTGAAGTGAAGCTGCTCATGGCCTCAAACCGTTGAACGACGCGCTAGAGCTCAAAACGACCGATCGGATTGTTACATTTAAGAAAACTACTTTATCAAAAAAGTTATCTCTAAAAGAGAACAAATAACTTCCTTCACTCATGAATTGAAAAGTATTTTCTTTTGTGAATAATTTGAATTCTCGCTTTATTTTGTTTGTCTCAATTCTCGATTGTGAATAATGTTAGTGTTCTATTTTTCTTTAATTCCAAAACTTAAAACTTTCAGGCTCAACGTCACATTTTCATGTTCACTCATGTGTGCTTTATTTTTATATGCTTTAATTTCTATTGTACAACCTAAACAAATATTTTTATAGATAAGCAGGCAATTGTCAACTTACTATTCTTCATATAAATTTGTAATAGTTATTATTTTCTTTTTTATTGAGTTAGCTAAATAAATTTAACTCATCATTTTCAGCATTTTATATACACATTTGGCTTTAACTTTTATTTTGTAACTCCCACTCATTTTTCATACTTCCAGCTTAAAAAGTGCAAGTACTCTAATATTTGAAGCATTAATCCTCTCTGCTCTCCAGGGTAGGGGTGAGGTCTGCGTACACATTACCCTCCCCAGAACCCATTTGTGGGATCTTATTGGGTTGTTGTTATTGTTGTTGTAATCATCCCAAAAGTGTATACTGACACGAGCTCTTTTCTCAAATAGGAACAAAAACAAATGTCTTATCTTATAAAGTACATTTTTCAATTCGAGCTTTAATTTCTTTGATACTTTCTACTTTCTAGTACTAATACTTTAATGTTACAGATTTGAGATCTTCGTTTTTCTTCTTTTCATTTTTCTTTGTTTGCCTTTTCTTTGTCTTCTCACATAAATATATTCAGTAAATGCATTTCCTATGGTTGTAATAGTGGTACTAATATAATGTCTCTTTTCATCTTCTTGAGCCGGTGGTCTTTCGGAAACATGGTCCTTATACTCTTTGGAGTAGGAGTAAGGTCTGCGTAGACTCTACCCTTCCCAGACTCCACTTGTGAGAACTCAATGGGTTGTTATTGTTGTTGTTGTATTCAGTAAATGCATCATGCTGACACGAGATTCTTTCTAATATGGGAACAAAATAGATTCCATTTCAAATACAGCTTTGAAATCTTTCTTTTTTTTCTTTCTTCTATTCTCAGGTACAATATTACAAGAGTAAGTATTTGGCAGAATACATCTTTAAGAAATCTACTTTATCAAAAAAGTTATCTCTAAAAGAGAACAAATAACTTCCTTCACTCATGAATTGAAAAAGTATTTTCTTTAGTGAATAATTTGAATTCTCGCTTTATTTTGTTTGTCTCAATTCTCAATTCTGAATAATGTTAGTGTTCTATTTTTCTTTTCTAACGTATGATATAATGTTTATGGATGAGACAAATTCCAAAACTTAAAACTTTCGGGCTCAACGTCACATTTTCATGTTCACTTATGTGTGCTTTATTTTTTTATAATTTAATTTCTATTGTACAACCTAAACAAATATTTTTATAAATAAGCTGGCAATTATCAATTTACTATACTTCATATAAATTTGTAATACTTATTATTTTTTTATTGAGTTAGCTAAATAAATTTAACTCATCATTTTCAGCATTTTATATACACATTTAGCTTTAACTTTTATTTTGTAACTCTCACTCATTTTTCATCCTTCCAGCTTAAAAGTGCAAGTACTTTGATATTTGAATCATTAATCCTTTCTGCTCTCCAGGGTAGGGATGAGGTCTGCGTACACATTACCCTCCCCAGAACCCATTTGTGGGATCTCATTGGGTTGTTGTTATTGTTGTTGTAATCCTCTCAGATGTGTATACTGACACGAGCTCCTTTCTCAAATAGGAACAAAAACAAATGTCTTATCTTATGAAATACATTTTCCAATTCGAGCTTTAATTTATTTGATACTTTCAACTTTCTAGTACTAATACTTTAATGCTACAGATTTGAGAACTTCGTTTTTTTCTTTTCATTTTTCTTTGTTTGCCTTTTCTTTGTCATCTCACGTATAAGTATCAGAGCCACTCTTTGTCAGCTTTGCCGATGTTGGATCAGAGTTCAACTGAGTTTAGGCAAATCTCGGTTAGGAGGGGCAAACCTCAGTGCTAAGTGTAGGCGAATCCCATGCGGTGGGCAAACCTCATGGAGGACGCTTAGTCCACAAGAGGGGGTGTATGTAACACCCCAAGACTTTAAACAGAGTCCCACATCGCCAAAACATAAGAGGGCTCTGATACCATTCTTGTATTTTGCCAATGTGGGACTCTGTTTAAAGTTTGGGGTGTTACAGATAAAGACTGCTCCTTTCTAAAATAGGAACCACATAAATTCCATTTTATATGAAGTATTCTTCAGCTTTCTTTGATACTTTGTAGTATTCTAGAACTTTAATGCAAAAGATTTGAGATCTTCCTTTGTTCTCTTTACTGTCTTTTTTTAAACTTTATCTTTTCAGGTACAATATTAAGAGGATAATATATTACCGCAATCGGTGTTTTCATATACTTGCAAATTTGCTTACATCTTTCTGCAGAGGTCACTTTTGGAAATGTAAAAACTTGACTCGAGCCCTCGCTATGACACATGATATAAGGTATGAATGTGGTGTATTTGGCATCCCATGATAATAAATCTTAGACTCTTCTCTAATTGTAAGATTAGATAGAAGATTGCATCAAATAATTGATATAGTATCTTGATCAATGGATACAAATTTTATACTATATGATTTATGAAACATATTCAACTCGAGCATGTCGATAGAATATTTTTTTCGAATTGCCTTATATTCTGGCTTGTGTAATCAGCAATATGGATACTAAAAAAATGTAAAAATCCATACATTTCGAAGTGTAAAGGGATTCAATTATGTGATTAAATCATGTTCAAAAGTAGTGTAACGACCCGACTGGTCGTTTTACTTTTAGAACCCCGTCCCCCCCTAAATAAGACTTTCCGCAATTGCTTTAACTAATTTACGACCTGCGGGGATGGTTGGTTCGGGATTCGGAAGAGTTTTAGTTGTAATAGGCACACTTGTTTCCTTAAGATTTTCCTAAAAGGCTAAGTTTGACTTTGGTCAACATTTTTAGTAAACGGATCCGGACTTATGTTTTGACGGTCCCGGAGGGTCTGTAGGAGAATATGGGACCTAGGCGTATGCCCGGAATCGAATTTCGAAGTCCCTAGCCCGAGTAATGAATTTTTGTTAAAAATTGTTAAACTGAAATTCTAAGGATTTAATGAAATTAAATAATGCTTGATCATATTGGTATCGGGCCCGTATGTTAGTTCCGGAGCCCGGTACAGGTTCAACATAACATTTAAGTCTTGTCTGTGAAATTTGGTGAGAAACGGGACTGATTTGACATGATTCAGACGTCCGATTGTAAAAATAGGAATTTGAATGTTCTTAAGGATTTCATGCGTTTTGGTGTTGAATCCGTAGTTTTAGATGTTATTTCGGCGATTTAATCGCTCGAACAAGTTTGTACGATGTTGTTGGACTTGTGTGGGTGTTCGTAGTGGAGCCCCGAGGGCTCGAGTGAGTATCGGGCATAGGTTGGGAGTAGAAAACACACCAGATTTCTGGTGTTTTTGGTTGCTGCAGCAGATCTCGCAATTGCGAGATATTGTTCGCAAATGCGAATATCGCATTTGCGAGGAGGGCTTCGCAATTGCGAAGGAGCCCGACCCAGGCAGAGTACGCATTTGCGATAACTCTGCCGCATTTGCGATCCCATCAGAAGTCGCAATTACGACTCCTGGGTCGCATTTGCGACCACTGCAGCATAGCCCAGGCTTTGCATTTGCGAGGCTTTTGTCGCAATTGCGGTATCGCATTTGCAAACCTGGTGTCGCAAATGCGACATCAGAGGCCTGGGCACAACTTTTAAAAATGGGACTTAGGCCATTTATTTCATTTCACTTCTACACTTGGGCGATTTGGGAGCTTTCAAAGAGGGGATTTCAACCTAGCATTGTGAGGTAAGTTATTTCTACTTATTGTGAATTTAATACTTGGGTTTTGGGTAGATTAACACACTAAAATTAGTGAAAATCATGAGGTTAGAGCAAAAACCTAGGGTTTTGATAAAAGTTAGATTTAACCACGAAATTAGTTATGAAATGAAGTAGAAATCATATATTATTGCTCCTTAGGTTATAAAGAACAACTTTCTTTGGGAAATCTCGGAATCCGGGCATGTGGGCCCGGGGTCGGATTTTAGGAAACTTGTGATTTGGGTTGGGAAATTACCTTAATAGTTAGAATGCGATCTTGTGAGCTTGTATTAACTAGTTCCTACCTCATTGAATTAGTTTTGGATCGTTCGGCTCCAAATTTGAGGGTTTGGGCACGTTCTTGGTATTGGAAGTACGCTTTGGAGCCAGGTGAGTCTCCTTTCTAACCTTGTAAGAGGGAATTGTCCCCATAGGTGAATTAATTGAATATGTGCTGCTAATTGTGAGGGCTACGTACGCACGAGGTGGCGAGAGTCCGTGTGTAGCTACTATTATGCTTGTGTCCGGGTAGTCTAGGACCCAAAAGTATGCTTACTTGTAATAAATGCAACCTTATTGATAGTTTAAATTGCTTAAATCATATCGGAGTGGCAAATGATTTTCTAAAAGAGTAAAACTTCATTTTCATGGCTCGTAAAAAGGGAAATTTACACCTCCTTGAATAATTATCTCCTCGATGAATGTCTTGAATGACTGTTTGAGTATGTGTTTCTATGTGTACCTGCGTCGCATAAATGATTAGCGAGCAGGGTGATTGTTTATTTATGTTTGACCGCATCGCATGTATGATTCGCGAGCGGAGTAATAGATGCATCTATGGTTCGTGCCATTCGACGCTCTGGCAGTGCAGATTTTAAATATTATTGGATCGGGCCGTACGTCCCCGGCATGATTTGCGCATGCTTGTATTGCTTGCCTTGAAATTTATTGAAGTGATATTGTTTCTTCCCGGTTTGGGAATACATGTATAAATGATGAAACGGGATTTGGGAATTTCCTATAAAAGAAAGAATTGCCTACTTGCTTCACTTTATTGAATTACAATCATGCTTATATAAATCCTCAATTTATTACATTATCGATTTATTATTGTTGGACCACTAGTAAGTGTCGAAGTCGACCTCTCGTCTCTACTTCTTCGAGGTTAGGCGGGATACTTACTGAGTACTCGTTGTTTTCGTACTCATGCTACACTTGCTGTGCATTTTGTTGCACAGGTACATGTATTTCTAGCGGCCTACTGGGCGTAGCAGCATCGATGATACAGAGACTAGGTGAGCTGCATTTCTCGAGGTGACCCGCAGCCAATATAGTCTCTTTCAGCGTATTGTATTTACTTCTGTCCAATTTGTATTCCGGACAGTGATTGTACCTTATTCGATTATCTTAGTAATAGCTCATGCACTTGTGATACCGGGTTCTGGGATGTCTATGGGATTATTCAGTATTTTGAAATTGTTAAAGATATTAGTATTCATTCAGTGGAACTTATTATTTATTGTTTAAATGTATAAAAGAAATAATTTCGGGAATATCTGAAACGAGAAATCTCTAGCTAAATAGTGTTGGCTTGCCCGATAGTGGTGTCCGGCGCCATCACGACCCTTAGTGGATTTTGGGTCGTGACAACATGGTATCAGAGCACTAGGTTCCCTTAGGTCTCACGAGTCATGAGCAAGTCTAGTAGAGTCTTGCGGATCGGTACGGAGACGTCTGTACTTATCTTTGAGAGGCTACAGGGCTGTTAGGAGCACTTCCCTTCTTGATTTCCTCATCGTGCGATTTGATTCCTTTGAGGCTTATGTCTTTGTTTCCTTCCCAATCGATCTTATGCGACGCGAAACGCTTATTATAAATCATGAATTGAGAAATTCTAAAGGTACTAAAGAGGTGGTGCGGGATGCTTCTCCCTGCGCAGTTGGTTTGACTATCGTCGCCGCCTTGTCGAAGGATATTCTGTAGTTTCAGCCCAGCAGTTGTACTTCTGAGAGCTCTGAGGCTAGGCACAAGTTGCCATGGTGCTTATGAACGGTTGTCGCGCGGGTATGGATGTGATGGTAGGATGCTTGCCTACGTGTCGAGGCAGTGAATGACTCGAAGGGAGGTTTACTCAGTGTATGATTTGGAGATTCGATATTTTATTCCCGGCGGGGAAAAGGCAATCGGGCTAATACTGTTCAAATTTGGGTTGATGGAGTAACAAGACTTGGTATCTGCGAGCGTGGTGGAATTCTCATCTGTGATGAGGTGTTGTTTACCGTGATGAGGTGTGCTAAGTTTCCGGTGTTAAGACCTTCTACAATTCGCCTTTGGGGCAGGGTATTGTGAGATAGCAATGGAGAAGCGGCTGTTAGAGATCGCGGGGTGCGGTGGTTCAGGATTGAATCGATGTTTATAATGTCGATGGCTCGAGAAGAGATGATCTTCGGAGAGGTTTAAAGTTAGTAGCGGTCTATTGGTTCAAGAGCTACTGAGTTAGATTTTTTATCTAAGGCGTCAGCTGAGCGGCGAAAGATGATGAAGGACATGTGGAAGGTGTCATGCGGTGGTTCAATTTCTAGAAGGCCAAGTGTAAGAAGCGGAATTCGAATAGTTGCTTAAAAAAGAGGGTTTGGCCAAAGTGGGAGAGTGGCAGAGCAGCACGTTGATTCAGTGGCAGGATAACCACACCCTTGAGAAAAGTTTGGAGTGATTTGGGAATTTTTAGCGGACGGTGATTGGGTCTGCGAGCTTAATTGGAAACATTGGCTAGCATAATGGCGGAAGACTTGATATGACGGAAAAGAGCTACTAGATATGAATAAGGATACAACATAACTTTGAATTGGGAGATATTTTCGCACATTTAGTTAATGTTCCTAAGAAGTGAACGGACTAGTACAATTGGTGGATGAGCACGGGCTCATGATGAGTTATGAACGACGTAGTGATGGTGCCTCGTGCAGCGGCGTTGAAAGATGTCGGTGTGTAATCTCCACAGGTGGGTTATCTCCTGTGAGCAGATTAGTGGTCGTATGGTTGGCGAAGCTTCTGCGAAGAATTCTACTGGATATATGGTAAGGAGGTCGAACATGTGAATGTGGTTGATGATTCAGAGTATTCATAAATGGTTTGCAGAAAGATTTCGAGGAGCTTGGCGGGTTGGTTGTGCTAGATCATGACAACACTGAAGAAAGAATCTTGTTGGATTGCAGAGTTGCGTAATGGTGGCTTCAAGCTAAGTGGGAGAGTCCCACTGCCTACGATTGGGTTGTATGATTATCTTCTTGTGAGGTTTCGGTTTATCGGTGTATTGGTAAGTTGTTTCGGCTAAGGAAAGAGAACATCAACAGTAATTTGAGCAAGGGAATTGAAGAATGTGTTCTATAATTGGCATCATCGATTCATGTTCAGGTTTTGGGAAGACTCAGGAATTATGCTTCGCATAGAAGTGAGTTGCAAGGAAGGTGATTCAGCCGGGGTGCCTCTTTGAGAGAGTGGTCATGGGCTAGCGGAGCCTTGCAGTTGATTATATTCGGGGCCATGTCAGAGTGGGTGACTCTCAATAACGGTCCTAGTGAATTCAAAGGTTAAAAATGCGGTGCCTAAGGATTCAAGCCCGCGGTATGTTTAAGGATCGAGCTTGTGAAGCAGCTTATGATAAGAGGCAGAATGTTCTGTGATGTTTTGACTTGTAGTGTAGCATAGGAAGGAAAGGGAGAGAAGGACTTCGGATTCGTAAAGGAAGTACCAGAATGGATGTACCAGTCGAGATGCGAATATGCGCACAAGGAAGGTATGAGATGGTTCGTGGGATTTGAGACAGCATGGTCTTGTGTTACAAGGCCACTCGGGTCGAGTGCGTTACCTGTTGGATGAAGTTATTATCATTCTAAGGCAATTAAGGATAAATTGGAAGAGGTTGGATTGGTTAGCCATGGTTGAGTTGGCATGTCGGTGGCAGTGATCAGTTCCTTCAGCGTGATTAAGTTATGCTAGTGATTTGTGAGGGTACGTGTGAGGCTTGCCGGCCACCGTAATCGATTTTATTCGGAAGTATCCAAGTGTTATAGCATGTGATGTGGAGGCGGATCCCGAAAGGGTTGTGGTGGTTTAGGCCACTACTTGAAGATTTGAATGTTCTACGGTTATGAGAAATCACTCGTATGTTGCTATGGTTCTCTTGGAATGAGTTAAGTAGAAAGTTTCCATGTGAGAAAGTGTTTACCATGTTAGTGGTTCAGGAGTTGTGATGAGATTCTTGTACTATCGCATGTTGGCATGTTAGGTGCAGTGAGTGGTATGGAAGTTGAAGGTGAGGAACAAGGTTGCGTCTTGGTGTTGACAAGGATGTCATGAGCTCGGATGAGCATGAAAGGGATTTGAATGTTTAGAGTAAGCTGGCATTGTCTTCGGCGCCACCTGAGATCGATGTTTTGTGAAAGGAGCTTTGCATCCTGGTTATGGATTCCTGATCGCTTTTCAGCGTTAGTGCGGCCGGTGGTATGGATGTGCAGACTTGTTATCTGTTTCGGAAGGTCGTGGGAGCGTGTCCCACGGGAAGATTGTATAAGTGTGGCATGTAGTCACTTGATTGATAGGAGAATAAAACCAAGTATGAAGATTGTGGTGATATCATAAATTTGAGGATTTATGCTTGAAGGACACTCGGTTTATTGGGTTGTGGACTGTGGAGGATTACTTCGGTTATGATGGTTGTTCGGTGTGTTATGAGAAAAATGGGGTTATTATGGACCCAGGGAAGGTTATTAGCCTATTTCGGTACGATCAGAATCGACTTGAGGTATGTGGATGGATTTAAATATGAAGGTGGGCTCTATACCAGGCCGGATGTGTTCATTTCAGCAATGCGCTCCTTATGGAGGGGTATTCGCACGTTGGATGTTAATTCGTCGTCGGCTATTTCATGTAATGCTATATTGTGCCCTGTGAGTTGCGAAACGGCTTGGTAAATTTCTTATGTGTTGGAGTTCCGCATAGCGATGGTGTTATGTGAGCAGGATGGCTCTTTAGTTTCAGAACATTTATCGCACCTCAGTTGTGCTTGAGTTTGCTAGCTTATGGCGCTATATGTCCCCTCATGGATGGTATTATGCACTTAGCGTGCTTGTGACCAATATTCGGTATTGTGTTGTAATGAGCAATTCAGCTCGATGTGTATCTCCTTATGTGAATTTTATATGTGGATCGGGTGGCACGCTGCCATGGGTATGTTGTTTGGATCGGGTTGCACACCGCGACAGTGTGATGATAATTACAGTCCCTTATATTCTATTCTGTGTGTTTTGTTTCCATTTTTTGAGGAAAGTTCATATTAGCTGCGTGAGTGGAGTAGTCCCTTCCAGAGTTCATTTTCCTTAGGTATCGCGTTCAAGTTGGTAGCCTATTGGCACGTTGTGGCATCGTATGGGACTTTTGGTCATGTCAGAGGTGACTTGTTGCCTGAGCAGTTCGTACTGGGTGAGACAAAGTTATTGGATCTAGGATCAGTACAATCGGATTGTATGAAGTATATTAAAGAGCAAAGATCATTATTTGGTTCAAGAAGGAGGTAATGTTCTTGTCAGGAGTGTAGCCTCAATGATTTGTTGACTTGGCAGTTGGATATGGATTTCTACGCGTCTCTTCTGTCGTGGCGGTATTGTGAGAGTTGGAACAAAACATATATATCATGAGGTGCGTTGTGGGCATCAGATTCAGGGAATGTTGGTTATTATGATCAGAGAATGTTATTATGGTCCTGTGAATGGTGTGGTGCATGGTGAGAATTCAGCAAAGGTATGCAGTCATGTTCTGGTACCTCGTGTGGTGATTGATACGGTGTTCATGCATTGGAAGCAGGCCTGGCAGAGAATTTCGGATGTTGAAACTGGGTTCTAAGCTCATTTGTTTGAATAAAAGAGAATATCTTCAGATTTGCTCGAGCTAATGTGCTCAACTAAGTTGTGGTTGCACGGGTAGGTGCACAAGGTGTTTAACCGTGATTTCAGACAACTCCAGCGCAGTTCTTAGCACGTTCGAGGACGAACGTATGCTTAAGTGGGAGAGAATGTAACGACCCGACGGGTCGTTTTGCTTTTAGAACCACGTCCCCCCTAAATAACACTTTCCGCTATTGCTTTAACTAATTTACGACCTGCGGGGATGGTTGGTTCGGGATTCGGAAGAGTTTTAGTTGTAATAGGCACACTTGTTTCCCTAAGATTTTCTTAAAAGGCTAAGTTTGACTTTGGTCAACATTTTTAGTAAACGGATCCGGATTTGTGTTTCGACGGTCCCGGAGGGTCCGTAGGAAAATATGGGACCTAGGCGTATGCCCGGAATCGAATTCCGAGGTCCCTAGCCCGATTAATGAATTTTTGTTAGAAATTGTTAAACTGAAATTCTAAGGATTTAATGAAATTAAATAATGCTTGATCATATTGGTATCGGGACCGTATGTTGGTTTCAGAGCCCGGTACAGGTCCAGTATAACATTTAAGTCTTGTCTGTGAAATTTGGTGAGAAACAGGACTGATTTGACGTGATTCAGACGTCCGGTTGTAAAAATAGGAATTTGAATGTTCTTAAGGATTTCATGCGTTTTGGTGTTGAATCCGTAGTTTTAGATGTTATTTCGGTGATTTGATCGCTCGAACAAGTTCGTACGATGTTGTTGGACTTGTGTGAGTGTTCGGAGTGGAGCCCCAAGGGCTCGGGTGAGTTTCGGGCATAGGTTGGGAGTAGAAAACACACCAGATTTCTGGTGTTTTTGGTTGCTGCAGCAGATCTCGCAATTGCGAGATATTGTTCGCAAATGCATATATCGCATTTGCGAGGAGGGCTTCGCAATTGCGAAGGAGCCCGACCCAGGCAGAGTACGCATTTGCGATAACTCTGCCGCATTTGCGATCCCATCAGAAGTCGCAATTACGACTCCTGGGTCGCATTTGCGACCACTGCAGCATAGCCCAGGCTTTGCATTTGCGAGGCTTTTGTCGCAATTGCGGTATCACATTTGCAAACCTGGTTTCGCAAATGCGACATCAGAGGCCTGGGCACAACTTTTAAAAATAGGACTTAGGCCATTTATTTCATTTCACTTCTACACTTGGGCGATTTGGGATCTTTCAAAGAGGGGATTTCAACCTAGCATTGTGAGGTAAATTATTTCTACTCAATGTGAATTTAATACTTGGGTTGGGTAGATTAACACACTAAAATTAGTGAAAATCATGGGGTTAGACCAAAAACCTAGGGTTTGATAAAAGTTAGATTTAACCACGAAATTTGTTATGAAATGAAGTAGAAATCATATATTATTGCTCCTTAGGTTATAAAGAACAACTTTCTTCGGGAAATCTCGGAATCCGGGCACGTGGGCCCGAGGTCGGATTTTAGGAAACTTGTTATTTGGGTTGGGAAATTACCTTAATAGTTAGAATGAGATCTTGTGAGCTTGTATTAACTAGTTCCTACCTCGTTGAATTAGTTTTGGATCGTTCGGCTCCAAATTTGAGGGTTTGGGCAAGTTCTTGGTATTGGAAGTACGCTTTGGAGCGAGGTGAGTCTCCTTTCTAACCTTGTAAGAGAGAATTGTCCCCATAGGTGAATTAATTGAATATGTGCTGCTAATTGTGGGGGCTACGTACGCACGAGGTGACGAGTGTCCGTACGTAGCTACTATTATGCTTATGTCCGGGTAGTCGAGGACCCAAAAGCATGCTTACTTGTAGTAAATGCAACATTATTGATAGTTTAAATTGCTTAAATCATATCGGAGTGGCAAATTGTTAGATCATATTTTAATGATGCAATTAATATACATGTGCAGGAGTTCAAAGAAGTAAAGAAGAACTAGTGAAATGGCTGTGTCGAACAAGGAAGGAAATCTCTCACAAGGGAAGCCACCTATAGAACGCACGGTGTACAAGGAAAGCTACAAATCTACATCAGCAAATCAGGATTAGCTCCGTGAATCTGGGAAATCAAATCAGCCATTACGAAGTGAAGATTCGAAGTGATCTGTGATTGGCGAAATCACGGGAGAATAATAAAGGCTAGAAGATCCGGTCAGTGGTCAAGTTTGGAAGGTCCAACAATCAAGGAGAAATCTTGTTAATTCCGTTGTCTGCCGAAGGAAAAGATCTCAAGAGAAGCAACGGATAGTTCCTTATTCTTGGAAAGAATCAATTCTTTCCAAGGATCAAAACCCTTGGGTTGACGAGCCTTCACCATTCATCTTTGTATAAATGTACTGTGTAACATCATCCTTAGTATACTTTGATCGAACCAAAATAACTCTCTTCATTCTACTGCAAACAAGCATAGTAGCCTACATAGATCTGCTGTGTAATAAGTCAGGGATAGTAAGAGGGCATACAACTGGTGAGGCATTGTATCAAACGAGTGCTAGAGAATCTGAGCGATATACATCACATCTGTACTCGAAAGAAAACTCATTTGCTTGAAGAGAAATCCCTTGCAACCCAAGGGCACTACATTAGGATTCACATTGAATCCGAACCAGTATAAAATTCCTGGTGTCTTTAATTTCTGCATTTACTTTCTGCATATTACCTCAAACTGTTATATCTGCAAGATTGCCATATTTAGTCGACTACTAAAGTTTTAAGTCAACTCAGTAACAATTAATTTCAATTAGTGACAATTCACCCCCTCCCCCTCTTGTACTTTCACGTTACCATGTGCTAAACAGGGGAGGGATCAGATATACATGCATTAGCGTAGCTAGTCCATTTTTTCATTATATACATTATTCCACAGTTAAGTTTCCAAAAGTACATGCAATTTACAATTTAGTGGGTAAAGAGATTCAAAATACAACATAATCCAGTGACCACTCCTATACCCATACATGACCCACATAAACGTCTACGGAGCTTCTAATGATACAAAAGACAATCATGACAATGCCGGCAACAAGGCCCCGGCTATACCTCAAAATGTGGTAACTTATACAAAAGAAGAACTACATGACCCTAGGAAGAAATGGGGCTCACCAAGACTGTTGTGAGGAGAAAGAGAGGGAGAGCACCACTATCTGCGATCCGCGCTATCTGCAATGGAACCACCTACATCCATTCAAAGATGTAGCGCCCCCGGCAAAAGGGACGTCAGTACTGTCGAATAGTACTAGTATGTAAAGGCAAACACCAATCTTCGTAGAATGAATAGTGAAACAAAGAGAAAGCGGTCATAATAATCAATAAGTACTTCATAGAAATACGAAAGAAACACCAAGTAAGAATCACATAGTTTTCGATTCAATTTTTCCATCTTTTTAGGTTGATAATCTTAGTGCCAAGTGCCGCAATTCACAATGCCACCGTGTCCTTACACGGAGTCCGGTCTCGGCCCGACCGGCTAAGCCATCTCAAGTGAGAAATCATCTGAACCCACAATGTAAATCAATGGATCCAACACAAGTACTACCATGTGTACGGCATGGCGTCCGATCACGGCCCGATCGGCTAAGCCATCTCAGTTGAGACATCACCTGTTTCAATTGTTCACTCAATTCACATTTACTTCCCATCTTTCATTACATGGAACAAACAACCTCATTTATTAAGTAGTTCTGGCACTTGGACACATTTTACAAATCAAGTCCTCCCTTTTTTATTCGTTCAAATAACATCATCAACATGTCGATAATTGCTATCATATAAGGCATTGCGCACATAAGGGAAGGAGCTTGGAAAATCATAATCACGTTCTCAAATAGCACTCCCCTACATACTTTGGGATCACATGCATACAAGGTAACAACCCTTATCCCCATGAATTACCTCACTACTGGCCCAATATAGCTACAATATGGAATTAAGAGCTTGGGTGATTGAAGCTTACCTCTTGGAAAAGAGACCTAGGTGCCTCTCTTGTTAATCTTCAAGGTGTTTAGGCAAGGATTGAAGAATAATCGATGAAGACCACTTCCTCTCTCTATGATCCTTTTCTCTCACTCTAATTATTAGAAAAATATGTTGAAAATGGCCTAAGGTGTGGGTTTTAACGAAATGGGGTCGGGTTTTAAATTAAGAAAATGGGTGCCCCGACACAGGTCTGCGGTTGCATAATGGTTATGTGGTCCGCAAAGTGACCGTGGAAATAGCCCTTAGGGGCTTGAATTTTCTGACTGCGTATGCGACCAGTATGCGGTCCGCATGCCTGTTCTGCGGTCGCATAATGCACAGCGGAACTCACCTTCGCAAAAATCCAAGGTGGGTATGCGATCAATCATGCGGCCTGTAAAGCATTTATGCGATCGCATAATTAGGCTGCATAACTAGCCTCAAAATTGGCCAATTTTCTGCTTCAGTCTGTGGCCATTATGCGGTCCGCAGAGTGATTATGCGGCCGCATAATGGGCCGCAGAAACACGTTCTTCTGCAAAACATTTCCCTCTAAGTCCGTAGTGTACTGTTCAATCCAAACAGTCTGAACCGCGGCGAGCAAAGAATTTCTACTATAATAATGCATGAATCTAACTTGGCACCACAAGATCTCGGGTTTGTGGTTAAAACTTTTACGGGTCCTTACAACTTCAGCATTGAAGGGCCCTGATTCAAAGAAGTATACTCAACTGCCATTCAAACTAAGTGCGGACTTTAATTCAAAAAAGATTCAAGATGCCAGATATTCCAAAGTATGATAAAACTTTGGATCTATAGTAGCACATCACAACTTACACTACGGCTGTAAAGGGAAATGATTTGGCTATGCATGAGATCGAATCTATTTTGCTAATGAAATTTTGTGAAACATTAACAAAGAGAGCTTTAATATGGTATTCTCTTTTACCTAAACATTAACAAAGGGAGCATTATTTCTTTTAAAATACTTGCAGATTCTTTTATCAAAGCTCATGTCGGGGCAAGGAAAGTCCAAGCTAGGAAGACGGTTATAATCAAGATCACTCAAGGAGAATCCAAATTGCTTCGAGAGTTCATGATCCAGTTCCAAAAGGAGAAGATGTGCTGGTAGTACTAGATAAATGGGCACTAGAGGCGTTCACCAAAGGCCTCAATCCTTTAAGATCCGATTCCTCGAGGAAGTTGAAGGAGAGCCTGTTGGAATTTCTAACAACCACATGGGCAGATGTCCATAATTGTTATGAATCAAAAATCAGAATTGAAGATGATCCATTGAGTTCTTCGGTGTCATCGAATGGTTGTAACATTGATCGAAACCAGGAAAAGTTCAAAAAATGATTCTGATGCAGACTAGAGGTCTTTCAGGAGACGTTCCCAACGTTATTTATCAAATGAATGATCTAATGGGCGTGGAGCTAAAGGCTTTTAGTTATCCAAAAGATTTGGACCGGATAGAAGGATGGATCGTGGTCGGAGTACTAAGACTTTGGAGGATAAATAACCATTAGGGTCCCGGGATTAAGGATATCCCTAGTTAAAGGATTACAATTTCAACTCAGTTTGGTAGAGTTAGTTTCAGCTATGAGAAATATCAAGGAGTCAAGGATTCTGAAACAAATTAGATCAGATCCAAGTCAAAAAGTGTCACGCCCCAACCTCGGGAGTCGCGACCGGCGCTCAATCGAGTGAACCCTACTGAGCAAGCTTTATTAACACTTTCTACCCAACTCAAAACTATTAAGGAAACCATGCTCTCATTTATTTAGACAATAGCAAAATCGAACATTCAACATTTTTAGTTCACTTTTATATCACAAGTCTTAATCATGGCTAAGTTTCAAGGATTTCATGCAGTTATAGTTTAGAAGAACTAGAGTATAGATTTACAACAAAGTTCGTTAACCTATCCAACACCCATACAAAACCCACACAAACGTCTACGGAGCCTCTATGGATACAAAAGACAAATTATGACAACGCCGGCAACAAGGTCCTGGCTATACCTCAAAAGTGGAAGTCTACAACAAAAGATGTACAACATAACCCCTTGAAGGAGAAAGGGGCTCACCAAGATTTTGAGAGGAGGACACTCCGCTACACGCGATCTGCACTATCCGCTATGGAGCATTTAAAAATGTAGCGCCCCCGGCAAAAGGGACGTTAGTACCATGGAATAGTACTAGTATGTATAACTAAACACCATTTTATTAGAAAGAACTTTCATACAAGAACAAGGAAATCACAAGTATAACTTAAAACCTTTAAGTGATCACAACATTATCAAATAAGAGAATCACTCACATCTTTCTTTTACATAGCTTTTAGTTTGGGGCATCTCATATTGTTCATCATTGCTCACAATACCACCGCTATCTTGAGCGGAGTCCGATCTCGACCCGATCGGCTAGGTTGCCTCATTTGAGACATATACTTCAATCACAATCTCATTTTCCTTTTCCGGAGTTTAATATCAGCACATTACCACCATGTGTGCAGCATGGCGTCCGATCATGGCCCGATCGGCTAGGCCTCCTTACCAAGGCGTTGTTCCTTTCTCATTAAACATCTTATTTCAATCTTTATTTCGCATATATCAATTCATAGGCAATAGGGCCACAATTATCACATCATTTCCATTTTTCAATGTCAACCTTGCAAGTTGGGACCATAAGCACATACAAAAGCAATTCAAGTTGTAAGCATAGGTAAGATTTCACATAGTAGGCATGACAATCTCGGTTCTGAATCTTGGCTTGTAGCCTAGGCATTTCAACACATGGTTCATATTCCTCGCACAACTCTAAATATCAAGAATAGTACATTGCACACACTGAGGCACACCTGTCATGTGTATATGTATAATTTCAAAACCAATTCATGTGAACTAACAATCAATACATCAGTCAAGTTTCCAGTCCTACCACATTTTCACATTCGCCAACGGAGCTCAGTTTCTAATAAAAGGGGATTTTAGCCATTCATACCTCAATAAAGCTTTCCTTAATTTCTTACAAAATTCCGGGACTTTTAGCAACTTCAATCTATTTATGAAAATTACTAATTGAACCAAGAATTAGAGACATGATTAAGATTCTAGCTCGTTTAGGTATACTATCAAGCACTAAGTGTGCATTGTGATTTTAGGACCCCTTTTTGTGAGAGATTTTCATCATCTTAAACCCCAATTGCTATCTTTTTAGCTCACAACTTCCCCTTACCCTATTATCTTTTATGCATGCAAGAGAATCCATTTTTATACCCATGAACCCACAAGCTAATTACTCATTCTAGTGAGAATTTCGAAACCAGAGATTGGGGCTCAAGTTCATACCTCTACTGGGTGAAAGCCCAACAAATTTTGCTTGAAAGTCTTCAAAGATTTGAGGTTTGAGAGTTAGTTTCTCCTTCTTGAGCTCCCTCTCTCGCTCTATTTGTAGTAAAAATGACATAAAAGACGTCTAATGGGTGTTTTTAATGGGATGGGATCGGGTTTTAAAAGTTAGAATATAGGAGCCCCGACACAATCTGCGATCGCATAATGGACATGCGGCCCGCAAAATGGACCGCAAAAATGATCCCAAAACCTCAACAAACTGTCTGGGTATGCGACAGAAATGCGGTCCGTATACCTATTCCGCAATCGCATAATGCACCGCAGAACTGCCCCTTACAAATATTCCATGGGGATTATGCGATGACTATGCGGCCCGCATATTGATTATGCGATCGCATAATTGGCCGCATAGTTGACCTCAAAATTACCATCAAACTGTCTGACTCTGCGGCAACTATGCGGTCCGCATAGCTATTATGCGACCGCATATTCCCTAACACATATTCCTAACTTTGCACTACAAGCTTTCGGGTTTTGAATAGAAATTTCGGGGCCTTACAAAAAGATCCTAGTTTGTGGTGTGAATTACGCGAAACAGATGGCCAAAAGACTGGGGAATGCTGAACCATTGTGAAGATGTGGCAATGTTGTTGAAAAATAGTGACCTTAGAAACTGAGTGACTGGGCTAAGAACAATTACGGGAGGAATCAAGATGCCACAGAACCGGCGAAACTAGCAGTAGGGTCACCCCATTTATTAATAGTCATGATCTTTGGTGGGATGGAAATAAATAAGGTGACATTTTCGGCAGCGAAGAAGACAGTGATATTGGTAACTCATGCCAAGAGAATCTGAGAAGCATCTGAAGACGATGAAATCACTTTCATGGAGGAAGATGACAACAACCTTATTTTACCGTATAATGACGCTCTTGTAATATCTTTAATCGTTTTGGATTTTAAAATTAAACATGTTTTGGTTGATCCGGGTAGTTCAGCTAATATTATTCAATTCAGGGTCTTGGAACAAGCAATGTTAACCAGAAACATAGTTCCGGCAATAAAACGTCGGGTTGGATTCAATTTAACAAGCGTAACGACCCGAGGGGAGATCTTACTGCCTACACATGCTGAAGGTTTAACCAAAACCACTTTATTCGAGTTGTGGATGGCGATACAGGCTACAAGGTGATCCTTGTTAGACCATGGATTCATGAAATGAAGGTCGTGTCATCAACTTACCATCAATTGCTAATATTCCCTAAACCAGATGAAATCAAACAAATTAGAGGTGATCAATCTGTTGCGAGAGAAATGAATATTAGTCACCTTATCCAATATCAAGGCGGAGGGAACCAGCAAATAGCAACTATAAGAAATTGATGTCTACATCCCTTCCTATCCAGGTTGAAGGTGATGGAGAGGAGGAGACACCAGATTTTTATCAAGTGTCTACATCCTTCCAACTACCGGACGAAATGGATGCAACAAAGTCAATCGTAGAGGAACTTGAAAAAATTTCTTTGTTTACAAAATTTCCTGATAAAGGGTTTACTTGGGAATGGGGTTGAGCCCCGATCTCAGGCTTTGAATTATTGAATTTTTAAAGGCTAACATTTGATTGTTTTGCATGGTCTCATTCAGAAATGATAGGTATTCCACTGGAAGTGGCTATCCATAAGTTAAGTTTGGATCCTAATTTCCCTTCAGTAAAGCAAAAGAAGTGGCCGATGATCGAGGTCAGAAATAGGTTTGTAACAGAAGAAGTAACCAGGTTGTAAAACATAGTTTCTATACGTGAAGTATGTTACTCTGATTTGTTAGCTAACGTAGTAACAGTATCTAAAAATCAATAATATGCTTAGAATGTGAATAGACTATAAATATCAAAATAAGGGTTTCCCTAAGGATTCATTTCCATTTCCAAACATTGATCAAATGATTGATGCTATGACTAGGCATGAGTTGATGAGTTTTCTTGACACATATTTTAGGTACAATCAAATTATGATGCACCAAGAGGATCAAGAAAAAACCTCATTCATCACAAACTATGGCATATATTTGCTATAATGTGATGCCTTTTGGGCTCAAAAATGCTGGAGCCATCTCGTTAATAGGATGTTCGAACGTCAAATTGGAAAACTATGGAGTATACAGTCACGACATGTTGGTTAAGTCTGTTAGCTTAGGGGATAATTTGATTCATCTTGATGAAACATTCGACATCTTGAGGAAACACAACATGAATCTTAATCTGGAGAAATGCATTTTTGGAGTTGGGTCCAGGAAGTTTCTTGGTTTCTTGGTCTCTCAAAGGGGAATTAAATTAAATCTTGAGAAGATCAACGCCATAGAAGATATCCCGGAAAAAATTAAAAGTGTAAAGGAGGTGCAAAGGTTAACTGGTAGGTTGGAGGCCTTGATCAGATTCATATCGTGGTCTTCAGAGAAATGCCATCATTTCTTTTAACTATTGAAGAAGAACAATGACTTTTTATGGACGCCAGAGTGCTAGCACGCGTTGAAAGACTTGAAGAGGTATTTGTTGAGTCCTCCCTTAACGTCCAAACCAAAGGAGGGGGAATAGTTGTTGCTTTATTTAGTAGTGTCGGAAGTTGCGGTAAGTGCAGTTCTAGTTCGGGAAGAAGAAGGTACTCAATTTCCTATATATTATGTTAGTTAGATACTTTCAGGTTCGGAATCACGATACCCGCACCTGAAAAAGCTGGCTCTAGCTCTCGTAATTGCCTCTCAAAATCTTAGACCCTACTTTCATTGCCATTCAATAGTTGTTGTGATGATATTTCCCTGAGGAATGTCCATCATAAACCTGATTTATCGGGTCGACTGGCTAAATGGGCGGTTGAAATTAGTGAATTTGATATAGAATATAAACCTCAGACTACTATTAAGTCATAAGTTTTAGGCAACTTTGTTGTTGATTTTAGCACGGGAATGATGCCTTTAGCTGCTAAAGAAGCATTTATTGTATCGGGAACTATCTCTTGTGCATTGACCTTGATTACGGATGAAGCCTCCAACGTAGAAGGTTCCGATAATGGAATAGTACTAATCACTCCTTCGGGAAAACCCCTAATGTAGGCTATTAGAATTGTTCCATTAACTAATAACGAAGTCAAGTATAAAGCTTTGGTTGCAGGACTTGAGTTGGCCCCAAGACTAGGCTCCAAGGTGATTGAAGTAAAATGCAAGTCTCGGTTGGTAGTAAATCATATATATGGAATCTTTGATACCAATGAAAAATGCATGCAGTAATACTTGAGTAAAGTTCAAATTTCACTTTCCCAGATCAAGGAGTGGTTGGTAATTCATATCCCAAAGGAAAAAAATGTGGATGCGGACGCGTTGGCCAATTTTGGATCGTACACGAAAATAAAAGGAGCTGATTTCGGTGTTGTTGTTCGACTGTTGCATCTAGTCCTGGATGTGGCTGGGTATTGCGAGGTTAACTCAACCAACCTAATCTGGAATCGGAGACACGAGTTTATATAATATTTAAGGCATGAAATATTGCATGAAGATACTAAAGCCTCCCAGGCATTACGAACAAAAGTTGATCGGTATTATCTTATTGATGGACAATTATACTGAAGGTATTTCCAAGAATCGATGGCTCGATGTTTAGGAACATCAAAAGCTGATTATGTGATGAGAGAAGTTTTCGAAAGGGTTTGTGGAAATCACTGCGGTGTAGACTCAATGGTGCTCAAATTGATAAGGGCGGGTGACTATTGGCGACGCTAAGGAATATGTACAAAAATTTGATAAATGTCGGCATCATGATAAATTAGTGCATCAACCAACGGAGCTTTTATATTCAGTGGTATCACTGTGGCCATTCAAGAAACGTGCGATGGATATAGTCGGTCATTTACCTTAAGGGCATAGGCAGGTAAAATTTCTTTTAGTTTAGCTAATTATTTTACTAAGTGGGTTGAAGCAGGTGCTTTCAAGAATATTGGAGAGCGAGAAGTGATTGATTGTATTTGGGATCATATCATTTGCCGGTTTGGAGAACCAAAAGAAATTGCTTGTGACAATGGGCCACAATTTATAGGTTCCAAAGTTACAGAATTTTTAAAGGATTGAAGATAAAAAGAATCACATCCTCCCCATATCATCCAAGTGCTAACGGTCAAATAGACAACCAACCAAGAACAGCTGTCGGGAGTGTTGTGAGCATATCGAACGATGGCAAAGTGCACAGGAGAAATGCATTTTTCCCTTATATATGGTGTCGAAGCATTAATTTCGGTGGAGATTGAGGAACTGACCTTAAGGTAATGAGCAAGAAAATGATGAAGCAATGTTGATTAAGTTGGAATTTCTTGAGGAGTGTCGGAACATAGCTTATGTAATGATGGTGTCACAAAAGGAAAGGATGGAACATTACTATAATCGTATAGCAGATCTTCATTATTTCAAAGTCGAAGATTTGGTTTTGCGGAAAGTAACTCATAATACCTGGGAAATCAATGTTAGAAAGCTGGGATCAACTTAGGAAGGACCTTACCGGATTTCAGCTATAACCAGTAAAGTGTCATATCAACTAAAAAATCACGACGGAGTAAAGTTACCAAGCAATTGGAACGTAACTCACCTCAAAGGGTATTATTGTTGAATATCCTTGATGATACTGAAAGTATGTGCTGCACTCTTTTTTCCTTCGTCCAATTTTTGTCCCAATTGGGTTTTTTTAGCAAGGTTTTCAATACTCCGAAGATGGATAGTTGACAACAATACGAACTCTATTGTTCGAATTCTCATACTTTGCATCCGAACATGGGGGAAGTATTATATATCATAGCACTAAATGTGTCAATGGTAAGGGGGACTGTTAGAACCGGAAGCTTTATCTTTAACATAAAAGTTAAAAGTTCAATTGTTTTGAAACACCTCGAATCAGGACAGGGGACTGGATGATCAACGTCGTAGAAATAAGAAGTATTAGTTAGCCACATGTATTTGGCATATTTATTTACTTAAGAAAATGTAGAATTTTTTTCTAATGTAAATATACTTTTGAAAATGGAAGGAATAAATTAAAGTCCTAGTGTTTTTATCTTATTTCTCGTCCAAATGATATCATATGGTCTTTTTTTCATTTGAATGCTATTTAAAACTTCAAATGCTTGTGCCGGAATGAACATGAGATGTCCTCTTCAAGAGCACCATAAACATAAAAGCTCTCTCTTATAAAACCCTCATAACTAAAGGGTAAATATCGGAAGTAAGAATGCCCGGTATTAAAGTTATCAGATATTAAAATTGTCGAACTTTATCAATGGAAAAATAAAAAGATGTCTTTTGCATAGAAGTTAAGTAAAATATGTCTTTTATTTCGAAATACCGAACTCAATAGAGGTTTCGGCATAATTACGAAAGGGAAACAATTATACATTAATTTGTTTTATCAACGGAGCCTGGAGGACGAGAAGTCTCTGCTACACCTTTTGAAGGTGAAGGTTGCTCAACATCCACTTCAGCACCTTCATCCTTGTCTTTTTCTTCTTCTTCTTCTTAAGCTTATTCCTTGCTTTTCAAGGACTTAGAGCAAGTGCTCGAGGAGCTTGAAGCAATTGGATGGGCAGGAATGTTCTGGATGGCGGTTGTCTCCAAGTCATGGGATTCAACAATGCAATCATCTATATTCGTAATGCCTTTTTGCATCCTCCATAGTTGTCCTTCCGATGTGATAAACTGCATGAGTTTTCTCAAGAAGGAAAGAATCCGCTTGGTCCCAGAGTTCAGTTTGGAGCCTTTGGACTTTTGATTCTAGCCGATCATTTTCAACACTTAATATATCGTAGGTCCATCAAAAAGGTCAGTATTATTCTTCGTATGTTCGCGATTTCGCTCTATGACCCTTTCGAATATTTCTTCCATTCTTGCCCTATTCTCCTCGGCCGCATCACCTTCCTTGGTTTTGGAACTCAAGTTTGCTTCTAGATTGTTGATTTGTGCCATGAAAGCAGACTCTTGTTCGGTTGCAAAAGTAACAACATCTTGAAAGTTGAGCCCACTTAGTCATTTCAGCTCAGCAAGCTCAGCATGAAACTGAGTGGACTCTTGTTTATGAGCCATTATCTCCTCCTCAGTTTGCTCCAACCGGGCTTCAAGTTTGCCCACTTCTAAAGCCGGGAGGCACTCAGAGAGTTGGTCCTATTTAGCAGCAATTTGATCTTGCTCGTCAGCAAGTGTCTCTTTGGCTAGGATCATCTTTTGTAAGCCCTTGGAAACGAGGAGGTTAGCATGTAAAGTCAACGATTAAAGTTATTGAAGATAATGTTAACAAGTGAAAAGGGAAAGGAGATGGAGAAGAATAAGATGATGCATGAGCAGCAATGTGGATGTTGTTATTGATCAGACATTCCTTAGAAAGAGCATCCATCTTTCTTCGGTCCTAGTTCGAAGCCAAAGGCTTCAAGTAGTTGGCAACTCCCACTGGCATGAAAAGTAAATGGCACTCATTCTAAACCGAAAATGTAACACTACGTTTACCATTGGGGTTTTGGATAGGTGCCAGGAAAGCATTTTCTATATTACCTTAATCGGGTGACTAAGGGGAACATACATCTTCAATTTATTCAATTGGGCTCGGTGGTGTCACGACCCCAGTTCGCCCTCCGTGAACATGTCGTGATGGCACCTAGTCCCTACGACTAGGTAAGCCTAACAATCGTATATAACATAACTTACGGAAACAAATAATTAAACTAAACAACTAGAAGGGTAACTGTATATAAATGCCACCCGGCATATACAACCCAATAATGCGGAAGTCTACAATATCATCCCAAAACCCGAAAACTCACGGAAACACAAGCTAGAAGAAGTACCGGAAATGCTCTAACCTCCAGAATGTCTAAAGCAAAAGTACGAAAGGAAAAGTTAACTGCTAAAGCTAGAATAAGATAGAGACTCCTGGTCTGAGGACGCGGCAGATGTACCTCGAAGTCTCTGCTAGATCTCTTCGCCTCGAGGATGATACGCATGGGAAGAGCTACCTGGATCTGCACATGAAAAACATGTGCAGAAAGGGCATGAGTACACCACAGCGGTACTCAGTAAGTGCCAAGCCTAACCTCGGTCGGGTAGTGACGAGGAAGGTCAGGGCCCTACTGAGATAAATAAATAATAAACGACAGGATAAAGAAACAGTATAATGATAGTCTACAGCAAGAATCTAAACAGGATAATAAGGATACAGTAACAGAAAAACAAAAATAAGGCAATCACAAGGAGATACCGCTCACAACAAGGATGATAACCGGGGATCTCTTGGTATCCCGAGGATCTCTTGGTATCCTCACCATATACACTAGGGATCTCTTGGTATCCTCAATAGTACGCCAGGGATCTCTTGGTATCCTCAATATATATATATATATATATATATATGTGTGCCAGGGATCTCTTGGTATCCCGAGGATCTCTTGGTATCCTCAATATATATAAATGTGCCAGGGATCTCTTGGTATCCCGCACCTCAGTCCAGATCATAAACACGTGCAGGGGATCTCCCGGGATGCCGTCCCCTAGTCCCAAATTTAAACACACAATAACAGCTCAAGAGTATCGGAATAAATGGTCAGCTCATAACAAGTAACAGTAAATTCTAACCCTACATACTTCACGAAATACAAACAAGCAAATTTAAGCAAGTAGGCAGGTAAGTCGACTAAACATGCTTCTCTAAACTAACACAGGCTATAATTGCAAGTAAAATAAAGTAAATGAGAAAGAAACTCAGTCTAAACATTTAAAGTAAAGCCGGATTTTCAACAATTAGCTCAAGTACGCGCTCGTCACCTCACGTACAAGGCATTCAATTATCAAATATCATATCCTAAGGGGAAGGTCCCCCACACAAGGTTAGACAAGCCACTTACCTCGAACCGGCTCAATATCAACTAGAAACCACGCCCTTGCCACGAGTATCCGACTCCAAATGGACCAAATCTATTCAATTCAACTACACATTGTAAATAACATCGCAAGCAACTGATTCTACTAATTAATTCAACGTTAAGGCGTGAAATTAGGTAAAATGACCAAAATGCCCTTCAGGCCAGCACCTCAGAATCGAATAATTTTCACATTTTCAGAACCCTCGCACTCTCACGAGTCTAACCATATAAGAATATCTCAAATCGGAGGTCAAAGACCCGCTCAAAACTCGAAAATTCGGTCTATGAAGTTTTTTATAAATTTTTCATCAAAATTCCGAAATTAAAAGGGAAATTCGTGATTAGATTAGTGGGTTATGAGCAAAAAGGTGTTTAGAATCGTTACCCAATTAATGCCTCTGAAAAGCTCTCGAAATATCTCCCAAATCCGAGCTCTCTAGCTTGAGTTTTGGTCAAAATGGCAAAAACCCTCGTTTTTGAATATTAAGTACTGTTCAGGCTTTTAACGCGGAGTATGTCTCGCGTTCGCGAAGAAGAAAAATGAAGGCTGCTCAATTTATGCTTCACGAACGCGGAAGCAGGCCCGCGAACGCGGAAGAGAAAAATACGATGGCTCAGAATTGCCCTTCGCGAACGCGTGGCACTGTACGCGAACGCGAAGGGTGGCTTTGCAAAGCTACACGAACGCGAAGAGGCGTACGCGAAAGCGAAGAGGAAAGATTAGGCACAGTCTTCAGCTCCAAATTACACTATGCGAATGCAAGGCAATGATGCGAACGCGAAGAGGAAGAGGACCAAAGCTACGCGAACGTGAGGAAGGTTCCGCGAACGCGAAGAAGGATTTGGGACCTGCACAGCTGAAGGATTTTCTGCAACATTTCCAAACTCCAAAATGCTCCGTTGAGCATCTGAAACACACTCGAGGCCCCCGGAACCTCAACCATACCTACAGACATATCCCATATCATCATTCAAACTTGTACCAATCCTTAAACCACCTAAAATAACGCCGGAAACTCGAATTAATCAATGATTTGAACCTAAGAACTTCAAATTCCATCAAAATACATTTTCGATCAAAAACCTAACCAAAACACGTCCGAATGACCTGAAATTTGGCACACACATCCCAAATGACATGACGGAGCTACTGCAACTTGTGGAATTCCAATCCGACCCTCGGATCAAAAATTCACTGTCGGACCGGAAACTTTAAAAATTCAACCTTCGGCATTTCAAGCCAAAATGAGCTACGGATTTCCAAAATACATTCCGAACATGCTCCCAACCCCGAAATCACCTAACGGAGCTAACGGGACCATCGTATTTTCATTCCGAGGTCGCCTTCACACTAATCCGACTACGGACCACTTTTCCACACTTAAGCTCTCATTTAGGGACTAAGTGTCCCAAAACTCTCCGAAACTCAACACCGAACGTCCCGGCAAACCAAAATAGTAGAAATGAACTTAGGGGAAGCAGTTAATAGGGGATCGGGGCGTTAATACTTAAGACGACCTGCCGGGTCGTCACATCCTCCTACACTTAAACATTCGTTCGTCCTCGAACGAGCATAGAGAACATACCTGAAGTAGTAAAAGATGAGGGTAGTGGCTGTGCATATCCCGCTCGCTCTCCCAAGTCGCCTCCTGGGCCGGCTGACCCCGCCACTGAACCTTCACTGAAGCAATGTTCTTTGACCTCAACTTTCTGATCTGTCTGTCCAANTAATGTTACAAAAAAAAATTGTAACTTTACTTTTACATATAATGGATAAATTTCAGTGATGAGCCAAGTGAAATAAACCCCAACTCCAATTTTGTTTTTGGAGAAGTTATTTCAAATAAAGAAAAGGCCAAGTACCTGAAAGTGCAAGTTGTGAAAAATCTTATCTCCAGAAGATTTAAAGGACGTTGCATTTAGCAAAAGAAACCCATCTTCTTCTAAATTTTGGAATGCTTCTGAAATTGGAAAATCATTTGTCTGAGTTGTAGAGATTTGAACCAAAACCTGCCCATTACAGACTGAACTTGCAGAAATAGATGTTGAAGATGCAGAAGAAGTTGTATTTCTCTGACTATTAGTATTATTAGGCTGGACTAATATATCTGCTTTCTTTGATAAAAACAACTCTTTTGTTTGACTTAGCCTCTCTATTTCCTTCTTCAGCTCTGGTATATATTCTTGCACATAAGATATTGTTGCTGGAAACCCTAGCTTTTTCTGTAATTAAAGAGACATGGGTTAAACAACTAATTAATTAATGGACAAATTAAATAGATCTATGAAATATTACAAAACCCAAGTTTAGGTGATGTGAATCATTGTTATCTTCTTTGCAATCTCCTAATTAGGTATCTAGCTCTCTAATTAATTAAGNCTTCTCAACATAGGATAGATCCTTGTCCAACTGGACTGAACTGAAATCCAACACGTGAGACGGATCACCGTGATACCTCCGGAGCATCGAAACAAGAAATACCGGATAAACTCCGGCCAAACTGGGAGGCAAGGCAAGCTCATAGGCAACCTCCCCAACTCGCCGCAAGATCTCAAAAGGGCCAATAAACCTCGGACTCAACTTTCCTTTCTTCCCAAACCTCATGACGCCTTTCATAGGCGAAACCCGCAGCAGAACCCGCTCACCAACTATATAAGAAACATCACGAACCCTCTTGTCCGCGTAACTGTTCTGTCTAGACTCGGCTGTACGGAGTCTATCCTGAATCATCTTAACCTTCTCCAATGCATCCAGAACCAACTCTGTGCCCAATAGCCTGGCCTCACTCGGCTTAAACCAACCCACCGGAGATCTACACCTCCTACCATATAAAGCCTCATACGGTGCCATCTGAAATGCTGGACTGATAACTGTTGTTGTAAGAAAACTCCGCCAATGGCAAGAAATGATCCCAAGACCCTCCAAACTCAATCACACACGCATGGAGCATATCCTCAAGAATCTGAATAATGCGCTCGGACTGTCCGTCCGTCTGGGGGTGAAATGCTGTGCTCAACTCTACCCGAGTGCCTAACTCCTGCTGCACGGCTCTCCAAAACCGCGATATAAGTTGGGTACCTCTGTCTGAAATAATAGAAACTGGAATACCATGTGGATGGACAATCTCCCGGATATAAATCTCCGCCAACCGCTCCGATGAATAAGTGGTACACACAGGAATGAAATGAGCAGAATTGGTCAGCCGATCCACAATGAACAAATGGCATCAAACTTCTCCAAGGTCCGTGGGAGTCCCGATACAAAGTCCATAGTGATGCGCTCCCGTTTCCACTCCGAAATCTCTATCTGCTGAAGCAACCCACCCGGGCGCTGGTGGTCATACTTCACCTACTGGCAGTTGAGTCCCCTAGACACATAACCAACTATATCTTTCTTCATCTGCCTCCACCAATAGTGTTGCCTCAAGTCCAGATACATCTTTGCGGCACCCGGATGGATGGAATACCGCGAACTATGGGCCTCTGCTAGAATCAACTCTCGAAGACCATCAACATTGGGCACACAAATTCGGCCCTGCATCCTCAATACTCCATCATCTCCAATGGTCACATCCCTAGCATCTCCACGCTGAAATTTGTCCTTAAGGACAAGTAAATAAGGGTCCTCATATTGCTGCTTCCTGATACGATCAAATAAGGAAGACCGGGAAACCACACAAGCTAGAACCCGACTGGGCTCCGAAAGATCCTATCTCACAAACTGGCTGGGTAAGGCCTGAACATCCATCGCCATCGGCCTCTCTGAAGCTGGTAAATATGCCAAACTCCCCAAACTCTCCGCCCAGCGACTCAAGGCATCCGCCACTACATTGGCCTTGCCCGGGTGATACAGGATAGTGATGTCATAATCCTTCAGCAACTCTAACCACCTCCTCTGACGCATATTAAGATCCTTTTGCTTGAGTAAGTGCTGCAAGCTCCGATGGTCAGTATAGATCTCACAAGGCACACCGTACAAATAATGACGCCAAATCTTCAAGGCATGAACAATGGCAGCTAACTCAAGGTCGTGGACAGGGTAATTCTTTTCATGTATCTTCAACTTTCTGGACGCGTAGGCAATCACCCTACCGTCCTGCATCAACACTGCTCCAAGGCCAACTCTCGAGGCGTCACAATAGACAGTATAAGACCCTGAACCGGTAGGCAACATCAAAATAGGGGCTGTAGTTAAAGCTGTCTTCAGCTTCTGAAAGCTCGCCTCACACTCCTCTGTCCACTGAAATGGGGCACCCTTCTGGGTCAATCTAGTCATAGGGGCAGCAATCGATGAAAATCCCTCCACGAAACGACGGTAGTAATCCGCCAAGCCAAGGAAGCTGCGAATCTCTGTAGCTGAGGACGGCCTGGGCCAACTCTGCACGGCCTCTACCTTCCTCGGATCCACCCGAATACCCTCACTAGAAATCACATGGCCTAAGAATGCCACAGAACTCAGCCAAAACTCACATTTTGAGAACTTTGCATATAACTTTTTCTCCCTCAAGGTCTGTAGCACGGTCCTCAGATGCTGCTCATAATCTTCCCGACTCCGCGAATACACCAGAATATCATCACTAAAAACAATCACGAACGAGTCAAGATATGGCCTGAACACATTGTGCATCAAATGCATGAAAGCTGCAGGGGCATTGGTCAGCCCAAATGACATAACAAGGAACTCGTAATGGCCATATCGAGTCTTGAAGGCAGTCTTCGGGATGTCTGGCTCCCGAATCTTCAACTGATGGTAACGTGAGCGCAAGTCAATCTTGGAAAACACCTGTGCGCCCTGAAGCTGGTCAAACAGATCATCAATGCGAGGCAAAGGATAACGGTTCTTCACTGTAACCTTGTTCAACTGGCGGTAGTCAATACACATGCGCATAGAACCATCCTTTTTCTTCACAAACAAAACAGGAGCACCCCATGGTGAAACACTGGGTCGAATAAAACCCTTACCAAGCAATTCCTGCAACTGATCCTTCAACTCCTTCAACTCAGGAGGAGCCATATGATATAGAGGAATGGAAATGGGCTGAGTGCCCGGCAACAGATCAATCCCAAAGTCAATGTCCCTATCAGGCGGCATGCCTAGAAGATCAGCTGAAAATACATCGGGATAATCTCGTACCACTGGAACAGAATCAACAGAAGGGGTATCAACACTAACATCTCTCACATATGCCAAATACGCGGCACACCCCTTCTCAACCATGCGCTGAGCTTTAAGAAAAGAGATAACTCTACTGGGAGTGTGATCTAAAGTACCACTCCACTCAACACGCGGAACACCTGGCATAGCCAGCGTCACGGTCTTGGCGTGACAATCAAGAATAGCAAAATGGGGCGACAACCACTCCATGCCCAAAATAATATCAAAATCAACCGTACTGAGTAACAATAAATGCGCTCTGGTCTCAAAACCACGAATAGTAATCAAACATGACCGATAAACGCGGTCCACAACAAGAGAATCCCCCCCCCCCACAGGAGTAGAAACATAAACAGGGAAACTCAAGGAAATTCTGAGGTACACCCAAATGCGGAGCAAAATAAGAAGACATATAAAAATAAGTGGAGCCTAGATCGAATAGAACCGATACACCTCTATAACAAACCATGACAATACTTGTGGTGACAGAATCGGAGGCAACAACCTCGGCACGGGTAGGTGGGGTAGTAACTGGGGCTGTAACCATGGCCTGGGAACTCTGCGGGGCACGCTGTGGCCGAGAAGTCTGTGAAGATGCACCCCTACCAAGTCTGGGGTAGTCCCTAACCATGTGGCGTGTGTCACCACACTCAAAGCAACCTCGCGACCGACGTGGGGGTGGAAACTGTGCAGTACGGGTACTCCGAGACCCCTGAACACCTGAAACTCTCCGGGAATTCTGAGATGTAAACTGAGCTGGCTGACCCACAAAACCTCTACCATGACGCACCCTGCCTCCAAAATAAGGACCAGTATATCTCCCCGGTCCACGAGGTCTACTCACTCATCTATACTCTCCCTCCTGACCTCGTATGTCCTCTCTCTCCTGGACCCACCTGTCCTCTACTCGGCGAGAGGTACTCACCACCCGCTGAACTGGGACAACAGGCTGTGTCGCCATGACACCTGGAACCTGACCAATGGAAACTCGCTGCTCTGGAGTGGGGGCAGCGGGAGTCTGGGTCCCTCCCACGATCTGTGAAGTAGTCGGTACAACCTGAATCAATCCAGCCTGAATCAATGTACCAAACATGTTCAGGAATTGTGCCCAAGTCTCCTAAAGGGCTGGAGTAGTAGTAGCTATAGGCATGTCAGGTGCCTGAACTCCGGCTGGATCTGCTGGTGGTACCTCGGCGGCAGCTCGCGCAGGTGCTCTCGCTGCACCACGGGCGCGTCCTCGGCCTCTACCCCGGCCCCGGCCTCTGACGGCTGCAGTAGGGGGCGCGGGTGCCTGATCATCTCGAGTACCACGTGTCCTCACCATCTGTGAGAGAATAGAAATCGGAAGTTTAGGATTGTGATGTCAAAGATCTCGCACGACAGGGAATCAAATGAAGTGAAATTTTCCTAACGGTTACATAGCCTCTCGTAGATAAGTACAGACGTCTCCGTACCGATCAGCGAGACTCTAATAAACCGGCCTGTGTTCCGTGACTCCTATAAACCTAGAGCTCTGATACCAACTTGTCACGACCCCAGTTCGCCTCCGTGAACATGTCGTGATGGCACCTAGTCCCTACGACTAGGTAAGCCTAACAATGCGAAAATAACATAACTTACGGAAACAAATAATTAAACTAAACAACTAGAAGGGTAACTGTATATAAATGCCGCCCGGCATATACAACCCAATAATGCGAAAGTCTACAATATCACCCGAAAACTCACGGGAACACAAGCTAGAAGAAGTACTGTAAATGCTCTAACATCCAGAATGTCTAAAGCAAAAGTACGAAAGGAAAAGCTAACTGCTAAAGCTAGAATAAGATAGAGACTCCTGGTCTGCGGACGCGGCAGATGTACCTCGAAGTCTCTGCTAGATCTCTTCGCCTCGAGGATGATACGCCTCGGAAGAGCTACCTGGATCTGCACATGAAAAACATGCGCAGAAAGGGCATGAGTACACCACAGCAGTACTCAGTAAGTGCCAAGCCTAACCTCGGTCGGGTAGTGACGAGGAAGGTGAGGGCCCTACTGAGATAAATAAATAATAAACGACAGGATAAAGAAACAGTATAATGATAGTCTACAACAAGAATCTAAACAGGATAATAAGGATATAGTAACAGAAAAACAAAAATAAGGCAATCGCAAGGAGATACCGCTCACAACAAGGATGATAACCGGGGATCTCTTGGTATCTTCACCATATACACTAGGGATCTCTTGGTATCCTCAATAGTTCGCCAGGGATCTGTTGGTATCCCGAGGATCTCTTGGTATCCTCAATATATAAAAATGTGTCAGGGATCTCTTGGTATCCCGAGGATCTCTTGGTATCCTCAATAATATGCCAGGGATCTCTTGGTATCCCGAGGATCTCTTGGTATCCTCAATATATATAAATGTGTCAGGGATCTCTTGGTATCTCGAGGATCTCTTGGTATCCTCAATAATATGCCAGGGATCTCTTGGTATCCCGAGGATCTCTTGGTATCATCAATATAGATAAATGTTTCAGGGATCTCTTGGTATCCCGCACCTCAGTCCGGATCATAAACACGTGCAGGGGATCTCCCGGGATGCCGTCCCGTAGTCCCAAATTTAAACACACAATAACAGCTTAAGAGTATCGGAATAAATGCTCAACTCATGATAAGTAACAGTAAATTCTAGCCCTACATACTTCACGAAATACAAACAAGCAAATTTAAGCAAGTAGGCAGGTAAGTCGACTAAACATGCTTCTCTAAACTAACACAGGCTATAATTGCAAGTAAAATAAAGCAAATAAGAAAGAAACTCAGTCTAAATATTTAAAGTAAAGCCGAATTTTCAATAACTAGCTCAAGTACGNATTAGCTAATGCACTAATACTTATTGCGTAGTGTGTGTATATATATATATATATATATATATATATATATATATATATATATATATATATATATATATATATATATCTGTGTGTGTGTGTGTGCCAGGGATCTCTTGGTATTCCGAGGATCTCTTGGTATCCCGAGGATCTCATGGTATCCTCAATAATATATATATATGTGTGTGTGTGTGTGTGCCAGGGATCTCTTGGTATCCCGCACCTCAGTCCAAATCGTAAACACGTGCAGGGGATCTCCCGGGATGCCGTCCCGTAGTCCCAAATTTAAACACACAATAACAGCTCAAGAGTATCGGAATAAATGGTCAGCTCACAACAAGTAACAGTAAATTCTAACCCTACATACTTCACGAAATACAAACAAGAAAATTTAAGCAAGTAGGCAGGTAAGTCGGCTAAACATGCTTCTCTAAACTAACACAGGCTATAATTACAAGTAAAATAAAACAAATGAAAAAGAAACTCAGCCTAAATATTTAAAGTAAAGCCGGATTTTCAACAATTAGTTCAAGTACGCGCTCGTCACCTCACGTACAAGGCATTCAATTACCAAATATCATATCCTAAGGGGAAGGTCCCCCACACAAGTTTAGACAAGCCACTTACCTCGAACCGGCTCAATATCAACTAGAAACCACGCCCTTGCCACGAGTATCCGACTCCAAATGGCCCAAATCTATTCAATTCAACAACACATTGTAAATAACATCGCAAGCAACTGATTCTACTAATTAATTCAATGTTAAGGCGTGAAATTAGGTAAAATGACCAAAATGCCCTTCAGGCCAGCACCTCGGAATCGAATAATTTTTACATTTTTAGAACCCTCGCACTCTCACGAGTGTAACCATATAAGAATCTCCCAAATCGGAGGTCAAACACCCGCTCAAAACTCGAAAATTCGGTCTATGAAGTTTTTTATAAATTTTTCATCAAAATTCTGAAATTAAAAGGGAAATTCGTGATTAGATTAGTGGGTTATGAGCAAAAAGGTGTTTAGAATCGTTACCCAATCAATGCCTCTGAAAAGCTCTCGAAATCTCTCCCAAATCCGAGCTCTCTAGCTTGAATTTTGTTGAAAATGTCAAAAACCCTCGTTTTTGAATGTTAAGTACTGTTCAGGCTTTTAATGAATCGCGAACGCGGAGTATGTCTCGCGTTCGCGAAGAAGAAAAATGAAGGCTACTCAATTTATGCTTCGCGAACGCGGAAGCAGGCCCGCGAACGTGGAAGAGAAAAATACGATGGCTCAGAATTGCCCTTCGTGAACGCGTGGCACTGTACGCGAACGCGAAGGGTGGCTTTGCAAAGGTACGCGAACGCAAAGAGGCGTACGCGAACGCGAAGAGGAAAGATTAGGCACAGTCTTCAGCTCCAAATTACACTATGCGAATGCGAGGCAATGATGCGAACGCGAAGAGGAAGAGGACCAAAGCTACGCGAACGCGAGGAAGGTACCGCGAACGCGAAGAAGGATTTGGGACCTGCACAGCTGAAGGATTTTCTGCAACATTTCCAAACTCCAAAATGCTTCATTGAGCATCCGAAACACACCCGAGGCCCCCGGGACCTCAACCAAACCTACAGACATATCCCATATCATCATTCAAACTTGTACCAATCCTTAAACCACCTAAAATAACGCCGGAAAACTCGAATTAATCAATGATTTGAGCCTAAGAACTTCAAATTCCATCAAAATACATTTTCGATCAAAAACCTAACCAAAACACGTCCGAATGACCTGAAATTTTGCACACACATCCCAAATGACATGACGGAGCTATTGCAACTTCCGGAATTCCAATCCGACCCTTGGATCAAAAATTCACTATCGGACCGGAAACTTCAAAAATTCAACCTTCGGCATTTCAAGCCAAAATGAGCTACGGACTTCCAAAATACATTTCGAACACGTTCCCAACCCCGAAATCACCTAACCGAGCTAATGGGACCATCGTATTTCCATTCCGAGGTCGCCTTCACACTAATCCGACTACGGACCACTTTTTCACACTTAAGCTCTCATTTAGGGACTAAGTGTCCCAAAATTCTCCGAAACTCAACACCGAACGTCCCGGCAAACCAAAATAGCAGAAATGAGCTTAGGGGAAGCAGTTAATTGGGGATCGGGGCGTTAATACTTAAGACGACCAGCCAGGTCGTCATAGGTGGCGAGGCATGAGCTGATGATGTAGCATCTGGTGTTGAACTAGAAGGTGGAGGAACAATAGAAGTAGAATCCTTCTAATTGGAGGCGACAACTAGAACCTTGAAGCGGGACTCGACATTTTCAACCATGTCTAATTATGTAAAGAGCCTTTAAGGTTATCTAGTTGAGCTGGGGAAGTTCTTCTTCTACTCCGACCGGGGTTTCTTCTATTGGAGGCTTCTCTTGAGCCTCATCCTTGGAGGTACATCTTCTTTTTGACCTTGTCATGTTGGGCTGGGAACTTAGAGAAGAAGGTCCTTCACCGGAAGCAAGAGCGGCATCACGAGCCCTCTTCCGATCAAGGGCTTCTTGAATTCTTGTTGAGCCACCTTCAGGTCATGTGAGACCTCGAGAGTGAGGCAGACAAAAGAACCCTTCGGAAGGCCTACATATTGTGGAAAAAGGTCAAAAGTTTTATGTTGCATAAAGTTGGAAGATTTTAAAAAAGAATAAGGAAAGTCTTATTCACCATGGTTCTTGGCTTTCTATTTAAACCTGTTTGATATTCCTTCCACTTCCGGGAGTATGGAAATGTCTAATAATTTTTTGCACCCATTGGGTTAGGTTCTCAACCAGTGGAGGAACCTAACAAGTGGCTGAAATAAGAGAAGGAAAAGTTAGCAAAAAGGAGAATTTCTTTTAACATAGTAAAAATGGAATATTCGAAAAACATATAGTTCCATCATTCGGGGATAGGAGATTCTTACGCTGGTAGAATGTCTACGAGAGCAATGACAACGAACCTCTACGTCTAGCCACGGTTGTTATCATCATTAAAGCTAGTGAAGATGGCATTTTGACCGTGTTTAAGGAGTTTGATCATGCCTCCATGAAAAATCCTTGGGGCGTAGAGGTTGATTATATGAGTGAATGTAAGGGTCTCAACGGCTCGGGAACACAAGTAGCGAAGACAAGCTACCGTTCTCCATATTGACGGTCCTACTTAGGCTAAGCAGACCCGATAGTTCTGTAAAAACTCCAAGATGATGGCGTCTATTTCTTTGCCAAGCCTTAAAGTTAAAGGGTACGTGTAAATGTACATGTACTCTAGTATACTAAAATTGATCTTTTCTACTTTATTAGAGGAGAAAACTTCAATGTTGTTCCAGCCACAATATTCATTCACAACAGGAATACAGGGCGAATAGAAGAAGGGTATTTACCAACAACCTTGTTTCTATCATTTTCTTGGGTTAGAGGATTCTTGTTGTACATGAATATTCGTCTCAAAATTTAATACAGAAGAGATGATCGTGTTGATAGAAGGAGGACCGGCATCGGGTTCCTTAGACTTGTTCTTCTTGGATGGGCCGCCTCCGATATAAGAGCTTGTGTAACCGGGGGAAGAGATAGTAGGAGACATGGTGATGGAAAGTGCGAATATGAATGTTTTGCTGAGAAAGGGGGAGTCGTAGAAAAGCTGTAAGAAAATTCGAAGAAGAAGGGTTTGTAAAAGTGATGATGAGAGGAGAAGTTTATAGACGGTAGAATTCAAGTCCATCATTACCTAGGTAAGTGGTGAAAGTATTTGTCAAATAATGGGATAACACATATTCGGCTCATTAAATGCAATGAGACATGCGTCGTATCAAGTGTCAGAAACCGTTCTGGAACTTTTCCGCCAGGAAAATGAGTCTTATCTACTTCCCCGTACATCAAGTTTAGTCACCGAATGTAGGGGGCTGTCTGTATGAGGTAAAATTGATAAATAACAGTGGACGTTTATCGAGTTGGCATATGGCAGTAAAGACAGGTACGGTATGAGTCAGCAAAAAACTGGTACCGTGACAAGCATGTGATCGGTGTTGTGTGGGTTCCGATGATATTGAAATCGGAGACGAAATTTTGAAGTGAGGTATCGTTGAAGAAGGCGACATTCAAGGAGCGGCCGTTACAAAAAAAATTACATTTATACTCAACTATTATGCAACAATCAAGAGCGGTCTTTATTCATATTAAATAAGAGCTTGATTGTTGATCTTGTCTCTTTGAATTTAGCTATAAATAAAGGAATTTGTACTCATTGTAGAGGGGATTTTTGTATAAGAAAAGGTTAAACTTATTCTTACTTTCTATTAACATATTTTTGGTTAATACTTTGTTCCTGTTTTTCCTTCCTAAAAAGCTCACTTCACAAAAAGGCTTGTATTTTTTTCAAGTGCTCTTACTTAATTTATTTGTGTTCTTAGTTATTTTATATTCTTGGATCAATTTAACTCACGTGTTTATAACCACATTAAAAATTCAACTGTACCGTGGTGTAAACAGAATCCTTTTAGATTGCTGGATAGTTTTAAATAAACCCCTTGTTCATATTTATCTGAATTCAATCAGTCAGTGCAAAAATTGAAATTGCCCAGAAAAAATATCAATTTGAACATGCAGTAACGGTGATGAGAGATAAAAGAAAGTCTATTGCTAAATCAATGGTAGTGGAACCTTGGGTTGTGCGAAAATTTTGAAGAAGAGAAGGATATTTCAATCATTTTAATAAAAAGAAGTGCTTATCACTACTTTTTTACCGAGTATATAACTTAAATTTTTTTTTTCCAGCTTCAGCACTTCAATTGAATATGTAATTGTTTATTTATAAAATTACCTAAAACGCTTAAAAGCAGCTTTTTTCAGCTAATCCACAGAGGCTCATATTCTAACTTAACTATACTTTATCTTTACGCCGAGTTGGATGTAGCTAGCATAGAAGTAATATTACTCTAAAGAAATTGGGAAAAGCTACATGCAACTGTGTCTTGACACTTGACCGTCTCTAATATTCTTATCCGTTCTTACTTTAGTGATTCTCTTTTATTGAATTTTATCCACAAATTGGGGGGGGGGGGGGGGGAGAGAGTGGTTGTGAAAGTATCTAAAATAAAATCTATACGTTTAGCATCTCATTCTTTTTGTGGCTTACTATTTATTTAAGTGCAAAGAGCCTAAGTGGTTCAAGTTATTATATTTCGAGCTTGTTCTTCATATCTATCTAGTAAGATTTTAGCCTATCTATTAAGAAAATTTGATAGCGTTAAACAAAAAGATATTTACTTAAATTACCCTTATTTCTTTATGCATATGGCTATTAATTAATGACATGTCTTGTTGGAGTAGTAATAGTGGTCCTGGAATAAATATTATGTCTTCTCGGTTTCTATAGAAAAAAGCTTTGGAATAAATTTCTTGAATTAGCTACAGTAATAGATAACAAGTACCTCAAGCAGTATTATTACTTGGTGAACCTAGGAGACATTTGTAAATTAAAAACATTATCTTTGCATGTCGTACTAATTAACATATTGACAAACCTTAAACACTAAGATAATTAACATTCCTAGATTAGGTGTAACATATTTCGTTAATATCTAATTGTATGGGATAAAATATATTCATATTTTAATGATCATATGAGAAAGCGACACGTGGAATCGAAGGCAGAAGATAGCTAAACCCAAAGGCAATGATCTCGCTTGTCACCGGAGGGATACTCATAATGACAAAATTAATGCCGCCATCTGGTAGCATTCAATGAAGAATATTCTACAACATTATGTGCATGATCCGTTACAGAGAATATGGCATTCATTGCCAACCGTTACATATCTGTTCCCCACCTTTCTTACCTTGTTTTTTGGGCTTAAAATTCTGTGACTCATAAGCCCCTTCATTCACTCGTCTTGCTACTTCGGAACTGTTCAGCGGACACGTGGAGTCGAATGTCTCTCTACAATGCCCCTCGCTTAGCCCCGCTCTTTGGTTTAGGATGGATCCGGACTGGAAGCGAAAATACCGTAAAAATGGCTTCTTTCTTTGTCTCCGCTGGACTCTTTTGTAATAGCTTGATGAGCTGAACCAACAAGAGAGCATGTCGGTGCGCACTAACCCAAAAAAAGGTCTCCCCTATCCTTTAAAGCCTGATGGCTTTCCGGATTCTTCTTATATAGAAAATATTGTTGGGATTTCAAAAACTTCCAGCTGGTCACCTTATTTCTTCACTGAAGGTGCGATCCCCCGTTCCATCAATGCTTCAATGACCCTCATAATTGTCATTAAAGAAGAGCTTAATCCTAGGACCTTGTTCCCTAGGTGCAGCTATAAATATTGAGCTCTATCATCAATGTAGAGGACACGAATTTTCTGAAAATCATGCATTATACTCTATCAAAAGCTTAATAAAACTTTACTTTCTTGCTTATTTGTGTTGTTTTTATTGCTCCCGGTAGCTCTACGCCCGGAACCATGATATCTGCCGTCTATTTCAATTTAAAGGCTAAGCCTTATATTTTGTTTAATTCATCTATTATTTCTAGATCAAATTGATTCAGTTGTCTATAAACCACATATAAATTCAACTATACCGTTTTACGGGTAAACAGTTTGGCGCCCACCGTGGCGCATAGACAGTCGTGTAATTGAATTGATCACTGCATCTGTTACTAACTTTTTTGATTCTTTGTTATTAGCAAAAATTATTTAAAATGGCAGATAATGGTGTTAACAACACACACAACGTCGAGACCTAAGGAAATCAGCCTCAGCACGAGGATTCAATTAGTAATACCCGCAATGAGGGGAATGAGTCCACGACGGCTGATATCCGCGACTTGTTCGGGAGGCAACTCCTAATAATGCTAAAGAATAGCACGTCATTGAAGCGTTCAGGGTCTTGCAAGAGGAACAGGAGGCCATAATAGGCCATCTCACACGGCAAGGTAACGTCATGACGGAACTGAAGCAGGCGTTGTTTGGCGCTTCCAACAACGCGAATGGGCGAGGCTTGATTCTCCCTAATGCTCCCCCAAACCAAGTGATGCAGAACGTCGACAACAACACCCTGAGAGGTGAGGTCGGCTCGGATAGGGCCGGGGGGAACGGATCAGGTCACAACAGCGAAAGTGATCCCTTTAAAATCGAACTCATGCGGTTTATAAGGGAAGTAGATGGCTGAATGGATCAAATTTCGGGCGCACCACCAGTGCTAAAAAGGCTGGACTCAAACAAGTACACACATTTACCGCACAAACCAAGTGCGGCAACAGAACTGGGACTTCGAATCCTCAGGAGCATATCACCACCTACACAACGGCGGTGAAGGGAAACGATTTTGCTCCCCACGAGATTGAGTTTGTTCTGCTGAAGAAATTCGGGGAGACTCTTACGAAGGGAGCCCTAACGTGGTATTCGCTTTTGCTCGAGCATTCCATAGACTTCTTTGATATGTTCGCAGAATCTTTCATCAAGGCCTATGTTGGGGCCAAGAAAGTACAGGCCTGAAAGGCCGATATATTCAGGATTGCATAAAGAGAGTCTGAGTTATTGCGGGAGTTCGTAACTAGGTTCCAAAAACAAAGGATGTTTTACCAGTCGTTCCAGACGAATGGGCGGCCGAAGCATTCATCAAAGATATAATTCGACAAATTCTGACGCTTCTCGGAAGTTTGCTCGAGTTCTAGGAAACAACTTGGGCAGATGTTCACAATCGGTACAAGTCAAAAATAAGGATTGAAGATGATCAGCTCAGTTTTCCGCCGTCGGTTAAGTGTCGCGACAGGGAGAGGAACAAATAGAAAATGAAAGACAATGTCGATAAAGATCAATGGTCTTCAAGGAGACGTTTTTTTCCTATTAACGGGCCGAAGGACATGGTAGAGGTTTCCAGTCAGCGAATAGATTCGCTACCGAGTGGAGAACTGATCGCGGCCGAAACAACAGGTCGTTGTAGAAGAAGGAAACATCTAATTCTTTCAACCCCTACTTTCTGAGTACAACTTCAATGTCAGCGTAGTGGAACTGGTAGCGGCCATGAGTAACATTAAAGAAGAATGGTTCCCGAGGACAATGAGATCTGATCCCGGCCAGAGGGATCCTAATTTGTGTTGTGAATACCAAGGGACAAACGGTCACCTTTACGGCGGAAGACACTGATGGACTGCTGCTACAGCATAACGACGCCTTGGTAATCTCTCTAAATGTCTTAGATTTCAAGATTAAATGTGTTATGGTGGATCCAGAAAGTTCGGCCAATATCATCCAATGGAGAGTGTTGGAGCAAGCCAAGCTCACCGAAAGTATCATTCCGGCCATAAAACTCCTCGCCAGGTTCAATCTGGCAAGCGTGACAACTCGGGAAGAAATCTTGCTGCAGATGAATGCTAGGGGTGATGAAGACGATCCTTTTCAAGGTAGTGGACGGAGATATGGGTTACAATATCATTCTAGGGAGACCATGGCTGCGCGAAATGAAGGTTGTATCGTCAACGTATCATCAATTGCTGAAATTCCAACTCCCGATGGAGTTAAACAAATAAGAGGTGCCCAACCAGCAGCAAGGGAGATGAATGCAATCTCAGTATCCAATAGCAAAGGGAAGGAGCATGCAACATAGCAATTACAGGAGTCGGTGCTTGTTCCCGAGCCAAGCAAAGACAACCAGGGGGAAGGAGCATCGTAATCCTATCAGGTGAAAAGGTATTTCCAGGTACCAGAAGAGACGGACGTAACAAATGCCATAGCAGAAGAACTTGAGCAAGTCGCTTTGTTCGAGAAATTATTGGAGAGGGAATTCCACTTGGGGGCGGGACTGCACCCCGAACTCAGGTCTGGTTTTATTCAATTTCACAAATTTAATCTCGATTGTTTTGCATAGTCGCAAGCAGATATGACAGGTATCCCACCAGAAGTGGTCGTACACAAGCTAAGCTTGGATCCTAGCATTCATCCGGTAAGACAGAAAAAACGTCCTATAGCCGAGGCTAGAAATAAATTCGTCAAGGAAGAAGTCACTCGCCTTCTTGATATCAGTTCATTTCGAGAGGTAAAGTATCTTGACTGGCTAGCTAATGTAGTAGTAGTTAAAAATAAGAATAATAAATTTTGCATGTGCGTAGACTATAAGGACTTAAATAAGGCGTGCCCAAAAGATTCGTTATCATGGCCAAACATTGATCAAATGATTGATGCAACGGCCGGGGCACGAGTTAATGAGTTTCCTTGATCCTTGCTCCGGGTACATTCAAATCAAAATGGACCCGGAGGATCAGAAAAAACTTCGTTATCACGAATTTTGGCACATATTGTTACAACGTATTGCCCTGTGGGCTAAATAACGTCTGAGCCACTTATCAATGGCTCGTGAACAAGATGTTTGAAAGGAAAATAGGAAAACCCATGGATGTTTACATAGATGATATGCTTGCTAAGTCTTCGAACGCAGGTGATCACCTCAAACACTTGTAAGAAACTTTCGACATATTAAGGAAACACAACATGAAGCTTAACCCCGAGAAGTGTGTGTTCGGGTCAGCTCCAGTAAGTTCTTGGGATTCCTGGTGTCACAATGGGGGATTGAGGTTAACCCCGATTAAATAAAGGACATCGAAGACATCTCGAACCAGCTATCAAGCATAAAAGAGGTTCATAGGCTAACGGGGAGATTGGCCGCTTTGAGCAGATTAATTTCCCGGTATTCGAAAAAATGCCATCATTTCTTCTCACTGCTCAAAAAGAAGAACAACTTGGAATGGACCCCGGAATGTCAATAGGCTTTGAGTGATTTGAAAAGGTATTTTTCAAGCCCTCCGTTACTATTGAAACCGAAAGAAGGCGAAAAGTTGTTGGTCTACTTAGTAGTCTTGGAGGTAGCGGTAAGTGCTGTTCTAGTCAGTGAGGACGAAGGTATGCAATCTTCTATCTATTACATTAGTAAAATTTAAACGGATGTAGAAACTCGCTACCCAGATCGGCCTTAGCTCTCGTAGTTGCCACTCGAAAACTAAGGCCTTACTTCCAATGTCATTCGATAGTAGTGGTGGCCACCTTTCCTCTTCGGAATATCCTTCATAAAACTGAACTTTTAGGTAGGCTGGCCAAGTGGGACATTGAAATGAGTAAAGTTTACATAGAATATAAACCTAGGAATGCAATTAAGCAACAAGTTTTGGCTGACTTTGTGGCCGATTTCAGTCCAGGATTATTACCTTTGGCCACCAAAGAAGCAGTGATGGTGTCGAAATCGACATCAGGAGTTTGGACCTTATTCACGGATGGAGCTTCCAATGTAAAGGGATCCGGACTCAACATAGTACTAATCACGCCTTCGGAAGAAACCCTAAGGTAGGCCATAAGAACGGTCTTACTGACTAACAATGAGGCGGAGTATAAAACTTTGATTGCATGGCTCGAACTGGACAGGGGACTGGATTCCGAGATTATTGAAATTAATATGACTCCCAATTGGTGGTAAATCAGGTGTACGGGATTTTTGAAGCCAAGGACGAACGCATGCAGCAATACATAGTGAAGGTTCAGGCTCTGGTCGCTCGATTCCGGGAGTGGTCAATCACAAATATCCGGAGGGAGGTAGATGCATTAGCTAACCTTGGCTTGTCTTACGGAAGTGAAAGGGTCAGACTCCGATACGGTCGTGCAGCTTATGCACTCGGTACTATACGCAGATAGCTATTATGACGTAAACGCGACTAATTTGGTCTGGGAGTAGAGAAACGAAATTATTTATTATCTCGAACACGGGAAACTGCCCAAGGATCCTAAGGCATCTCAGGCGCTACGAACTAAGGCCGCACGATATAGTTTTAAAAGAGGTCAATTGTACAGAAAATCTTTCCAAGGCTCGTTGGCCCGATGTTTAAGAGCTTCTAAGGCTAACTATGTTATGCGAGAAGTCCACGAAGAGATTTGCAAGAACCACTCTGGCGCAGATTCCTTAGTACTAAAATTAATAAGGACACGATACTATTGGCGCTGGATGAAACAAGACGCCAAGGCATATATTCAAAAATGTGATAAATGTCAACGCTATGCACCGTTGGTACATCAACCGGCAGAACCACTACATTCAATTATGTCACCATGGCCGTTCATGGAATGAGGGATGGATATCGTCGGATCAATTCCATCGACCCCTCGTAAGGTAAGATTTCTTTTGATTTTAACTTACTATTTTTCTATGTGGGTAGAAGCAGGTCATTTTCAGAAGATCGGCGAACGTGAAGTAGTAGATTGTAGGGAAAATAATTTGCATATTTTGGATACCTGTCACGCCCCAACCATGGGGAGCGTGACAGGCGCTCAACTAAGTCAACCCAGTCGAGCCTGCCTACGTTACTTTAACCTCTCACATTACTCATGCATAATTTACCATAACATAATTAGATCTTGACTTTTAAATTAAATACATTTGGCTACATGGCTTAAAATTCTTCTCATGATGGGTACATAACTTTTTAAATATCTTTAGATATTGTGAACATAAATACATGACAAAACTCAAAACTTAAGTGCAATACCCAAAGTGTACATAGAGCTTCTATGACAATAGATACCTAAGTACATCAAATGAACTAGACTCAAATACCCACTCGAACTGTAGCGGGCTCACCATAAGCTGAGTAGTGAGGAAGATCCTTATCAAAGATTCGCATCATCTAGTAGAAATATATCTGCATCCATTAAAAGATGCAGAGCCCCGGGCAAAAGGGACGTGAGTACATGTGGAATAGTACTCAAAGGTAAGGCAGATAGAATAACATATGAAAATATGGTAACTCAAATAAGAGGCAAATGAAGTACATCAAGAAACTACAAAACGACCCATATAATCACATGTCAGGTCTTATTATACTTACATCATTCTGAACTTCTTTTGGAATCAAGTGAGCCATATGAACTATGTGTGGGATACAAAATATAATGTAAATGTAACATCATGTACAAACAGCGCAATGAAAGTGGCACCTATTATTCGTGCTGCCTATGCTTCTCACCAGACCGCCCGTAGCCCTCTCTTACTATGCACATATACGTTTCACAAACCGTCCATAGGATTTATCCATACTATGAACCTATGCATTTGATAGACTGTCATGACCCAGATTTCCCACCCTCGGGATTCGTGATGCCGCTTACTAGTGAAAGCTAGGCAAGCCAGTTATTCCAGTTATTTAACCATTTTCATTTTAAACCCCTTAACAATTCCAAAAGAACATAAATAAAAAAACAGCGGAAATAATAATAACAAAGAACAGTGCGGAAGACGAAAAATGATAATTTAGATTAATACAAACTGCGGAAGTCTAAGGACAACTCTACCTAGAATTGGTGTCATAATCTCACTGACTGTCTAAGAATACTACAAATAAGGTCTGAATAGAATTACACGAATCTGTCTCAGAATAAGTAAAAACAGAAAGAAAATGATAGAAGGAGATGCCAAGGCCTGCGGACGCCTGCAGGACTACCATAGGTCGCCAGACGGTCTGGAAGCAGCAACCTCACTGTGGTCCAAAAGCTGCAGCACCGGGATCTGCACACAGTGTAGAGTGTAGTATTAGCACAACCGACCCCATGTGCTGGTAAGGGCCTAGCCTAACCTCGGCGAAGTAGTGAAGAGGCTAGGACCAGACTACCAAATAAACCTGTGTAGTTAAATCATATACAGCGAAAAATAAAGGCAGGTATTTACTAGTTAAAGATGGGAGGGGAAAAGCATGTTGCAGGGAGTATCAGATAACAACAGAATATCAGAGAGGAATGTAAAAAACCAAAATTCAATTGCTAACAAAAATAAGAGAAACAAACATAGTATTCACTTTCATCTCTTTCTTGTTGTAGGCGTGCAACCCGACCCCTTTCAAATATTACCATGGAAGCGTGCCACCCGATCCTATTTCATATATCTTGTTGCAGGCGTGAAACCCATTTCATATATCTTGTTGCAGGCGTGCAACCCGATCCCATTTCAAATATTACTGTGGTGGCGTGCCACCCGCTCCCATTTCATATATCTTGTTGCACACGTGCAACCCGATCTTTCAAATATTACTGTGGCGGCATGTCACCCGCTCCCATTTCATATATCTTGTTGCAGGCGTGCAACCCGATCCCATTTACAAATCAACATCAATCACAAAAGAATCCTGGTAAGGAAATAAGAGTATAACAACAACATCCCGGCAAGGGAGACAATATCGCAAACATCTCGGCAAGGGAGACAATGTCGTAACAATAACATCCCGGCAAGGGAGACAATATATATCATAAACCTTAACATCCCGGCAACGGAACCAACAATGATAATCAACATAATAAGCATGAACAAATCACAACGGAGTTAGAACAATTACAATACGAGACTCACGGGAATGCTTGACACCCACGTATAGATACTCATCACCATGCCTATACGTCGTACTCCATAATTAACACATAGCAAATAAGACACCACTCCTAATCCCTCAAGCTAAGGTTAGACCAAACACATACCTCGATGCCACGAACATAATTCAAGCCTCAACTATCGCTGTACCTCTTGATTCCACCACCAATTCGCTTGTATCTAGCCACAACTTACTTAACTATATTAATAAATGCTAAATGAATCAATTCTAATGCATGAAAATAGGTTTTCTAAAGTGTTTCCCAAAAAGTTAAAAATCGACCTCGGGCCCACATGGTCAAAACTCGAGGTTCAAACCAAAACCCAATTACCCACGAACTCAAATATGTAATTTGTTTTGAAATCGGACCTCAAATCGAGGTCCAAATCCCCAAAATTTGAAAATCCTAAGTTCTACCCAAAACACCCAATTTCCCCCATGAAAACCCTTGATTTTGAGTTGAAATCATGTAAAAAGATGTTAAAGATTAAAGAAAACGAGTTAGAAATCACTTACAATCGATTTGGAAGAGTAGTTGTCTTTGAAAAGTCGCCCAAAGGTGTTTAGGTTTTGAAAAGGTTGTAAAAATGGTTGAAAATACGTCTGAAATTCATTTTAGCAGGTCTCTGATGTCGCAATTGCGAACCCTGGTCTCTGATGTCGCAAATCAAATTCATTTTAGCAGGTCTCTGATGTCGCAATTGCGAACCCAAGTCTCTGATGTCGCAAATGAAATTCATTTTGAGTTGAAACTTTTGACTTCGCAAATGCGAAGATTTTGTCGCATTTCCGGCCATGGGCAATTCCGGTCACCTTCGCAATTGCGAAAGACCTGTCGCATTTGCGACATCACAATTGCGAGGAAAGGTCGCATTTGCGACCAATGCCTGCCAGCCCAGTCTTTGCAAATGCGAATGTTTGTTCGCAAATGCGAGATCGCAATTCCGAAGCCTGCAGACTTGCAACACACAGCAGTTTACTAAGTCCAATTTTCACTTCGTGGCCTATCCAAAACTCACCCGGGCCCTCGAGGCTACAAACCAAACATGCACGCAAGTCCAAAAACATCATACGGACTTGCTCGTGCGATCAAATCATTAAAATAACATCAATAACTATGAATTTAGCATCAAAATCAAAGAGAAATCTCATGAACTCTTAAGTTAAAATTTTAACAACCGAAGGTCCAATTCACGTCATTTCAAGTCCGTTTCTTACCAAATTTTATAGGCTCAACTTAAATCACATATAAGACATGTACCGGGATCTGGAACTAAAATACGGGCCCGATACCATCAAATTCAATTACATTCAAATTGTCCAAAAACTCTATAATTCCAGTTAAACAATTTTCTTCAAAAATTCATTTCTGGGGCTTGGGACCTCGGAATTTGATTCCGGGCATACGCCCAAGTCCCATATTTTCCTACGGACCCTCCGGGACTGTCAATCACCGGTCCGGGTCCGTTTACCCAAAATGTTGATCGAAGTCAACTTAAATTCATTTTAAAAGCAAAATTCATCATTTTTCACAGATTTTTACATAATGGCTTTCCGAATACACGCCCAGACTGTGCGCGCAAATCGAGGTGAGATAAAAAGGAGGTTTTAAGGCCTCAGAACACAGAATTTATTTCCAAAACAAGTGATGACCTTTTGGGTCATCACATAGACCGTCCATAGGGTTCATCAATACTGTAAACCAATGCATTTCATAGACCATCCATAGGATCACCTATACTATATTTCTACATAGACCGTCCATAGGATCACCTATACAATACACCTATGCGTTTCATAGACTATCCATAGGATCTCCTATACTATATACATTTGAGTTTCATAGACCGTTCACAGGGTTCATCTATATTATACACCTATGCATTTCATAGGTTGTCCATAGGGTTCATAACACATCATTATTCATATGACCATATATAAACTTAGAGCGACATGATAAACATTATATTTAGGGACATCATAGCCTTTACTCATGAGAACGTAAGAGCATATAACACATCGGAAATTCTTAGAAAAGAGAGCATGGTGATTTACGATTGAAATAGTGGTTCAAATCATAGGTATTAGTTGAAACAACCACATTTGAACGCGACTTGAGTACATAAGACTTTAGGCAATTCTATTTTCAGAATAAAATTGGAACAATTGATTCAAGGCTCATTTCAAAATCTTTCACACATCATTTCATCTCATTGGCACCATTGGCCACAAGTATAACTTTCATTATTAGCACGGTGGCCACACTTTATATCCCCAACTATTTTCTTTCACTTTCAAGAATCTTTATAGATTATCAACAATAAGAGTATTTGAAATCAAGGCCTTAAGTATATATACGAGCAATAGGAGTATTAGGCACATTGAGTATTCTTTCCAAGTTAAGCATTATGGAATTTCATTTGAAACATGAATTGAAGTTATAATGCTTTAACACATAAACCATACTTGAACACATTCCTGGAGGAGATCCTGATGAGATAGGAGTAATTGGAACACGTTTTGAGTACATACACCTTTCAACACTTTGCTTACTCGAGATAATCGAATTTATTAGGAACAACTCAGAACATGGGAATTAGGAACTCGGGCCAACCATACTTGAAACTTACGGGAACATTATAGGATCCAATTCTAAGAGAGAAGTTTAGCCAACATACCTGAAATTCGCCCCTTAATAATACTACGATGGCCCACCACACTAAACAACTTCAATATACAACAATGCAACAATTGCACCAATATTAGCAAGATTTCTACTTTAAGTCATTTAGACTTTTTATCAAACATTTAATGTGCATATTTTTCTACAACCTATAGTAATGGTGTTTCTTCATCCAACAATCCCTCCTTCCCACCAATAAGAGATACTACATCATCCTTCATCCTCTAACTACCTTCTTAGCACCATTATAATCATCAATGAACTCACATCTACCAAATATTACTAATTAACTCATTACAAAATATCTACAACACCCAATAATCTAGTTTAAGCACGTATGGCTTCCAATCACCATCCCATAAGTGCTAGTACTTATTTCTTGCTCATATGTTCACTAACAATCCATGCATGTAGGTTTAAGGATGAAAGATTACATCTTGTAGAGCAAATCTTGAAAGGTAACTTCTGGGGTGGTCATGAGATTTTGAAGAAATCCTATGGAATACAATCAAAACCTTGTTATAACTAGTGATTGAGAAGTGAAATCATCATAAAAACACACTTAAAAAATTCACCTTAGGTGTGTATTGGAAGCCTTGGCCGGATGGGTGATGGAGAGAAAGCCCATGTCTTGAAGATGACTTAGCCACTCTCTCTCCCCGACCTTGGGGGTATTTATAATGCTCCTTCATGCACGGCCGCACACCTGGACAAGTGACCGCGTAGCTGGGCACGCACACAAGGCAGAAACTCCTCTGCTGTGCGCTGCCACGCATATGGACACGGAGATGGGATATGTCCGGCAAAATGGTCATAACATTCGGTAGGTATGTACAAATAAACAACGGTTTGATGCATTAGAAACTAGAGCCAAAGGGCTTTAATTTGATAGATATGTCACAACCTAAATCCTTATATTTTGGTAGTTTCATGCATTTGAGGTAGGATTTTATGTGAATTTATTTGAAACTTTAGCCCATTGCATAGCTCCCAACTTGGCTTAGTTCCAGGGATCTCCTTAGACCCTAAACAACATCCAATACACCTCCTACAATTAATATCATGATCATCTAAGTTGTTAGAGTCCTTAACCTCTCGTGGAAGGCATGACGACACATAAGTGACTTGTGAGTGTGCTTTATGGCCTCGGACTAATAGGAAATTCGAGGGGCCTCACAATACCAAAAGAAATAGCCTGCGATAATGTACAAAAATTTATAGGCGCAAAAATTACAAATTCCTCGAAGACTTGAAAATCAAGAGGATCATATCATCACCTTATCATCCGAGCGCAAACAGGCAAGCAGAATCAATGAACAAAGTGATCATACAAAATCTTAAAAAGAAATTGGAAGCAGCTAAAGGAAAATGGCCCGAAAAGCTTCCATGTGTACTATGGGTGTATCGAACAACAGCCAAATCAAGCATGGGGAAGACTCCTTTTTCTCTTGTGTACGGGGCGGAAGCCCTAATCCCAGTGGAAGTAGGTGAACCTACCTTGAGATATTTCCAGTCAAACAAAGAAGCAAACAGTGAAGCAATGTTAGTCAATTTGGATCTGCTCGATGAGCGCACGAACTTGGTGCATATAAGGATGGCATCTCAAAAGAAACGAATAGAGAGATATTACAATCGAAGAGCCAACCTCTATTACTTCAAAGTAGGAGACTTGGTTTTAAGGAAAGTAACTCAGAACAGCCGGGGACTCAATACGGGAAAGCTGGGTCCAATGTGGGAAGGCCCTTACCGGGTTTCAGCTGTCACTAGGAAATGGTCATATGAGTTAGAGAATCAAGATGGAGGAAAGTTGCCAAGCAAATGGAATGTGGCACACCTCAGGAGATACTTATACTGATGAGCGTCGCTAGTACTGAAAGTATGTGCTGCACTCTTTTTCCTTTCGTCCCGTTTTTGTACCAATTGAGTTTTTCTTGCAAGGTTTTTAACGAGGTAGCAACGGAAAGTACACTACGAAGGAAGTTTCAACAGCAACAATAAGTCCTTTGAAAAAAGACGCAAAGAATAAACTTGCGCAAATATTCAAACATAAGTACACAAAAAGGGAAACTTATACGATACTTGAACAAAAAAGTTTTTTTAATTACAAAAAAATGTGCCAAACGACACTTGTACAAAAGTTTGAAAAGGAAATCAAGAACTAAGTTGTTGCATCTCCGGAACCCGGAGGAAGAGAAGCATATGCGCCCTCAAATAGATCCGCTGGTGGTTCGATATGCTGGCCTTCATCACTTTGGCCCTCAGAATAATCACCTTTTGGTTCCTCTTAAGTTCCCGAGAACTCAGAACCAGAACCAAAAGAATCGGTAGCATCAGGCCTGGCCGGAAAACCGCTTTTAGCAGCCAACTCCAGCTCACGGGCTTTAGCGATTTCAGCATTAAAGTCAATGACACCTTCTTTAGCCACTTCCAAGGTGTTTCTCCTTATGCTATACATAGCATATGTTTTTTCAAAAATGAGGGAAGCCACTCGGCGCTAAAGTTCTTCTTTAAGTTGGCCAACCTCAATAGAGAGGTTGTCTTGCGTGAATCTCATGGATTGGAGGCTGGCGTCAAAATCACAGATAATGGAGCCATAAATCTTATTACGCTATGAGGCTTTCTTATACTTCTCCTCCAACCGTGCATGATTTTCCTTGACAACAACAAGCTCTTCAGCCTTGGAGTTTAAGGCTGCCTCCAAATTATGTAATCTTTCAGTAGAGGCAGCCTTACGATCGGACGCAGCAAGGACAACATTATGAAATTCATCCCATTTGGCCTTAGTTTCTTCATATTGTGCCCTTAATGGAACAATCTTTTGGCTAAGAGTCATTGCTTCCTGTTCGCTTTGTTGCAACCGAGCCTCCAATTCAATAACCTCGGCAGCTCGAGTTTCCATGGTTCTGAGAGGCGAGCAGCATTTTGGCCCCTCTCGGCCGAGAGTTTATCCCGCTCGAAGGTATGTTCCTCCTTATCACTAATCAACCTTTGAAGGCCCTAGAAGGCAAGGAAATTGGCCTGTAAAACAAGAATGCAAATTCAAAACATTGCCATAGCAAAAGTAAAAGAAACAACAGAAGAAAACAAAGACTATACCGCCGTTGCGTTGTGCATGGCATTGTTCAACAAACATTCTCCCGAGAAAGTTTGTATCCTTTCCCAATCTTTTTCTAAAGCTTGGGGCTCCGGATAGTTAGCAAGTTCCACTGCCCGGGATAACAGATTGCATCCAGTGGAAACCGAGAGGGTGGCGCTCCTCCTCCTTGGGGGATCTTTTGAGGGAGCAGCATAAGTTTGCCCTAGGTTCCCATGAACTGGGACTGGGGAAGAGGGACATAGTCTTCTTGGGCAGCTATGCCTGACAGAAATGATGTAGCAGCTACTGGTGGCAAAGGCTGAGTTGGAAAAGAGAGAGATGAAGTAGATGGCATTGTAGGGCGAGAAGCAGCTGCGACAGGTGCATTACTTGTTGATGGGTGCTCGTCAATCGAAGACGAAAGAGACCCGGTACTTAGCCGTATAGTACCGGGGTGGCAGTATGGACCCGAAAGTGTGATTTTGCATCTTTTACCACATCAAGCTCCCCCTAGAGTGCCGAGGCATCATCCCCGACGGTATAGCTAACTCAACAGATTGGGCATTCCGTTGAGTTGATGAAGGTAGCCGCCCTCTATGTAGAGAAGCCCCATCATCATTGGCTTCTCAATCATCATTGATCACAATGGTTTCTGGGAATGGCTCGGGCACGTAGCTCATCACCACAACATCCGAAGGCGACTCGGGTGTTGCGCTCTTTGCCTTTTTATTTGTTACCAGGCCGTGAATGATCGTCTCTTTTTTTGTTGCTTTTCCTCCGGTCGGGGACTCTGAGAAGAAGCAATTGCACCAGAATCAGGCCTAGAAACACCTGTTTGCATAAAGGCTTTCTGCAGCAGCCTCGTGCATCAATAGGATCAGCCAAAACGTCCTCCTTAGGGACAACAACTGAGCCCTAGGGTAGACCTGAACTCAACAAAGAATAAAAGGGGTAAACAACTTCCTTACATGAAAGGGAAAAATGAGATGAGTTTTAATTACCATGATTTTTGGCCTTCCATTCGTATTTGAGGGCTAAGTCCTTCCACGTACGGGTTTCTAGCGTAGTGATTTCCAAAATCTATTGGACCCACTGGTCCAAACCTTCAACCCGCGGTTGAACCCACTGAGTTGCTGAAACAAATAAAAGAGAAGGAATCAATAACAACATGGAATGATCTTTAACTAGAAGAAGGGATAAAAGATGGATTACGAGCACGGTTCCACAACTCCGGAAAGGATGACGCCGTGGCTAGAATGATGTCCTTGGTAGCAACTACAATGAACTATTCCATCCACCCACGGTCGTTGTCATCACCCATGCTTGCCAGTAGGGCATGGTGGCCAGGTTTGCTAAAGTTTATGATTCCCCCGCGAAAAATCTTTGGGGAATAAAGATTCATTAACCAAGCTATGGTTAGCTCATCTCCCTTCTCCTAGCACAAACGCTGAAGACAAGCGACTGTCCTCCATACAGAAGGACTAATCTGTGCTAGACTCACTTCGTAGCGGATACAAAATTCCACAATAACAAAATCAAGCTCCCTGCTCAAAGAGAATGGCCCCAAAGTGAAGGGATACGTATAAAAATATGTCAACACCCTTATTGGGGATGGTTACTTGCTCCGCCAGATCAGGAGCAATAATATCTGAATCTTGGAAATTTTAGTCTTCTTTGCTGGAGGGATGGATAGAAGAAGGGTACACGCCAAAGGCCCACGTGTGAGGGTTAGCTGAAAGAAACTTCTCTTCAAAATCTTTGGTCGTGACAAGACTCTTTGGGATGATAATTCTTACCGTAGGAGTAACAGCGTCATCAGCTTTACCGTTGTTCTTTGAAGAACTAGGATTTCTTGAAGAGGAGGCCATTTCTTATCAGAAAAGAAGGGAATTTCTCTCTCAAGAAGAAGGTTAAAGAAAGCTTGAAGACAAAGCATGTGTTGAGTAAAGAGAGTTTGAGAAAGTGTAGAGAATTACGAAGTGTAAATGAAGAGGTTTGATGTGTATAAGTAAAGATATAGGCGGCAAAAATCGTGGCCATAATTACCCCGATAACCGGCAAAAGTGATGCTAAATCGTAGGATGACACGTGTTCGGGGTATTAAATGCAGAGAGACGTGCGTCTAATCAACCGTCAGAAACTTTTCAGAGAGGATCAGAGAATTTCCCGCCAAAAAAAAAGTTCTTTTACCAACATGCCAGTGACATAAAGTTATGCTACCGGAAAGCAAGGGGATATCTGCATGGGTGAAAATATGTTCATATTTTAATGACCGTTTGAGAAAGCGACACGTGGAATCGAAGGCAGAAGATATCTTAACCGAAGACAATGATCTCGCTTGTCACCGGCGAGAATGATACTCATAACGACAAAATTAATGCCGCCATCCGGTAGCATTCAATGAAGAATATTCTACGGCATTAAGTGCATGATCTGTTATAGAGTATATGAAATATAACTTTCAAATATCATAAAGAACAAACTCCAATACTCAACTTTTCAAAACAACAACAAATTTAACAAATCCATTTTGCCACTAAGAAGAAGAAGAAGAAATCTTAAGCACAACCTATGATGATATTTTACAACTTATAACAAAAAGAAGAAGAACCGAAAAACTCCTGGATACACGGGACATGAATACGGAGAATAAGAAAGCAGCAGCAAATTTTGTGGATACATGAGACATGAATACAGAAAAGAAAAAAGCAACAGTGAAGAAGAGAAAAGCATAATTAAAATTATAAAAAAACAGGTTAAATGAAGGTGACCAAATACGATGCTCCATACAAATTTTACACTTTAACTTTGAAACAGATCATGCGTCTTTAATTGACTTTGTTCTTTTTCACATACATGGTGACACTAAAGATTTTATTTAAGTAATCTAATAATATAAATATGTTTCACACCATTCATAAAACTTAAACTAAGAAATAAAAGCATAAAGCTTCAAAAGAAAATATACATAAACATACCATGCATCATCAGTCGCACTGATAAAGATAACATACCATTTTACAAGTTACATACTACTGTAGTAAGTAACATACAGCCAAACCCTTTCTTTCAAAAATAACAAGGGCCTTTTGTTTCCTTACATCTAGAAAAACAAGAAGCCAAAAAAGAAGAAAAAAAAGACACATAAAAAGTACTACAGCAGAAACTACTAATAGGTCCTAATACCCCATTTAGAAGCATATTTGACGAGCTCAGTCATCTCTTCTTTGTTGATGTATCCATCTCCGTTGATGTCTGCATGATGGAATGCTCTGCTTGCTTTCCATCCACAGAAGCGTAAGCCCATCTCTTTAAATGCAAATTTCAGCTCTTGCTTACTCAGCTTACCATCTCCATTCTTGTCATATCTCTTCAGAATTTTCTCCAGTTGCTCCTCAGTTAGTGGAATGCTTGCATCTTTACAAATTAGCCAAGCCATTTTTTCCCTATATTGTGTGTCTTGATTTGTCTCCCTATGCCTAGTTAGTTTGAACAAAAGGGCCACTTTCTATATATAATGGCCAAGGGCCACTTGCATCTTTACATGTGCATGGTGAGTCATTCGCTCACATAGAGACTTAGATTTTAGAATTAATGCTCTTTTCAATCATTGATGTTTTGGAATTCTTTTTATCCGTATGTTAGCTTGGATGAGTGTACATGGAGACGTGGGGTCATCATATTCCAACTAAATATGAGGTAAAAGAAAAAAGTAATTATTGGCTAACTAATTCATTCTCTCCTCTTTTTTCCTTTTCTTTATATATGCTTTTGAAGTATCTTTGAACACTTTTTACTTTTGGCTGAACTTGATTAAAAGATAAAATATGAAATTAATTTTGTTGAGAGGTCTAAATATTTGGAAGTGCGCTTGTCTGCAAGATTCCCAAGAGACGTTTCGTGCAATATTAGTCCAATATTATTATATTCGATAAGACTTGTTGCCTCCTACCACATATAAAAACTACTCCCTCCGTTTCAATATGAGGTAGTTTGACTCGATATGGAGTTTAAGAAAAAAGTATAATTTTAAAATTTGTGGTCTTAAAAGCTTAAGGGTAAAAGCTTTGTGGGTCATGATATTTGTGTGGTTATAAAAGCTTCTCATTAAGAGTATTTTAAAGTTGAATTATTTTCAATTGTAAAAATATATTTTTTTTCTGGAACAGGGCTAATAAGAAAAGTGTATCATCTAAATTGAAACAGAGGAAATAATTCTTTTACAGAGTAAAATGAATATTTTAAAGTTGAATTATTTTCAATTGTAAAAATATATTGTTTTTTTCCGGAATAGGGCTAATAAGAACAGTGTATCATCTAAATTAAAACAGAACTCTTTTACTAGGAGAGAAAAAAAAACTTATAGAACATCACTCATTTAAATAGATAAATTTAGTTGCAGTTTTAGATATCAAAAGTTCTCTTTCACGTGGGGCGGAAGGAGTACTATTCATTAATAACTAGTGACAGGATGAACTTCATTTAAAGCTAGTTATCTCACAAAGAAATTTTTAATTTTCTTTCTGCAGAGAAAGGTTTATTTGATACGTGAAGCTCTAATTTATATGATGGTGTTTGACTTGGTCTAGAATTTATGAAAAAAAGACTTTAAAAACTTATGATTTAAAATATATATATATATATATATATATATATATATATATATATATATATATATATTCATTAAGGGTACAATAAATGTTTTAGAGTTAAATTATTACTAAATATAAAAAGGTATCATTCTTTTTGTAACTAACTTAAAAGAAAAAAGTGTCAAATAAATTGAAACGCAAGGAGTAATGAACACAAAGTCGAAGTCACAGTATCAGACAGTAACCACTACCAGAAGTAGAGCTACTCAAGATTCAGTTGTCGAAACCTTCTTGTGGAAAACATCTATAATGTCTACGTGAAAATATTTCAAGAGCTTAATAGGAAAATGAACAAACTCTTCAACTTATTAAAATGTCTCCAAAAGAAACTTATTCTTGGATTCTTTTCAATGTGCGTCTGTCAAATATACATTAGCTTTCACGCCTATGATGGGCCAAGGAATGGACCGATTGCTTCGTTATAATTATCAAAACTTATTGCTTATTAAAGAAGCAAAATGAAAGCGATGATTAAGACTTATCTAGGGGAATATTTCACTTACCTATGAAATATTTGTGATTTATACTATAACTTTTGCTTTCCGATATAGTAATCGATAGATATAGAAACTCAAGCACTAAAATTGTCACGATCCAAGTCACAACCCATTGTGTTAGCACCTAACACACTTGCTAGGCAAGACGATAATCACATAACAACTAAACAATTGAATGTAACATGCTTAATAACTCAACAACGGATAAATCTCACAAACATATGATAGAAATAACTGAAACTCTGCTACAACCACCCCAAAATCTGGTGGCAATGGCTACATGAGCTAATAATTAGTATTAACATAGTCTGAAATAATAGAACCGAATAAAAATGAAAAGAAGGAGAGTCAAGGTCGTGGCGTCATAGCAGCTACCTCAAGGTCTCCGAGCAAGTACTAGCACCAATCTAACAATCGCCACATCCAGAAGTACTTGCATCTGCACATGAAGTGCAGAGTGTAGTGTGAATACAACCGACCCAATGTACTCAATAAGTATCGAAGCTAACCTTTATGAGGTAAAAGAAGCACAAATTATAAATGATGCTAGCTAACCTTCATGAGGTAAAGGAAGCACAGATTATAAATGGTGCTAGCTATCACCTGTAAAATCTTTTTAACAAGTACAGAGAAGTAATGAAATCAAGTCATAAAGCACAGGAAGAAACATATGTTTGTGTTTGTACACGGTTTCTCAAATACTCTTATCAGTCCATATTCGGCATATAGAGGTGATATGCAGTTAAATCAGGTAAATTATAACGGAAATTGCAAGTAATGATGAAATGCAAAATCCAAACAAAACACTTGCCAAATTTCCTTAACGTTTCCCATTCCATTTCGGATCAGTGATCATATTTCCTCAATATCCGTGTATACCATCAAGAGAGAAACATGAGAGGGAGACCCTAGGAGGATGGATCCATATCCACATGTAAATACAGCCAATTCAACGTGTTACTAGCCCGGAATGGTCCCAGGCTGAATATCATATCCGCCCGGCTTGGTCACAAGCACTACAACATAATCCGTCCGGCATGGCCATAGGCATGACAACACAATCTGCCCGGCGTGGTCACATGCATAATAACACGATTCGCCTGGCGTGGTCATAGGCACAACAACAACAATCCGCCGGCATGGTCACATACAGCCAGTCCTATCATATCACAGATGAACAAATAAACTAGAATATATGTATGTGATGAATTAATATCAAATCTCATGCTCCTGAACTGGTATAAATGACATGCTAAAGTGTAGGCATGTGCAAAATGTGTTGTCATAGCTCAAATTGGTAATTTCATCACAGAATAGCATTTATCAAGTTCATTTAGGGATTAAACCTCTACATAGCCTCTAACATGGCTTAAATAGTTCAAACAATGTCGCAAATGTGAGAAACATCATAGCTTAAAGTTTAATAGACAAAGCTAGGCATTTCATAGCCTAAGCACAACCCGAGCATGGCGGTGTAAGAACATGGGCTCAAAACCCGCACATGTGCGCACCCTACACGTAGTTATCACAATAATTAAGGCAAGTAGTGCCTCAACTGTAACAACCCGACCGATTGTTTTGAGCATTCACACTTCGCTCGGTAGTTTGAGCGCATGAGCATCTCCGCATGATGTATTAGGACTTGTGTGCAACATTTGAGTTCATTCCGAGTTGATTTGATATATTTTGGCGCGAATTTTTGGATGACAAAAGTTCGAAAGTTCATTAAGTTTTATTTGAGGTGCGTTTCATCGTTTCGATGTTGTAATGCGTGATTTGAGTCCTCGAGTAGGTCCGTATTATTTTATGGGACTTGTTGGTATATTCGTACGGGGTGCCGAAGGGTTCGAGTGAGTATTGGATAGGTTTAGGTTATTTTGTGCTCGTTTTTCTTATGTATCGACGTCGTTTCTTCAAGCATAAATGGTACCATATTAAACTAATGAGCTGCGATTTATTTTTTGATTGAAGCATTAGATCTGTATCATTATTATGGAGCCATAGAAAAAAGAATAGAAGAATTTGAACATCATATGAGGAGTTTATGGTCATTTTACTAAGAATTGGGTTGCCAAATTTTTTTTTTTAGATTAATTATGAAATTGCCACTGCCTTCGTATTTAAAAATCTGCACTATTTTCAAATATTGAAACCAACATATCTCCTTCATTATAAGGTTAAATGGAGTAATTCAGAAGCCTAACTTGACTGAAATTTTACAAGGAATCCATTAGAGACATCCAAAACGAGTTTCGGGATCGTTTAGCACATAATACGAAGCAGAATAGCTGGGCAAAAATACGTAATATTAAAAGTTTATTTATTTTGTCATATTTTGAGTTGGGGAGCTCGAATTTGAGCAATTTTTGGAGGTTAGTTTCACCATATGGATTGGGGTAAGTGTTCTATACTCGATTTTGGTTATATTTCATGAATCCATAGTCGTTTTTGGTGCTTTATTGATGATTTCAAAGTAAAATTTGGGGGGTTTTGTCTAATATTTCATAAAGTGAATTTTTGAGTTTTGAAAATCGATTCGGAGTCGGGTTTGAGTGAAACTAGTGTGGTTTGACTCGTAATTGAATGGATTATTGGATTATGTGAGTTTCATCGGATTCTATGGTGCGAGCCCGAGTTTGACTTTTTAGTTAACTTTGGGCTTTTGATTCAGCTTGAAGCCTTATCCTGCGGCATTGATTCAGCTTGAAGTGTAATCTTTGAATTCCTTCCACGCATTTTATGCACGTGTCTCGCTATCGGATATGCATCAACGACTTGTGATTCCATGGATGAGGTGCGAGATGTGATTCCTGTGTGCTGCTGATGGGTCAGTCTAGAGGACTTGAGGCCGGGTTTTGACTGTAGCTTGAGCATGGGGATTTCGGTTGTGTGGGCATGTGCTTTTGGACTTATACGTCTGGTAGTGTCCTTATAAGTGGAATTTATGGCTGGCGAGTGGTTGGATGACTAAATGATGAGTAGGATGTGACTGCGGACTATGTTGAGATGATTTGAATGTGACGAGAAGAGTTTACTTGAGATGTAAAAAGGTCTAATGGGTGCTGGATTTATGTCTTGATGTGACGTATAGGCTCTAGTTATGAGTGTGTTGAAAGGTTTTTCGTGTTGTTTAATTGTGCAACGAATTTGATTCACATGTCTTATTGATGAGTTCAGACTCAAGAAGATTAACTGATGGCGTAGTAGTTGTGGCTAGAATATGAGATTACATTGGATGGTGTCGAGACTCGCGGTATTTCTATATCATTGTGGATTATACATTTCAGTATCAGGAAGGTGAAGGGAGCGGCTTTAGATTCACATGTCTCTTTAGAGTGGGTGTCTCGGTTATGGTACTTTGGGGGTGCTAAGAGGGAATACCATGCCTTATGGGCCTTAGGGCGTATGGTTTTTATGCTAGGATCTCTTATGGCGAGCTGCGACGTAAGGATCGTGGTGTTCTCGCAAGGAGGGTTATCAACATGAGGGTAATTTGGAAGTAACTCAGAGAAATAGGGCAGTTTGATAGTAGGTTGGATCAGCACGGTAACGGTATGATCGGTTCTTTGGGTACTTATGATGTGGCGAGTATCCACATGTGTTTCGTGGCAATGCTCTTGGGTTTTGGCGACTGCGTTGCTTGGTTGAGTTAGAGGTATTCAGTTGTGATAGCTTGGTTATGTGCAAATGGATTCCAAAGATTTCTCAATGATTTCTATCACGGTTTGAGGTGGATATTTCCTACTGGCGTGAGGAACATGTTACATATTGGGATGTTCTCCTCGATGAGATCAAATAGAAGGTTTCTTGCTGATCGGGTATGTATTCCGCTGGTGACTCAAAGTTGATTATGCGATTCTCGTGCTTTTCATATGATGGCATGATAGATGCGGTGTGTTGTGTAGGATTGAGATTTGCATGTGCAAGGTCACAATTCAGTTTTGAAGGGAAGGTCATGAATTCTTAAACAACACGAACGGTTTCAGATGTCTAGATAAATTCTATTACTAATTGGTATTTCCTGAGAAGGGTGTGCATTCAGAAGGTGCATTGTGTTTTGACTTACAGATGCTTCATTGCTATTTGGTGCTCGCCTGGTTGATTGACCACTGATATTTAGATTATGCTATGTGGCACGAATGAATTATAGAAGTATTTCTCGTGGGATGATCGTGTATGAGCGATGTGTTAGAAATTCGGGCGGTGGAGTTGGGATCAGGAATAGTGATTCATGTGTTCTATGGATATGGGGACTGTGAGTTCTCAGAAGCAGATTGTTTTGTGGTTGTCAACTGTGAAAATGTGGCCAAAGCTAGCCAGATGATAATATATGTTATGGTTATGTCGTTGTGGACTTTTTGAGGCTATTTGTCCATTCGGGGATGACAGGAGTTGATTTAGGGGCTTATTGGTAGCCCAATGAGGATATGTATTCTGTATCGGATCGGATTTGCTTGCTCTTGCGCAGCTGTTACCACAGGTATATCATCGGCGGAATAGATGTTTTTCACGCCTTGGTCTATGTTATTTGTTTCTCTCTTATTATATGACGGGTTGTGAGGGTTACATGATTCTTCGCACGCATGTTGTAATTCTGTTTAGGACTTATGGAGTTATGGCCGATATGGCCTTCGTGATGTTGACTTGCTTATTGCGCCATAGTTGTGCTTGTCTTCCTCAGTATTGTTTGTGCCTAATCATTTTACCACAGTTATATTCTGTGCACTTTATCGTGCTTGATGTTGAAACACATGTGATCAGTGAGCCCGAGTATAATTATGGCTCAATGGGTACCCTATGTGGATTGATATGATGAGATCGGGTTGCGCCGCAATGGTGCTGTGATGAAATGTAACTCCTTATGCTTATTTCGTGTATTTTGCTTTCACCTTGTTGAAAATAGTTCATAGGAAAATGTTAAAATTTCCCTGCATGCGTAACTGCTTAGTAGACTTCTTATTTAACTTTCTTACTATTATCATTCATGTCTGAATTATTACTTGTTTGTGTACCGTACCGCGTTGTGTGGGGCTTTATATAGTTTTTGGCAAGACTTGTCGGTTGGGCTTCTTTTATTGGCTGGGATGAGGTTTCTAGACCTGAGATTTTCACTATCGTATTGGGATAAGGAACGGTCGGAAGAATGCTACCATATTTTCGCTAAGGATTTGGGCAATGGCCCTTGTCAGACAAGTGAGCTTCTTGTCTTATTGATCATATGAGTGGTTATGAGATTCTGCGTGTTTTTTTCCATCAGCGGCAGTGTACGAAGGTTTTGAACGAGGTTTTATTTGTTATGAGGTTTACTACTGGTACCAGATTTGTTGTTGGGCAGTCATGGTGGTCAGCAGTTACTGCTGTGAGTATCTTAGTGATGGGGCGTATAATGTGATTACATCTTGGGTTATAGTAATGACATAATACAGCTTGTTCAGCCTTATACAGTGAGTATATGCGGGATTAGGGTCTTGTAATGAATTTCGAATGTTGGAAATTGGGTTCTAAGATTTAAGGACTAAGGCTGAAGTAAGGATCTCCAGTTATGTTGTGTTGGTGGGATTATATAGAGCAGGGTGACGTGGGATCGCCCCGGGTATGTGCATGATAAGGTTACACCTTGATTAGATGGCCTTGGAATGACTTGGCACGTTCGAGGACGAACGTATATTTAAGTGGGGGAGAATGTAACAACTCGACCGGTTGTTTTGAGAATTTGCACTTCGCTCGGTAGTTTGAGGCATGAGTATCTCCGCATGATGTATTAGGACTTGTGTGCAAAATTTGAGTTAATTCCGAGTTGATTTGATATATTTCGGCGCGAGTTTTTGGGAGTTAAAAGTTTGAAAGTTCATTAAGTTAGATTTGAGGTGCGTTTCATCATCTCGATGTTGTTATGCGTGATTTGAGTCCTCGAGTAGGTCCGCATTACATTATGGGACTTGGTGGTATGTTCGTACGGGGTCTCGAGGGGCTCAGGTGAGTTTCAGATAGGTTTGAGTTGTTTTGCGCTCGTTTTTCTTATGTTTCGACATCGTTTCTTCAAGCAAAAATGGTATCACATTAAACAAATGAGCTGCGATTTCTGTTTTGATTGAAGCATTAGATCCATATCATAATTACGGAGCCATAAAAAAAAGAAACATCGAATTTGGACATCGTATGAGGAGTTTATGATCATTTTACTAAGAATTGGGTTGCCAGATTTTTCAGATTAATTACGAAATTGCCACTGACTTCGTATTTAAAAATCTTCACTATTTCCAAGTATTGAAACCAACATATCTCCTTCATTATAAGGTCAAATAGAGTGACTCAAAATCCTAACTTGACTGAAAGTTTACAAGGAATCCATTAGAGACATGAAAAGCGAGTATCAGGATCGTTTGGCACACAATTAGAGGTAGAATAGCTGGGCAAAAATACTTAATATTGACGGTTTGTTCATTTGGTTATATTTTGCATTGGGGAGCTCGGGATTGGGTAAATTTTTTAGGCGATTTTTACCATACGGATTGGAGTAAGTGTTCTGTACTCGATTTTTGTTATATTTCATGAATCCATCTTCGCTTTTGGCGTTTTATTGATTATTTCAAAGTGAAATTTGGGGGCTTTTGTCTAAAATTTCATAAACTGAATTTTTTGAGTTTTGCACATCAATTCGGAGTCAGATTTGAGTGAAACTAGTATGGTTGGACTCAAAATCGAATGGATTTTTTGATTTTGTGAGTTTCGTCGGATTCTGAGGTGTGAGCCCGAGTTTGACTTTTTGGTTGACTTTGGGCTTTTGATTAAAGATTCGACCTTTATCGATCGGGTTTGTTTCCTTTGGCATTATTTGATGTATTCGAGTTTCTTTTTTGCTAGTTTCGAGCCGTTCGGAGGTCGGTACGCGCGGGATGGCATTTTTGGAGTATCGTTTGGCTTGCTCAGTATCAAATTGGCTTGTTTGAGGTAAGTGTCTTGCTTAACTTTGTTGAGGAAAATTTTCCTACTAATTTCCATTGTTTTCTACATGCGGAGGTGATACATATATGAGGTGACGATCGTAAATGCATGTGCCAGGGTTAATCATGCTCAGGGTTAAATTATACGATTAATTGTGCCTTGTAGATTTACGTGACTTCTTGCTTCATGTCTTACTTGACTTCTACATTACTAAGAATACGAAATAAAATGTTAGAAACCAAGATTTAGTTTATTATAACTTGATTAAAATTTGACGGGATTTTGAGAAACACTGATATGTCTAATTCAGTCTTCATCATGCTTAATCACTAATACATTGCTACAGTCGTTATTTTTGAGATATTAGGTTCTATACTAAAGTAGTAGATCATTCTTCTGATTTATTGAAATACTTGAACAATAAGGGTTTTGAGGTTTTAATGATCTATTGTTGGCTTGAAAGTTGTGATTGGGGTTCATTTGGAATATTCGTTTTACCACTCTCCTTGATGTTATTTATGCTTCCTACATTGCTTGTCATTGATATACATATGCTTGGTGAGGAAGAGTGTAAAGCACGAAGGGTGATGTCGTGCCATTGCTTTTATATTATCATGTGAGGGAGAGTGTAAAACACGAAGGGTGATGCTGTGCCATTTCATTTATTTTATCATGTGAATGAAAGTGAAAAGCAAGAAGGTTGATACCGTGCCATATCATTTGAGAGTAAAAGCACGAAGGGTGATGCCGTGCAATTTCATTTGAGAGTAAAAGCACGAAGGGTGATGCCATGACATTTCATTTTTATTATCCTGATCTCATTTACATTATCATGTGAGGATGAGAGTAAAAGCACGAAGGGTGATTCCGTGCCATTTCATTTATATCATCATGCTTTTATATTATCATGAGTTCATTGCATGAAGGGTGTTTCCGTATAGGCGAGGACGAGGGACATGCAATATGTTGTGATATCTTTTCCTTATGTATACGTTCATGACTTAATTTTGAGCTGTTATTGTCGCACCTATGTTTCCTGTGTGACTTGTCGTTATTGTTCTATCTTTGTTCTCTATCTCAATTGTTGTTGTGTTGCCCATGCCTTCTACTTGTTTAACTTGGAAATACCATGCCTCCTTCCTGCTGTTATATCTATAACCATGCCGGATCTAGTTTGTTGCGCTTTAGTATAAACTTTCTACCATGTTAGCCATTCATGCCTCTACTTGTTAGCTTATAAAGATCATGCGTTCCCCTCTTATTTGTTATATCTACATCTATGCCTTCTACCGTACTAGTTAGGTGAAATTATATACTTCTTTCCTAATTGATGTCATCATTCCTGTGTTTCCTACCTTATCATTACTGTTATCGGCATTTCTTTCACCTGGTTGGTACTGCTACGAGTGTATTTGGTGAGGATGAAATAAATGCACGAACGATGTTGCCGTGCCATTGAATTTGATGTCTTGAGTATATTTCTCACACTATGAAAGTTGTGGATTTATTACTTTGATTTGCTAGTTATCGCTCTAAGGAAAGGATTGGTCGTGATATTGAGGAATATTAATCGTGGTTCTTCTAGAAATTATTTACTGCTTCGCATAATTGTTTCCTTTTATGCTATTCTGTTATGTTCTAGTATTGTTCTTTTTCTACTCTTCTGTAAAGGTTATATCAGTGAGTATCTTTTAACTAAAAAACCTAGTCACTACTTCACCGAGGTTTGTCAAGATACTTATTGAGTACATGGGGCCGGTTGTACTCATACTACACTTCTGCACCGTGCGTACAGATTTTTGATCGAAGCTACGGGGTGATGTCGGGAGGTGACTCTGAAGATGTTCGTGCCTTCCGGATGTGTCTACCACTTGTCCCTGGGTAGTTCTAGAGTTGAATTCTGTTTAAGTACATTTCAAACAGAAGTTAAATTTATTTCATATCCGTTTTTACAATAATCTAGTCTTAGCAGCTCATGTCTTGTACTACCACTCCTTGGGATGTTGTTTGGAATACAGATATATCAATTGTTGATCACATTTATTTTATTAGAATTGTGTTAACTGTTAATTGGCTGACCTAACGGGTCGGGTTAGGTGCCATCACGACCTGTGGATTTTGGGTCGTGACATCAACCAAGTTTAGATAAGATACTTACCTCAAGCAACCCAAATCACTCCACTAGTAAGCTCTTCCCGCGCGTATAAACCTCTGGAAGGCTCGAATTTGGCCAAAATAACGTAATTCTATCAATAAAAGCCAAAAGAAGTGATTCCATAAGTTAAAGCTAAAGTCATTAACTCAAATCTAAATGTCAACCCAAAACGTCAACCCCGGCCTCACACCTCGGAACTTGACAAAATTCATAAATTCTAAATATTCATTTAATAACGAATCCAACCATACCCAAAGCATCCAGTTCTAACCACAAATCGACCCTCAAATCCTCAAATCTTACTCTCTAATAACATAGTCCAAAAATTCCCAAATTCCAACTTAGATTCATGAGAAATAGGTATAATAACCAATGGGTATTCAATAATAATGGACAAAAGTGATTAAAAATCATTTACCTCTTAAATCAAGGTGAAAACCTCTCCAAAAATGAAGCTTCAAAATTCCCAAAAATGAAAGAAAACTCAAACCCTCGACTTTTATCCTTCTGCCCAGCGATCTTGCTTCTGCGCCTAGGAGGTCCGCTTCTGCAGAGCCTCATCTGCGGTAATATATGTGCACCTACACAAAAAACTTAAGTTCCGACCCTTTGCTTCTGTAGAAAGGCTCCCGCATCTGCGCATGTGCGCCTGCAAAGAAAATCCCGCACCTGCAGTCCAGCCCCCTCCTGCGCTTCCCATGATCGTAGAAGCGACCTCGCTTCTACAGAGATGAATCTCACATCTGCAATGCAACTACACCCGTCCACTTCTGCATCTGCGCTCAAAAGGCCGAACCTGTGGTGCTGCATTTCCGGCCACACCCACCGCAGGAGCGAACGCACCAGAACTGAAGCATACCAGAAATCCCTTATGTCCACAATTCAATCTGATTTCAATACGAATCACACTCAATGCCCCCGAGACCTCAACCAAACAAACCAACAAGTCCTATATCATATTCCAAACTTAGTTGAAGCCTCAAATTACATCAACCAACTCCAAAAACACGAATCGCACACCAATTCAAGCCTATTAAAAACCCTCCCTTTTTAAATTAATTTATTATATTTAATAATTGGCAATAAATATTTTCAAAATATTTTCCAGTAATAAATACCTATTTCCACCAATTAATTTAGTATTAGTGTTTGAAATTATTAATTTGATAATTACTAATATATTTACCATTTTACGATTATTAAAATAATTTTATATATACATTACGAAGGTACTATAATTAATTTATTAAATTACTCTTTAATTTCTAGTTAATTATGTTATTATGTGAAATTTGAAGTTAGTGTTACAATTTAGGAAATTAAAGTATGTTTTATAAATAATTAATTCAAAACAATTAGTAGTATATAATAATTGTAATTTTTACCACATTTATTGAAAACCATTAAGTTTATTTAAATTAAATTCAAAAGGTGTTAAAAGACCAAAAGGCCACAATAGCAATTCTTGAATCAAAGGTGAAATGGCCATTTTTTAAGTGAATCTTGGCCCAATTGACAAGCCAAGTCCGAGAATACACCCAATCTCTTTCCCTTTGGCAATCCAAGCCATCCCATTTGCACCAATCATAACACGTCACCTCACCCATCTGCCACCCTTACATAAGAAACACAAATGATGTGAGACATTGATCCAAACCATTGACGGCCCACATTATTTCCCGTTTTTCTCTTTTTCCATCCCGTTACTAGATATTATCTCCACCGTGGGATCACACAAATCCAACGGTTCCCGTATTTCCCAAATTAATTTCTTTGAAATAACATAAATCCCGATTTATCAGGGCCGTTGATCAAATGATCAAACGACCCATATTCTATCGTGCATTATTAACCCTAGAGACCAACTCCCAATACCTAAACCCTAAATCATTTTCTTCTCTAACCTCGTGTCACGACCAAAATCCAACTAGTCCTGATGGAACCTAACCCAACCTGCTAGGTAAGCCAATTAGTAACCATCTAGTTCAAAGGAGATTTACTGAAAGAAATAATAAAAGTATAACTGGATTTTTATAAAAACAATTTCCAAGGACTGGTAGTACAAATCATGAGCTTCTAGAATTAGAATTTACAAAGCTGGTGTGAAATAAAACTACGCCATTTATTTGAAATAAACATGAACATATTTAAAAATTCTAAATCTACCAAGAACAAGAGGCAGATGTGACTGGATAGCAAGTACATCTTCAATGCTAGCTCCCGCCATGTACAGGAGCATCAACATCCAAAATCTGCACGCAAGGTGCAGAAGTGTAGTATGAGTACAACCGACCCCGTGTACTTAATAAGTAACAAACCTAACCTTAGGTTGAAAGTAGTGACGAGCTGAAATAAAGGTCAACATACAATACCAATAACCAAAAATATTCATAACAATATAATAAAAGTAACACCAATAATAACTCAAATCTTTTGCCGAAACCACCGAAAATATGAGTACGTCTTTAATATGTGATTTTTCCCAAAAATTTTAACTACAGATAAGAAATTTCATTATCAGATGGCATGAGTAAAATACTTCTCTATGCCTAAAAATGAAGTATGCATGTCTAATGCAATGCAGCACAGTGATGAACTCATGTACTTACACTCTCAGAATACTCAATCTCATTGTCTCGCATTTCTACTCATCACACTCAATATTCAGCACACTCAATCACCCGACAGTGTATTGGGCAGATCAAGCCCAAATATAAATAACACCTCGCACACAGTCACTCAGTAGTGTATATGGCCATTCCAGCCCAGGGCAGATCTATCTCAAATATATATACATAAATATTGACATTCAGTCATTCATTATAGTATAAGGCCAGTCCAGCCCAGGGAAAATCCATCCCCGAATATAAATGATTCGGGAAAGATCCATGCCTAGGGAAGATCAATCCCTCAATATAAATAATTAGGAAAAATCCATGCCAGGGAAAATCCATCCCAAAATGTAAATGATTCGGGCAAGATCCATGCCCAAGGAAGATCCATCCCTCAATATAAAATCGGTTACGCTCACTGTAGGGGGTGCAGACTTCGGAGGGACTCCTTCAGCCCAAGCGCTATAATAAGCCAGATCTATACATAAATAAACTAAAACATATTACGGCGGGCAGCCCGACCCCATAATAAAACATATATATATAAAGCCATTAAAGCCTACTGCGGCGTGCACCCCAATCCCATAATTATTCTCATAATGAGGCCTTCGACCTCACTTAGTCATCAATCTCTCTAGTCTCTCTATTTCACAATGTCATGAAAATCAGCCCAAAAACGATGATATGATGTGTCAATAAATAGCAACAGAGACTGAGATATGATATGAAATGAATGAATATCACTGAGTACGAAATTTCAATTTAATATATAATTCAACATCAGAAATGACCTCAGTAGGTACCAATAATACCAGCATATGCCTAAGAATGATTTCTACCATGAGTCACAATTCAGTTTCTCTAACACATAGAAAATACATAGAAAAATAACAAGTCATTTGACTTCAAACTCCACGAAATCCATTGAGTCACAATTTCTACGGTGCACGCCCACACGCCGGTCACCTAGCATGTGCGTCACCTCCAAAAAAATCACATAACACGTATAATCAGGGTTCATACCCTCAGCTCCAAGTTTAGAAATGGTACTTACCTCGAACAAGCCGAATCCAGTACCGAGCAAGCCAAACGATGCTCCGAAAAATCCATCCCTCGCGTACCGACCTCCGAACAGCTCAAAACTAGCCAAAAGCAACTCAAATACATCACATAATACCAAAGAAACAAACCCAATCGATAAAGGTCGAATCATTAATCAAAAGCCCAAAATCATCCCAAAAGTCAAACCCGAGCCCACACCTCGGAACCCAACAAAACTCACAAAATTCGACAACCCATTCAAGTATGAGCCCAACCATTCTAGTTTCACTCAAATCCGACTCTGAATCGACGTTCAAAACTCAAAAATTCACTCTGAACATTAGACAAAAATCCCCCAATTCCCTCTTTAAAATTCATCAACCAATTGCCAAAATGAAGATAGATTCATGATATAAAATAAAAAATGAGTAAAATCCCTTATGGGATCTTGAGAACCTTTCCGAACGTTTGTCTAGAACACATACCCCAATCCAATGGCGAAAATCGCTTCAAAAATCACTCCAACCCGAGCTCCATAGCTCCAAATATGATAAAATGACTCAAGGTCTGAAAATAGAGTACTTATATGCACTGCCCAGTTATACCCTACACGATGGCGGTAGTACCCTCGCGATCACAATGCACAACATATACTACCACCAAAACAACTCTACGTATTCGCGGCACAAGCCACACGAACACGATACACACAGGAGATGGAATTATGTGAACGCGGTAGATACTTCACGAACGCGAAGAAGAAGGCCATCGACTGTCTAGCTCTGTCAAACACTACGCGAACGAGTAGAGGAGAATGTGAACACAATTAAGACCAGCAACCACAACCTACGCGAACATGGTCAGCTAATCGGAATCGTGATGAAGAACTGTGACACCAGAAATCAGCAGAACAAAGCAGTGCCAAAATGATCTGAAACCTGTTTGATCCTCACCCGAGCCCCTCGGGACCCAGTCTGAATATACCAATAATTCCCGAGACACAGTACGGATCTACTTGAGGACTCAAATCACACATAATAACATCGAAACGATGAATCGCACCTCAAATCGAACTTAATGAACTTTGAACTTTTTTAACATCGAAAACTCATGCCGATATCAAATCAACCCGGAACGAACCCAAATTTTGCACACAAGTCCCAGATGACATAATGAAGCTATTTCAATTCTCAGAACCACAATCCGAACCCGATATCCTCACAGTCAACTTCCGGTCAAACTTATGAACTTTCAAACCTTTAAATTTCCAACATTCGCCAATTAGTACCGAATCCTTCTAGAAATATCCAAATGCAAATTCGGGCACACGCCCGAGTCCAAAATCACCATCCGAACCTGACGGAACCATCAAAACACCAATCTGAGGTCAAATACTAAAAAGTCAAACTTGTTTAACTTTCCAACTTAAAGCTTCAATCACGAAATTCATTCTTCCAAATCAATTCCGAATAACCTGAAAATCCAAACTGACGATTCACGCAAGTCATAATACATCATACGATGCTGTTCAAGACTTCATATAGCTGGACGAAATGCAAATGCTCAAAACGACCGGTCGGATCGTTACACTTCGTCTCCTCTCTTTCCCTCCCTTTTCTCTCAACCTCACAAACTCAATCATTCATCAAACCTTGCACAAACTAGTGAAAGTTAACAAATAAATCAAGAATTCATCCCTTTTTGTCTTCCTTGATTGCAAATCTTGCCGATTTCATTCCTATTTTGTCTTTGAAATTCAAATCCCCTAAATCCAAAAACCCTAGCTAGACGATGAAACTTCAAATCGTCTGTGTTGCTGTTATGATCTTTCAAATCCATGCATGCATGGTCGCATCTTCAGTATCATCATCACGATTGTTTTTCCAAAGGTCAAACACGGTGACCTCTGGACATTAGGGCTTGACCACCGGGTTAAGAACTTCAATCGTCAACCTTCTCTACTCTCAGGTGAAAATCCTTACTAATTTTCCCTCTGTTCTCTTTCAAATTCACTCAATCATGCTCAAATCATCTGGTAATCCTCATATTCCACTATCTTAGTTTGAATCTTTAAACCCTAAGGCTTTGAATGCCACTATAAATAGGGGTTTCAATGCTCTCGCCTAACAAGAGATAACCTAAGAACTAAGACCTAACACTGAAGAGATACACAAAAAACACTAAGAAGTTTATCCTTAGGTTACTCACTGTTTTTTCCTTTTCCTTTGTGCTAAGTATTATCGCTGGACCAAACTCGAGTGTTCTGGGATCTTAAGCAACTGAAAAGAGCTCATGTTTGGTCTGCTGCTCCCAAAAAGGTCAGCACCTTGTCGACGCCCCCTTTTTCTCGCGAAATCGGGTTTACGACATTTGGGAGGACAACTTTATTCCCTTTTGGGATTTTGATTTTTTGGAATTGAAATTGAAGAGTCGCCACCTAATGATTAAGTGCACTAGGACACTAAAGGTTTTTGAGTTTGAAAACCAGAGTTCGGGTAAGGACTAGGAATTATCTCGAGGGGAAGGTGTTAGGCACCCCTCAAGATCCACTAGTGTGGTTCCCGGCCATGTTATATTGTGACTTAAATGCAAACAACAAGTAGTCAAGCAAGAATTACAAATACAAGAGGGTTTTCACATAATGGTTGCAAGAGATTGAAGAAGTTAAAGACTGAGTTTTTTAATAGAGGAAGCAGTCTTAAAATCGTGAACAAAAGAGGAAATTTTCATATAGTTGTAGCAAGTTAAAAGCAGTTTAACAAAAAGCTGAAGTTTGGCAAAAAAGTAGTTTAAATTCTGAAAATAAAACGTATAAATAAGGGAAGGGGTCCTAGGTTTATACATAATATAGATCACTCCACACAACACCCGGTAACTATTTATACACGTGGTGTTATCGCGTGGTCATCATATCCATATCTACCTATTCCCACCCCGTTAAGTTATTAAACACGGAATGGTCTCGTTTTACTTATTGCATGCTATTACCCGTCCCATCCTATCAGTCCTGGAAGCACTTAGGACTACTAATCCTACAAGGAGGGATATTAGGCTGATTGGTTTCAAAGGATAAAATCTAAGGCGACATACAAAAAACACATACTGCATGTTGGGGGAAGCATGTAAACATATAAAGGCTCATGTATACCTCCTCAAACAAAACAAATAAGTAGCATGACTTAATCATAATTAAAGTCTCAAAAGATAGGGACTTTTACAGCAGTTTAAACTTGGTTTTAGAAAATGAAGTAAGAACAGTAATAGCACGACTCTGGGCAGAGGTTGGGAATCCAGTGATGGAAATCAGAAACTTAGTAGGAGTAAGATGGATGGATCATTTCAAACTCATTTTCAGCAGAGTTTTGTTTTAAGAAAGAAAGCTGAGTGAGCTTCAGAAAATCAAAACAAGAATAGGAAAGGAAAAGTTGAAATTAAAAGAAGTTGGTTGGTTTTGGGCTAATAGCAACACAATTAATCAGTTATTGTCGGGCCTAAAGTTTGCCTAGGCGTCGTTGTACATTGTATGATTATTTTAGAGAATGAACATACATATCTCGATTCTGATTTATAAAGGTGCGTGTGATAAAGTATTTGCAGAAAATGTTTCAAACCACTTAGCCATATTTTAACAAATTTATTAGACAAACGTGAATTAACTACTGTAACTCGAACGAGTGAGAAGTCCTAAGGGCAGGATATCTAATGCACATAGAAGTACCTAAATCATTGTTTCTAACATGCCAATGCAGTAATGTCAAATTATTTAGCTTGTTGTTAATTGTTTGCTAGTTATTAACTGATCGCGATTACAAGAGAGCGTAATGACAAACTGAATTTAAAGAACCAAAAGCAGGATCTCTAATGAATAAGATGCATGGTCTATACAGGTTATCTATTGCGCAGATAAATAAATAAAATCCTATAAGCATGTTTTCTACCTATTATTTATACTAAGCATGCATAACCCTCCCCCATATTCACTATTCAACCCCAATCATTTGTTTACAAACCACTATCATCTGAATTACAGTAAATAAGAACAAACAAATAAGAAGTTATTCTATAGGGAGCCTTCAATCAGGCCCAGTCTTCCAACCTCAACCCCTTCGAGTTCACAACCTTTGCCATGGTCTAGGTGCGGCAAAGCTCCCTAGGGCCCCATTGGGTCCCTGGCCAATACCAACACCTAGACATTTAAAAGAAAATGCAGGACATGTGCAGTGTGGAATACCAGCCTTGTGTGTCAAAGTTCAGTGAGTACTCAGAGGTACTCAAAGCAATGCTCACACGAAGGGGGAAGAACCTATTTTCTAAGAGCAGTGTGAAGTGCAGGAAGAAGAGTTTTCGAAAATAAGGGGGTTTGTTTTAAAAGAAAATAGCAGAACCATAGTTCAACAGTACATGATTGCATACAAGGATCATGGGGAAAGGGGAACAGATAGATCATAGAATGCTGAAGGGGACACAGGTTTAATGAACATGACTACGCAGAATCAAGGGATTCAGGGGAACCTGGAAGTACTAAAATTTAGGCATGATAATGTATAACAACAGGACATAGGCATAGCAAGGAATAGACAAAGTCAGACTTAACATGTAAATCAGAAGACATGGTGAAGTATTAGAGCAAAGAATCAATTACACATTGAGCAGGAGAAGCATAAGTAGAAGATAATCACAAAGATAATGAACTGAAACAAAAATAAACACATTGGTGTGAGACTTGAAAATTAATTAGGACATATCAGTAAAAGAGCAAAAGCAGGATGCAAAGACAAGGTAGTAACACTATATTAGCCTTGGCTTTTAGCCGACTAATAATAAACAGGAGCAGAGAATAGCAATAGAACAAAGAGCAAGAGAGAATGCAGATTTTAAAGTATTCAGTGTGTGTAAGCCAGGAAGACTTGTCGTGTGTGCTATGTAAAAAGACTTAGGGTATTTATAGTTGAAAGTAGGTGGTAAAAATAAGGTAAAAATCACAGAAATATGTCAATTTAAGAACTCAGAATCAATTGATTGAAGAATCAAGGAAGTACTCCCATTAATTAAGGGAATCGAAATCAAACGAAAAGATTCAGCACCATACAAGGCAAGTAGAAAAATCAGGGCAGGGTTAAATAAGGAATGAGTCAAGGTTCAGTATGCATATAGTAACCAATTAAGACCAAATTCAGGAAAATTACAATTAAGGAAAGGCTAGGTAGAATAGAGTACTATAGCAAATAAGGTAACAAAGATCAGTTAATTTAAAACGGGCGATTAGAATGCTAGGGTTTTGAAGGAAAGTTTTTGAATTACCAATCAATCAAAGAAAATCAGAATCAATCATGCGAAGTCATGATTCTGCATTCTCAATGTATAAATAGAGGTGAATGAACAAGAGTAACAAACAAAATCAGCCATATATACATAAGGGAGACAAGAGATGAACAAACACAACCATCCAGAGATAGTGAAAATAGGTTAGGATTCAACAAGGCATATTCGAAACATGGTGACCATGAGACATTAACAAGAATCAAGTAAATAGGCTAGCAAACAGACCCAAAGTAAGGAAAATCAGGCTATCACACATAATCAAACGAAGAAACATGCTAACACATAGAGACAAGGCAAAGGAAATTAGGCTAACACATATAATCGAAGCATGCTAACACACATAATCAAGCAAAGAAACATTTTTTAGAAATTAGGCTTTTAGCAGAGTCAAACTAAAGAACAGTAAGAGCATAGAAATCAGTCAGAATAAACAAGGAAAAGGTTTTAATCATAAAGAAAATTGGTCGAAATATGCGTAAAAGAAATCCAAGAAACCCTAAATTTTCAAAGAAAGTAAAACTGGTTCAAAGTAGAGAATCTTTCAGAGAAACTCGAGATAAGCAGAACATAGAGAAAAATATGAAAATAGACATGAAAATA
>NC_031999.1:29811849-29812788 GCF_001879085.1 Nicotiana attenuata
TTACTGGGGCTCGTGCTTCTGACGGCTGCATGCGATGAATGGCTGAAAATCAACTTCGGAATTTTGAGGGTCCTCCTCATAATTCTGCCCCAATTTCCAATATTGGGGGGGGGGGGAATGAAATTTTTATTGAATTGTGACCGAATCCATAAAGCTGCCTACGTATCCCCTCTTAAACGGGCATCAGGTCAGACGTAGTTCAAATTATAACAAAAAAAAAAATCATAATGACTACAAATAATAATGCTTGACTGCATCTGAATTAATTGGCTTTGGCCAGACTTCTCCATCCATTTCTGCAAGTATGAGGGCTCCTCCTGTCAGGACCCAGTGAACCATGTACGGGCCTTGCCAGTTAGGAGAGAACTTTCCTTTGGCTTCATCCTGATGCGGGAAAATTTTCTTCAACACCAGCTGCCCCGGTGTGAATTGTCTCGGCTTGACTCTTTTGTTGAAGGCTCTGGACATCCTGTTCTGATACAATTGACCATGGCAAACAGCATTCATTCTTTTTCCGTCTATAAGGGCTAACTGCTCATGGCGACTCTTTACCCATTCTGCATCTTCAAGTTCCGCTTCCTGTATAATTCTCAGGGAGGGGATCTCTACCTCGGCAGGAATGACTGCCTCGGTACCATAAACCAACATATAGGGAGTCGCCCCGGTTGATGTGCGAACCGTGGTGCGGTACCCCAATAGATCAAACGATAGCTTTTCGTGCCACTCCTTGTGTTTCTCTATCATTTTCCTTAGTATCTTCTTGATGTTCTTGTTGGCCGCTTCTACATCTCCATTCATCTGAGGTCTGTAGGCTGTAGAATTCTTGTGCTTAATCTTGAAGGTTTCACACATTGCTTTCATCAGGTCACTGTTGAGATTGGAACCATTATCAGTAATGATTGACTCCGGGATGCCGAACCGGCAAATGATACGGTCGCG
>NC_031999.1:29813071-29870893 GCF_001879085.1 Nicotiana attenuata
GCTTTCTGGGTCACGTAGACAATATCAAATTCACTCAGCAGGATTTGCCATTTGGCTAGCTTGCCCATGGGCATGGGCTTCTAAAAGATGTACTTCAACGGATCCATCCTTGATATGAGATAAGTGGTATAGGCACAGAAATAATGCCTCAACTTCTGAGCTACCCAAGTCAGAGCACAACAGGTGCGTTCTAGCAGGGAGTACCGGGCCTCGTACGGGGTGAACTTCTCGCTAAAATAGTAGATGGCTTGCTCCTTTCTCCCCGTTTCATCATGTTGTCCCAAAACACAACCGAACGTCAAGGTAGAGCAATAGCGGTCTACCCGGTTCGGGCGGAACCAGAACTGGCGGTGTTGACAGGTATTCCTTGGTTCTGTCGAAGGCTTTCTGGTAATCATCAGTCCATTTGGTAGCGGCGTCCTTCTTCAACATTTAAAGATCGGTTCACAAATGATAGTGGACTGAGCTATGAACCGGCTGATATAGTTGAGTCTCCCCATGAAACTCATCACGTCCTTCTTGTTTTTCGGCGGTGGCAATTCTTGAATGGCTTTAACCTTTGATGGATCTAGTTCTATTCCTCATCGACTTACAATGAATCCAAGTAGTTTTCTGGCAAGAACCCCGAATGCACATTTGGCGGGATTCAGTTTTAGATTGTACCTTCAGTCTGTTGAAGAACTTCCTCAGATCTTCCATGTGGTCAGTGGTTTTCTTGGATTTGATGATGACATCATCTACATATACCTCGATCTCTTTATGTATCATGTCATGGAAAATAGTAGTCATGGCCATCATGTAGGTGGCCCCAGCATTCTTTAATCCAAACGACATTATTTTGTGACAATACATTCCCCACGGCGTAATGAAAGCCGTTTTCTCAGCGTCTTCTTCATCCATCCATATCTGATGATACCCGGCAAAACAATCAACGAACGACTGCAGCTCGTGCTTGGCGCAGTTGTCAATCAGAATGTGTATGTTCGGCAAGGGGAAGTCGTCTTTCGGACTGGCCCGGTTGAGATCCCGGTAGTCGACACAGACTCTGACCTTCCCATCCTTCTTCGGCACTGGCACAATGTTGGCTAACCACGTTGGATACTCTACTACTCTGAGGACCTTGGCTTTGACTTGTTTGGTAACTTCCTCCTTGATTTTCAAACTCATGTCTGGCTTGAACTTCCTAAGCTTCTGCTTTATCGGCGGACATGTCGGATCTGTTGGCAGTTTGTGAGCTACAATAGATGTACTGAGACCGGTCGTATCATCATACGACCAAGCAAATATGTCCTCATATTCTTTTAAGAATTCCGTGTACTCTTCCTTTTCTGATGGTGACAGGTGAACACTGATGCGCGTTTCCTTGACATTCTCTGTATCCCCCAAGTTGACAACCTCAGTTTCGTCCAAGTTAGACTTAGGCCTATTCTCAACGTTCTCAACCTTTATAACAACCTCTTCTGGTATATCATCCTCTTCTGAGTCTATATCCGTTTGTTGCGTTATCTCGTCGCATGTCACATTCGTCGGTTCATTAAGATAGGTAATAGTAATGATGTGTAAATAAAGTAAATGATAGAGAAAATAATAAGAGCGAGATTTATAAGAAACTGAAATACTTTGATAAATTCCATAATTGTTTTGAATATCGGAGCTCTTTTCGAAATTTAAAGAAAGTACGGAAAGGAAATCAACTAGCAAAAAGGTAAAAGATAATGCATAGTGCTTTGTTCAGCCTTGCTACCTCGAAGCTTTTCGGGCCTTGGTGGTTCTGATGGACCAATTATCGAGGCGCGCTCCTCGGCTCACAGCTTGTATGGAAGGGCCTTCCTCCTCTCCCTCCTCGAAAATGACGTGACAGTCCATATTGTCCTCTTCTAAGAACAAATTCCTCATTGCTGCTGATGCTTCCTCTTCTTCTGACCCATATATGAAATCTGCTGGCTGGAAAGTCTGCTCCAGGCGAGGTATCGGATGCTCCAGTGGGTAGTAGGGACTGCGCCATGGTGGCGACCAGTGGTTGAACTCCTCCCAAGTGTATTCATACCCCAAACCAAAAGTGGTACCATGCTTCTTTAGCTTGATAGGTTCGGTGATTCCCTGGAGGTTCCTGCTGAGTCCCTTGCCAGGTTCATACCCACTCCAATTCAGTATGATTTCAATCCTGTTATCCCACCATTTATCTTTGTCCACGGCGTTGGCTCGCTCAATGTGATGGTAGGTTTCTTCGCCTAGCTTCCTTCTTCCTCCGATCGCTGGGATGGTCTAGCGACTGTATATGGGATTACTACCGTCGCCATGAATAATCACCTCTTGGTGATTCCACTCGAACTTCACTGCCTGGTGCAGGGTTGATGCTACAGCTCCGGCGGCGTGGATCCAAGGTCGTCCCAGTAGTAAGTTGTAAGATGCTGGGATGTCTATCACTGGAAAATCAACATCGAACCAAGTCGGTCCCATTTGCAGACACAAACTGATTTCCCTAATAGTCTACCTTTGGAAACCATCAAAAGCTTTGACGTTGATGGCCCCATCCTTGATCTCATGCAGGCTCTTCCCCAATGTTCTGAGAGTCACCAATGGGCAAATATTGAGGCTGGACCCTCCATCAATCAGAATCCTGGTGATGAAATAATCTTCACATTGCACAGTGATGTGCAATGCTTTGTTGTGGCTTAGGCCTTCTGGTGGCAGCTCATCTTCGTGGAAAGTGATTTTGTGACTCTCCAATACCTGCCCTACCATGTTCGCCATTTCTCCTCCAGTTATGTTGCTGGGTACATATGCCTCACTCAGTATCTTTAACAAGGCATTCTTATGGGCCTCAGAGCTTTGCAGCAGAGCCAGGATGGAGATCTGTGTCGGTGTTTTATTCAGTTGATCAACGACTGAGTACTCTTTTGCTTGTATCTTTCTCCATAGATCATCGGGCCCAGTTTCAATAGGCCGTCCAGAGGCCTGCTTACTTGATTCAGCTAAATGCTCCAGAGTATAAATCCTGCCGATTCTGGTCATACCCTGTGCTGCAATTGCTTCTCCAAACCTAGTTTTCTCCTTCCTTCTTGCTTCAGCGGTGTAATCCCAAGGAACGGCCTGTGTATGGAATGATGTTATAGCTGATATTGCTACAGGAATGGGTACCCTCGTTTTGGGAGGTAACATAGCAACTTCAAATGGTACAGGTGCCTTTGGAGACCGAAACTCCACCTCAATTGGCTCTGTTGTCTTTGTAGTCGGCGGTGTTTCAAGCTCGAGTGGTATGGACACATTTACTTCAGCATCCCCAGAGGGCTGGATCTGACCACAATTGGATTTAGTGTGACCGTTGGTTTCTTGGGCTCGTCACCATCGGAAATTAATCCAATCGACCCTTTGGGGTCCCAATCATCTTCTACCTCGATCATGTGCACACCTCCACCCTTATGATCAGGCAGGGGATTGTTGCGAACATTGGGAGCGGGCTCTTTTGCCATGATGATCTTGTTTTCAATTAAGGCTTGGATTTTATCCTTCAGAGATCGGCATTCATCAATGGTATGCCCCTTCATGCCGGAATGGTATGCACAGGTTTTGTTCGGGTTGACCCATTGGGAAGGATTTTCTGGAGTTATGGCAGGGATTGGGGTGACGTAACCAGCAGCTTTGAGCCTTTCATACAGCTGGTCGATTGGTTCGGTGATGGCGGTGTATTGCTTGGGAGGTCTACGGTCGAAGTTAGGTCGCTGTCTAGGAAAGTTTTGGTGGGTGGGAGGTGATTGATAGTGAGAGGGCTGAACATTATAGTCTTGGTAGACGGGTGCGGGTTGAGAATATCTTGGTGAGGTAGGTTGATATGTGGGGGGTGGAGATGATTGGTAAGTAGGTGGTGGAACTTGGTAGGAGGGCGAGGGTGCTTGGTAGTTTGGAGTAGGTTGATATGTGAGTGGGGATAATGGATAGGTTTGGTATTTTATTGGGGATTTTGTTCTCTGTGCAACCATCACGGCACTCACATCCTTTTTCTTGGACAGTCCACCAGACTGTAGAGCCTTGTTGGTAGCCTACAATGCCTCAAAATTAGTGACTATACCACTTTAATGCCTTCCTCAATCCTTTCCCCTAGCTTGATGATGTCGGAGAATTTCTGGCCTTCAATCAGCATCAACCTCTCATAATACTGTGGGTCCTGAGCTCGGACGAAAAACCTATACATCTGTTCTTCTTCTAAAGCCGGCCTGACCTTAGCAGCTTCTGATCTCCAACGAGTAGCATACTCGCGGAATGTCTCCGTGGGTTTCTTCTTTATGTTCTGGATGTAGAATACATCTGGCGCGTTTTCCATATTGAATCTGAACCTGTCCAAGAAATCGAACGCCATACCTACCCAGCTTGTCCACTTCTTGGGATCTTGGCTAATGTACCAGATAGAGCATCACCTTTCAAACTTCTCATGAAGAGCTTCATGCGGATCTTTCCATCTCTTCTGACACCGACCAGCTTATCACAGTATGTCCTCAAATGGACTCTGGGATCCCTTAAGCCATCAAACATCTCGAACTTGGGAGGTTTGTACCCCTCGTGAAGTTCGACGTCTGGCTGAATGCAAAGGTCCTCATAATTCAGCCCCTCAATGCCTTTTTTTCCTTCAACACCCTGGACTCGGCTAGTCAGTTTCTTGAGTTCTGCATCCAGGTTCTTGATGAGAGAGTCTTTGTCATCAGACTCCGGTGTGCTTGAAATAGGTTGAGTATATTATGGCATGGTTTCCACGTAGATGGGGGTGTGGTGGGGATGATCATTTAGTAGTTAGGGAATGAGGAGCGGGGTGTTGTTTAGAATGTGACATGTGTTACAATTTTGATGGAGGGCGGGTTGTTTATGTGGTTTCGGGATGTTCTGTGGAGGTATAGGATTTTGAGCATTGGGGAAGTTGACGTCTGGGGTAGTGAGGGAAAATGACAAGTTTGCCAAGTTCCGAACTTGGTCCAGTTCTTCCTGAAATTTCAACAACTTCTGCTCGAGTTGGGCGGCATTTTCCTTGGAAACCTGAATACCCTGAGTAACCTCTACCCGTTCACCCGAGTTCTCCTTTCTGATGTTGCTCAAGTCTTCCGTTTTTGCCTAGTTCTTGCTTCTGATAGGACTCGGAGGAGGAGGAGGTGGAGGGCCCTTAGATCTTGTGGAGTAGGATGATGATGCCAGAGTGCACGAACTAACCCTTTTTTTGGGGGAGGGAAATAAAACAAAAGTAAAAACAAAAAAGGTAGCAAGTTAGTGAGGGTTATGAGAAGAAATGTTGCAATATTTAAACACATAGTGCAAGAATATAAATCGTGTCCTAATTTGGGTGCCTCGTTGTGCCCGAGGTAGGCCTAGCGACTAGTTGATTTGGAGAACTTATAATGCTAAATGCCTCATTTTATTGATAAAAATAAGACGAATCCCCAAAACGACACTAAAATTGCAGAAAGTAAAATGTCATTATTGGCCATTGGCCTTATTACATTTTAAAGCAAAAGAAAAGACTCCTAACTACTTGGTCCCAGAAAGACCTTCCCCAGACTCGGCATCTTTAGCTCCATCGAACAGCTTCACCAGCTCACGCAGTCCCAGCAGCAAATAAGCTCTAGCCAAGTGTCCTCCTTCATTTCCCTCAGCGTTCTGGCAGTCGGTGACTCTTTTTCTCACTTTTTCTTCCAATTCCAGCAGACTGTATTCCAGATATTCTAGCTTTTCGCTAGCCTTGGTGACCCTCTCTTTCCATTCATTGATTTGGTCTCTTGATGGGAGATTCATCCACCAGGTTAGCAAGAGTGAGGGCGTGCTAACCATACCGAAATCGGGGAACTCATGCCTCATTTTCCGCAAAACAAAAGGTTAGGCCCTTTTCCCCCACTGCACTCGACTATTAACATCAATAATTAGCATAAGACGCATTTAGTTCTCCAAATGAATGCACAGAATGTGGTAAGTCCGTTTGGGTTCCAAGGAAACCCACTGGACTTTGGACAAGGCTATCTTAAAGAGTCATTATGTGGACAATATAACCGACTCGGCTAGGTTTGACAGTGATGCATGCACAGTTAAATAGAATAAGGTTTCGATGGGGTATTAGACCGGTACCCTTGAGCGGACAACTCAAGAGGGAAAGGCACGGAACCGTCGACTGCACCGCTGATCGACTGGTTTTGCCGCAAATATGCCTTTACAAAATTTAGGGGGTGATAATATCGGAAGGGCGCAACCACTCATTATAAGCGTTGCTATGGTATTTGTTTGGTACGAGTGGAATATGATTTTGAAGATGCAATTACAAGAATGGAACAAATTGTCATGTATTTTCACGTTCATAAAGTAATAATTACAATAATTGCTCGTGATTACAACAGTATTGAAGGAAAGCGGTAAAAGCAAGAAAAGAAAACAAAAGCCAAGTCAGTTTCGAAGTAGAAGAGAAATAAAGATATTAAATAAAAGCAATAAAGAAGCAATAAAGTCACAAATAACATGTAATGGTAAAAGCCTAATAGAAAATCCCCAGCGGAGTCGCCATGCTGTCGACGCCCCCTTTTTCTCGCAAAATTGGGTTTACGACATTTGGGAGGAAAACTCTATTCCCTATTGGGATTTGGGTTTTTTGGAATTGAAATTGAAGAGTCGCCACCTAATGATTAAGTGCATTAGGACACTAAAGGTTTTTGAGTTGGAAAACCAGAGTTCAGGTAAGGGCTAGAAATTATCTCGACGGGAAGGTGTTAGGCACCCCGTCAAGATCCACTAGTGTGGTTCCCGGTCATGTTACAATTGTAACTTCACTTAACAAGTAATCAAATAAGGGTTCAAATAGAGGGAGTTTTCACATAATATTGCAAGTAAAAATGGAAATTTGAGGAGAAATAAAGAGGGAAGAAATTTCAAGAAAAGATTTAAACAATAAATGAAAAAAAAATAAAGGGGAAGGGGAGTCCTAGGTTTGTAATCAATATGGATCACCCCACACAACACTCGGTAACCATTTATACACGTGGTGTTATCGCGTGGTCATCATATCCATATTCTACCCTTCCCACCCCATAAAGGTTATTAAACGCGTGAGTTGGTCACGAATACTTATTGCGTGCTATTACCCGTCCCGTCCTATAAGTCCTGGAGGGTANTGGAGTAGTAGTTACAGCCCTCAAAGTGATTGGCCCCTTGCTGACATTTTTCTAGGGCTCGGTATATCTCTGCGACAATCATTGGTACTATGCTGAAAGGCTGCCCGCCAATCCCTTCCATTAGAGTCTTGGTAACCATGGCCAGTCTGGTATGGATCCTAGCCTTCTTCATGGGAAATACTATCATCCCCAAAAAGCAGAATATGAAGATGAAGACTCTTCTGTGGATATGCCCCAATGAGGTGAGGGCAAATTCATCTGGGTAGGTGCGGTAGGACTTGCTATGGCCGTACCTCTCGCATAGATATTCGAAAGGAATGTAAGAGTCCTTCAAACAAGTCAAGTCTGGGTTTTTCTTTAGTCCCATCATCTTGAGGAAACCTCTACCCTTGCGATTTTCTGGCATAAGTAAACCCGGAGTCTCCCAAGGAATACCAGCTAACCCTCCCATTTCTTCGAGCAAAGGGGTCATTTCAAGGTCCCCGAAGCGAAACACTGATCTATCACTGTCCCAGAATAAGGTTGCAGCCTCTATGATTTTGTTGTCGGGCTGGATTTCCAAAAGGGAAGGCAAATTTCCCAAGTATTTGCGGACGAGAGTCTGATCGCTGGAGTGAAGGTCTTCCCACCAGCTTAGCAACCTTGGGTGAATGTTGGTTACCATGCCGAATCTGGGGACTTCGTGCCTCATTTCTGCAAAACAAAGTGTTAGGCCCTTACCCCGCCGGACTCGACTATTTAAACCAATAATTAGCATAAACGACATTTAGTTCTCCAAATAAATGCACAGAATATGGTGGCGTCCGTTTGGGTTCCAAGGAAACCCAGTGGACTTTGGACAAGGCTATCTTAAAGAGTCATTATGTGGATAGCATAACCGACTCGACTAGGTTTGATAGTGATGCATGCACAGTTAAGACAGAGTAAGGTTTCTATGGGATATTAGACCGGTATCCTTGAGCGGACAACTCAAGAGGGAAAGGCACGGAACCGTCGACTGCACCGCTGATCGACTAGTTTTACCGCAAATACGCCTTTACCAAATTTAGGGGGTGATATATTGGAAGGGTGCAACCACTCATTATATGCGTTGCTATGGTATTTGTTTGGCACGAGTGGAATATTTTTTGAAGATGCAATTACAAGAATGGAACAAATTGTCACGTATTTGCACGTTCATAAAATAATAATTACAATAATTGCTCATGATTACAACAGTATTGAAGGAAAGCGGTAAAAGCAAGAAAAGAAAACAAAAGCCAAGTCAGTTTCGAAGTAGAAGAGAAATAAAGATATTAAATAAAAGCAATAAAGAAGCAATAAAGTCACAAATAACATGTAATGGTAAAAGCCTAAGAGAAAATCCCCAGCAGAGTCGCCATGCTGTCGATGCCCCATTTTTCCTCTTAAAAGAAAAAATCGGGTTTACGACATTTGGGAGGACAACTCTATTCCCTATTGGGATTTGGGTTTTTTGGAATTGAAATTGAAGAGTCGCCACCTAATGATTAAGTGCATTAGGACACTAAAGGTTTTTGAGTTGGAAAACCAGAGTTCAGGTAAGGGCTAGAAATTATCTCGACGGGAAGGTGTTAGGCACCCCTCAAGATCCACTAGTGTGGTTCCCGGCCATGTTATATTGTGACTTAAATGCAAACAACAAGTAGGCAAGCAAGAATTACAAATACAAGAGGGTTTTCACATAATGGTTGCAAGAGATTAAAGAAGTTAAAGAGTGAGTTTTTTAATGGAGGAAGCAGTTTTAAAATCTTGAACAAAAGAGGAAATTTTCATATAGTTGTAGCAAGTTAAAAGCAATTTAAAAAAAAAATAAAGTTTGGCAAAAAAGTAGTTGAAATTATGAAAATAAAACGTATAAATAAGGGAAGGGGTCCTAGGTTTATACATAATATGGATCACTCCACACAACACCCGATAACCGTTTATACACGTGGTGTTATCGCGTGGTCATCATATCCATATCTACCCTTTCCCACCCCGTTAAGGTATTAAACGCGGAATGGTCTCGTTTTACTTATTGCATGCTATTACCCGTCCCATCCTATCAGTCCCGGAGGCACTTAGGACTACTAATCCTACAAGGTGGGATATTAGGCTGATTGGTTTCAAAGGATAAAATCTAAGGCGACATACAAAAAACACATACTGCATGTTAGGGAAGCATGTAAACATATAAAGGCTCATGTATACCTCCTCAAACAAAACACAGAAGTAGCATGACTTAAACATAATTAAGGTCTCAAAAGATAGGGACTTTTACAGTAGTTTAAACTTGGTTTTAAAAAATAAAGTCAGAACAGTAATAGCACGACTCTGGGCAGAGGTTGGGAATCCAGTGATGGAAATCAGAAACTTAGTAAGAGTAAGATGGATGGATCATTTCAAAATCGTTTTCAGCAGAGTTTTGTTTTAAGAAAGAAAGCTGAGTGAGCTTCAGAAAATTAAAACAAGAATAGGAAAGGCAAAGTTGAAATTAAAAGAAGTTGGTTGGTTTTGGGCTAATAGCAACACAATTAATCAGTTATTATCGGGACTAAAGTTTGCCTAGGCGTCGTTGTACATTGTATGATTATTTTAGAGAATGAACATACATATCTCGATTCTGATTTATAAAGGTACGCGTGATAAAGTATTTGCAGAAAATGTTTCAAACCACTTAGCCATATTTTAATAAAGTTATTAGACAAACGTGAATTAACTACTGCAACTGGAACGAGTGAGAAGTCCTAAGGGCAGGATATCTAATGCACAGAAGTACCTAAATCATGGTTTCTAACATGCCAATGCAGTAATGTCAAATTATTTAGCTTGTTGTTAATTATTTGCTAGTTATTAACTGATCGCGATTACAAGAGAGCGTAATGACAGGCTGAAAGTAAAGAACCTAAAGCAGGATCTCTAATGAATGAGATGCATGGTCTATACAGGTTATCTATTGCGCAGATAAGTAAATAAAATCCTATAAGCATGTTTTCTACCCATTATTTATAATAAGCATGCATAACTCTCCCCCATATTCACTATTTTACCCCAATCGTTTGTTTACAAATTATTACAAACCAGTATCATCTGAATTACAGTAAATAAGAACAAAAAAATAAGAAGTTATTCTATAGGGAGCCTTCAATCAGGCCCAGTCCTCCAACCTCAACCCCTTCGAGTTCACAGCCTTTGCCATGGTCTAGGTGCGGCAAAGCTCCCTAGGGCCCCATTGGGTCCCTGGCCAATACCAGCACCTAGACATTTAAAAGAAAATGCAGGACATGTGCAGTGTGGAATACCATCCTTGTGTGTCAAAGTTCAGTGAGTACTCAGAGGTACTCAAAGCAATGCTCACACAAAGGGGGCAGAACCTATTTTCTAAGAGCAGTGTGAAGTGCAGGAAGAAGAGTTTTCGAAAATAAGGGGGTTTGTTTTAAAAGAAAACAGCAGAACCATAGTTCAACAGTACATAACTGGATACAAGGATCATGGGGAAAGGGGAACAGATAGATCACACAATGCTGAAGGGGACACAGGTTTAATGAACATGACTACACAGAATCAAGGGATTCAGGGGAACCTGGAAGTAGTAAAATTTAGGCATGCTAATGTATAACAACAGGACATAGGCATAGCAAGGAATAGACAAAGTCAGACTTAGCATGTAAATCAGAAGACATGGTGAAGTATTAGAGCAAAAAATCAATTACACATTGAGCAGGAGAAGTATAAGTAGAAGAAAATCACAAAGATAATGAACTGAAACAAAAATAAACACATTGGTGCGAGACTTGAAAATTAATTAGGACATACCAGTAAAAGAGCAAAAGCAGGATGCAAAGAGAAGGTAGTAACACTATATTAGCCTTGGCTTTCAGCCGGCTAATAATAAGCAGGAGCAGAGAATAGCAATAGAACAAAGAGCAAGAGAGAATGCAGATTTTAAAGTATTCAGTGTGTGTAAGCCAGGAAGACTTGTCGTGTGTGCTATGTAAAAAGACTTAGGGTATTTGCAGTTGAAAGTAGGTGGTAAAAATAAGGTAAAAAATCACAGAAACATGTCAATTTAAGAACTCAGAATCAATTGTCACACCTCCTTTTTTACACACCACCCCCGGAAGGATAGTGTATAAGGGAGTTTTTCCACTTTAAGTGACATTAATCGAAATGAGATTATTTAATGATCAGAGTCGCCACTTGGGATAGGTTTGGTTTCTGGTATCCCAAGTCACCGGTTTATCTTGAATCCCAAATTGAGGAAGTTTTCGACTTTCCAAATGAAGTCTGCGAACCAGAAATTCTGACTAAGGAATTCTTTTAACCCGGGGGAAGGTGTTAGGCACCTCCGGATTCCGTGGTTCTAGCACGATCGCTTAACCTATTATAATTGGCCTATTACTTGATTTTAATACATGTTTCAACCTATGATGCAATTTTAAATTATTTACCGCTTTTAATTAATTTTAAGGAAAATTGAACGTTGTTTAAAACGTGTCTTTGGATCGCGTCACATGAAATGCACCCGCAATCTAAAACACATTTTATTCAACGTTTTAGGATTTGAATTTGGGTCACATGAAATGCACACCCGAGTTTAAGAAGGTAAAATTATTAAATAACGCACCTAAAGCAACTAACGCGTTGTTAACTTTACGGGAGGCCATGAAAATTCGCTAAATGGCACGTCCCTAGTTCTAAGGATTTTAAAGATATAATTAAAGAGGGCCACGCAATTTGTAAATTTTATTCGGCGCGGCGCACCTCGATTCCATTTTAAAAGGATGTCCTAAAGATGAACTATTATTATCTATTAAGGTTCTTCTCTATTCTAAAAAAAACTTAATTAATTAACATTACGAATTAACTAACATCAAAGTATTCAAGAAAATTTGGGCCCCAAGATCAAGCCCAAACTCAAACAAGGGCGATCTCCAATATTAATGAAGCCCTTAGTTCGAGTTTGCCACTTAACTTGAAAAGCCCAATGCCTACATTTGACTTTTAAAACCATTAAATCCAAAAATGGTCCAGGACTTCCGACACATTGGGCTCGAAACCAGCCCAGTCCAAGATGAAGGGAAATTGGTGAGAACCTAGCCCAGGGAAAAGGGATATGCTTCCAGTTCAGTTCGCAAAAGGTTGTTCGATCTTGGGCCCAAAGTTTGGCCCAATTTTAGCTTCTCAACGTGTTTGAGTGAAGGACTCAACATTAAGTGCGTAAAGCTAACTAACGACGAGATTCAACGAATACTAAATTAAAACAAACATTCAATACTGGATGCTGTTGCGTATTTAATCAGTTAATGAACATCCAAACTGACTGTGCAACCAATGGTATCGTTAATTAACCACGAACTTCAGACTGAATGCTAATCTCATATTAACATTTTTAACAACCTCACGATTTCAATCTATCAAAATAGCACATGAACAAACCAATGCATAAGCTAACATGTTTCCTGAAATCAACAGAACCAATCCCATTTCTGTTCACAAATGGCTTTGGGTAGGCTGAACACAAACCAAGCCCTACATGAGCATGAGAGCCCAATTGTGTCCAGGCTCGAAATACTGAAGTTCTGACTCGAAAATTAAGTGCAAACCAATAGCAAATGTACACACTCAAGGTTAACTACAACGACTTAGCAATATATCATGGATCTAAGCTATTGATATGTCTTTCCATCTATGTAAATGCAACCAACATGATTTTCCATACAATTGCATCATTACTTATCTATTAGCCTTAGCTAGAATGACGTCAATGCATTTAAAGATAGGAAAGACTAAAAAAATAGCAAGCATGCTTAGACTTCCATTACAACTCTTTAACAGTCCTTGGGCAAATTCAAACTTAAGAATCTAACTAGTTCTACAATAGTTCATGGAATTGAAAGCATAAACACTAAAAAAAAAGAAGCTAAAATTAAACAGAAAATCCTGTGTTCCTGCTTCGGCTCTTATTTCAACTTCAAATAGAGAATTACATCTGCAGAATTGAGAATAGGTACCTGGAGATTTGAAGACAAAAACAGAAACGGAGTATCAGCATGTAGTATCAAAGGTCAGCAGCAAAATCAGCCTAGTTAAAACCAGAAAATGAGGTGAAAAACAGCCCCAAGGACCCTACTCCAGTCAAAAACAAACCAGAAAACTTCAAATAAATTCGACTTCAATCCATTTCAACCCCATGTAAGGACTAAATAGCTTCAGCAATTTGAAAATCCTTCAAGTTGAGCAGAAAGACCAATGGAACAGTATTTCTTGCCTAATTTCTAGCTATTTGTCCTTTTCCTGGAATTTTCTTCTCTGGAATCTCTTTGCATGATTTTAGCTCTCGAAATTCTGATGTATTTTTAACTCTTAAATTCTGTAGGCTCTAAAGTCTGTAGGCTCTCCAAATCTGTAGTCTCAAAAATCTCTTGGCTCTCAAATCTTTTTGCTCTAAAATCTCTTGGCTCTAAAATCTAACTTCTAAGGCAAGGAAGTAATGCCTTTATAGGCAAGTAAGTAGGGCATCTCTGCAGATTTTATTTTGCACTTTAACCCTCCCCCTTAATTTCATTTTTTTCCAATTACTCCCTCACTTTCTGACTTGCTACCCAAGTTATACTACCCAAAACCAGAAATTGAAATTAAAACCCCACACTAGAAGCTTCTAGGTGCTTCCTATTTCTGTTACTGCAAGATTCTCTAATTGAATTACCTAATATACCCCCCCCCCCCTAAACTCCTGAAATTACCTTACTTAAATGGGCTATGGGTCATATTGACCCTGGGTTGAATCCTTTAAGCAACCAGCCCAAAATTGGGCTTAAGGGTATATACCTCGAGCCCAAACCAATCAAACAAAACCAAACTCTGAATTGAAAACTGAAATCAACAGAGACAGAAGCAATTTGGGTAAAATTTCTACTAATTCCCAATTGATACAACTAAATACTTAATGAAATTTGAATTAAAATCTCAAACTATTTAAAGAAAAGAAAACTTCTTAAAGAGAGTAACGTGTATGTAATTAACACTGTGAAATTTTGAAAACTAAGAATTTCAAAAACAAGGGGAGAAACAGTTAAAACTGGAAAAGCAAAACAGAAAAGAGGAAATAAAGAAAATAAATTTCTCAAAGGAAAAAAATGGAAAAGAAATACCTACAAGTTCTTTATATCTGAAAGACAGGATCAAAGCTTCCCATTCTTCGGATTTTCTGTCCCATTACGATATTAATCGTGTGTTCTTAATAAGAACACACAAATAACCTCGAAATGGACCCATGTCTTCAAGAAGAGACGGACTGGGGACCTCTTGGAAATCAGGGTTTTGTTTTGATTCAAGATTTGAGCAGTTCCTGGGTGATTTGAAAGAAATGGGATGGATATTCATGGTGAGGGGGTTGTGGAGTTTACGGAGTGCTATTTTGGGGTCATTTTGTGAACGCACCGCCGGCCACGGCGGACGGTTCAAAGGCGGCGGCTAGGGTTTGGGATGTTTGGGGGTTTCAAGTGGGATTTGAAGGGAATAAATGGTGGCATGGGTATGAGGGAGATGAGAGGAAGCTCTGGTGCGAGTTTGGTTGGGATTGGAGACTCGCCGCCGCCGTAGGCGATTTCCGGCGGAGACGGAGAGGGCTGCCTCTAGGGTTGAATGGAGAAGAAGCGAAGGGGGTAGGGGGGTTGTTAGGACACTGATATATCAATGAGACCCAGTTTCTGAGCCGTTGGATCATCTAACCTCGACGGCTCAGATTTAATGGCTATGAAACGACATCGTTTTGGTTATGGGGGGTGCTGGACCGGATTGGAGAGCTTTCGGTCGGGTAAAAGGGGTTTTGGATGGGTATTTTGGGGGGTTCTTGATTTGGGCCAGCCCAAAATTGGTTCTCTTTTATTAAAACTCAATTTCTTTTGATTGTCTTTTCTTTTCTTTTCAATTAAATCTAAATTAACTCTAAAAAACTAAATTAACCTACCCAATTATATTAAGCTCTAATTAATAATCAACACTATTAATTAAATACCAATTTAAAAGGAAAACTAAACAAAGTTCAAAGCTAAAATTAAACAAAGCAAATAAATCAATTTTTGTAATTTTTGTATATTTGTAAAACACTAATTACTAATTAATCTAAAATATGTAAAATTAAATCCAAAATGCGCATGCAACGTATTTTTGTATTTTTGTGAATTATATAAATTAAAAATGCACACAGAAATGCAAATAAACATGAAAATTATGCAATTAAATCCTAAAAATCAAATAATTAAAAGAAAAATCCTAAATCTAAGAATTCTGTAGGAGTAATTCATTAGAGGCGAAAATCACGTGCTCACAGCTGCCCCTCTTTGCTCGGAGACACGAAGGGTTTTCAGGCAAAGATAAATGAGCAATGATGAGGGATTTTTGCCTGCTTGGCACTCCATGAGAAGCATTTTTTGAAAAATGTCTGACCGAACCTTGCTTCAGAGGTTTCCTACATATCCTTGGCTGTAAAGGGATCGGGTCAGTGTAGTTCTGGAAGTTTTGGTAGCTAGGACTACCGGGAGCTGTGATTTCACTGCTGATGTTGCTTGCTGACCTCCTTATTACACCAAAAAGGAAAATCAAAAGCTAAGCTAGCTAAACCTATCAACTATGAGTTACAAGATTCCTATCTATAAATCTCTTGAAGCTTGATCTTGAGTCTTAGCTGATTTTGCTGTGGACCCCGATCTGAGTCTTGATGCTCGCAAGCTGTAGGTGCTGGTTCTTTCTTACAGCTTTTGGATCAAGGCAGGACATGCGAAGCTTGTGACTTCGATCAAATTTTGAGCAGTCCACGTCCTTGTCTGTTTCAGCACTTTGAATTTACTTCTTTTTTGTTCTTTTCTTCTTTTCCTTTATTCTGGATTGAGACTCATTCTTTTGGTCATCTCGAATCCTGTTCCTTGAGGTAAAACCTGTTCAGACACCAAAACAAACAAACGAACGAAAGTTTCTGCCCCAGCTTTCACTAAAAAAATTCGTGAGTTATTTGCGACACAAATCCAAGCGATTTCTTTATAAAAGTCAGGATTGTGTATCCTTGGGAACAGGGAGTGAAACCCTAAATTACCAGGTTATGCTGGGAGGCTGACCGGGTTATGCCAGAAAGAAAAGGGTCCTCGGGTTATGCCGGGGAAGTCCACGGGTTATGCCGGGAGAAAAGGAAAAAATGGTCCTTGGGTTATGCCAGGGAGGTCCACAGGTTATGCCGGGATTAAAAGAAAAAAGCTCCTTGGGTTATGCCAGGGAGGTCCACAGGTTATGCCGGGATAAAAGGAAAAAGATCCTTGGGTTATGCCAGGGAGGTCCACGGGTTGTGCCGGGATTAAAACAAAAAAGCTCCTTGCGTTATGCCAGGGAGGTCCACGAGTTATGCCGGGATTAAAAGCAAAAAGCTCCTTGGGTGATGCCAGGGAGGTCCACGGGTTATGCCGGGATAAAAGGAAAAGGTCCTTGGGTGATGCCAGGGAGGTCCATGGGTTATGCCAGGATAAAAGGAAAAGGTCCTTGGGTTATGCCAGGGAGGTCCACGGGTTATGCCGGGATAAAAGAAAAAAGGTCCTTGGGTTATGGGAGGGAGGTCCACGGCTTATGCCGGGATAAAAGAAAAAAAAGGTCCTTGGGTTATGCCAGGAAGGTCCACGGGTTATGCCGGGATTAAAAGAAAAAAGCTCCTTGCGTTATGCCAGGGAGGTCCACGGGTTATGCCGGGATAAAAGAAAAAGGTCCTTGGGTTATGCCAGGGAGGTCCACGGGTTATGCCGGGATTAAAAGAAAAAAGCTCCTTGGGTTATGCCAGGGAGGTCCACGGGTTATGCCGGGATAAAAGAAAAAAGCTCCTTGGGTTATGCCAGGGAGGTCCACGATAAAAGGAAAAAGCTCCTTGGGTTATGCCAGGGAGGTCCACGGGTTATGCCGGGATAAAAGAAAAAAGGTCCTTGGGTAATGCCAGGGAGGTCCACGGGTTATGCCGGTATTAAAAGGAAAAAGCTCCTTGGGTTATGCCAGGGAGGTCCACGGGTTATGCCGGGATAAAAGCAAAAGGTCCTGGGGTTATGCCAGGGAGGTCCATTGGTTATACCGGGATTGAAAGAAAAAAGCTCCTTGGGTTATGCCAGGGAGGTCCACGGGTTATGCCGGAATAAAAGAAAAAAGGTCCTTGGGTTATGCCAGGGAGGTCCACGGGTTATGCCGGGATTAAAAGAAAAAAGCTCCTTGTGTTATGCGAGGCAGCTCCAGAGGTTATGCCAGGATTAAAAGAAAAAATCTCCTTTGTTTATGCCAGGGAGGTCCACGGGTTATGCCGGGATAAAAGAAAAAAAGTCCTTGGGTTATGCCAGGGAGGTCCTCGGGTTATGCCGGGATTAAAGAAAAAAAGTCCTTGGGTTATGCCAGGGAGGTCCCCGGGTTATGCCGGGATTAAAAGAAAAAAGCTCCTTGGGTTATGCCGGGGAGGTCCATGGGTTATGCCGGGATTATAAGAAAAAAACTCCTTGGGTTATGCCAGGGATTTCTTCATTTCATTTTTAGTAGAAAATGCAAGAAAGAATTTGGGGGGAAACTTCCTTTTTGGTCGGTTCCTTGCTGCAAAGTTGTTTTAGCACTTGCGCATTTCTTTTCACTTTTGGTTGCACCTGCTTCTTGCACGGTTGCTTGAATTGCACCTGTTTCAAATTTTCAAACAAAAACAATTGTTAGTTTGAAACGGTGGTTGGTTTTGTGGCCTTGATCATCTCAATTGCTTGATCTCGGCCCAGCTTCTGTGATGAAGATCTCAACTGCAACTATTTGCTCCCTGAGGATCGATTCATTTCAGGCCGTGGAGAACCTTTGATTTTTTCAGAATTTTCCATGCTGGTTGGTCGGTGGAACTCGACTTTCAACTTCATTTCGCCTTCATAGGCCTTTCCTTTCGAATTCTTTTTTTTTCTTTTTTTTATTCATCATTTTTTTTCGGAACATTGGGGAATTTTTGGCCCCTCAAACTTTGCTGCAACGGCTAGTCGCGTAGGACTTAACCTCTTCCAACTTTATTTCGCCTTTGTAAGCCTTTCTTTTCTGGCTTCTTTTTCCAACTTCAATTTTAGAGCATTTGGGGCACCTTGGCTTTTCAAACCTTTGCCGAGACAGTCAGCCACGTGGGACTTAACCTTTTCAACTTCATTTGCCTTTATAGGCACTTCAATTTGATGTTCTCCTTCCAAGAGTTTTGATTTCGAAGCATCGACCGTCATGGCTAGTCGGGGTCGACTTGATGCCCCCGGCGACGCTGGGTGCCTTTCTGCACATTGGCTCGTGTCAAACGAAAGCCCTGTAAATCAGTCTTTCCATCCCTTCTTTGTCTCAGTTCCGGAATAGAGTTAGACCGAAAGGGATTCAAAGAAAAATAAATAATGGACAGGACAATGAATTTAAACGAGAGGTATCCCTTTCGGGGAGAGGAAAGAAGGACTTATCTGGAGTATATACGGACTTCATTGAACATGACATGCCTTTTGGACTGGATGCCTGATCTGTTTAACCGTCCGACTCTCAGAAATTCATCACAACTTCTACTTCAAAATTCGAGAAACCTTGCCAGGATTTTATCGATGCTGATGGCTGTGAGGATCTTCTTTTCGATCAGTGGGGCCCTTTGCAGGTTTTCACTAGCTGACCTCTCTCATTTATCTTCTCACCATCGCATTATAGTGCCCGTGTGGGTTTTCACTAACAAGACTCTCTCATTTTGATTTTCTCTGCTTACCATCGCCTTACGGTGCCCATGTGGGTTTTCACCAATAAGACTCTCTCATCTTATTCCTCTCATTTTGTTGTATCAGATCCAAATAACTCCATCCTCCCATTTTGAACCTCTTTGCCGATTGATCAGAAGGACTTGAACAAGGTTTGGGGTAAAAAGAATTTGGATTGAATTACAACTTTGGAACCTTTTGGGCGGGATCATTGCCGAACCATTATAACTTCTGCCCCAGTTTCACTTTTTGAGGAGCTTTGGATTTTTATTTTGGTGTGACTGAACCCCAAAGAGAGGCTGCCTACGTATCCTTTCGGAATCAAGTCGAACGTAGTTTAGGGAACTTTGTTTTTGGATTTTCTTTTGGTTTTTCTTCTGTTTTGTTTTCTCTTTCTTTTTCTTTTTCCTTTCCTTTTTCCTTTTTCATTTCATCTTTTCTCTTCTTTTTTTTCTCTGTCTTTTCTTCTTTCTTTTGTATTTTTTTTCATCTAATTTTTTCAATTTTTTTTAACAACACTTTCACGTTCCAAAGAGGGCAATCAAAGAAATGTAACCGGCTCAAAGGGTTTGCAAAGGGTTGATAGTGTTTGGGTAGCGAGAATAAAAGCCTTCTTCATCCCAACCGGAGAACATTAATGTTATATGGAGGATCAAACAGAGTACCTTTTGACTGCATTTGCATTGATAGTTGTTTCAGGGACCTTTCCTTCGATGTGTCCCAAGTACAACGCACTCTTTTGGAAGTACTCTTATTGCAATGTATGGACCTTTCCAATCCGGGAACCAATTTTCCTTCACTTGTTCCAACTCTTTGTTTTATTTCCTTAAACTTATCTTCTTTGCATTTTGACTCTTGATTCATTATTTCGAAGTCTGACAGCGTTTTGGGATCTGGGCATGAAGTCCGCAAGCATGTCGTGTTATTGAAATCTGCATTTAACAGAACTGAAAAAAGAATAAGAAAAATGACAAGATTAAGAAAGGAGACATTCCTGGATAATGAAATATTAATTTCATTTGATTTTTGAATTTTTTTTTTGGTTTTTATATTTTTCAATTTTTGAAGATAGAAGGTTTTCATCGGAAAGTAAGACAATAAAATAAAACATCCGGACCACACCCTGAGATAATCCGGACGCAGAAAGGATAGCAAGACTGGCTACCGAGACTCCCGTCTGATGGGGAACTTTCAGGCTTGGCGACCGTTTTTTTGGCTTTTCTTCAGTTTCGGTCATGGATGCAATGGCCTTCAGTGCCGGATCACATTCCTCAGCTTCACAAATCATTCCGACTATTGGCCCGATGTTGTGTGCAGGCACCAGATTGTTCATCACATCAGGAGCATCTTCATCCCGAAAAATGATTCTTTCAGCTTCAATCAAATCCTCAACTGCCCTTTTGAGGGTCCAACAGTCCTCTGTACTGTGTCCCACTGCTCCAGAGTGGTATTCACATATAGCATCAGCTCGGTGCGAGGGGGACTCGGGGTTTGGCCGGTTCGGGGCCACTGGCTGCAATAGATTTAGACTGATTAGCTTTTGGAACAACCTTGAATATGATTCACCAATAAGGGTGAACTGATTCTTTCTGAAAGGCTCTCTTGGGCGAGGATTGTATTGGGGATCATTTGGTTGAGGATTATATGGAGCTTGGTAAGGATGGGCATTTATGGGAAGTGGAGCTCGATTTTGTGTACGGGTAAGGTTGCGCGTTCATCACCGCATGAGGAGGCGGTGCCACGACAGAAGCAGCATCTTGAACGGGATAATAGTGTGGTGGGACGATAGGAGGCACATATGATTGGCTGAATGACCTGCAGGCCCCCTTCGAGCTTGAAACCATCATGACTCCCTCTTCATTCCCATTTCTGTTCATCAAACTCCTCGAACCATTCTGAGCAGACTGTGATGTGGCCTTAAAAGCAGCATGACTCAAGATTCGACCTGTTTTTAAACCGTTTTCAATCATTTCCCCGATTTTGATAGCCTCAACAAATGGCTTACCCACAGCAGACATCATGTTCTGGAAGTAGTCAGCCTCTTAGGCCTGCAGAAAGACCGTGACCATTTCAATTTCGTCCATTGAAGGCTTTACCCTGGCAGCTTGCTCACGCCATTTGACAGCGTATTTGTGGAAGCTTTCCGCGATTTTCTTTATCAAATTGGACAAAGTATTTCTGTCGGGAGCGATGTCCACATTATACTGGAATTGGCGGACAAAATCTCGGTCCCTATCATCCCACACGTGCCAATGAGCAATTTCCTGATCCGTATACCACTCAGAAGCAATTCCGGTGAGGCTTTCCCCAAAATAGGCCATTAGTAGCTCCTCTTTTCCACCAGCACCCCTCAACTGGTTACAGTATCGTTTCAGATGAGCGACCGGGTCTCCGTGCCCGTTGTACTTTTCAAATTTTGGCATCTTGAAGCCAACCGGCAAGTGGACATGGGGAAACATACAGAGGTCAGAGTGTGAGACACGCTTTTGGCCACTCAGACCTTGCATGTTTTTCAAGCTTTGTTCCAGGCTTTTCATCTTCCGAGCAATCTCCTCTTGCTCAGGATTTTTAACGACCTTTTCTTGCTCCACCGAGAGATCATATCGCGGAGGTTGAGTGAAAGAGTATGGGGTCACATATGTTATATTTGATTGAAGTTGTGGACCCTGAAAGGTGAACATTGGAAGCGTTGCCCTTGGAGCCGATGCCTGGGGGCGAACCACAAAAGGCATGTCAGGATCATTAGAGGGCATTGGAGGGTGTCCGCATGGGATGAGCGGGTTGGACACAGGGACATTGGTAACCTCACCGGAACTGGGAATCAATTCAGGGAATCCAGAGATTGCACTTGGCGGTTCCCTACCATTAGACCAGGCGTCCCACATTTCCCATATGCGGAGACGCAACACCTTATTCTCTTCAACAACTGCCGATTCTAGCTGTAGAATAGCCGATGTCGGGCTATCCTCAAGACCGATGATTGGTAGGTTGCTTGCGGAGGCCATCTGTGCCTTTGCATCTTGTGAAGGAGGGGAGGCTAGACTACAAACAAAACCAACCACCAAAACCTGACTTTTTGCACATCGATCAACCTTGTTAGTTTTGAAAATTTTAACATATAGGAAATCGCACGTTGGGATGCAATGCACCTAACAGTTAAACGCTTCTACCATGTGTTTGAACGGTTGCATGTTTCATCCCGGTCTTAACTAGCCCTTTTCACTCTGTGCCTCTTTTCTTCATCTTTGTTTCTCTCTAATCACTCTTGATTTTTCCCATCTCGTTTTTTTTTGCCGCTCTTTTATTTTTGCACTCTCTCTCTTTTTTTTTGTTCTCTTTTTTTTTTTGGTTTTTGTCACTCTCTATTTTCTCCACTATTTTGTTTTTCTCTTTTTCACTCAATTTTCTTTCTCTTTTTTTTTCAAGTTTATTTTTTCACTCAATTTATTTTATAGCTATGATCGAATACGATGGGGATTGCCTACGTATCATGACCCCGCATGAATCAGATCTTGCGTAGTTCGGGAAGATTGGGAATTAAGTAAGCTAACTTTTTTTTTTACTTTTTATAAAACTCAGACCATGAAAGCTTTAAGGCAAAAGAAATTTTTTTTTTTGGAATTTTCAAAAGAAAGGCTTTAAAGGAAGAAAGAAATTTTTTTTTTTGAATTTTTGATTTTGATTTTTTTTTTAAATTTTTGAAAGAAAGACTTCTAAAATTCCTTTTATTTCGATTGGAACTTAAAGGAAGATTTTTTTTGAATTTTTATTTGTTTTCTCTTTTTCTAAAGAAGAAAGAAAATATTTTTGAATTTTGGATGTTGCCTCTTAATTTTTGAAAGAGGGACTTTTAAGAAAAATATTTTGAATTTCTGAGCTTTTTATTTATTTACAGAAGCACTTCTAAAGAAAAGCGAAAATATTTTTGGACTTCAATTTTTCAAAATTTATATGGACATTTACAAAGGAAAGACATCTAAAAAGTATTTTTTTTTTTGGATTTTTGTTTCTGATTTTTTTTTTGGATTTTTATTTTTTTTTTTTGGAAAAATACTTCAAAATGAAGGAAACTCGTATTTTTGGATTTTGATTTTTATTTTTCATATGAAAGACATTAGAAAGAAGGAAACCATTTTTGAGTTTTAAAAACTTCTTCTTTTTTTTTGAATTTTCTAAGGAAAGATTTCTAAAGAAGGAACTAAAGGAAAACATTTTATTGTATTTTTTAAAATTGGGTCGGAACCGATGAGGTTTGCCTACGTATCTCACATCCGGTGAGAATCAGACCCGCGCAGTTCGGTCAGCTTTGACGGAACATGGGAAACATGGCACTTGAAATTTGGGCTCATTTTGAAATGATTTTTTATTTTCTTTTTTCAGAATTTCGGCAGAGTTTCAGAATTTTCTAAATATCTACCTCTCACTTTTTTTTTATTTTCTTTCCCTATTCTAGAAGCCGGTCAACATGCAAGCCGAACAGACAGATATGCAAGTAGCACGTAAGATGCATCAGGATGGTCTTTTTAATTTGGGTACACCTGTCCTAGACAGACTCAACCCCTGTGTTGAGTCTCCTAAGTCAAATGCACGTGATGCAAACAAACGTTCCTACTAGGGATCCGGCATGAGGCTTTGTTATACTAGGTTTAAGACCTGGGTTTATTGTTCTAGACCTGGCTTACCCGAGTAGACAACTCGAGCCGAGGGGGGGCAGCGTACCGAGAATATAGAAGCTTCGCCGGCTTTGCAACTTGTCCGAACCTCGTTCTAAAATGGGATAAGACTCTAGACAGAAGAGAAGTCACACGAAGTGCACCCTTCTCCATGATTTAGAAGACTCAGAGAGATGACGGGTTTCGTAGCAGTTTATATACAATTCACAGAATATCAAAGCGGTAAAAGCATTTAGCACATTAGGCTTGAACATGTAGGAAAATCAGATAATAAATAAAGCCAATCATAACAACTATTCTAAGCTCGAATTCTTAAACCCTGAACCGAAGTTCTGGGTTTGGTTCCCTAGCAGAGTCACCAGAGCTGTCACACCTCCTTTTTTACACACCACCCCCGGAAGGATAGTGTATAAGGGAGTTTTTCCACTTTAAGTGACATTATTCGAAATGGGATTATTTAATGATCAGATTCGCCACTTGGGATTGGTTTCTGGTGTCCCAAGTCACTGGTTTATCTTGAATCCCAAATTGAGGAAGTTTTCGACTTTCCAAATGAAGATTGCGAACCAGAAATTCTGACTAAGGAATTCTGTTAACCCGGGGGAAGGTGTTAGGCACCCCCGGATTTCGTGGTTCTAGCACGGTCGCTTAAGCTATTATAATTGGCCTGTTACCTGATTTTAATACATGTTTCAACCTATGATGCAATTTTAAATTATTTACTGCTTTTAATTAATTTTAAGGAAAATTGAACGTTGTTTAAAACGTGTCTATGGATCGCGTCACATGAAATGCACCCGCAATCTGAAACACATTTTATTCAACGTTATAGGATTTGGATTTGGGACACATGAAATGCACACCCGAGTTTAAGAAGGTAAAATTATTAAATAACGCGCCTAAAGCAACTAATGCGTTGTTAACTTTGCGGGAGGCCACGAAAATTCACTAAATGGCACGTCCCGAGTTCTAAGAATTTTAAAGATATAAATAAAGAGGGACACGCAATTTGTGAATTTTATTCGGCGCGGCGCACCTCGATTCCATTTTAAAAGGATGTCCTAAAGATGAACTATTATTATCTATTAAGGTTCTTCTCTATTCTAAAAAAAAATTAATTAATTAACATTACGAATTAACTAACATCAAAGTATTCAAGAAAATTTGGGTCCCAAGATCAAGCCCAAACTCAAACAAGGACGATCTCCATTATCGAAGAAGCCCTTAGTTCGAGTTTGCCACTTAACTTGAAAAGTCCAATGCCTACATTTGACTTTTAAAACCATTAAATCTAAAAATGGTCCAGGACTTCCGACACATTGGGCTCGAAACCAGCCCAGTCCAAGATGAAGGGAAATTGGTGAGAACCTAGCCCAGGGAAAAGGGATATGCTTCCAGTTCAGTTCGCAAAAGGTTGTTCGATCTTGGGCCCAAGGTTTGGCCCAATTTTAGCTTCTCAACGTGTTTGAGTGAAGGACTCAACATTAAGTCCTTAAAGCTAACTAACAACGAGATTCAACGAATATTAAAATAAAACAAACATTCAATACTGGATCCTGTTCCGTATTTAATCAGTTTATGAACATCCAAACTGACTGTGCAACCAATGGTATCGCTAATTAACCACGAACTTCAGACTGAATGCTAATCTCATATAAACATTTTTAACAACCTCACGATTTCAATCTATCAAAATAGCACATGAACAAACAATGCATAAGCTAACATGTTTCCTAAAATCAATAGAACCAATCCCATTTCTGTTCACAAATGGCTTTGGGTAGGCTGAACGCAAACCAAGCCCTGCGTGAGCATGAGAGCCCAATTGTGTCCAGGCTCGAAATACTGAAGTTCTGACTCGAAATTTAAGTGCAAACCAATAGCAAATGTACACACTTAAGGTTAACCACAACAACTTAGCAATATATCATGGATCTAAGCTACTGATATGTCTTTCCATCTATGTAAATGCAACCAACATGATTTTCATGCCATACAATTGCATCATTACTTATCTATTAGCCTTAGCTAGAATGACGTCAATGCATTTAAAGATAGGAAAGACTAAAAAAAATAGCAAGCATGCTTAGACTTCCATTACAGCACTTTAACAGTCCTTGGGCAAATTCAAACTTAAGAATCTAACTAGTTCTACAATAGTTCATGGAATTGAAAGCATAAACACTAAAAAAAAAGAAGCTAAAATTAAACAGAAAATCCTGTGTTCCTGCTTCAGCTCTTATTTCAACTTCAAATAGAGAATTACATCTGCAGAATTGAGAATAGGTACCTGGAGATTTGAAGACAAAAACAGAGACGGAGTATCAGCAGGTAGTATCAAAGGTTAGCAGCAAAATCAGCCCAGTTAAAACTAGAAAATGAGGTGAAAAACAGCCCCAAGGACCCCACTCCAGTCAAAAACAAACCAGAAAACTTCAAATAAATTCGACTTCAATCCATGTCAACCCCAAGTAAGGACTAAATAGCTTCAGCAATTGGAAAATCCTTCAAGTTGAGCAGAAAGACCAATGGAACAGTATTTCTTGCCTAATTTCTAGCTATTTGTGCTTTTCCTGAAATTTTCTTCTCTATAATCTCTTTGCAGGACTTTAATTCTCGAAATTCTGATGTATTTTTAGCTCTTAAATTCTGTAGGCTCTAAAGTCTGTAGGCTCTCCAAATCTGTAGTCTCTAAAATCTCTTGGCTCTCAAATCTTTTTGCTCTAAAATCTCTTGGCTCTAAAATTTGACTTCTAAGGCAAGGAAGTAATGTCTTTATAGGCAAGTAAGTAGGGCATCTCTGCAGATTTTTATTTTGCACTTTAACCCTCCCCTTTAATTTTATTTTTTGCCAATTAGTCCCTCACTTTCTGACTTGCTACCCAAGTTATACTACCCAAAACCAGAAATTGAAATTAAAACCCCACACTAGAAGCTTCTAGGGGCTTCCTATTTCTGTTACTGCAAGATTCTCTAATTGAATTACCTAATATATCCCCCCCCCCCCCCAAACTCCTGAAATTACCTTACTTAAATGGGCTATGGGTCAAATTTACCTTGGGGTTGAATCCTTTAAGCAACCAGCCCAAAATTGGGCTTAAGGGTATACACCTCGAGTCCAAACCAATCAAACAAAACCAAACTCTAAATTGAAAACTGAAATCAAAAGACACACAAGCAATTTGGGCAAAATTTCTACTAATTCCCAATTGATGCAACTAAACACTTAATGAAATTTGAATTAAAATCTCAAATTATTTAAAGAAAAGAAAACTTCTTAAAAAGACTAACGTGTATGTAATTAACACTGTAAAATTTAGAAAACTAAGAATTTCAAAAGCAAGGGGAGAAACAGTTAAAACTGGAAAAGCAAAACAGAAAAGAGGAAATAAAGAAAATAAATTACTCAAAGGAAAAAAATGGAAAAGAAATACCTACAAGACCTTTATAACTGAAAGACAGGATCAAAGCTTCCCATTCTTCGGATTTTCTGGCCCATTACGATATTAATCATGTGTTTTTAATAAGAACACACGAATAACCTCGAAATGGACCCAAGTCTTCAAGAAGAGATGGACTGGGGACCTCTTGGAAATCAGAGTTTGGTTTTGATTCAAGATTTGAGCAGGTCCTGGGTGATTTGAAAAAAATGGGATGGATATTCGTGGTGAGGGGGTTGTGGAGTTTACGGAGTGTTATTTTGGGGTCATTTTCTGGTCGCGCCGCCGGCCACGACAGAGGGTTCAAAGGCGGCGGCTAGGGTTTGGGATGTTTGGGGGTTTCCAGTGGGATTTGAAGGGAATAAATGGTGGCATGGGTATGAGGGAGATGAGAGGAAGCTCTGGTGTGAGTTTAGTCGGGATTGGAGACTCGCTGCCGCCGTAGGCGATTTCCGGCGGCGGTAGACGGCGGAGACGGAGAGGGATGTCGCTAGGGTTGAATGGAGTAGAAGCGAAGGGGGTAGGGGGTTGTTAGGACACTGATATATCAATTAGACCCAGCTTCTGAGCCGTTGGATCATCTAACCTCGACGGCTCAGATTTAATGGCTATGAAACGACGTCGTTTTGGTTATGGGGGTGCTGGACCGGATTGGAGAGCTTTGGGCCGGGTAAAATGGGTTTTGGGTGGGTGTTTTGCGGGGTTCTTGATTTGGGCCAGCCCAAAATTGGGTCTCTTCTATTAAAACTCAATTTCTTTTGATTTTCTTTTCTTTTCTTTTCAAATTAAATCTAAATTAACTCTAAAAAAACTAAATTAACCTACCTAATTATATTAAGCTCTAATTAATAATCAACACTATTAATTAAATACCAATTTAAAGGAAAACTAAATAAAGTTCAAAGCTAAAATTAAACAAAGCAAATAAATCAATTTTTGTGATTTTTTGTATTTTTTTAAAACCCTAATTACTAATTAATCTAAAATATGTAAAATTAAATCCTAAATACGGATGCAACGTATTTTTGTATTTTTGTGAATTATATAAATTAAAAGTGCACACAGAAATGCAAATACACATGAAAATTATGCAATGAAATCCTAAAAATCAAATAATTAAAAGAAAAATCCTAAATCTAAGAATTCTGTAGGAGTAATTCATGCGAGGCAAAAATCACGTGCTCACATCAATTGATTGAAGAATCAAGGAAGTACTCCCATTAATTAAGGGAATCAAAATCAAACGAAAAGATTCAGCACCATACAAGGCAAGTAGAAAAATCAGGGCAGGGTTAAATAAGGAATGAGTCAAGGTTCAGTATGCATATAGTAACCAATTAAGACCAAATTCAGGAAAATTACAATTAAGGAAAGGCTAGGTAGAATAGAGTACCATAGAAAATAAGGTAACAAAGATCAGTTAATTTAAAACAGGCGAATATAATGCTAGGGTTTTGAAGGAAAGTTTTTGAATTATCAATCAATCAAAGAAAATCAGAATAAATCATGCGAAGTCATGATTCTGCATTCTCAACGTATAAATAGAGGTGAATGAACAAGAGTAACAAACAAAATCAGCCATATAGACATAAGGGGGACAAGAGATGAACAACACAACCATCCAGAGATAGTGAAAATAGGTTAGGATTCAACAAGGCATATTCGAAGCATGGTGACCATGAGACATTAACAAGAATCAAGTAAATAGGCTAGCAGACAGACCCAAAGTAAAGAAAATCAGGCTATCACACATAATCAAACGAAGAAACATGCTAACATATAGAGACAAGGCAAAGGAAATTAGGCTAACACATATAATCGAAGCAAAGAAGCATGCTAACACACATAATCAAACGAAGAAATATTTTTTAGGAATTAGGGTTTTTAGCAGAGTCAAACTAAAGAACAGTAAGAGCATAGAAATCGGTCAGAATAAACAGGGAAAAGGTTTTAATCATAAAGAAAATTGGTCGAAATATGCGTAAAAGAAATCCAAGAAACCCTAGATTTCAAAAGAAAGTAAAAATGGTTCAAAGTAGAGAATCTTTCAGAAGAAACTCGAGAATAAGCAGAGCATAGAGAAAAATATGAAAATAGCATGAAAATAACACTGTTTTGAGAGATTTAGGAGAGGGTTAGGGTTTCAAAAAAAGGGGGGAAAACTCTAATAGAAGTGGAGAGAACCTGTTAACACTTCAGAGATCGTGACATATAGGGTGTGATTTCGCCTGAAATCACACCGGAGAACTCACAGGTAGCAGAACCAGGAACCCTAGGTCTGAATCACCAAGGTCCATAGACCTTGAAGGTCCTAGAGATGTTGAACAGGACAACGAGAGGCCCATCGGAGCCTTGGGGTTGAAGGGAGGTGGCCGGAGATGGCCGGAGAGGCGGTGGAGATCATCTGAGAAGAGAGAACCAAAAGGTGCTAGAGGGAAGGGAGAGGAGGAGACGATATAGAGAGAGAGACAGTCTCAGAGAGAATGAGGGATCTGGGGGGGGGGGTGTGGGTGTAATTGAATTTAATTAAGGGAATTAGATCTGGGCCGTGGATCTCATTTTGATCAACGACTCAGATTAAAAAAAGGTTGGACCGTGTTATATTAGGGATTGGGCTGGGTTAGTTTAATTAGGATATTGGGCCATTTGAATCTGATAGTGGGTGTGGCCAATTTGGCTAGAATTGAAATAATTAAGGGTTGTTTGCTAAATAGCCAATTTTCCTCTTTTATCATTTTATAAAATATTAAAAAATGATTTTAAAAAAATTAAAGGTACTGGAGTAATTAATAACATATAAATATTAATCTAAAAATACCAAAAGTGATTTTATAATTGTAAAATGCTGTTAATTGTAAAATAGGCCATAATTGCAATTATATGCAATTTAGCTAAAAAAAATACCAAACAAATGTATAAAAATATGCAAAAATTACCTTAATTATATCTTAGTGTAAATATGAGAATGAAAATAAATTATTCACCAAAAAATGCTAGTTTAGAAATAATTATTGAATTTTGTAGTATTAAAATAGACAATAAATTAATTTGAAAAAATCTTTAAAAAATAAAGAAAAAATACCAAAACTCTTGGGCATGCTTATATATGCATGTAGATGCTATTTTGAGAATATTTTGAGTATAAAAAATATGTAGGGAAAAAATGGGTATCAACACACCTCTCTCATTCTTCTCTTTTGTTCATTTTATTTGAATACTATAAGCATGCTAAGTTAGGTTCTGTCTGTTACAGTTGTTCTATGGTATTTAATATGTTAATATTTGTGCTCTGTTAGTTTAATGGCTACTTGTGATTAGTTGTCTTGCTATGAGTCTTTAAATGATGCTTGTTTAATATGTATAATTGATTCTTGTTGATTTTACTTCCTGAGTTTCTAACCGTTTGCATGTTTAAGTTATTATATGTTCATGTTCACATGAACCCTATAAGTTTTGTTGGCACGCAATAACTCTTATCCTTGCTTGTTGCATCTCTGTAGCTTGTGAATTTTTTGAAGTTGAACCTATATTCTGATAACTATGATTAAGTGAATCTTAAGGTGTTTCAGTTATATCTCCAATCCTTCAACCATAAGCAGGAACTCTAAGTGTGTATATGTTATTTCCCTGCTCATGTCTGTTAGACTGTTTCTGAGTAGCTACTATGGTCTTCTATTTTGTTTAGTTGTTTGTTGCTTCTGTTAACATGATCTTGTTTGAACTAAATGATGACGTCCAAATTCACTACTAAAAAGTAAATGGACACGGTCACATGCAATATAATTTACCCAACTATGAGTTGGGGTCGAATCCCACAGAGAACAATATGTAGGCGATTAGGCGTGTAAGAGAATTATCACTTATTATGCTAAGCCAAACACTTGGAAAAGTTATGAGAAAATATTATAGCTAAACGAGGAAATATAAACTAACCTAGAAAGCAAATAAATGATCAATGGCTACACGCATGGATACACGGGGAATTATACTCAAGTAACGATCTAATGTATTTCACGATTTTACAAATATGAGCAAGTTTATATTAATTAGCCTCGGGTAATAATTCTATATTAGCTTCTTCCGAAGACTACCAAGACTTCCTAATTGAATTATCCCTAAAACAATTAAGTGATTAAGCACACCCGAATATGGCTACAAGTAGTTCAATCCTATCCTTAGGTAGAATCTATGAAATGACGGTTAAAGCCTCAAGTTCTTGTTAATTAATCTTTTCCAACCCCAAATTATCTTTTCCAAAATTAATTCAAAGTAAATGGGCGAGTCCTAGGGTTAGCTAATCACTTTAGAAACATCAAAGAACAAGAATAGTTAAAAAAAGAATAACTCACTACAATATAATTAAAAATCATTCAATACATAACCACAACAAGATGTTTCATCGACACTTTAAATAAGAATATTCCCATAAATAAGATTCAAGTGTTGGAAAAAATACTACACACTTAGATATTCAATACAAAGCAAGAAAATGAAGAAATGAACATAAATGGGTAAGAAATTCTCAACCAAAAGCTCCAAATCATCAAGACCCAAGTGTGTGTGCAAGAACCCTAGCTCCAAAACTTGTGTTCTCTTCTCAAAATGTGCCAAAGATGCCCAAAGACTACAAAAGATATTTTACAAATGAGCTAGGTCATTTATTAAAGGATTTGGGATGAAGAAAATGTAAAATGACAGAAGTGTCCAAGTTACGCCCCGCAACATTACGATGACGTTACGCTTCACAGTATTAAATTACTACGATGTTGCACCCTGTAGTATTGTACGTTGAATTTGTCGTAAGGTAATTGACATCAGTCCAAGGAAAAGATTATTTGGAAATTATAAGGATTATGCTATTTCACAAGTGATGAGTAAATTCGTGAAGGGGAGAGGGGAAGCAAGTCAAAGAAAATAAATTTTCGTCCGAGTTTGGCATGTTGGGATAAAATTCGGGCCAAGCGTTAATACCCGATATTTATGGATTAGTACCATACAAGGTACCATATGACCGTGATAGTAAGATGTATAAAGTGTATTTAAAATGAGTGAAATTTTAAATAATTTGAGATAATTCTTAATTATGCGGGTAATTAGCTAATTACCGGGTAATAAGACATTACCTAATTGTCTAATAAGTGGATAAAAATTAAAACAACCCCACCCCACCCAACGTGGCAGCAAGCCACTAACGAATAAGTGACTCATGGTCACATTAGATTAGGTGGCTAACCCAATTGTCATTATAGAAACCATAAAAGGAAAACAAGTATGATAAAGTACAAAACTTTCATGCTTAATATCTACTCCCAATTGACGTTATTAAAACCAGATAAGGAAGAAACTTGGAGAAAGTCCAAAATTTCCATGCTTAGCCAAAAATACATTAAAAAGGTGGGGTCCAATGCTTAATTCTATTGAAAATAGACATTCTTTCTCATCTCTACTATTTAGGATAAACACAAATTTGGCCTTGTTAATAGTGAGTTCACAGTAAGAATGGAAGACCAAGAACAGGGGACCAAGTCAAGAGTTATGAAGGTAGACTCTATGGAATCATGGGATTTCTATGTTAATCAAGCCACTGTTCAAGGATGCCCTATTGTGGCACACTTTACTGCTGCTTGGTGTATTCCCTCTTTGGCAATGAACCCTTTTATGGAGGAGTTGGCTTCTATGTACCAAAATACTATATCTTTTCTCACAATTGATGTGGATGAGGTCAAGGTCCAACGTGAAATGCTAAGTCAAAGAAGGCGCGGTACAATCTTTCTCAAGAGTATCATACGGATTCTTCCCTACTTCGATCCTCCGTTACGTATTTTCGCAAAAGAGAATCGGTTCAGGTATGTTACGGCTATCTCTTCCTTCCTTTTAGCATGATCCAAATAATACAAATGAAACGAGCAAAATACGCAACTTTCATAAATGACTCTATTCATAGAAATATTAGGGGTATCTATATTCTTGATTCCCCATGTGAACTATTATTATATCTTCTATTCATGGGTCTCAGAAAAATACATATTTGATAAAGTTTATCCGAAAGACATATTGATTTTTATGGCATTCCGAGAAAATCTTATTAACGTAGTTCTAATGCATTTTAGCATTTATACATGTCCTTGACCCATGACCAGATGGCGTTATATACGCGTATATATATGTATATATATATGTATATGGGATATGGGAAAGGTTATGGCATTATATACGCACCACCACCTGATCAGCTGGTATACGTTGATGATTTTGCCCATAGTAGCCGAGATGATATGATGGGATGCCCTCAGAGGCCTGATGATGTTATGAAGCATGTACCTATGCACGACATGACATTCATACGCATATGCATGACACTATAATTATTTCATGATTTACGGAGTTATCAAGACTTATAAGTTGAGTCATTTACTCTATATTCCTTCCATGTCTGTTATGTACTTATTTATGTGCCTTACATACTCGGTACACTATTCGTACTGACCTCCCTTTTGCCTGGGGACGCTGCTTTTCATGCCCGCCTGTCTCGATAGACAGGTCGAGAGTCCTCCAAGTAGGCGATCAGCTCAGCGGAAGATGTTGGTGCACTCCATTTGCTCCGGAGTTGCTTGTTTGGTTAATATGATTTAGATGTGTATTACTTGGTATGGCGGGGCTCTGTCCCGACCTTTATGACAATTATGTATCCTTAGAGGCTTGTAGACAGATGTTATGTACTAAAGGATTGTATGGCCTTGTCGGCCTATGTTCAGTATACGAGTGATTATTTTGGCCTTACAGGCCCGTACGTCACATGTATAAGTTTGGATTACATGTTAGATCGTCCAATGTCGAGTATTTCTCCATGTTTATTGTACTTATCTCACGACAGTCTCTCTGGCTCATTTACCTATGATAGTATGATACGAAAGATACATTACGTAGGTACTCATTTGAGTAAGGTATCGGGTGCCCATTGCGATCCATCGGTTTGGGTCGTGACAAAAGTGGTATCAGAGCAGTTCTGTCATAGGGAGTCTACTAGCCGTGTCTAGTAGAGTCTTGTTTATGGATGTGTTGTGCACCACACTTATAAGCAGGAGGCTACAGGGCATTTAGGACTGTCACTCTTTCTTCTTACTCTAGATCGTGTCATAGAGCTCAATTGTAAGAACACAATTTCCTAAACTCGATCTTATTCATACTACGACGATGCCTACATCCAGAAGGACGGTTGGTAAGAGATATAGCTGTGGAAGATTTGAGTCAGATGAACTCGATTTTTGTATCATGCTTATGATGGATAAATTTGAGGTATTCAGCAGATCATGTGTGTACTAAGACGTGTAAGTTTCTTGATAAGGATCCCTAAGGCAACAACGTCTATCCACTCTTACGGCGAAAAGAAATAAAAGAATCAGAAGGTAGACACAAGTTGTAGCAAGTAAAAGAATCAAGATGAAGAAGGGTACGAGGCACCCAGTTAATGAAGGTTAACAGTATTTACAACTCAGGCAGAGGAATATAAGCCTTTTGAGTGACCTTCAACAGTAACATAGGTATGTATAATTGGCCACACCGATCTAAGTTATACTTTATAGGGGCTAACAAATATGGTTTAAGAGAAGGACATAATATCACGATCCGGCTGGGGTTAGAGTGAGCCAAAATGATGGATGAATTGTTTGCGTTAGTTGACATTTCCGAAGGATATTGCAAATATGCTAATAGATCTCCTTGTGAAACACCTAGATGGTGCACACTAAAATAGTACAACTATATATGAGTACTACAAAGATAGGAAATGAAAACCTTGAAGGGATAAATATTACCTTAGAATGGCTCCCGTCCCTAGTAGAAGGAGAATGTAGGCAGCCGAAGAGCAAGTAGATGGAGCAAGGGAAGGGTAAAAGCGAAAGAATGTCTTGTTAAAGTTTTCAGGATAAAGTGATAGATAGAAATATCAGCAGGGAAGTACGAAGAGGGATAATGAAGCATTATGAGTGAGATGTGATACATGGATGACAACAGTAGAGTGGTACAGAAGGATTATCGCAAGGCGAGTAAGGGTCATCGACGATGTGAAAAGACGCTAGAGATGAAAAGGTAAAACATCTATATGTAGATCATCATAGCACTAAATCTTAGTACTCCCCAAAAGGGGGGAATATGGAGTGATGTGGCATTAAGACAGAATTAAGTTGTTCTAGTAACTCCGGAATGGTAAAGGAAGAGTGCGATAAAAATGAGAAAGGAATGAGATTGCACTTATCCGAATCCTATAGATATACTATGATTCCAGAACATTATGTAAGCACGACGTCAAAAAAAAAGGAAGTAAGGGTTCCTGCCCGGAAGGTTATTGATAAATAAGGAGCCAATACAAGAGGTAAGTTAGACAAAGGAAATAACCCAAGAGAGATTACGCGGAATATGGATATGAGAATGGGCCGACGAGTAGTTAGTAGTTGATTCAGGAGGAGCCTAGTCATGACTAGACAAGAAGTTTACAGACAAATCAGCATATCATGCAAGATAAATGTAGTAAACCCCAACATGAAGAATTCAGCCTCGCAGTAATGTCATTATAATACTTGAGATATATTCAAATAGGAGTCGGGGTAGTTAAAGGTACCGTATGAGTATTACAGGGATAAAAGAATGTGCCACTAGGAAGACAGTTAAAATATCAGTTCAGATGCAACCCTACAAGCACAAGGACACAAAGGTAAGCAACTACAGATGATAATAGGCAAGGAAGGACATCAAAAGGTCCGTAATAAGCTCACAACTTTACGAGAGTCAAGGGTTCTCCCTAAGTACTACAACAAAAGACTAGCTGAGGAAATAAGGAAGAAGGCTTCAACCTAAGCACACCGACCTAAAGAGGAAATGGTCGTGTAACAATAGTCTCACAACAACGTTGTAAGCACTCCAAAGGAAAGTAGCACCTACCGTGGCTAATGAACGGGAAGTAAAATTAAAAGTAATATTCGAGATCATATGATTTGCACGAAAACTCTGGCATGTATGGGCACTAAGATAAGCTAAGTATGGACACAACAAGGGGGCAGAAAGACCAGGAAAAGTAATAACTAATACCATGAGCCGCAGATTGGAAGATAACTTAAGCCAACATAAAGGTCGATCAGAAGAAGGAGGAAACTAAAGAGTTACATCAACGAAGTAGATTATTGGACCCAGAAGTTATAGGAATCATGATTGAGAACATAGCAGAATCACTCTTAATATTAGAGGTGCAAGAGAGATAGCACAACAACTATATGCTATAACGGCTCTATGAGAAAGACAGTTAGAAGAGTACCAGCCTCATAAAAAGTCAGTATGGAGCTACCACCAGATCGTGTATGCACCAGAGGTGTAAGTATTATAATAGAGCTTCAAATTGTGGATGTGAATTATACCTATGTGGAAGGGATGTCATGAGAGAGATAGAAGACGTGATGCAAAATTATAAGATAAGTAAGGTAAAGGTGAACACCGTACGAGATACTCAAATGTAGAAGGTTGTGAAAAGTCCATACTGCGGATAAAAGGCTAGAAGCGCGGGGATTCAGTATCCAGGAATGATAGCAACGTCGTCAGTGGCATACCTTCCGGCCTATGGTTTCTAAGTACCGAAAGGTCTAATTAGAGAGTAAAAGAAGAGTAAGAGACGATGTGATGTCTCGCCGGGTTCATCGGAATTTGATTGTACCCGGAGTAGGTGTCGAGAAAAGTTAGGATCTCGTGGCCGGCCGTGGCATCGATCATGCGATCGATGTTAGGCAGGGGAAAAGAGTCTTTAGGGCATGCCTTGTTTAAATCCTTATAATCTACGCACATTCTAAGTTTATTTCCCTTTTTAGGAACTACAACTACGTTGGCTAGCCATTCGGGGTATTTTACCTCCCGAATAGACCCTATTTTACGAAGTTTGGTTACCTTATCCTTTATGAATGCATGCTTCGCCTCAGACTGGGACCTCCTTTTTTGCTTTACCGGTTTGAACCTGGGGTCGTGGCTTAGCTGGTGTGTTGTTATTTTCGGTGGGATCACTGTCATGTCTAAATGCGACCAAGCAAAACAATCCATATTATCAATAAGAAATTGAATGAGTTTTTTCCTGAGTTCAGGGTTTAACCACGTACCCAGGTAAACCTTTCTCTCGGGCATGTATTCGATCAGTGTAACATGTTCCAGTTCCTTGACTGTCGACTTGGTTGCATCGGACTCTTCGGGAACTACGAAAGTTCGAGGAGTAAAGAGATCCTATTCTTCGTCCTCGGTTACCTACTGCTCCGATTTGGTCGAGGCTGGGGGCGGTGATTACTATTTAGCCATCTGCTTATCTTTGTCATTTGACTTTTCTAAGGTCGAAGGCGCCGGTATCAGCACCACCTCTTTGACTACAAACATCTCCTTTGCATCTTTTTGTTCTCCGTAAACCGTTTTCACACCGTCCATTGTTGGGAATTTCATCATCTGATGAAGGGTTGAAGGTACTGCCCCATGTTGTGTATCCATGGCCACCCGAGAAGTGCATTATACCTCATGTTGCCTTCGATGACATGGAATTTTGTATCTTGGATTGTCCAGACCATATTCACTAGTAGGATTATCTCCCCCTTTGTTGTTTCGCTTGCCATGTTAAAGCCATTTAGGACTCGGGATGCAGGTACAATTTGGTCCTCAAGGTCGAGCTGCTCTACGACCCTCGATCTGATTATGTTTGCTGAGCTACCTAGATCCACTAGAACACGTTTAACTTGAATTTTATTTAACAAAATAGAAATTACCAGGGCGTCGTTGTGCGGCTGAGATATGCCTTCCGCTTCTTCGTCATTGAATGATAGGACGCCCTCGGGCACATAGCTCCGAGTCCATTTTTCCCTAGTGATTGATACCTTGGTGCGTTTGAATACAAGCCCTTGTGGAACATCGACACCACCCACGATCATATGAATTACGTGTTGCGGTTCCTCCTGCTCATTTTTCTTTTTGCATCTCTTTCCCTGAAGTGGCTCTTAGCTCGATCACTCAGAAATTCTCGAAGATGACCCTCGTTGAACAACCGAGCTACCTCCTCCCTCAACTGCCTGCAGTCTTCGGTTCTATGGCCATGTGTGCCATGATATTTACACATCAAGTTCGGATTCCTTTGAGAAGGATCAGTTAGTATAGGCCTGGGTCACCTGGTGTCTTTGATTCTTCCAATTGCTGACACGATCCCCAATGCATCTACATTGAAATTATACTCCGACAATCGAGGTGCTTCCGTGGGGTCAGTATGTTTATCAAAACCATTCTTACTCATGAGTCCCCGAGAGCTTTGACCTCGATCATTTCTCCGATCGTTCCGATGAGCGTTACACCTCGAACTGTTGTTTCTCCGATCGACATATGGCTGATAATGTTCCTTTTTTGACCTTGATTCCCTGTCTGTATCCCTCGGAGGCTTAGCTGCCAACCTGTTACGATGAACTGAACCCGAGGGGGCTCCCAACTGGTCATCCTCGACCCTAATCTTCGATTGGTAACGATTATATACGTCTGACCATGTCACAGCTGGGTACTCGATCAGATTGTGCTTTAATTGTCGTGACGCGATCGAGCTTCACTCGTTCAAACCCTGCACAAAAGCCTGTACTACCCAATCATCCGAGACCGGTGGTAATTCCATTCGCTCCATTTGAAACCGGGACACGAAATCCTTAACATCTCATCATTCCTCTGTCTTATCTTAAAAATGTCTGATTTCCTTGTTGCCACCTTTATGGCCCCGGCATGTGCTTTCACAAAGGCATCTGCTAACATAGCAAACGAATCGATAGAGTTCGTGGGCAGGTTGTGATACCAAATCATGGCTTCTTTCGACAATGTTTCCCTAAACTTTTTCAACAATACTTATTCGATCTTATCGTCATTCAAGTTGTTTCCTTTAATCGTGCATGTGTATGAAGTAATATGTTCATTGGGGTCGGTTGTCCCATTGTACTTAGGTATATCGGGCATGCGAAACTTTTTAGGAATGGGCTTCGGAGCCGCACCCGAAGGGAACGACTTTTGTATGAACTTTTTGGCATCCAAACCTTTCAAGACCGGGGGTGCCCCCGCTATTTGATCAATACAGGAGTTATAAGTCTCCACCTTTTTATCATTATCCTCAATCTTCTTCTCCCCAGACTCGATCCTCTTGGTGAGTTCTTCAAGCATCCTCATAATTGTGGGGTCAGTCCCTGAGCCATTACCATTTGATCTCTTTGGCGCCCATTCAGTACGTCGAGTTTCGACTATACTCGGAGTTTTATTCTGACTTTGAAGTTGAGTAATGGCAATCTGTTGAGCTTGTAGCATCTCGAATATCACTTGGAGGCTGACTCCCCCATCTCTTATACCTTGTGTTCCTTGGCCCCTAGATTGGGCTTGTAAGGCCCCGAAAAATTTTGCTAAGTAATTTAGGATTTCGTGGTGCCAGGTAGGCTAAGTATAATATTTTATGTCCTATAATAATGATGTATATCAATTGGATACGGTAGATAAGCGTATAAGTCATATAATAAGTAATTTGGGGTCTAAGGAAAGGCCTAAGTCTAAGTCAAGTTAGAAAATTTCATAATGGGCTAAAATTCTAAATGAGTTCGCACAAATGAAAGGTTTTATGTGATGAAAAACCTACCAAATGAAAGATTTTCGAGTCTAGTTTCTAACGCTTCAAACCGTTCGTCATTTGGACATTCCTACACAAAGTTATGATCAAATTACCAAAGGCCAGATTTGCGATCAATTTCGCGATCGCAAAACGACTCTGTGGACCGCATACACGTCGCATAGTGAAGTAGAGTCGGGCAAAAATTATGTTGTTGCATGTTGATTACGCTGTTGCATAATTGATTATGCTATCGATTATGCTGCAAGTCTGCTGCCCACATATCAATTATGCTATAGCATAATTGCACAACATATTTGACTCCGGGGGTCATTTTTGGAGAACCCACTTTGATAAATAAGCTTTTGGGTTACATTTGGGGCTATTTTTATACTAAATCTAGAGAGAGGTGAGAGCATTTTAGAGAGAGAATGAGGAAGCCTAACATTATAACCATTCAATCTTTCATCAATCTTCGAGAATCAAGGAAACGAATCACAAGATCTTCATCTAAGAGGTAAGGTTCTATACACTAGACGTTAATTTCGAGTTTTGGGTACAAGATGGGTTATTGAGGTATGATTCTTGGGTGTAATAGTATTATGTATACATGCATGTACAAATTAGATTTTTGGGAAGATTGTTGAACACAAATAAGTAAAGATTGGGTTGGGGAATGAGGGAAATCTTGTAAAAGAGCTTTGAAATCAAGATGCACAACTAGTTTTTGATAAAATGCTCAAATGATCTAAAACCATGAATATCTTCCTAATTTGTGTTCGATTTTGTTATGTCTCAATGTAGATTGGGATTGCTTGAATTTCCGGAACGTTGTAGTAACTTAAGGAAAGATTAAACAAGGTATGTTGACTAAACTTCCTCTCTTACAATCGAATTCCATAAATATTTTCATAAGTTCAAGTATGGTTGGCTCAAGTTCATAAATCTTATATTCCGGGTTGTTACCCATAAACATGACTATTCCGAAATGAGCCTTATGAATAAAGATGTGTATATATATATATATATATATATATATATATATACACATATATATATTCTAAGTATGAGTTGCGTATTAATACGTTACGGCTTTGAGTCGTGTTTCAAATAAAGGCTAGTATGCCAAATTATGTGAGAAAATTCGATATGGTTGATACTCCTAATTGCTCTTATGTGTACCAAATGTATTTGATTGATTATGTCTAGTTGTTGGAAATCTATAAAGATGTTTGAAATGAATTTGTGTTGCAAGAATATAGGTGCAAGATGTGTCTCAATGCTTTCAATATGCTATTTTGTCAGATGAGAATGAGTGAAGAATGTGAAACATGTGCTAAAATGCCTAGACTTCAAGTCGAGTTTGATTTGAGATGGTTATGCCGAAATGTGTGAAATCCTCTTTATGCTTACGACCTAATTGCTCTCGTATGTGCCTATTATCTTGAATTGAAATGTTTAATGTTGAATTGATATTGATGTGAAATATGTGGAAAGAATTCGAAATAAGAAATGCGGCCAAGTGCCAAGTATGATGTAATGATTGTGGCCCCAAGTGTCGATTAATTGATATGTGTGATATAAACTTGAAATGAGATGATTGATGGAAAAAGGAAAAACTTCTTGGTAAGACAGCCTAGCCGATCGGGCTGAGATCAAATGACATGTCGCACACATGGTGGTACTCTGCTGATATTGAAACTGAAAAGTGAGAATGAAATTGTGATTGAGATACATGTCTCAAATGAGGCAACCTAGCCAATTGGGTCGTGATCGGACTCCGCGCAAGAAAGCGGTGGTATTTTGGATGATGATGTAACAATATTAAATGTCTCCAGGGGAGATGTCCTAGCCGGTCGGGTCGTGATCGGACTCCGTGCTAAGAGTCACGGTGAAATATGTATATGTATATAAAGGCGCAAAAATTGTGATTAAAATTGGGAATTGGTTGTGATGTGCATATTGTGAACAATGGTATTGTGAACAGTGGTATTATGAATTGTGGTGAATCGGTATTAAATATCTTCTATCCAATAATAGTATTGTCTTCATATCCCGAGTTTCATTTTCACAATATGAACTTTCGTATATTGAAAATTGTTATGTTTAACTTGGCCTTTGGATCATTGATTGTTACTTGTTGTTTACATGGTTGTCTTTTCTCATATTGGCATTCTATTTTGGAAGAGGACTTTTAGCTATTCATAGTAGTATTATTCGACAGTACTAACGTCCCTTTTGCCGGGGGCGCTACATCTTTAAATGGATGTAGGTGGTTTCGTAGCAGACAGTGTTGGCCGCAGCTAGTGGCGCATCCTCTTTTCAGCCGACTTGGTGAGCCCCACTTCATTTCGGGGTCCTGTATCATCTGTTCATCATGTACTTGTATATTTAGGTATAGTCAGATCCTTGTTGCCGGCATTTTCATATTTCTCTTCAGTTGTATTTAGAGGCTCCGTATACAGGTTGTGGGTGGTGTCGGGTATTGGAATTAAAATAGAAATATCGATATTTGGCAAAGATGTATAAAACTTGTAATTTTTTGAAAATTATGAACAAAGTTGCTAATGGAAATGAAAGGGAAGTCGTTAATGATATATTTATAGAATTTGATTAATGGTGTACATTTCTTCTTTATTCAAAGACGAATTTGGGTAGTGTGAAACCTAACAGGCTTTCTCAGACAGGTTTACTCGGTTGAGCGCCGGTTGTGCTCCTTGGTTTTTTGGGGGCGTGACAGGGCTTCCCAGCGTACACTTCCTCCGGGGTCTGCACCTAAATCTGCATTCAACGCAATGTGTGAACTAACATCAACTAGTTCCACATTATCGGTGGTACACCGACCCCTACATTGTTGTTTTCCCCATGAAATCCAAGACCATCATTGTCGTGAACAGGTGCGTTTTGCGAGTTTGACATGTTTAATCCTGAGAACAAAAATTCTTGACAAGAACAAGTGTGAAAATAACGTGTGTTAGCCCCACGGTGGGCGCCAAACTGTTTACCTCGAAAATATGAGTAACAATTAAACTTGATTTATGGTTTTAAAGATACGTGATTTAGTTCAATACTAATTAATAAACAAGAAATCTGAAGTATAAATGAAAGAAATAAGTAAAACCAAACCAGAATGTAGGCCAGTCTCGACTTCGAGCCAAAGTGACCTTGAGGTGAATCAAGAACAGTAAAGCTAGAATAATAAAGCTAAAGGACAATTTTGATGAACAATGAGCGAAAATGTAAGAGAGTATATTCTTTGCCAATGATTGATAATGTTTACAAATGATTGGGGTCCCCTTTATATAATAGAAGAACCCTAAATAAGGTACATTTCTATTTACAGTAAAGAATGTTATTGGGACAGCTGTCTAACCACCTAGTACGGATTCGTACAAATCTATTCCGGGATTTACGCCACGATCTTGAGGACGTGGCAGGAATCTAGCTCATTCTTTTTATAAATCCATAATGGCATTATCTCGAAGCTGGTCATATTAGGCTCCAACGTTCCTCGAACACTTAGTTTGTACTCTGTCGTCAAGCTCGAGCCTGGTCCATCGAGCTCGAACTCGATCCATCCTAAACTCGGGCCTGGGAAATCGGGCATACCTGATTCCGATCGTATACAAACACAATTATAGTGTAGTTAATTAATAGATAAAGTAAGTCCAAAAACTTGTATTTCTAGCCTACCATCAGACGCACACGGTCAAAACCCGGCTCAAGGGGTAGATCTCGACTACCCATAACCCCCAAGAGTCCAAACATGTGATTAGATTTCAAAACTAAGTCCAAATAAACCCTCAAATTCCCAAAATATATCCTCTTAAGTTTTAGACAAAAATTCTAAATTTCACTTCAGAAATTCATACAGGGATCAAGATATAAATTCAGATCCAAGTGAAAATTCCTTACTTCCAATGACGTAGTAAAATTGCTCTTCAAAATATTCACCTCTTGAAGTCTAGGATTCAAAATATAGAGAATGAGCAAAATCTCAAAATAAATTACTTAAGTGGACTGCCCAGACATACCCTTCGCAAACGCAGCCACTGCCTCGCGTTCGCGAAGCACAAATAGCCTCAGCCCAAAATAACTCTACACAAACGCGAAGATCCTCTCGCGAATGCAATGCCCGCGCTAGCCAAGCCTACGCGAATACGAGCCCTGCTCCTCGATTGCAAAGGATAAACCTCTGTCCGACTCAATGGCATCACGAACGTGGCTCCTTGAGCTCAAACGTGAAGAATAACTCATCTCAGACAATATCATTCACCGCGAATGCGGTAGACCCCACGTGAATGCGATGAATACTAGAAACTAGAAAACCTACAATCTCCAAATATGATCCGGGTAATCTAGAACTCGCCCAAGCCCTCCCGCGACCCCATCTAATCATACCAACAAGTCCATATACCTAGTTCAAACGTATCCAAGCGCTTGAAATACCACAAATAACATTATAACCAATAATCAACGATCAAAATCTTTTTCTTAAGTTTCAAACGTTGCAACTTTGCCGAGTACGTCCGTTTCACATTTAGAAATACCGGATAACAGTCAAACCTTGCACACAAATTTCTATCTACTAAATGAACCTACATAAAGTTCAGAAACACCAATCGGGCCCCAATAACATCAAAGTCAACTCCCAATCAAACTCTCCAAACCTTTAAATTGCCAACTTTCGGCAAATAAAGTGTCACGACCCAAGTTCTCCCTCCGTGAACTGTCGTGACGGCACCTATTCTCTACGACTAGGTAAGCCTAACAATTTGCGGAAAAATGAAATAAAGAAATGAAAACTAACCATTTTCAGATGATATAATAAAAGAGTTTAAAATATCGTTCGGCATATACAATAACAACATTCTCAACTGACCATAGCACTCCCAAAACCCGAAATCTCATGAATCACAAGCTAAAGAAATACATAGTGTTCTAACTCCAGAAGTCTAAACGAAAGAAAAATACAAGAAGTCTATAACTGAAGGGATAATAGAGAGGGACTTCTTGGTCTGCAGACGCGGCCGATATACCTCGAAGTCTCTGGATCGCCTCGCCTCACGGATAGTATGGTTGAGCAGAAGAACCTGGATCTGCACACGAAAAACATGTGCAGGAAAGGGCATGAGTACACCACGGCAGTACCCAGTAAGTGCCAAGCCTAACTCGGTCGAGTAGTGACGAGATCAGGTCAAGGCCCTACTGGTTATATATATAACAAGGTAAAACAGTATGAAATATGACAGTATAATTAAAATACTAACAGTCAATAAAGATGAAATCAAAGAAAGAAATAACTCAGTACACAGAGATAGCAACAGGGGATCTTCCAGGATAACATCCCGTAGTCCCAAACGTAAATGTGCAGGGGGATCTCCCGGAATACCGATCCGTAGTCCCAAAGTAAATATCCAGTACAGGGGGATCTCTCGGGATACCGTCCCGTAGCCCCAAATATAAATGTGTAGGGGGATCTCCCGGAATACCGATCCGTAGTCCTAAAGTAAATACACAACAATCTTAACAAGAAATCGACAGTTCTATCCAAGTTCGTATCAAGAAACAGGAAATTCTTACACTAGACATGCTACAAAGAATTCAAGTAAGCAGTTAAAGTAGATAAGACAGTTAAGTCACATAAGCATACTTTCCTAAGCTAAACAGGAGGCTTCACATACTAGTATTGCTCAATTAAAGGAAAAACATAGATATTTACTTAACGAAAACGGGATTTTTCAATAACTAGCACATGTACGCACTCGTCACCTCACGTACACGGCATTCATATAACAACAGTACCAAAATCCTAAGGGGAGTTCCCCCACACAAGGTTAGGGAAGCCACTTACCTCGAACCAGCTCAAAATCAATCCGCATCACGCTCTTGCCACGAGTATCCAACTCCGAGTGGCCCAAATCTAATTAAATCAATTACATAACGTAAATAAAACTACAAGCAACTAATTTAACTAATGAATTTAAAACTACGGCGAGAAATTAGAAAGACGCCCTCCACGGGCCCACGTCTCGGAATCGGGTAATAGTTACCAATTTAGGACACCCATTCACTCACGAGATCACTCGTCCAAAAATTACTCAAATCCGACAACTAAAACCCAATCAAAACCCAAAAACTCGATTGGGGAACTTTTCCCCCAAATTTCCATTTTTTCCACTCAAATTCCTTGATTAGATGAGTAAAACAACAATAGATCGATGAAATATAAACGAAATAGGGTTAGGAATCGTTACCCACTGATTCCCTCTTCAAAAACCTCACAACATCGCCTTCTCCCGAGCTCAAAATCGAATTTGATGGTATGAACTTCAAACCCTAGAAATTTCATATTTCTGCCTAGCGATTACCGCATCTGCGGTCATGGGGACGCACATGCGGTCCCGCACCTGCGTAAAAAGCATCGCATATGCGAAAACAACTTATCCGGGCTGGGGCTGCATCTGCTGTCACTGGGCCGCATTTGCGGTTCCGCATCTGTGGTTCCCCAGCTGCATCTGCGGTCCCTGAAGCACAAGGCCAGTCCCGCTTCTGCAGCGCCGCACCTGCAGTCCCACATACGCAGGATTAGCAATATCAGAAAATGCCTAAGTCCAAATTCCAATCCGTTAAGCATCCAAAACTCACCTGAGGCCCCCGGGACCTCAACCAAACATACCAACCAATCCTAAAATATCATACGGACTCAGCCGAGCCCTCAAATCACATTAAACAACGCTAAAATCACAAATCACCCTCCAATCCAAACTTAATAAACTTGAAATTTCAAAGTTCTACAACCGATGCCGAAACCAACCAAACCATGTCCGATTGACCCTAAATTTTGTACACAAGTCATATTCGACACTACGACCTATCCCAACTTCCGAAATCAGATTCCAACCCCGATATCAAAATTTCACTATCGGCCCGAAACTCCAAAAATTCAACCTTTGCCATTTCAAGACTAAATAAGCTACAGATCTCTAAACCACAATCCGGACATGCCCCTAAGCCCGAAATCACCCAATCGACGGATCCGGACCCGTCTTCACACAGCTCCGACTACGGTCCAATTTCTAAGACTTAAACTCTCATTTAGGGACTAAGTGTCCCAAAACACTCCAAAACTCAAGATGAACCATCCTGGCAAATCACAATAGTAGAAAATAGACACGGGGGAAGCAGTCAATAGGGGATCGGGGTGTTAATTTTCAAAATGACCGTCCGGATCGTTACATAAAGCCAAAACCTTTTAGGAACATCCAAATCCAAATTCAAATATATGCCCAAGTTCAGAATCACCACACGAATCTATTGGAACCATCAAATCACTAATCTGAGGTCGTTTACTCAAAAGTTATACCTTGGTCAACTCCAACAACTTATGCTTCCAAAAATGAAACTATATGTTCCAATCACGCTCAAACCTTTTCGAAACCAGACCAATCATACCCGCAAGTCACATTATAACAAATAAATATATGAGAAGCATCAAATAGAGAAATGTGACTCAAATACACAAACGACCGGGTCGTTATATGCGAGTTTCCTCAAATGGAGAATCATCAATGTTTTTGGCTTTTCTTTCCTTAATTCATGTAGGAAATAGAGTCCACCTATAAGGGGTGATCTAGAGCCCACTAGGCTAAGACACAGTAATTTTAGTAATTACTGTAACCCTAGTATTTTCTATATAAGTACACTTACTGTGTACAATAAAGACATACTCTCTGCAGTATTTTTTTTATGCTCTTCTCTCTCAATTTCATTAGGGTTTAGATTATACTATAGGGGATTGCTCCGTCACAACGTGACAACCACCACCTACCAGTGATTCAGTCGCGATTCGTCCGTGTTCCGCTTTCGCGCCATGAAGAACAAGTACGTTCTTGTTTTACGATTTACACGCTAAATCTAATATGTTTAGATTAACGTGTTCCTTTATTGGTATCGGAGCCATAGGCTGATTTTCTGGTCCAAAAAAAATTATAAAACTGTTCTGATTTTCTATTGAATCTATAACAGTGATTTTGCAATTTTTGAGTGTTCACTGTGCAATTGGGGATTGATAATTTTCTGCTTAAACACTGATTCAAGATTAAGTTTAGAATTAGTTTTAACCGTAGTTCTTAATCTGGTATTTATTTTTTCAACTATGGAAATTATTTTTTTAAACCAGATAAAGGAAAGAACAAATCTGTCCAATGTCACCAAATAATTTGTAATTTTATTCAATCAGTTTTTAGAAACTGATCAAAAATACTTTAAAAGAAAGAAAGGGAAATCAGTTTCTCTTGTTACATTTTTTTTCGATCTGCCTGTCCTCATCGCCGCCGGAATACAACCACCGCCGCTGGTGGATATCAATTTTTTTCTGTCACTAAGAAGAAGGTTAGAGAGGTCATGACTTCTCCAAAAATAAACCCAAAAAAAAGATTGAAGCTTGGTGCTTCAATAATGGGTGGCGGCAAACTTGAAGAAGAGAAGGAGAGAAAATATTTCTCTCCAAGTTCTGATATTCAGAAGTTTTATTTTAAAAAAATGATAAATAAATAAATAAAAATAGGTAAAACTTTGTGTTCCATAATGGTGACGGCTGAAATTTGCAAGAAAGAAGAAGAAGAAGTAGTAAGACCTAGTTTCCCCTCCTAGGAAGTCTAAGTTTATGTTATTTTTTAAAAGGCAGAATAGCCTAGGTGACACTTGTACTTGTTCCGGTTTGTCATCCCGGTCCCTACACTCCTTAAAGTTTCATCCAGACACTTCATCTTAATCAAAACAAGACTTTTAAACACCTCCGAAATCGTGTGATGCTCACTTGCTTGACGTGGATGACAAATCAGCATCCACATCAGATTCTATACCAAAATAATATTATTTAACAAAATTTTAATTTCATAAACAAAAAATAAAATAAAAAAAGCAAAAAATTAAAATTAAAATTAAAGAAACCCTCCCTTCCCTTCTTCAAACCCACCCCCTCAACCTTCTTAAAACAATAACCCACCTGCCATGGCTCCTCCACCATGAGTACGAGGAGGGGGGCGACATAGGACCTTTGAGTTTTCTCTCCCTCTCTCCCCCCGTGGCCATTCTGTTAGTCATAGAGAAATGAGGAAACAGAATTTAGAAGATCCATTGTTGGACCCTTCTCCTGCTAGTTTCAATAGAAGACAGAATATTCAGTTGAATTCTGAAGGAATTTCGTTAATTGGGCTTTAAAAAACTATGAAAAATAAAGTTAATTGACACCATGATCATGGAATTTCACTCTTTAGCTTTACTTTAGAGAAGTGAAGTGTCATGTTAATGGGGGGGGGGGGGGGTACGAGGGGCTGAAAAGAGGGGCGCAGAACGGAGGGCTGAAGAAGAAGAAGAGGGGGAGGGGGGGGGGGAACGAAGGGCTGAAGGGGGGGGGGGGAGGTGGGTAGACCGAAGGGCTGAAGAAGAAGAGGAGGGGGAAGGGGTGAGAATGAAGGGGTGGATGGAGGCAGAACATATTTTATTTATTTATTTATTAATTTTTATTTTTTAATAAAGAAAAATCATCAGCTCACGCACCTTAGGTGCGTGTAAATCGCTCATTTTGTCCACTTCAGCCATATCAATGCCACGTAAGCTCGGTCAATGGTCAAAAGGGTTTTAAAATCTTATTTTGATTAAGTTGAAGTGCCTAGGTGAAACTTTATGAAGTATAGGGACCGGGATGACAAACCGGAACAAGTACAAGTGTCTCCCAGGCTATGCTGCCTTTTTAAAATAAACTTGGGCTTCACAAATGTTTGGGCTTGAAAAGCTTTAAAGTCACATGGACTTATTTGTTCTAAAGATTGGCAGAATATATGGGCTTATGGCCCAATTAAAAAACTTGGACCATCTGTAGTTGGGCTAAGTTTCCACTATAATAGATGGAGCTTCGGAAATTATTTTGATGAAATTGGGTAAACAACAAGTCATAGGCTTCTTCCTTCTGTCAGCTTTTGAAACAAGAAGCCCAAAACGAAATTGCTTTGCAGTCTATTATGGGCTAATGGCCTAATTAAAAGCTACCAAAATAGGTTTTGTCTTTATTAAAATAAATTTCAGATTATTAAAATAGTCATATTGACTTAATTTTCAGGATATAAATTTAGTACTTATATTTTTTTTATGAAAACTATAATGGTTTTATTATTTAGATTGCTTGAAATGTTAATTAGTTAACATTAAACTTGCTTGTTAATTTGTTTAACATTACATTAATTTGTTAATTTATTTAACATGCATTAAAATATTAATTTTTTCAATATTATATTTATTTGTTAATTTTTTTAACATGCTTGGAATGTTAATTATTTTAACATTACTTTTGTTAATTAGTTTAACACATGATTTATGTTAATTTGTTGAGCATGATATAAATATTAATTAGTTTAATGTTAGAAATACTTGTAATTTGTTTAACATTTTTAATATGTTAATTGGTTTAACATTAAAATAAATTTTATGTAAATTTGAATAGCATGTAATAAATATTAATTAGTTTGACATTAATTTAATTTACGTGCTAATACGAATTATTTGTTAACGTATGATCCATATGAGATTGTAAAATCGTGATATATAATTATGTTGTCTTAAATATGATTAAGACGCTTAGCTAGATAATTGAATAGGTTAATTTTTATAATATTTAATTCTTGGACGATGATTGGGAACAGAGTGAACTTTTGACTCCATGATTAATATATATGTTTACTAACTTAATCAATTGATGCATAATGTCATGATATGTATGTATGTTGAACTTCGTGCCTTGCATTATTTTTTATTTCTACAGGATCCTCATAATATTTTATTTTTTTTAAAGAATGAATACTGCTTCGAAAAATATTGTTGCTGAGCTCAAAAAAGGGTTGAAACTCAATGGTGACAACTATGAAACCTGGAGCTTGAAAGCCCAGTATATGCTAGAAGAGCAAGAGGCTCAGGAGGCTTTTAATAATGTCATGAATGAGCCTGCGCAGCGTAGGCGTGAGCGTGAAGCTTACGACGGTTGGAAGAAAAATTAAGAACTACATTGCTCGCATTACGTTGTTGAGCACCTTAGATGATGACATCCTAAGGGTGTTTAAGGAACACCAAAGAGCTATGGATATTTGGAATGCTTTAAGGAAAAGGTTTTGTACTTGTTCCACTGCAAGGCTACGATCCTTAACGATTAAATTTGATTCATGTAAGAAACGCCCAGAACATTCAATGAAAATACATCTGAGGCAAATGACAAATATGATCAGGGAGTTGAAAGATGCTGGTCATGTGTTGACTGATGAAAACAAATCCAAGCTATCATACGCTCTTTACCTAGTTCTTAGGATCATATGAAAATGCATTTGACCCATAATGAGCGAATCACAACTTTAGAAGATGTCCGGAGACACCTTGAGTTAGAGGAGGAACGACTTGAGGCTGTAAAGCCAATGGCTGAGTTGCACATGGCAACAACCTCCAAAACCAAAAGTGATTCAAAGAAAAGGAACTGGGAAAGAAGAGAGGGCCTCCTCAAGCTCAGCCGGCTCGGCCTGCTAAAAGAGTAAAGACCGAAAAAGGCAAGAACAGACGTCCTAAATGTGTCAGAGTTGCTAAAGTGAAATGCTATAATTGTGACAAGAAGGGTCACTATGCTAGAGATTGCTCTGATCCTCCAAGAAAGGTATTTCACGATGCTCGAATTAGTGAACTTTGTGTTTCTAATTATGTTTTTCTAAATGAATCTACTCCTTCGTGGATTGTAGACTCAGGAACAACGGACCACATAGCCTGGGAACACAGTGCCTTTGTTGAGTTTCGGCGAGTTCCACGTGGATAAAAGTGGATATATGTGGGCAACAACAATAAAGTTATTGTTGAAGGGATCGGTACATGCAAGTTAGTCTTGCGTGCTGGTCGAGACCTAATACTTCATTATGTTCTCTTTGCACCAACAATTCGCCGGAATGTATTTCAGTTTCAGTTTTGCTTAAGTTAGGACTTGACTTTTTGTCATGGCAATTCTACCAAGTTACTTTTGGTTCAACTTTATTTGGTTTAGTTCATGTGACCGGAGGTTTAAATTATTATGGATTTGGATTATGATTCATTTCATAATAATGCTAGTTTTTCTATATTTTTTCTTCACATAAATATGATAGTGATGTAAAAATATGGCATGCTAGACTTGGTCATATTGGCAAACAAAGAATGCAAAGGTTAGCAAAACAAGGTTTGCTTTCCAACATTGAACATCTACAATTATCCACTTGTGACAATTGTCTAGCAGGAAAATCTGCAAGAAAACCTTTTGGTCAAGCGACTAGAGCTGAATATCCTTTGCAATTAGTCCATTCGAACATTTGTGGGCCTAAGAATGTTAGGGCTAGGCATGGAGCAAGTTATTTCATCATATTTATTGATGACTTTACCCGTTTCAGTTATGTCTATTTATTTCTCACAAATTAGAAGCAATAAATTGCTTCAAATGCTATATGAGCTTGGTGGAAAATCAATTAGACAAGAAGATAAAAGTTCTTTGAACTAACCGTGGTCGTGAATACTTATCAATCTAGTTTAATAATTTATGTGATGAAAAGGGAATAGTTCATCAGTTGACTATCCCAAATACTCCGCAACAAATTAGTGTTGTAGAGAGAAAAAACAGAACGCTCCTAGAAATAGTTAGGTCAATGATGTCACAAGCTAACCTCCCAATTACTTATTAGGGTGATGCGTTGCTTACTGTCACATATGTACTTAACTGAGTGCCTACAAAATCAGTTACCACTACTCCATATGAGTTATGGACTAGAAGATAACCCGATCTGAGTGTATTAAGACCTTGGGGTTGTGCTGCCTATACACATGATTGCTCTCACAAATATGACAAATTGGGCCCGTGGGGAAAGAAAAATATCTTTATAAGATACTCTGAACCTCAAAGGGTTATGTGTTTATAGGTCAGCAAGACAGTGGGAGTGTAACTGAGTTTAAATCACGAGATGTCACATTCTTAGAGGATGAGTTTCCTAAGAAGGGAGAGATAGGTCAAGACCTAACCTTATTTGTGATAATGGATCAATAAGTACAAGGATCACTTCATTCGAGTGGGAGAATTTTTACCAAATGATGAATTAGTTTATCACCAAACACCTCCTTCATCATCATATGCGAATGAAAGTAATCCTTCTACATTTAGTGGAAGTGACCAAATGGATCTTGTTCCAAGTGGGAGCGAGATGGTGATAGATCTTGTTCCAAGTGGGATCAGGATTAATGATCTTGATCCGAGTGGGTGCAATATTGGTCCAAATGGGAACATTGATGAATCACAAATAAGACGTGGTTCTCGTAAAAAGATTCCCCGTCGACGATTTGACGTTGAAGGCAGCAAACTATTTATGATGCTCCTACAAGAAGAAAACGAGCCTAAAATGTAAAAGAGGCTCTCTCATGCCTTTCTAAGGATAAAAGGACAAAAGCAATGGAAGATGAATTGGAGTCTATGAGAGTCAACAAAGTTTGGGCACTAGTTGACCTCCCTGAAGGACGCAAAGCAATTGGAAGCAAATGGGTTCTCAAAATTAAGCTCAAGATTGATGGCACAGTTGAGAGATATAAGGATCGACTGGTGGCGAAAGGGTATACACAGCAGAAAGGAATAGACTGCGAAGAGACTTTCTCACCTGTTATACGATTTACCTTAGTTCGCCTGGTTCTAGCTATTGTTACAAGCTTGGATCTTGACTTACATCAGATGAATGCAAAGACTGCCTTTCTCAATGGAGAACTAGATGAAGAAATCTTTATGGAACAACCTGAGTGTTTCATTGAAAAGGGCCACGAGCAAAAGGTTTATAGACTTTTGAAGTCTATTTATGGCCTCAAACAATCTTCAAGGCAGTGATATATACGCTTTCAGAATGTTGTTGTATCTAATGATTTTACCATGATGGATGAAGACCATTGCGTTTATACCAAAAGATCAAGGAACAAGCTTCTGATTTTAACATTGTATGTAGATGACATACTTATAGTTAGAAATGATAAGGAATTTATAAGCGAGATAAAGTCATAGTTGTCATCTCAATATGAGATGAAAGATATGGGTGAAGCTGCATATATTCTTGGAGTTAAGATTTCAAGAGATCGTCCAAAGAAACTATTCTATCTCTCACAAGAGAATTACATTAGAGAAGTTCTTGAACGATTCGATATGCAAAATAGTAGCCCAGTTGAAACTCCTATCAGTAAAGGTCGTACCTTGGGAAGTCAGATGTGTCCTAAGACTCATGAAGAGACATAAACGTTGAGCTGAGTTCCGTATAGGAGCGCAGTTGGAAGACTAATGTATGCTATAGTGTGCACTAGACCTGATATTTGTTAAGCAATTGGCTTGATAAGTAGATATCAAACTGACCCAGGTTTAGCACATTGGCAAGCAGTTAGACGATCATGAGATATCTGAAGGGAACAACTGATTATGCCCTTTGTTACCAAGGCGACAAGGATCTGCAATTAATTGGATACAGTGATGCTGATCATGGAAGAAATCTAGACGAGAGGAAGACTACTTCAGGATATGTTTTCTTACAAAGTGATGGCGCCATATCATGGAGTAGTAAGAAATAATCATGTGTATCACTATCTACGTTGGAAGCCGAATACGTGGCTCTCGCATCAGCAGCACAAGAAGCTATTTGGTTGAAAAAGTTCTTGGAACACTTGTTGGATATCGATGAAAATACTGAACCGGTGTTAGTCTACTGCGACAGTGAGGATGCAATTGTCACGACCCAAACTGATGGGCTGCGACGGACACCCGGTGCCTTACCGATCGAGTACCAACGTAACATATCTTTCTTATCATACTATCATTGGTAACTGGGCCAACATGGCCACAACTCGTAATGTACATCTATAAGTGAGAAAGCACTGTATCAATGAACCATCTTTCTTAAAATATGAATATATATGGGCCGTCAAGGCCTCTGACATACTGTAAAAAATGAATATCTGTCTACAAAGCCTCTAAGAGTATTTGACATCAAACGGGACACGGTACTGGCCTACCCATATGTCTGTAGCAAAATTCTGACACGATGACTCATATACTCAGCTGCACTCCGAATGAGGTGGAGTCTTACCGATCCTTCGTTGAATGCTAACCTCGTCTTCTATGAGGGCTCGTCAAACTGACTGTCTATACCTGCAGGCATGAATGTAGCGTCCCCAACAAAAGGACGTTAGTACGAATAATGTACCAAGTATGTAAGGCACATAAATAAGTATATAAAAGACATGGAAGAAACATGGAGTAAATGACTTAACTTGTAAGTCTGGATAACTTTGTAAATCATGAAATACTTATAGTGTCATGCACATGCATATGAATGTCATGTCGTGCGTAGGTACATGCGTTCATAACATCATCAAGCCTCTGAGGGCATCCCATCATATCATCTCGGCCACTGTGGGCAAAATCATCAACGTATACTAGGTGATCAGGTGGTGGTGCGTATATAACGCCGTAACCTTTTCCCACATCCCACAAATATATATATATATATATATATATACGCTATATATATATATATATGTGTATATATATATATATATATATATATATATATGTATACATATATACGCGTATATAATGCCATCTGGTCATGGGTCAATGTACATATATATATATATGTATACATATATACGCGTATATAATGCCATCTGGTCATGGGTCAATGTACATATATACAATCTACGAGAAGTACATCAATAAAATCTCTTGGAATGTCATAAAGACCATTATTCCTTTGAGTACTATCATGAAGTAAACTTTTTTCAACTACGTATTTTTCTGGGACCCATGAGCAGAAGATGTAATAATAAGACACATGGAAATTCAAGAACATATGCACCTCTAATACTTCTGTGAATAGAGTCATTTATGGTAGTTGTGCATTTGCTCGTTTCGTTTGTGTCGTATAGATTATGCCAAAAGTAAAGAAGGGATAGCCTTAACATACCTGAGCCAATTCTCTTGACAACACTTCCAACACGCGTCAATTGCGACAATATGTAACGACGGATCGAAGTAGGGGGAAATCCGTATGATATTCTTGAGAAAGATTGTACCGTACTCCCTTAGAATCATAAAATCTCATTACTATTATGCTGAGAAGTCTCGTACGAATCTCTTGCTGAAGCTATTTACGTTGCTATAAAGATAGATATATCTCTCTTTTGAATTTGATCATAATATTGTATAACTTTTCTTGTTGAAGCTATCCGTCACTTTGAAGATGTAAAATGTCTTCATTTTTGTGAATTAAAGAAGTCTATTGATAACATTCTTTAATCCAAAGAGATAAGGTGCTAATCTCTTTAAGTGATTCCACCTTGCAAAGTGATTCAAGAGTCACTTGATGGATTCTATGTGGCTGCCACATTGGGGTTTAAGAATCTATCCAAAATGTCTTAATTAATTACCAATTTCCTTGTTAATTCCCCACTAACCCAGCAATTAACCAATCACCCACATAATAAAGAATTGGTTTACCGTAAAAATGATAATAACAATTAAATTTGTTGATGGGACTCTAAAAACACGTGATCTATTTTTATGCTAGTTGTTTAAGCAGAGGATGCTATATGTATGAAGTTTAGAGACGAAATGCGAGCTAAAATAGAGTTGTAATTAAACCGATGAGCTAGCCAATCGAGGCCTCGGACTGACCGATACGGGTCCTCGAGGTTGATTCCTGGGCTCGGGCTCGAGCTATTAAGGGCAATCGGGGAAGGGCTAACAGTTGCAAAATAATCAACGAAGGCTCTTTATGACCAATGATAAGCAATAAATGAAGAACAAGTATGAAGATAATAAATAAGAGGAACAATATCGAGAGAGTATGTTATAGATAAAAAAGAGAGAGTTCTTGTATATTTCGTGTGAAGTAGTTGGAACAACAGCCGCCCTTTATAAAATGACAAAGATCCCCTTTATATAGAAGGGGAATCCCTACACGGTATAAAATACATTAATTGTAAAGATATGGAGATGGGACGGATAGACATGACACCATGATTCGGGTTCAGAGTAGGCTGTTCGGAGTAGGCCGGCTAGGCTTTGTCAGACTTAGCCGCGTGTCTTGGGAACTCCTTGTCTTTACCCTTGCCATGGTCAATAATGCCTCCAGGCCAGGCGTCGACGAGCCTCGAGGGAGGGAACTCGGTCACAACTTTGCGGCCTCGAGGCTTCGAGATGATCTTCTGGAATGCCTTAATGACGGGAAATTGGACCCTCCGATTTCACCGTATACGGATAGTCTTCGTGTTTCCTAGAACAAAGCGATGGGAAACGATTTTGACATCCGACCCTTCGGGCTTTCATAATCATATGTAAGGACCCCTCGTGGGCTGTTGTAACCAAACGTTTATGAAGATAAAGATATTTTCTTGACTTTTGTCTTTGATGCTGGCCATATTCTTTTTACATTTGTGGAGACTTCTGAATGTATGCCTCTGCTAACTATTGTCCATATCTAACCCGGATGCGAGTATTCTTTCTGGTCTTCGGTTGATAAAAACGGCACCTCTCGGAGCCCTCTGTTGTTCCTCGGGCCATGCTTGAATTGATCCGATAGATTCGGATCGTCGGGACCCTTGGGTCATACGAAAATAGTACCTCAAGCCTGGAAATTTTCGAGAGCAATCTCCGAGTGAGGGTTAGCTTTAGGCACCTAGAAACTCGCTTTGAACATGATGTAAATAGCCTTTAAGGCGTTGTAGATAGGTCCTAGATGATGGGTTGCCAGACTTTAGGCAATATCCTGAGGTCGAACCCTTATGGACGGAGCTCGAAGTGCTTATTTTTCTTCTTGAGAGGAACCATCGAGACAGGGTACCTTCTCGAATCCTACAATGGTGCTAAATGCTTCCTGAAGTCTAACTTCTTTTTGATGGAGGTCCTCGAGGATGGGTACCACCTCGAGACTGGAGATGATGCCGTTGGCTTCTTTTTTATGGAGGTCCTCGAGGTCGGATACCACCTCAAGACTAGAGATGATACCGTTGGCTTCTTAAAGCCTGGCTTCTTTTTGATAAAGATCCTCGAGGTCGGGTACCACCTCGGGATTGGCGACGATGTCGCTTCTTCATATATATATATAT
>NC_031999.1:29870927-29923009 GCF_001879085.1 Nicotiana attenuata
ATATATATATATATATATATAGGGTCGCTTCCGCTCATTTAGGGATCTCCCCATTTTAGATAGTTATGCTTTCGTTTCGGTGTTGAGCCCTTCATTACCTTAGCGCTAAAGTATTTGTACAGGTTCCTGCTTCAGTTCTTCTAGTCTCGCCATAGCCATGACTGTTACATCGGGGCCTATTCGGCAGAGAGGGGAGAGTTCCGCTCCCGATGCTCAAGATCAAAGAGAGTCTTCCTTGAAGATTATTTCATCGATAGGAGAGGGGCACCTTGAGTTAGTGAGGAGAGATTGCGGATGGGGGGAGAGGAGTAGTGTTACAGACTCTTTCCCCGGATAAGGGCATCTCGAACCATGTTGATGGATTCCTGAACGTGTACACGTATCCTTTCACACTAGGCTCCCTCGATAGGGTTGTGCTCGACTTATGTTTAAGGTATCGGGTTACCTTTGTGCAGATACATCCGTCTTTTTGTCGAGTAGTGTTGATGATGAGGTTCCTTGCGGTGAAGGCGTGGCTTGAATTTACGCTCAGGCTGTATCGGCCCATTCACCATCGAGGTCTGCTAACCTTGCAGTGTCGGTCGACCACGCCCTTCGTTGTTGACGATGAGGAAGATGTAGATCGGGGGTGGATGAGTCGGTTCGTCCGGGTTCAGACGTGACGCTATCTCCGTGGAACTTATGCCATTCCCCGAGGAATGGAACTATGCACAAATGTGGTACATCCCGTGCCTTCTCAGATTTGTTTATGGCAAAGGCTAGTTTGTAACCGTGTTTTTTCCTTTTCTATAGCGATTTAATGGGCGCTGGGCGACGTTCCTGATCTGCCTGGTTGGGTCCGAAAGTTGGCGACCCACTCGACTTGTAATGGGCGTAGGTGGCGAGCCGTGTCCCGGGGCAGATGGGAAGCAAAACATCACGGTATGTGTTGTACTACTTTTTCCTTACCATTTGTTCATTCGGAGAGACATTTTCCCTTTTTGCATATTAGTCTTACTGTTGTAGGTATCGGAGAGCCTTCAGAGGCGAGGTCGTGCTCCTCCGGAGAGGGGGAGGGGTTGCCAGCTTTCGGGCTAAAGAATGACAATAATAAGCGGGACATGCATTCGCAGGGCAATGGAGCTCAGAGTAAGGCGAAACGGGGCTGGGGCTTCGAGAAGGAAATGCCGTTTGAGCCTGTCGGGCCCGTAGTTCCTGATTCCGGAAAGGTGGTTGCTACGAGCGACCGTGCCTCGACCGGAGTCGCTTCTTCCAGGGCTGAGGGGACTAGATTAACAGATTTTCCCTCGTTCTTCGAGGAAGTCCGCCGGCTTCACTTTGTGGTGAGTTTCGACATAGGCCTTTTGAATCCTGCGTCTTGCTTTCCTTATCGAGTTTTCTTCTGCAGGCCTTTGACAGGCTTAGGTCTGAGCTGCTCTGTCATGGAGCTAGGTTCCGGAAAGCTCGGGATGAGGATAGATCCCTTAGGCTCCTTTGTGAGGAAAAGGCATCGAGCTGGCACACTTGCGATATAAGGCGTGCCGGAGCTTGAATTACGAGAGCTACTTGATGGAGCAGGTAATTTTCCGTCCCGAGTGCGTATGCGTTCCGCCTTTTAGCTTTTTAGGCTAACACTTCGTTTATTCCAGTTGCAAAAAAAGACGGAGGCCATGGAACGTCTTCGGGATGAAGCCGACCGAATCAAGAATGACTGTGATGAGCTAAGAGCTCGAGCGGAGGTTCAGGCTTCAGAGGAGAAGGATGCCTTGGCTAATGTTCCTGCCTTCGAGGTTCAACTCCGCTTAGCTCGTGATAATGCTTTAGCTCAAGCGATATGATCACGAAGCTCGAATCTGAGCTTTCGAAGGTCAGGGATGAGATCATTGATTCCCGAACCGGAGCAGTACTGAGCCAAACTAAGACTGATCACGAGATGGCGATTTATTTGAAGGACGCAACTGATGCTCAAGCCGAGTTGAAGAGGGCCCTCGATTGCGAAGAGAGGATCAAAGAATATGCTCGTTGCAAGTCTCGAAGAAAGATTCTCGAGGAGATCCGTGCCAGGTGTTTTGTCCTCTCAGAAGAGTTGGCGCGAGCGAGGGCGGACGAGCGTGATGCTCGGTTACTCCTGTCCGTCATCGAGAAGAGTAAAGATGAGGCTGGTAGGCCGTAGCTCCCAAGGGTAGGACGTAGATTTTGACATTTTGTACGTAGTATTTCCAGAGCATGTTTGTAGTTGGAGAATGTGCTTTTTCGCGTATGTGTATAAAAGAAAACCTTGTGGCTTTATTCCTTCTGTATCCCTTTCTGTCTCGCATTTGGCCAGGTGAACTGGTCTCAGAGTCGGTGAGAATCCTTAGATTGGTGATATGGCCCTGGGGCTCATTAGGCTGGCCTGGGGGCTCTTACGCGCTCGATCGATGCGACTTTTACTATAAGCTGGCGTTTGACCTCTTATGCTTTTGCTTAACTGTTTTGGGTTTAGTCTCCGAGTCGGGTTTCGACTCGAGCTCGTTTGGCCCTAAAGCTTTTATGTTTGCATGGGCTGGCGACAATGGCTCTTACACCTTTGATCGAAGCGATCTTTTATGTGCGTGGCCCTGAGGCTCATTAGGCTGGCGATAATGGCTCTTACGCTTTGCCCTCGTTAAGGACTTTTTGAAGTAATTTTTGTCTGACCCGTCGTCGGTTCGGGAAGAACCTCGATTTCAAGTCATTTTCTGGTAATGATCGAGCACCTCGTGAGGTTTGGCTCGGAGGCTGAGTATCTCGAAGCCAATGATGTGGAGCTGACGTGGTCGAAGCTCTTTTGCTTATGTCGAGGGTAGCCTGTTTAACCGGTTCTTTTCGAAATAGATTTGAAGTAATGGCCTATGATTTTGTAGCGACGCTCGGGCGTCCCCGAGTCGCGTTAGTTTGACTGGTAAAGCCGTATGACCGTAGTCATTTGTGTTTGGCCGGAGCCATTTTTGGTCCCGAGTGTAGTAGTTTAGGTGTCTATATCGAGGGTATGCCTTTTCAGGGATCTTACAAGTTCGATATATAGCCTAAACTTGGGATCGAGTTTATGCCTGTAGTAAGGTCTTACAAAATTTTCATGCCTTTGAGGTCTTACAGTTTTGTTGATACTTGGTACAAGTATGATTCATGCCTTGCTTGAGGTCTTAGAGTTTTCTTGATACTCGGTACAAGTGTGATTCATTCCTTGCTTGAGGTCTTATAGTTTTGTCGATACTTGGTACAAGTATGATTCATGCCTTGCTTGAGGTCTTACAGTTTTTGTTGTTGCCTTATATAGGTCTTACGAGACCGAGTCTGCCCGCTCGGGGTCTTATGGCCTTGGGTGTTTTACTGAATGACGATTGGCGACAGTCTCCGAGTCATCGAGGTTGTTTTGGCTCGGGAGCCGCTACTCCGCTGCTCGGTATTGCCTCATTGAGGGCTTACAATTTCGGAGATTCCGACCATGAGGTCGTGCGATTTTTGAGTTTTCGATGCCATTTCCCGAGTGTTTGGGGCACCATTGGTCTTGGAGGTGTTTCATGACTTTCACGCTGCCTCGTAGAGGGCTTATGAGTTTGGAATTTCGACCCTGAGGTCATGCGGATGCCGAATCGTTGATGCCGGTCTCCGAGTATTCGGGACGTTTTTGATGGAGGAATCGTTTTGGCGAAAATGCTGAGTTTCCTTTGGAGTATGAGATGCTTTGACAAAAGGTGTTCTTTGATTGCTTGGCACAAGTACATGTGTCTCCGCCCTCGGGGGCCTGGCTATGCGGACATGGTTCATTCGACCGTTTGGCCCGGTACATCATTTTCCTGTTGAGACCCCATTTGGCATTTTTTGGCTTTTCCGAGGGGATGATCTTCCAGGGGGGATGCCCTCCAGTGTTCGAGGTTGATTGCAAAATAGGCCTTGAACATTTGTCTGGATCTTCCTTAGGTAGCATATAAATGTTGCCTCATTAAAAACCTTGACGGTAAAACCCTTCTTGGGATGAAACCCGGCCGAAGGAAAAGAGTACAACGCATGCTTTCGAAACCTAAGGCCTTCGGGTTGGGAAGAGCTCTGGTTGTTTCGATCGGGTGCCTCCATGAGGCTTAGTATGAAGTATAAAATGAAAAGGGAGATGATTATACCTTAGCGTGGGATACGCCGGCGATGTTCCGAGGTCTGATATGTCCCCGTCGCTTGTAATGAGGATGTGGTACGGTCCCTCACTAGGTTTAATCCGGCTTAGTCGATGATGTAGTTTGCTCGCCCTTTGGTTCTTTCGAGAGTGGAGATATTGGTGTCGGTGCCATGTCGTGCACCGCAAACATTTCTCTTGCCGTGTGCTGTTCCCCGTAGACGGTTTTAATCCCGTCCTTTGTTGGGAATTTCATCATTTGGTGGAGGGTGGATGACACTGCTCTCATGCACTGTATCCACGATCGTCCGAACAAGGCGTTGTACCTCATGTCTCCTTCGATGACATAAAATTTCACATTTTGGGTCGTGTCGGCCACGCTGACTGGGAAGGTGATTTCTCCTTTCGTTGTTTCACTTCCCATGTTGAATCCGTTGAGGACTCGAGTGGCGGGCGCGATTTAATCTAACAATCCGAGCTGCTCTATTACCCTCGACCTGATAATGTTGGCCGAGCTACCTGTATCCACGAGTACACATTTTATTTGAAATGTATTCACGAAGAAAGAGATTACCAGTGCATCATTATGAGGTTGAGACAAGGCCTCGAAGTCCTCTTCGCTGAATGTGAGGGCATCCTCAGGTATGTACCCCCGAATTCGCTTTTCTCTAGTGATGGATATATTTGTCTTTTTCATCACGGGCTCCTGGGGATCTTCGATGCCTCCCAAGATCATGTGGATAACATGTTTTGGCTCGTTCGCTTTGTTATTTTTGGCTGTCTCTCTTTCTCAGAACTGATTTTTGGCCCGGTCGCTTAAGAATTCTCGGAGGTGACCTTTATTGAGTAGCCTGGCTACTTCCTCTCGGAGTTGGTGGAAATCTTCAGTCCTATGGCCGTGAGTGTTATGAAATTCACATACTAAGGTATGATTCCTTTGGGAAGGATCCGACTGTATAGGCCTGGGCCATCTGGTGTCTCTGATTTTGCTGATGGCGAAAACGATATCCGATACATCGACGTTGAAGTTGTATTCTAATAAGCGCGGTTCCCCTGTTGGCCCCGTGTTTCCATCGAATACGATTCTGTTAATGAGTCCCCGAGGATTCTGTCTTTGGTTGATCAATCGATCATTGCGTGGTGGGATGCACCTCGGGGCATTCCTCCTGTCTTCGGTGTATGGCTGATATATTTCCTTATTTGGCTTTGGCTCCTTCGTCAGAAGCCTACTCGGGTATACTGAGCCCGAGGGGGCTCCTAGTTGATCATCGTCGACCCTGATCTTTGACTGATATCGATTGTGGATGTCCGACCAGGTTACGACGGGATACTCAATCAGATTCTCTTTCAGCTGCCTTGAAGCTACTGAGCTCCGCTCATTCAGGCCTTCAGTGAAGGCCTGCACCGCCCAGTCATCGGAGACCGGTGGTAGTTCCATACGTTCCGTTTGGAAGCAAGATATGCAATCTCGCAGCATTTCGTTCTCCCTCTGCTTGATCTTGAACACGTCAGACTTCCTCGTTGCTACTTTGATGGCACCGGCATGTGCCTTTATGAAGGAGTCTTCCAGCAAGGCAAATGAGTCTAAGGAGTTGGGAGCTAGGTTGTGATACCACATCATGTCCCCTTCGAGAGTGTTTCCCCGAACTTCTTCAGTAAGACGGACTCGATCTCGTCGTCTTTTAGGTCGTTGACCTTCACTGCGCACGGGTAGGCAGTAATGTGCTCATTGGGGTTTGAGATCCCGTTGTATTTTGGGAGTTCTGACATTCTGAACTTCTTTGGATTGGGTTTCGGAGCCTCTTCCTCAGGGAACGGTCTTTGCACGAACTTCTTCGAATCCATACCTTTCAAGACCGGGGGTTCACCCGGGATTTTGTCGACCCTGAAGTTGTAAGTCTCGACCTTCTTGTCGTTGGCTGCTATCATTTTCTCTCCTTATTCGATCCTTTTGGTGAGGTCCTCGAGCATTTTTATGATGGCGGGATTGTCGCGCCCCCTTTTTTCCTCGCGGAATCGGGTTTATGACATCTTGGTATGGGACAACTCTTTCCTTTTGGGAAAGGGGTTTGCATTTTTGAAGAGTCGCCACCTAACGATTTAAGGTGCGTTAGGGCACCTATAGGGTTCATCTATAACTACGTTTGGTAACCAGAGATAGGGTAAGGGCTTGAAATTATCCTAAGGGGAAGGTGTTAGGCACCCCTCAGGATCCACTAGTGTGGTTCTCGGCCAGACAGTTTTTTGTGAATTTGTACAGGTAGCAAACAAACAAGTATGGCTCAAATAGTAGGGGATCTAAGTTTAAACACACAAGTGTAAGAAAACAACTAATAAAAAACTAGACTTTTTGAAAAGGACTACAATCTAAGCATATTTGTAATATAAAAGGGTGTCCTAGGTTTGTTTATAATATGGATCACATCAATGCAATACCCGATATGACACTCCTCAAAGAGGGGATACGCGTGGTATTAATGCACCGGTCATCATATCCATATCTACCCTTTCCCGCCCCGTGAAGGTAACTAAAGAGAGGATTGGTCTCGACCCCTATTGTATGTTGTTACCCATCCCTTCTTATCAGTCCCGGAGGGATTTAGGACTCCTACTCTATAAGAAGGAGGTTCCAGGCAACCCCTCAGGTTTAAAGGCAAAATACTAAGGCGACATACAATAACAAGTAGGACTTCAATTAGGGGGAGCATGGAAGACAAACGAAAGGCTCAAATATACCTCCACAGGTAATACACATAGACAGCATGACTCATACACAATTAAAGTCTGAATTTAAATCCTATGCATGGTATCTAAGTGATAACAGCAGAACCAGATTTATCACATGACTCGGAAAAGAAGTCCGAATCAGGCTTGCCTACTGATTTTAGCAGTTGATAATTAGACACTAATCACAAAGATGATTCTGGTTTTATTTAATGTTGATTACCTAAGGCTTGCCTAGGCATAAAATGTGCAGCAGTTATTCAGAATTACTAAAACAGTGTGGAAATTATTTTACCCTAAGAGCATGATGTTCTAGTTGATACGAATGCAGAGATTATTACCAGCTTTATTCAGAAAACATCACATTGTGAGATTATCTTTTTTATTACCTTTTCATGAATCAGTAATTAACTAGGCATCTTATACAAAGTGCAAACAAGATCCTAGAACATGATATCTAATATGCACATGTAAATGGGAGGATTGTTAAAAAACAGAATCCCTAAGGCATGATTTCCAAATGCGCTCAAGAGTTGATGAATTATTGAAATATGACTTCTGAAAGTACGAGAGTAACAACTTTCATGCCAATGTTGTTATTGTCCTAGGAGCAGGATTTCTAAGTGATAGACATAAAATATGGAATAGTGATGGATGAGATGTTGAAGCAAGAAAACATGGGTCCTAAACATGGTTTCTATTGCACAATTAGGAATATAACCCTAATAACATGTTTTCGACCCTTAACAACTATAACATCCATATTTACCCCACCCCTTTTCACTAGCCACCCCAATGCTTGTTTACAACAGGTTATTACAGACCAACACTCAAATGAATTACATAAATAGAAATGAAAATAAGAAGTTACACTATAGGGAGCCTGATGATGACTTCCTCCCTGAGTTATGTAATAAATCATTCCAAGTGCCAATATTGTTCCATAGCCTTTTTCATATCTGGGAGTGTCAAAGTTCCCTAAGGACCTCAAGGGATCCCGGGCAGTGCTCACACCCAGATTGCATAACCAAGATAGAGAATGTGCAGTATGGAAAGGCCAACTTTTATGTGTCCAAGTTTAGAGGGAGCTCAAGGGTCCCAATGCAAGGCTCACACAAAAGGGGCAGAACCGAGTGGTCCAAGAGTATATGTGAGAGTACTTGACATAGATTTAAAAGAGTTGAGTTGGAAAAATAGTTTTGAAACAGCATGTTTCAAATAAGTTTAACAGAAGAGTTGCTTAGGGAAGAATAGTTTGGAAAGGAGAAGGGGATAGGAGCAACAACAACTTGGAACAAGCCAGCATACACACAGAACAAGTTCAAAGAATAGTATCATTCTAACATTCACAAGCAGGGAAATAAGGGGTTGGGGACATAGAGGACCCAAATCAGAAACACATAAACATGGCTGAGAAGAGATGCATATAGACCAACAAGTACAAAGAACAAGTAGGGACTGATTGGCCATTAGAACACAAACAATTACTTCAAAGAGTTAACAAGGGAATCATGCTTAAAATTAGAATAGTAATAAGACATAGGGATAGGGTATGGGAGTAGTCATGCAGGGGTTTATTACACATAATTAGTCATGACTTAGTGTTAATCAAGTACATTAGAAAACATACTAGTTGAGGGACATAAACAGGAACTCAAGTAGACATGCTGATTGCATTTGAATAAGAGAGGGCAGAACTTGAGCATGCTGAGTAAAGCAGTAAACAAGAAGTGCAATTAAACAACATGGGCCATTAAGTCAGTGCAGAAAGAGAAGGGATTGGCAAACAATGGAGCACATAGAGTTGAGCTTCAGAATTGAACTAGGAACATACTAGTTAAGGAAGCAAAGTGCAAAAAAGTAAAGCGAGTAGAGTTCCACAGTCTAGCCTTGGCTTTCAGCCGGCTAGACAAGCAGTAGCACAAGTAGTAGAGAAAGAAGAGAGAGTTTGAGTGTATGTGTGTGTTGAACTTTGTTCGTGTTTTGAGAGGTAAAACAAGAGTATATATATAACACTTTAGGAGTAGAACTAATAAGGTAAAGAGAATCAGAGTTCAATCAATTAAGGATCAATCAACCAATCACAGAATCAATTTCTATAGAGAAGTCCGGGAAAGACCCCTTTAATTAGGGAATATTCAATTAACAATCATAACAGGGTTCAATTAAGGTAATAAATCAAAACCATACCATATAGGGAGTCAGTAAGATCCCCAAATTACTGATAACTAATTAAGGCAAGTATAACCAATTAGGGTCACAAATAAGGAAACAAGTAAAATCCCAGCACACACTGATTTTAATAGGAAAGTCATTTGAATCAGTAAAAAATCTCGGAGAATACTGATTTTAACAAGAAATATTGCTCAAAACCCTAATAGAAATTAATCACGCAAGGATCTCGAAGAATACTGATTTTTTAATAGGGAAGATTGTTCAAACCCCAAATAGAATCAGTTAATACATTGGGTTGACAGAAAATAAACAAATAATGGATAACAGGTGAAAGAAAATCAGTGCAACAGACAGAAGCATCTAGAATTCACGCATATATAAGAGAATCATTCAAGATAGTGAAGAATACTTAGCTTAAACACCGAAAAGTTAGAAAAATCTATGAAGAAAAGTATGATATGAACACTAATTTCAAAAAAGTAAACGAAGTCGAAACAATTAATCAAACAAAGAGATTTTAAAGGAAAACACCCAATGATACTCAAATAACTACAGATCTATAAAGATCTGAGAAGATTCGAACAATAGTGAAACTAGGGTTTTCAGAAAAATACTAGAGATGAAGAAAAATCGGTTAAAAACTCATGGATATACCTAGATCTAAGACAGATCTAAAGAAAAGTGGAAAATCTTAAGAGTTAGGGTTTCAAAGAACCCAGAGAAGATGAGAAAACCTTAGAACGTACCGGTTTTAGCCGGAAAGTCATGGACCTTACTCGAACAACCATGGATGGTCGAAAAATGGCATGAAAGACCATGGATAGACTCTCGGAGAGTTTTGAACAAGACCTGGACTAGATCTCTTTGAGATCCTTCCATAACATCACAAAAACGAGCAACCAGGATACGTAGGAGATAAGTATACGTCTCAAACAGCCATGGGAATCCATGGATCGAGTGAGGATCGAAGGTATTGGGGCTGGTTTGGGTGGCGGCAGCTAGGGTTTGGTCTAGGTCTCAGAATTAGAGAGGACAGGGGTTTTCAGGGCGGCTGTTTGGTGAAAATGACTTAGGGTTTCGGGGGTTAGGTTAGATACAAAAGGAAGGTTTGTTTTGGACTGTTGATCTCTTGAGATCAACGACCAAGATTGGTTCCGGGATGGGCGGGTTATAAAAGTGGGTTGGGTTAATTGGGTCGGGGTTTCAATTGGGCCAGGGGTGTATTTGGTTATAATTGAAATACAAATGTGGCTATTATTTAAATATCCAGTTTTCCCTTTTTTTAATTTGTAAAAAATAGTAGGTAATTTCTGAAAATAATTTTAAAATGCTAAAATGATTTAGAATACATAATTAGAAAATTAAAAATACAGGATCCAATTTTATGCATATAAAACATAATTAAATTTTAAAAGGCTAATATTGCAATTATGTGCAATTTAACTTTAAAAATACTAAAGGTAATTGCAAAAAATATATAAAAATTGCCTTAGCCATATTTTGGCATAAATGTAGAAATCCAATAGATGAATTATCAAAAAAATAATTTTTGGAAATAATTATTGGGATTTTATGGATAAAAAGGGAGAAAATAAATCAATTAAAAACCTTAAAATTATGGGAAAAATAATAAAAACCCTGGGCATGCTTATGTACGCATATATATGCTATTTAGAAGGTATTTTGCATATTTAAAAATATATAGGGAAAAATTGGGTATCAACAGCTGCCTCTCTTTACCTGGGAAGGATGAAAGAGTTTTCAGGTAAAGAAACGATGGCCATTTTTGACCGAGCGAAACGGTTTGGGAAGATTTAGGCCGCACCCTGGCTTCTGAGTTGCCTACATATCCCTGGTTTTATATGAATCAGGCCGTATGTAGTTTAGGATCCACCGGTGGAGTATACCGATGAAGCGATTTCAAGAACGGACGCAACATCTAAGGCTGGGTGAGTGGACGGTTTACGGGAATGGTTAGGTTTGATATGGCTGAGGGAACTGGAGCGGGAATGCTCCTGCTGGGATAGTCGTTGCTCGTCGTTTTACCTGCAAATAGAAGCAATACAAGCGTATACTGTGCATAAATTTAAACGTGATACAAATTCCCGTTGGACCATGAATGTTGTCTTTGGACGATGAGGATGATGTCCTTTGACCATGATGTCCCGGGCTATGGGTTGTTTGATAAGGGATTCGCAGGCCATGAAACGATGTTCTCGGGCTATGAGGATTGTGCCTCCGAACCATGACGCCTTTTAATAATGATACGCAAAAATTGAAAGAAATCCTCAGGCCATGACATGGTGTTCTCGGGCTATGAAGATGGTGCCTCCGAACGATGACGCCTTTGGATGAGTTGGCGATATTTCAGCCCATGCAATGCAGTATGTGGCGATATTTCAGCCCATGCAATGCAGTATGTGGTGATCTTTCAGCCATGCAGATGCAGTATGTGGCGATNTCAAACAGTGCAATGGAACAGTGTTTTGGATTTTTACTGTATTTTTCATTTGTTTTTGGATTTTTGGACAGAAATTCAGATCTAGAAGAAGGCTTCCAGAACTGGACTTCAGATTTGAACTTCTTTTATCTTTGAAATTAAATCTGAGACTCAGATTTGTAGAGATGGATTTTTTGGGGGGAAAATTGAAGCTGGAAGTTTTTGGGGAATTTTCAGAGGTGTAAACTTTTTTGAATGGTAGCCTTATGTAATGGAAGGCAGAATGGTAGCATTATGCAATGCAGATGCAGAAGGAGGTAGGGCTTAACCTTGGAAGGCAGAATAGTAGCCTTATGCAATGGAAGGCAGAATAGTAGCCTTATGCAAATTGGAAGGCAGAATGGTAGCCTTATGCAATGGAAGGCAGAATGGTAGCCTTATGCAATGCAGATGCAGATGGAGGTAGGGCTTAACCTCGGAAGTCAGAATAGTAGCCTTATGCAATGGAAGGCAGAATGGTAGCCTTATTCAATGCAGATGCGGGTGGAGGTAGAGCTTAACCTCGAAAGGTAGAATAGTAGCCTTATGCAAGAAATAAAGTAATAAACAACAGTGGAGTTTTCTCACCTGAGAGCAGATTGCAGCGTTGTGATTACTGGGAGCATTGTGACTACAGAACATTATTGGTGCGTGCTGATAGCAAATGTTGGCAAGTGCGATGGTTTGGAGAGTCGTATTCTTGACCAATGTTTGTTCCATGGGCGTACAATATGTTTTAACGATTTTGCAATCCTAGTGCCTGCATCCAAAGAAAAATCGTCAGTTTTGTAAAGGGGGAAGGTTAGTTCGTATCCCCACTAGCTTTGCTTGACTCGTTTGGCTTCGATCTGGTGATATCGTCTGTATCACTGGGGTAGCGTTGCTAAACAAAGCAGTTTCAATAATAAGCATGCATGATTTTGTAAAGTATGACATAAATGTATAGTAAAATAGCTTTTACATGAACCGATGACTGTGACGTAGTTCAGGACATTGCAACCTCTCCTGCTACAGAATTTTGAGGGTCCTCCTCAAAATTTTGCCCCAGTTTGATGGGTTGACGTTTCTGACTGCTGCTCGTGTGGCGATCGGCTGAAATTACTTCAGAATTTTGAGGGTCCTCCTCAAAATTCTGCCCCAGTTTCCAATTGCGGGGGGAAATGAAATTTTTATTGAATTGTGACCGAACCCATAGGGCTGCCTACGTATCTCCTCTTAAACGGAAATCAGGTCAGGCGTAGTTCAATTTACATCATATAAAGAAAACATAAAGATTACACATAGAAACGCTTGACTCCATCTGAATTGATCGGCTTTGGCCAGACTTCTCCGTCCATTTTTGCAAGTATGAGGGCTCCTCCTGTCAAAACCCGAAGAACCATGTATGGACCCTGCCAGTTAGGAGAGAACTTCCCTTTGGCTTCCTCTTGATGCGGGAAAATTTTCTTTAACACCACTTGCCCCAGTGTGAACTATCCTGTCTTGACTCTTTTGTTGAAGGCTCTGGACATTCTGTTCTGATAGAGTTGACCATGGCAGACAGCATTCATTCTCTTTCCGTCTATAAGGGCTAGTTGCTCATAACGACTTTTTACCCACTCTGCGTCATCGAGCTCAGCTTCTTGTATGATCCTTAGGGAAGGAATTTCCACCTCAGCGAGAATGACAGCCTCTGTACCGTAAACCAGCATATAGGGGGTCGCCCCAATTGATGTGCGGACTGTGGTGCGATATCCCAGTAGAGCAAATGATAACTTCTCGTGCCACTGTATGTGATTCTTTATCATTTTCCTCAATATCTTCTTGATATTCTTGTTGGCGGTTTCTACAACTCCATTCATCTGAGGCCTGTAGGCTGCGGAATTCTTGTGTTTTTGATCTTGAAAGGTTTGCACATAGCTTTCATCAAATCGTTGTTGAGATTGGAGCCATTATCAGTAATGATCGACTCTGGAATTCCGAATCGACAAACAATGCGGTCGCGGACAAAATCTACCACGACTTTCTTAGTCACTACTTTGTAAGATGCTGCTTCGACCCATTTGGTGAAATAGTCGATGGCTACTAGGATAAACCTGTGTCCGTTGGAAGCAGCAGGCTCAATTGCTCCAATAACGTCCATTCCCCAGGTGGCGAATGGCCACGATGAGCTTGTTGTGTTGAGCTCGCTCGGAGGTACCTTTATCATGTCTGCATGTATCTGACAGCGGTGGCATTTTCGGACATACTGGATGCAGTCTGTTTCCATAGTCATCCAAAAGTAACCAGCCCGGAGTATCTTCTTTGCTAAGACAAAATCGTTCATATGTGGGCCACAGGGCCCAGCATGAATTTCTTCTAGTAGCCTGGATGCTTCCTTTTCGTTGACACATCTCAATAATCCTAATTCGGGAGTCCTCCTATACGGGATTCCTCCGCTGTGAAAGAAGTTGTTGGAGAATCTCCGAAGTGTGCCTTTCTGAGTAGGATTAGCAAGCTTCGGGTACTCTCATTTTGCCAAATATTCCTTGATATCATGAAACCAAGGGTTTCCATTTGCTTCCTCTTCGATATGGGCACAGTGAGCTGGCTGATTATGGATTTTCACTGGAATGGGATCAATGAAATTCTTGTCGGGATGTTGTATCATAGATGATAGGGTAGCCAATGCATCAGCAAACTTATTCTTGATTCTAGGAACATGCTGGTATTCCGTCTTTGTGAACCTCTTTCTCAATTCCTGTACGTGATATAGATACGGGAGTATCTTGGAGTTCTTGGTTGCCCATTCTTCTCGTACCTGGTGTATAGTTCTGAATCTCCAATTACTAGCAGCTCTTGGACGTTCATGTCAATGGCCATTTTGAGTCCTAAGATGCAGGCTTCATACTCGGCCATATTATTGGTGCAGGGGAACCTGAGTTTGGAAGACACCGGATAATGCTGACCGGTTTCTGATATTAGGACTGCTCCTATGCCAACTCCCTTGAAGTTTGCTGCTCCATCGAAGAACATTCTCCAACCGTCATAGGATTCCGCAATGTCTTCTCCTATGAATGATACCTCTTCATCAGGAAAATACGTTTTCAGGGGTTCGTATCCTCCATCCACGGGGTTTTCAGCAAGGTGGTCTGCCAGTGCCTGTCCCTTGACCGCCTTCTAAGTCACGTAATCAATGTTGAACTCACTTAACAGGATTTGCCACTTGGCTAGCTTGCCAGTGGGCATGGGCTTTTGAAAGATGTACTTCAAGGGATCCATTCTCGATATGAGATATGTAGTATAAGCACAGAAGTAATGTCTCAGCTTCTGAGCTACCCAAGTCAAAGCACAACAGGTGCATTCTAATAGAGAATACCGGGCCTCGTACGGAGTGAACTTCTTATTGAGATAATAAATGGCTGGTTCCTTCCTCCCTATTTCATCATGCTGCCCCAGAACGCAACCGAAAGCTCCATCTAACACTGCAAGGTAGAGTAATAAGGGTATATCTGGCTCGGGCGGGACTAAGACTAGTGGTGTTGACAGGTACTCCTTGATTTTGTCGAAGACCTTTTGGCAATCATCGGTCCATTTGGTGGCGGCGTCCTTATTTAACATCTTAAGATTGGCTCCAAGATAACTGTAGATTGTGCTATGAATCAGCTGATGTAGTTAAGCCTCCCTAAGAAACTCATCACATCTTTCTTGTTCTTTGGTGGTGGTAGTTCTTGAATGGCTTTGACTTTCGATGGATCCAGTTCTATTCCTCGGCGGCTCACAATAAACCCAAGCAACTTCCCAGCAGAAACCCCAAGTGCACACTTTGCGGGGTTTAGTTTCAGGTTGTATCTCCGCAATCTATTGAAGAACTTTTTCAGATCTTCTATGTGGTCAGTGGCCTTCTTGGATTTGATAATAACATAATCCACATATATCTCCTTGTGTATCATGTCATGAAAGATGGTAGTCATGGCCCTCATGTAGGTGGCCCCTGCATTCTTCAGGCCGAATGGCATCATCTTGTAACAATACACTCCCCCACAGCGTAATGAAAGCCGTTTTCTCAGCATCTTCCTCATCCATCCAGATCTGATGGTAACCACCGAAGCAATCTACAAATGACTATAGCTCATGCTTCGCACAATTGTCAATCAGAATGTGTATATTTGGCAAAGGGAAGTCGTCTTTCGGACTGGCCCGGTTGAGATCCCGATAGTCGACACAGACTCTGACCTTCCCATCCTTCTTTGGTACTGGCACAATGTTGGCTAACCATGTCGGGTACTCAACCACCCTGAGAACCTTAGCTTTGATCTGTTTGGTGACTTTTTCTTTGATTTTCAAACCCATATTAGGCTTGAACTTTCTGAGCTTTTGCTTTACCAGTGGACACACTGGATCGGTTGGCAGTTTGTTAGCCACAATAGACGTACTCAGACCAGTCATGTCATCATACGACTAGGCGAATATATACTCATACTCCTTTAGAAATTCTGTGTATTCTTTCTTCTCTGATTGCGAAAGGTGAATGCTGATTCGTGTTTCCTTGATGTTCTCTGTCTCCCAAGTTGACAATTTCGGTCTCGTCTAGGTTGGACTTAGGTCTGTTCTCAAAATTCCCAACTTCTTTGACAATCTCGTCGGGAATGTCATCTTCCTCTAAATCAATGTCCGTTTGTTGCGTTGTCTCATTGCTTGTCACAGTCATTGGTTCATCAAGATAAGTAATAGTAATGCTGTATTGGTAAAGTAAGGAGGAAAACGATAGCAATAAATATTAATTCTTAAGAAAAATCAAACATGCTTTTGAAAAATTGAATAACTGTTTTGAACATCGAATATCTTGTTGCGGGAATTGAAAAATGCAAAAATAAAATCATTTATTAAATAAAACAATGAATAATGCTTGTTTTTGCCTTGCTACCCCGAGGCTCGTCGGGCTCTGGTTGTCTGATGGTCCAATTCTTGAGATGTGCCCCTCTGGATCTTGTGAAGTAAGATGATGATGCCAGAGTGCACGAACTAACCTTTTGGGGAGGGGAATAATAACAAACAAAAATAAAACAAAAGGTAATCAAGTCAGTGACGGTTATAAATTTTTTTTGCAATATTTAAACACATAGTGCGGGAATGTAAAGTGTGTCCTAATTTGGGAACCTCTTTGTGCCTGAGGTAGGCCTAGCGACAAATAAACTTGGAGAACTTTTAATGCTAAATGCCTCATTTTATTGATAAAAATAGGCGAATCTCAAAACGACACAAAATAAGCAAGAAATAAAAGTCATTAATGGCCATTGGCCTTATTACATTCATAAAGCGAAAAAGTAAATTCCTATCTATTTGGTCCCAGAGGGACCTTCCCCAGATTCGACATCCTTGGCTCCGTCGAACAGCTTCCCCAATTCACGAAGTCCCAGCAACAGGTATGCTCTGGCTAGATGTCCACCTTCGGTCCCTTCAGCCTTTTGACAGTCTTCAACCTTTTTGAGATTTTGTCACTAGAATGCAAATCTTCCCACCAACTCAGCAATCTTGGGTGGATTTTGGTGACCATGTCGAATCTGGGGACTTCGTGCCTCATATTTCTGCAAGGCAAACAAGGTTAGGACCTTACCCCCACCAGACTCGACTATTTAACATCAACAATTAGCATGAAGCATTTAGTTCTCCAAATAAATGCACAGAACGTGATGATGTCCGTTTCGGTTTAGGGAAACCCGGTGGACTTTTGGACAAGGCTATCTTAAAGGATCATTATGTGGACAACATAACTGATCCGGCTAGGTTTGACCATGATGCATGTGCAATTTAAACAAAATAAGGTTTCTATGGTGTTTTAGACTGGTACCCTTGAGCGGACAACTCAAGGGGGAAGGCACGGAATTGTCGACTTCACCGCCAATCGACTAGTTTTACCGCAAATAAGTCTTTCCGAATTTAGGGGGTAACCACTCATCAAGCGTTGCTATAGTATTTATTTGGCACGAGTGGAGTATGATGTTGAGCATGATTGTGCAATAATTAAAAGCATGTTGACATGTATTTGCACGTTAAGAAAGCGATAAATACAGCAGTTTAAAAAATTTAAAGCAGTTATAAAGGGAGGAAACAAGAAAGATATGTCAGTTTTGCTTTTGAAAAAGAAATTAAACGCTTAAAGGAATTAAACAAATAATTGCACATAGGAAGGGAACAAATTCACAAAAATGGTATGAAATGGTAAAAGCCTAGATATCCCCAGCAGAGTCACCATGCTGTTGCGCTTCCTTTTTTCCTCGCGGAATCGGGTTTATGACATCTTGGTATGGGACAACTCTTTCCTATTGGGAAAGGGGTTTGCATTTTTGAAGAGTTGCCACCTAACGATTTAAGGTGCGTTAGGGCACCTATAGGGTTCATCTATAACTACGTTTGGTAACCAGAGATAGGGTAAGGGTTTGAAATTATCCTAAAGGGAAGGTCTTAGGCACCCCTCAGGATCCACTAGTGTGGTTCCCGACCGACAGTTTTTTGTGAATTTGTACCGGTAGCAAACAAACAAGTATCACTCAAATAGTAGGGGATCTAAGATTAAACTCACAAGTGTAAGAAAACAACTAATAAAAAACTAGATTTTTTTGAAAAGGACTACAATGTAAGCATATTTGTAATATAAAAGGGTGTCCTAGGTTTGTTTATAATATGGATCACATCAATGCAATACCCGGTATGACACTCCTCAAAGAGGGGCTACGCGTGGTATTAATGCATCGGTGATCATATCCATATCTACCCTATCCCGCCCCGTGAAGGTAACTAAAGCGAGGATTGGTCTCGACCCCTATTGTATGCTGTTACCCGTCCTTTCCTATCAGTCCCAGAGGGATTTAGGACTCCTACCCTATAAGAAGGAGGTTCTAGGCAAACCCTCAGGTTTAAAGGCAAAATACTAAGGCGACATACAATAACAAGTAGGACTTCAATTAGGGGGAGCATGGAAGACAAACGAAAGGCTCAAAAATACCTCCACAGGTAATACACATAGACAGCATGACTCATACACAATTAAAGTCTAAATTTAAATCATATTCATGGTATCTAAGTGATAACAGCAGAACCAAATTTATCACATGACTCAGAAAAGAAGTCCGAATCAGGCTTGCCTACTGATTTTAGCAGTTGATAATTAGACACTAATCACAGAGATGATTCTGGTTTTATTTAAAGTTGACTACCTAAGGCTTTCAAAGGCGTAAAATGTGCAGCAGTTATTCAGAATTATTAAAACAGTGTGGAAATTATTTTACCTTAAGAGCATGCTTTTCTAGTTGATACGAATGCAGAGATTATTACCAGCTTTATTCAGAAAACATCACATTGTGAGATTATTTTTTTAATTACCTTTTCATGAATCAGTAATTAACTAGGCATCTTAAACAAAGTGTAAACAAGGTCCTAGAACATGATATCTAATATGCACATGCAAATGGCAGAATTATTAAAAAACTGAATCCTTAAGGAATGATTTCTAAATGCACACAAGAGTTGCAGAATTATTGAAATATGACTTCTGAAAGTACGAGAGTAACAGCTTTCATGCCAATGTTGTTATTGTCCTATGAGCAGGATTTCTAAGTGATAGACATAAAACATGGATTAGTGATGGATGAGATGCTGAAGCAAGAAAACATGGGTCCTAAGAGCATGATTTCTAATGCATGTATGAACCCTAAACATGGTTTCTATTGCACAATTAGGAATATAACCCTAATAACACATTTTCTACCCTTAACAACTATAGCATGCATATTTATCCCACCCCTTTTCACTAGCCAGCCCAATGCTTGTTTACAACAGGTTATTACAGACCAACATTGAAATGAATTACATAAGTAGAAATGAAAATAAGAAGTTACACTATAGGGAGCCTGATTAGGACTTCGTCCCTGAGTTATTAACAAATCATTCCAAGTGCCAATATTGTTCCATAGCCTTTCTCATATCTGGGTGTGTCAGAGTTCCCTAAGGACCTCAAGGGATCCCGGGCAGTGCTTACACCCAGATTGCATAACCAAGACAGAGTAAGTGCAGTGTGAAAAGGCCAACTTTTATATGTCCAAGTTTAGAGGGAGCTCAAGGGTCCCAAGGCAAGGCTCACACAAAAGGGGCAGAACCTAGTGGTCTAAGAGTATATATGAGAGTGCTTGACATAGATTTAAAAGAGTTGAGTCGGAAAAACAATTTTGAAACAGCATGTTTGAAATAAGTTTAACAGAAGAGTTGCTTAGGGAAGAACAGTTTCGAAAGGAGAAGGGGATAGGAGCAATAACAACTTGGAACAAGCCAGCACACACACAGAACAAGTTCAAAGAATAGTATCATTCCAACATTCACAGGCAAGGAAATAAGGGGTTGGGGACATAGAGGACCCAAATCAGAAACACATAAACATGGCTGAGAAGAGATGCATATAGACCAGCAAGTACAAAGAACTAGTAGGGACTGAATGGCCTTTAGAACCAAGCAATTACTTCAAAGAGTTAACAAGGGAATCATGCTTAAAATTAGAATAGTAATAAGACATAGGGACAGGGTATGGGAGTAGTCATGCAGGGGTCTATTACACTTAATTAGTCATGACTTAGTGTTAATCAAGTACATTAGGAAACATACTAGTTGAGGGACATAAACAGGTGTGAGCATGTGATTTTTGCCTCGCATGAATTACTCCTACAAAATTCCCAAAAATTAGGATTTTTCTTTTAATTATTTGATATTTAGGAAATATTGCATGATTTTGTGTTTGTTTGCATTTTTGTGTGCATGTTTAATTTATTTAATTCATAAAAAATACAAAAAAATATGTTGCATTTGTATTTAGGGTCCTATTTTTTATTTTTAGGCTAATTAGTTAATTAATGTTACAAAAAATTAAAGAAAATAACAAAAATAGTTCATGTTGCATTTTTGACTTTTTAATTTTCGAATTTATTATAGTTTTCTTTTAATTTATGACTTAATTAATTTTTGAGAAAAGCAATTAGTTATTAGTTTAGTTTTAGAATTAAATCAGATTTTTATTTTTAATTTGTAGTTAACAAAATTTGAAAATGAAAAAAAAGGAAGAAGAAAAAGGTTTTTAATAAAAAGAAAAAAAATTCGGGTCAGCCCAAACCATTAGCCCGGCCAAAAACCCACAAAATCCCAGCCCAAATCATTAAAAAAGTCATCCAAATTACCCCTGAACCGGTCCAACCCCCTTCCCCAACAAAAGCGACTCCGTTTAGGATAGGTTGATCTGGGCCGTCGAGGTTTTGAGATCTAACGGCTCAGAAGTGAGGGCCATCTGGTATATAACTATCCAAACAGCCCCCCTACCCCCTCACTCATCTCTCACAACCCCTCCAATCCCTGATGTAATGCCACCGCCCGCCGCCCGCCGCCCGCCGGTAATCGCCTACGGCGGCGGCCGGCGACCAAATACGCCAAAATTTACACCAAACGCTCCTCTCCACCACCCCATCCCGGATCTCCGTTCACTTTCCCTCAAACCTACCCAGAATCCCTCGAATATCCGTTCAAAGCTCTAAACCCTAGCGCCGCCAGAGTTTCTCCGGTGGCGGCGCCACCTCCAAATGCGCCCAAAATAACACCCTTTGACCACCTTCATCCCCTCTTCCCCAATCTCTAATTATTTTCCTTCGAATACCCCTGGAACTCCTCGAATATCGAATCAGAGAACTGAGCCCTAATTCCACAAACTCAAATTCAACGGGCCTGTTGAGGATTTTAGATCGTACTGGACCTTATTGGTGTGTTTTCACATGAAAACACAAGATTAAGGCCTAGTCTGGTCAAAAAATCAGAGAATCCTTCAATGTTTTTCAAGTCTTTCCATGGCCACTCTAGGTATGTCTCGGGGTTCTTTTGTTAGTTTTGCTTTCATTTTTTCTTGGTGTCATCTGCTTCTTCCTCTTTTGCTTTCCCAGTTCTTGTTTTTCCAGGGACGTTTTTACATGCATGTTGGTTTTAGGAAGCCTTTTCTTCTTTAATTAGTATAAATAGCCTGTTTATTAGTTTAGTTTCAATTTCATTAATGTTAGTTCATTAATTAGATTTTTGAAAATTGCTCGAATTGCTTCTGTTTTCTTCTTGTTTGCATTTTTATTCAGATAATTTGATTTGATTGTGCTTGGGCTTGAGGTTCATGCCTTTAAGTTCAGGTTTGGGCTGGGTTTCTAATGATTCGATCCAAGGTCAATTTGACCCATAACCCATTTGAGTCCAAGGGTAATTTCAGGGTAACTAAAGCGTAAATTGGGGAATAAAGATTAGGGAATCTTTTGTAACAGAACTAGGAAGCTTCCTAGAAGTTGGGGAGGGGGACTATTTAATAAGTTGAAGAATTGAACTAGGGGTAGTTGAGCAAAAAAAAGAAAATTGGCTGGGATTGCTAAACTAAAAAAATAAAATTGGAAAAGGGGCAAAATGCAAAGACTGAAGTCTGTTGCTGCCCTATTCCCTTGCCTATAAAGGCACATTTTCTTGCCTTTCAAGGCAAGAGTGAAAGAGATAAAAATCTGAAGAATCACAGGCGGCTAAAATTTGAGAAAAATATTGCTCCATTGATTTTATGCTTTGGATTCTGAAGTTTTTTTTTTCATTTCTAAAACACCTTCGGATTCATCTGGGGTCTACAATGGATTGATTTCGGTTTGTAAAAGCTTTGTTTAAAGGGTTGTGGGGGTACTGTTCGATTGAAACTAGGTGTTAGTTTGCTGTGCTCTTTGGGTTTGAAGTTGATTTTGCTGATTACTTCCTGTTGCTGGGCTTTGTTGTATTGTTGCTTGTTTATTGACCTCACATTGCCTTGTTTCTTTTTATTTTCCAGGTATTTCATGAACTATGGATGACAAATGGCTGTACTCATGCATTATGTAGTGAAAATTTAAGTGAGTATAAAAATTGCCTTGAGCTTTGATGCTTTATTTTCTTCCTGTTCTCAGTAATACACTTGTAGTAACTTAGAGTTATGTATGCCTTTTTTAGCTTTCATATGCCTTCATGTATGATGTAATTAAGGACTTGTGCTCTTTGATTAAGGACTGTTTAGATATAAGTTCAAGGGCTCAATAGTCGAGCATGAATACTATACTTATGTAAATTGTTAACCATTTACTTGTCCTTGAATGCTGGTTTGGGGCTCTGAATAAGTGCAATATTATATTGAGATGTATTGATGTTGAATGGCCTGGGTGTTCCATTAAATTGACTGATATCCCTTAGTTTTCATGTGCTGGTTCATGTTCTTAGAGAATCTGAGTAATTCAATCATGCTAAGATTTTGACAAAATCCCTGTTTAAAGATGTTAATTCGATTTTCAGGTGTTTTGAGCTTTAATTAATTATGTTAAGTAATTTTGTACAGCCTATTGTCTTGTGATTTGGGATGTAACATTATCCCAATTGTGCCAAGTCGCCTCTGGCTGGATACAGCCCAGTTTTGGGTTTCACGTTGGAGCCCATTTGTGGTCTTTTGCTTATTCACGCTGGAGCCCGTTTGAGTTTGAAATTTTCATTATGATTAGAAATTCTTCATGTAGTTTGATTTAGTTAAATCCCTTTAAAAACTGGAATTAAGGTGAGCCATATTTAATAGCACAAATAGGTTATGGCCCTCTAGAATTGGTTTAAATTCCCTTTTAAAATAGAATTGGGGGGTGCCGTGCCAAAAAAAAATCTCAATCGCCTGGCCCTCGTTTAATTAATCTTGTTTGTCCTTAGAAATCGAGGCGTCCCATTTATCGAATTTTCATGGCCCTCGCAAAGTTGCTAATGCGTAGTTGCTTTAGGCGCGTTGTTTTAATAATCTACCTTCCTAAACTCGGGTGCGCATTTATGTGACCAAAATCCAAATCTCAACAATGTTAGATAAAATGTGTCGAGGATCGCGGGTGCATTTATGTGACGCGGTTCAAGACATGTTTTAAATAACGTTGCAATTTTCCTTAAAAAATAATGAAATAAGGCGGTTAAGGTTTAAAATTGCACCATAGGCTAGAACATGTATTAAAATCAGATAATGGGCCAATTATAATAGTTTAAGCGACCGTGCTAGAACCACGGAATCCGGGGGTGCCTAACACCTTCCCTCGGGTTAACAGAATTCCTTATTCAGAATTTCTTGTTCGCAGACTTCAAAAGGAAAGTCGAAATATCCTCGTTGGGATTTAAAATAAACCGGTGACTTGGGACACCAAATAAACTATCCCAAGTGGCGACTCTGATAAATAAACAATCCCATTTCGAATAATGTCACTTAAATTAGAAAAACTCCCTCATATACTATCCTTCGGGATGGTGTGTAAAAAAGGAGGTATGACAGCTCTGGCGACTCTGCTGGGGACAAAAACCTAGAACTTCGGTTCAGGGTTCAAGAATTCGAGCTTAGCATAACTGTTATAGTTGGCTTTATTTATTATCTGATTTTTACATGTTGAGCCTAATGTGTTAATTGGCGCTTTTACCACTTTGATATTATTTGAATTGTTTATAAACTGTTACGAAACCCTTCTCTTCTCATCTTTGGGGATGTGCACGCTGGCGTGACTCCCTATTCTGTTATTGTCATACCTTGAAATAAGAAAGAGGCTCGGACAAGTTACAAAGCCGGATGGCCTTTTGGTTCCCGGTACGTAACCCCCTCCTCGGCTCGAGTTGTCCGCTCGGGTGCACAAGTCTAGAACAGTATACCCAGGTTTTAGCTTAGAATAACTCAGCTTCATGTCGGATCCCTAGTAGGAATGTTTTGTGTGCATCACGTGCATTTGACCTTGGAGGCTCTACACAGGGGTTGGGCTTGTCTAGGATTGGTGTACCCGAAATGAAAAGATCATCCTGATGCATCCTACTTGCCACTTGTGCATTCATTTGCTTCGGATTTGCATGTTGACCGGCTTATTGAATAATATGAGAAAAGTTGGGGAAAAGAAAGTCAACGTGAGGGCTGAGAGAGATAATTGCCTGTTTTTGAAAAAAATCATTGTCCCAAAATATACTGAAACTCTGCCGAAATTCTGGAAAAAAAAAAAGAAAAAAAAAGTCATTTCAAAATGAGCCAAAATTTCAAGTTCCATGTTTCCCCTGTTCCGTCAAAACTGACCGAACTACGCGAGTCTGATTCTCACCGGATGTGAGATACGTAGGCAAACCTCATCGGTTCCGACCCCAATTTTCAAAAAATCCAAAAAAAAAGAAATTCCTTTAGTTCCCTCTTTAAAAATCTTTCCTTAAAAAATTCAAAAAGAAAAAGAATAGTTTTTAAAAGAAAAATGGTTTCCTTCCTTCTAATGTCGTTCATGCGAAAAAATACAAATCAATAAAATCAAAATCCAAAATACGGGTTTCCTTCATTTTAAGGTATTTTTCCCAAAAATCCAAAAAAAACCAGAAAAAAAAATCCAAAAAAAAAAAAATACTTTTTAGATGTCTTTCTTTTGTAAATATCCATAAAATTTTTGAAAAATTGAAGTCCAAAAATATTTTCGCTTTTCTTTAGAAGTGCTTTGTAAATAAATAAAAACTCAGAAATCCAAAATATTTTCTTAAAAGTCACTTTTTCAAAAAAATTAAGAGGAAACTTCCAAAATTCAAAAATATTTTCTTTCTTCTTTAGAAAAAGAGAAAACAAATGAAAATTCAAATAAAAAGTATTTTCTTTTTACTTTTAAAAATCCCAAAGTTCCAATCAAAAGAAAAGAAATTTTTAGAAGTCTTTCTTTCAAAATAAAACAAAAATCAAAATCGAAAAATCAAAAAAAATATTTTCTTTCTTCTTTTAAAGCATTTCTTTCAATAATTCCAAAAAAGAGTTAGTTTATTTACTCTATTCTCGATCTTCCCGAACTACGCAAGATTTAATTCATGCGGGGTCATGATACGTAGGCAATCCCCATCGGTTTCGATCATAGCCATAAAATTAGTTGAGTGATAAAATAAACTGAAAAATTGAGTGAAAAAGAAAGAAAAGAGTGGAAAAAAAAAGGACAAAAAAAAAGAGTGACAGAAATAAAAGAGTGATAAACAAAAAGAGAAAAAGAGGGTGCCAAAAAAGAGCGGCAAAAATAAAACAAAAATCAAGAGTGATTAGAGAGAAACAAAGATGAAGAAAAGAGGTCCATACTGAAAGAGTTAGTTGAGGCCAGGATAAAACATGCAACCGTTCAAACACATGGTAGAAGCGTTTAACTGTTAGGTGCATTGCATCCCAACGTGCAATTTCCTATATGTTAAATGTTTCAAAACTAACAAGGTTGTTGGATGTGCAAACTAGCCAGGTTTTGGTGGTTGGTTTTGTTGGCAGTCTAGCCTTCCGTCCTTCACAAGATCCAAAGGCACAGATGGCCTCCGCAAGCAATTTGCCAATCATATGTCCTGAGGATAGCCCGGCATCGGCTATTCTACAGCTAGAATCAGCAGTTGTTGAAGAGAATAAGATGTTGCGTCTCCGCATATGGAAAATGTGAAACGCCTGGTCTCATGGTAGGGAACCGCCAAGTGCAATCCCTGGGTTCCCTGAATTGATCCCCAGGTCAGTTGAGGTTACCAATGCCCTTGTGCCCAACCCGCTCAGCCCATGCGGGCACCCTCCAATGCCCTCCTATGATCCTGACATGCCTTCTGTGGTTCGCCCCCAGGCACCGGCTCCGAGGGCACTGCCTCTGATGTTCACCTTTCAGGGTCCACGGCTTCAATCAGATATAACATATGTGACCCCGTGCTCTTTCACTCAACTTCCGCAGTATGATCTTTCAGTGGAGCAAGAAAAGGTTGTTAAAAATCCTGAGCAAGAGGAATTTGCTCGGAAGATGAAGAGCCTGGAACAAAGCCTGAAAAACATGCAAGGTTTGAGTGGCCAAAGAGTGTCTCATACTCTGACCTCTGTATGTTTCCCCATGTCCACTTGCCATCTGGCTTCAAGATGCCAAAATTTGAAAAGCACAACGGGCACGGAGACCCGGTCGCTCATCTGAAACGATACTGTAACCAGTTGAGGGGTGCTGGTGGAAAAGAGGAGTTGCTAATGGCCTATTTTGGGGAAAGCCTCACCGGAATCGCGTCTGAGTGGTATACGGATCAAGAAATTACTCATTGGCATATGTGGGACGATATGGCCCGAGATTTTGTCTGCCAATTCCAGTGTAATGTGGACATCGCTCCCGACAGAAACACTCTGTCCAATTTGAAAAAGAAAACCGCGGAAAGCTTCCGCAAATATGCTGTCAAATGGCGTGAGCAAGCTGCCAGGGTAAAGCCTCCAATGGACGAAATTGAAATGGTCACGGTCTTTCTGCAGGCCCAAGAGGCTGACTACTTCTAGAACATGATGTCTGCTGTGGGCAAACCATTCGCTGAGGCTATCAAAATTGGGGAAATGGTTGAAAACGGTTTAAAAACGGGCCGAATCTTAAGTCATGCTGCCTTTACTGCCACATCACAGGCTGCTCAGAATGGTTTAGAGGGTTTGATGAACAGAAATGAGAGTGAAGAGGGAGCCATGACGGTTTCAAGCTTGAGGGGGCCCCGCAGGTCGCTCAGCCAATCATATGTGCCTCCTATCATCCCACCACACTATCATCCCTTTCAAGATGATGCTTATGCCGCGGCACCGCCTCCCTATGCGGTGATGAGTGCGCAATCTTACACGTGACCACAACATTATCCACAAAATCGAGCTCCACCTCCAAGAAATACCCATCCTTACCAAGCTTCATATAATCCTCAACCAAATGATTCCCAATACAATCCTCGCCCAAGAGAGCCTTTCAGAAAGAATCAGTTCACCCCTATCGGTGAATCGTATTCAAACTTGTTCCAAAAGCTAATCATGCTAAATCTATTGCAGCCAGTGGCCCCGAACCGGCCGAACCCCGAGTCCCCCTCGCATCAAGCTTATGCTATGTGTGAATACCACTCTGGAGCAATGGGGCACAGTACAGAGGACTGTTGGACCCTCAAAAGGGCAGTTGAGGATCTAATTGAAGCTGAAAGAATCATTTTCCGGGATGAAGAAGCTCCTGATGTGATGAACAGCCTTTTGCCTGCCCACAACATCGAGCCAATAGTCGGAATGATTTGTGAAGCTAAGGAATTTGATCCGGCACTGAAGGCCATTGCAGCCATTGCCGAGACAGAAGAAAAGCCAAAAAATGATCGCAAGCATGAAAGTTCCCCATCAGACGGGAGTCTCGATAGCCACTCTTGCTATCCTTTCTGCGTCTGGATTATCTCAGGGTGTGATCCGGATGTTTTACTTTATTGTCTTACTTTTCGATGTAATCCCTTCTATCTTCAAAACAGGAAAAAAAAATCAATCAAAAAATCAAAAATAAAAAAAATCAAATGAAATTAATATTTCATTGTCCAGGAATGTCTCTTTTCTTAATCTTGTCATTTTTCTTATTCTCTTTCCAGTTCTGTTAAATACAGATTTCAATAACATGACATGCTTGCGGGCTTCATGCCCAGATCCCAAAACGTTGTCAGACTTCGAAATAATGAATCAAGAGTCGAAATGCAAAGAAGATAAGTTTGAGGAAATAAAACAAAGAGTTGGAACAGCTGAACGAAAATTGGTTCCAGAGTGGAAAGTTCCATACATTGCAACAAGAGTACTGCCAAAAGGGTGCGTTGTACTTGGGACACGTCGAAGGAAATGTTCCTGAAACAACTGTCAATGCAAATGCAATGAAAAGATACTATGTTGGATCATCCGTATAGTTCTAATATTCTCCGGTTGGGATGACAAAGGCTTTCTTTCTCACTATCCAAACACTTAACCCTTTACAAACCCACTTGAGCCGGTTACTCTTCTTTGATTACCCTCTTTGGAACCTGAAAGTGTTATTGAAAAAAAAAATTGAAAAATGAAAAAAAGAAAAAAAAAAGAAATGAAAAAAAGGAAAGGAAAAGAAAGAGAAAAAATAACAGAAAAAACAAAAGAAAAATCAAAAACAAAGTTTCCCTGAACTACGTTCGACTTGATTCCGAAAGGATACGTAGGTAGCCTCTCTCTGGGGTTCAGTCACACCAAAAAAATAATCCAAAGTCCCCCAAAAGTGAAACTGGGGCTGATGTTATAATGGTTCGGCAATGATCCTGCCCAAAAGGTTCCAAAGTTGTAATTCAATCCAAATTTTTTTTGCCCCAAACCTTGTTCAAGTCCTTCTGATCAATCGGAAAAGAGGTTCAAAATGGGAGGATGGAGTTATTTGGATCTGATACAACAAAATGAGAGGAATAAGATGAGAGAGTCTTATTGGTGGAAACCCACACGGGCACCGTAAGGCGATGCTAAGCAGAGAAAATCGAAATGAGAGAGTCTTGTTAGTAAAAACCCACACGGGCACTATAAGGCGATGGTGAGAAGAGAAATGAGAGAGGTCAGCTAGTGAAAACCTGCAAAGGGCCCCACTTATCGAAAAGAAGGTCCTCACAGCCATCGGCATTGACGAAATCCTGGCAAGGTTTCTCGAATTTTGAAGTAGAAGTTGTGATGAATTTCTGAGAGTCGGACGGTTAAACAGATCAGGCATCCAGTCCAAAAGGCATGTCATGTTGATTGAAGTCCGTATGTACTCCAGATAAGTCCTTCTTTCCTCTCCCCGAAAGTGATACATCTCGTTTAAATTCATTGTCCTGTCCATTATTTATTTTTCTTTGAATCCCTTTCGGTCTAACTCTATTCCGAAACTGAGACAAAGAAGGGATGGCAAGACTGATTTACAGGGCTTTCGTTTGACACGAGGAAGCACCCAGCCTCGTCACGGGCATCAAGTCGACCCCGACTAACCATGGCGGCCGATGCTTTGAATTCAAAACTCTTGGAAGGAGAAAATCAAATTTAAGCGCCTGCAATTGAAGTTGAAAAGGTTGAGTCCCACGGAGCTGACCGTCTTGGCAAAGGTTCGAAAAGGCAAGGTATCCCAAATGCTCTGAAATTGAAGTTGAAAGAAAGAAGCCAGAAATGAAAGGCCTATAAGGGCGAAATAAAGTGGGAAAAGGTTAAATCCCACGCGACTAGCCGTTGCAGTAAAGTTTGAGAAAAAAAAAAGAGAAAAAAATGATAAAAAAAGGAAGTCAGAAAGGAAAGGCCCATAAAGGCAAAATAAAGTCGAAAAGGTTGAGTTCCACCAACCAACCGCCATGGCAAAATCTGGAAAAAACCAGAGGTTCTTAGGGCCTGAAATGAAATTGGTCCCCAAGAAACAAGCAGTTGCAATTGAGATCTTCATCAAAGAAGCTGGGCCGAGATCAAGTGACTGAGACAATCAAGGCCACAAAACCAACCGCCATTTCAAACTAACAATTATTCTTTGTTTGAAAACTTGAAACAGGTGCAATCCAAGGCAACCGTGCAAGAAGCAGGTGCAACCAAAAAGAAATGTGCAAGAGCTAGAAACAGCTCTGCAACAATAATCAACCCAAAAGATATGTTTCCTCCAAATTCTTTCCTGCATTTTTATTGGAAAAAAAAAAGGAAAAAAAATTCAAAATCATGGTAGCATAGGGCTTCCAATATCTAGCTGTATCCTTTCCAACATAGGGCCCCATTCCCTAGTTATCCCCGGCATAACCCGAGGACCTTTTTCCTTTTCTCCCTGGCATAACCCGAGGACCTTTTTCCTTTTCTCCCGGCATAACCCGTGGACCTCCCTGGTATAACCCAAGGACCTTTTTTCTTTTCTCCTGGCATAACCCGTGGATCTCCCTGGCATAACCCAAGGACCTTTTTCTTTTCTCCCGGCATAACCCGTGGACCTCCCTGGCATAACCCAAGGACCTTTTTCTTTTTCCCGGCATAACCCGTGGATCTCCCTGGCATAACCCAAGGACCTTTTTCTTTTTATCCCGGCATAACCCGTGGATCTCCCTGGCATAACCCAAGGACTTTTTTCTTTTCTCCCGGCATAACCCGTGGATCTCCCTAGCATAACCCAAGGACTTTTTTTCTTTTCTCCCAGCATAACCCGCGGACCTCCCTGACATAACCCAAAGACCTTTTTTCTTTTCTCCCGGCATAACCCGTAGACAGGGGCGGATGTACGTATTAAATTTGGGTGCTTAAGCACCCATTAAACTGGACAAAGAGTATATATAACTATATTGAATTTTTAAGGAAACGGATATGAAAAGTTAACAAGCACCTAGGAAACAAAAACTTTGATGGGTGCTTTGGTCAAGAAATAGGTCTGAAAGGTTATGAAAGTAGGCAACGGAAGTTCGATGCTATAACAAGATCTTTTTAATAGGCATTTTTGGCTCTTTCCAATAGCCACTATTCTAATGCTGCTAAGACTTTATTTCTTTTGCTGACTTTTTGTTTACCTTTTCTTACAATTTCTTTTACTTTATCTAAATCACTATAGTAAAGAAAGAAGGCAGAATACATAGACAGACACTTAAACTATCAAAGAAAGTTCACTTGAACACTTCAATTGAGCCATTTTCCACCGAAATTACTATACTTTTACTGCACCAGTTTAACACGTCTGAAACACAATTCGGTGATGTGGCATAGTGTGTGATGCCCACCTCTTTAGAGAGCGTGAAACACAATTTTATCTTGTGTGAGACTCTTCAGAATCAAACATGTGGACAGGTCGGTCCCACTTCTATCACTCTTTCAACTCTCTTTTTTTGGTTTTCCTCATCCCCAAATAGTCCCCCTAATTTCTTTTCCTTTTCTCTGCAATACATTATCCTTAATCTCCATAGCAGAACACCAACAGTTGCAACCTTAATGATTCAGATTACTGGAGATTTCGTTTAAGGATATTTAAAAAATATTGTTTCTAGATCTTTAAATATTTCATATGTCAACGAATATCTCTATTTCTCCAATTGCTTCATCATGTCCTTTTTCAGAAGATGTAAGAACCCTAAAAAAACCAACTTAAACTCCCTTCTTAAAAAGATAACATCTATAAATAAAATCATATTTTGAAAATAAATTTTAAATGGAGATTGAGGAGAGGAAAAATCCTTAAATTAATCTTTTCACCTAAGTTTCTTCGACGACACGCTTAAAAAACTTTAACCCCATTTTCCATAAATCTTGTTTTCATTGTCAACCCATATTTATTCCCCAAGAATTATCATTTCCTTTTCATGGGAAAACACAAAAAATGTATGAGGAAATATATATGAGCAGACGGGTGTTGGACTAAAGAAGAAGAAAATTATACGTGTCATGAATCTGATACAGAAAAGGTTGTTGGTGATTAGATGAGATATGGGTCACATTGAAGGATATAAATCTCAATGTTTTGCGGTAGAAATTGAAGGAGAATTGCTTGGTATCGGAGAAGAAAGAGAAAAGGAAAAAAAAATTAGGGGGCTGTTTGGGGATGAGGAAAACAAAACAGAGAGATTTGAAAGAAGTGATAGAAGTGGGACCCATGCTGGAAAATTAGGGGGACTGTTTGGGGATTCGGAATAGGGTAAATAAATTTGGTTTTAGGTAAAATAATCTATTTGTCATTGTAAAAAACGTGTCAATTTTTAATTGGTTAGATTATCCATGCTGGAAGAGCGTGAACAAACGCGTCAAAAAATTTATAAGCTCAGGTCGGACGTGTTAAACTGGTGCAGTAAAAGTATAGTAAAAGTGTTTCGGTAGAAAATGGCTCAGTTGAGGTGTTCAAGTGAACTTTCTTTGATAGTTTAAGTATCTGTCTATGTATTCTGCCAAGAAAGAAAAAGTACTTAAAAACGACTCCGAAGTTCGACCATTTTTGAAGACCAACGGTTCGTCTACAGTCTAGACCAACAATTGTGTTATTCATTATAGTTCCATGATGTCCATATTAATACTACTAAATGAATTTTCTCAGTAGTTTTTTATCACTGTGTTCAAATAGTTATGCACTTATACAATGTAATTGATAGTAAATTTTGTCAAAAAAAGTTAAGCACCCACGAATCAAAAATCCTAGATCCGCCACTGCCCGTGGACCTCCTTGACATAACCCAAGGACCTTTTTTCTTTTCTCTCGGCATAACCAGTGGACCTCCCTGGCATAACCCAAGGACCTTTTCTTTTCTCCCTGCATAACCCGTGGATCTCCCTGGCATAACCCAAGGACCTTTTACTTTTCTCCCGGCATAACCCGTGGATCTCCCTAGCATAACCCAAGGACCATTTTCTTTTTATCCCGGCATAACCCGTGGACCTCCCTGGCATAACCAAGGGACCTTTTTCTTTTTATCCCGGCATAACCTGTGGACTTCCCCGGCATAACCCGAGGACATTTTTTTTCTTTTCCGGCATAACCCGATCAGCTTTGCAGAATAACCTGGCAATCCTCCCACTTTAGGGTTTCACTCCCTATTCCCAAGGATACAATATCTTGATTTTTATTGCTTTCAATAAATAAATAGCTTAGATTTGTGTTGCAAATAACTCACAAAATTTTCCTTGTGAAAACTAGGGCAGAAAAATTTCGTTCGTTTGTTTGTTTTGGTGTCTGAGCAGGTTTTACCTCGAGGCACGGGATCCGAGGTAGCCAAAGAATGAGTCTTAATCCAAAATAAAGAAAAGAAGAAAAGAACAAAAAGAAGTGAACTCAAAGTGCTGAGGCGGAGAAAGATGCGGACTGCTCAAGATATGATTGACGTCACAGGCTTCACATGTCCCGCTTGGATCCAAAGCTGAAGAAAGAACCAGCACCTACAGCTGACGAGTATCGAGATTCGGATCGGAGTCTACAGCAAGAACCAGCTAAGACTCAAGATCAAGCTTTGAGAGATTTATAGATAGGAATCTTGTAACTTGTAGTTGATAGGCCTAGCTAGCTTAGCTTTTGATTTTCCTTTTTGGTGTAATAAGGAGGTCAGCAAGCAGTAGCAGTAGCAGCAACAGTGAAATCACAGCTCCCGGTAGTCCCAGCTACCAAAACTTCTAGAACTACACTGACCTGATTCCTTTATAACCAAGGATATGTAGGCAACCTTTGAAGCAAGGTTCGGTCAGACGCTTTCAAAAAAAATGCTTCTCATGGAGTGTCGAGCAGGCAAAAATCCCTCATAGTTGCTCATTTTATCTTTGCCCAAAAACCCTTCGTGTCTCCGAGCAAAGAGGGGCAGCTGTGAGCACGTGATTTTTGCCTCGCATGAATTACTCCTACAGATGTATGATGTATTTAAGGACTTGTGCTCTTTGAGTAAGGACTGTTTAGATATAAGTTCAAGGGCTCAATAGTCGAGCATGAATACTGTACTTATGTAAATTATTAACCATTTACTTGTCCTTGAATGCTGGTTTGGGGCTTTGAATAAGTGGCAATATTATATTGAGATGTACTGATGTTGAATGGCCTGGGTGTTCCATTAAATTGACTAAGTTTGCTGAAAATTATCAAGTATAGATAAAAGGCTAGAAATTAGTAGTATGTGTATATGCTGTGATTACAATGTTTTCTTTCATTAAACTGTTTAGCCTGATTCAATTTGTTCAGCGATTGATTTTGATTAACAAAGTAGTTTGGTTATTTGGAAAAGCTGGAGCCAATGGGCTCGTCTCATGAGCCCACTAATTCAAGGCTGATATCCCTTAGTTTTCATGTGCTGGTTCATGTTCTTAGAGAATCTGAGTAATTCAATCATGCTATGATTTTGACAAAATCCCTATTTAAAGATGTTAATTCAATTTTCAAGTGTTTTGAGCTTTAATTAATTACGTTAAGTAATTTTGTACAGCCTATTGTCTTGTGATTTGGGCTGTAACATTGTCCCAATTGTGCCAAGTCGCCTCTGGCTGGATACAGCCCAGTTTTGGGCTTCACGTTGGAGCCCATTTGTGGTCTTTTGCTTATTAACGCAGAATCGAGTTTGAGTTTGAAATTTTCATTATGATTAGAAATTCTTCATGTAGTTTAATTTAGTTAAATCCCTTTAAAAACTGGAATTAAGGTGAGCCATATTTAATATCACAAATAGGTTATGGCCCTCTACAATTGGTTTAAATTCCCTTTTAAAATAGAATTGTGGGGTGCCGTGCCAAACAAAAATCTCAATTGCATGGCCCTCGTTTAATTAATCTTGTTTGTCCTTAGAAACCGAGGCGTGCCATTTATCGAATTTTCATGGCCCTTGAAAAGTTGCTAATGCGTAGTTGCTTTAGGCGCGTTGTTTTAATATTCCTTCCTAAACTCGGGTGCGCATTTATGTGATCTAAATCCAAATCTCAACAATGTTAGATAAAATGTGTCGAGGATCGTGGGTGCATTTATGTGACGCGGTTCAAGACATGTTTTAAATAACGTTGCAATTTCCTTAAAAAAATAATGAAATAAGGCGGTTAAGGTTTAAAATTGCACCATAGGCTAGAACATGTATTAAAATCAGATAATGGGCCAATTATAATAGTTTAAACGACCGTGCTAGAACCACGGAATCCGGCGGTGCCTAACACCTTTCCTCGGGTTAACAAAATTCCTTATTCAGAATTTTTGGTTCGCAGACTTCAAAAGGAAAGTCGAAATTTCCTCGATTTGGGATTTAAAACAAACCGGTGACTTGGGACACCAAATAAACTATCTCAAGTGGCGACTCTGATAAATAAACAATCCCATTTCAAATAATGTCACTTAAATTAGAAAAACTCCCTTATATACTGTCCTTCGAGGTGGTGTGTAAAAAAGGAGGTGTGACAACAGGAACTCAAGTAGACATGCTGATTGCATTTAAACAAGAGAGGGAAGAACTTAAGCATGCTGAGTAAAGCAGTAAACAAGAAGTGCAATTAAAAAACATGGACCGTAAACTCAGTGCAGAAAGAGACAGGGATTGGCAAACAATGGGGCACATAGAGTTGAGCTTCAGAATTCAACTAGAACCATACTAGTTAAGGAAGCAAAGTGCAGAAAAGTAAAGCGAGTAGAGTTCCACAGTCTAGCTTTGTCTTTCAGCCGGCTAGACAAGCAGTAGCACAAGTAGTAGAGAAAGAAGAAAGAGTTTGAGTGTATGTGTGTGTTGAACTATGTTCGTGTTTTGAGAGGTAAAACAAGAGTATATATATAACACTTTAGGAGTAGAACTAATAAGGTAAAGAGAATCAGAGTTCAATTAATTAAGGATCAATCAACCAATCACATAATCAATTTCTATAGAGAAGTCCGGGAAAGACCCCTTTAATTGGGGAATATTCAGTTAACAGTCATAACAGGGTTCAATTGAGGTAATAAATCAAAACCATATCGTATAGGGAGTCAGTAAGATCCCCAAATTACTGATAACTAATTAAGGCAAGTATAACCAATCAGGGTCACAAATAAGGAAACAAGTAAAATCCCAGCACACACTGATTTTAATAGGACAACCATTTGAATCAGTAAAAAATCTCAAAAAATACTGATTTTAACAAGAAAGATTGCTCAAAACCCTAATAGAAATTAATAACGCAAGGATCCCGAAGAATACTGATTTTTTAATAGGGAAGATTGTTCAAACCCCAAATAGAATCAGTTAATACATTGGGTTGACAGAAAATAAACAAATAACGGAGAACAGGTGAAAGAAAATCAGTGCAATAGACAGAAGCATCCAGAATTCACGCATATATAAGAGAATCATTCAAGATAGTGAAGAATACTTAGCTTAAACACCGAAAAGTTAGAAAAAACTTTGAAGAAAAGTCTGATATGAACCCTAATTTCAAAAAAAGTAAACGAAGTCTAAACAATTAATCAAACCAAGAGATTTTGAAGGAAAACAGCCAATGATACTCGAATAACTACAGATCTATAAAGATCTAAGAAGATTGGAATAATAGTGAAACTAGGGTTTTCAGAAAAATAGTAGAGATGAAGAAAAATCGGTTAAAAACTCATAGATATACATAGATCTAAGAAAGATCTAAAGAAAAGTGAAAAATCTTAAGAGTTAGGGTTTCAGAGAACCCAGAGAAGATGAGAAAACCTTAGAACGTTACCGGTTTTAGTCGGAAAGTCATGGACCTTACTCGAACAACCATGGATGGTCGGAAAATGGCATGAAAGACCATGGATAGACTCTCGGAGCGTTTTGAACAAGACATGGAATAGATCTCTTCGAGATCCTTCCATGAAATCACAAAAACAAGCAACCAGGATACGTAGGACACAAGTATACGTCTCAAACAGCCATGGGAATCCATGGATCGAGTGAGGATCGAAGGGATTAGGGCTGGTTTTGGTGGCGGCAGTTAGGGTTTGGTCTAGGTCTCAGAGAGAATTGGAGAGGAAAGGGGTTTTCAGGGCGGCTGTTTGGTGAAAATGACTTAGGGTTTCGGGGGTTAGGTTAGATAAAAAAGGAAGGTTTGTTTTGGACCGTTGATCTCTTGAGATCAACGGCCAAGATTGGTTCCAGGCCGGGCGGGTTATAAAAGTTGGTTGGGTTAATTGGGTCGGGGTTTCAATTGGGTCAGGGGTGTATTTGGTTACAATTGAAATACAAATGGGGCTATTATTTAAATTGCCAGTTTTCCCTTTTTTTAATTTGTAAAAAATAGTAGGTAATTTCTAAAAATAATTTAAAAATGCTAAAATGATTTAGGATACATAATTAGCAATTTAAAAATACAGGATCCAATTTTATGCATATAAAACATAATTAAATTTTAAAAGGCTAATATTGCAATTATGTGCAATTTAACTTTCAAAATACTAAATGTAATTGCCAAAAATATATAAAAATTACCTTAGCTATATTTTGGCATAAATATAGAAATCCAATAGATGAATTATCAAAACAATAATTATTGGAATTTTATGGATAAAAAGGGAGAAAATAAATCAATTAAAAATATTAAAATTATGGGAAAAATAATAAAAATCTTGGGCATGCTTCTGTATGCATATATATGCTATTTTGAAGGTACTTTGCATTTTTAAAAATATATAGGGAAAAATTGGATATCAACAGGGATCGACTATCGACCCATTATTGCTTGACCTCTCCGGTACCTGTTCGGCCGGGGGAGCTGTCTCCGGTGCTACCGTTCTAGGAGTCTTCTGGTGACTTTGCAGCTGAGCAATAGCCAGCTGTTGTGCCTGCAACATTTCAAAAAATAACATGAAGGCTAACTTCCCGTTCTTCTCGAGCTGGGGTTTTTTGGGCTTCCTGTTGGTCGACTTGGTCTATGCTCCTATTAGTGTGGGAGCTTGTTTCGACGTGTCGTGCATCACATGAGATTCCGTCCACCAGAATCGGTCCTGGCGTGTTCTCAAGATTTGTGGCTGCTCACCAACACCTGGAACAGCCACACCGTTTCTCCGTGATTCTCAATATTGTTGTTTACTGAATCAGAATTTTAACCTGAAACCGAAGATCTTGGACAAGAAAAAGTGTGAAAGATAACTTACGTTATGTGATGAAACCAGCAAGAAATAATCACTATTATTTTTAGCCCCACGGTGGGCGCCAAACTGTTTACCGTGAAAATGGTAATAACAATTAAATTTGTTGATGGGACTCTAAAAGTACATGATCTATTTTTATACTAGTTGTTTAAGAAGATGATGCTATATGTATCAAGTTTAGAGACGAAATGCGAGCTACAGTAGAGTTATAATTAAACCGATGAGCTAGCCAATCGGGGCCTCGGACTGACCGATACGGGGCCTCGAGGTTGATTTCTAGGCTCGGGCTCGAGCTATTAAGGGCAATCGGGGAAGGGCTAACAGTTGTAAAATAATCAGCGAAGGCTCTTTATGACCAATGATAAGCAATAAATGAAGAACAAGTATGAAGACAATAAATTAGAGCAACAATATCGAGAGATTATGTTAGAGAAAAAAAAAAAGAGTTCTTGTATATTTCGTATGAAGTAGTTGGAGCAATAGCCGCCCTTTACAAAATGACAAGGATCCCCTTTATATAGAAGGAGAATTCCTACACGGTATAAAATACATTAATTGTAAAGATATGGAGATGGGACGGCTAGACATGACACCATGATACAGGTTCAGAGTAGGCCGGCTAGGCTTTGTCAGACTTAGCCGCGTGTCTTGGGAACTCCCCGTCTTTACCCTTTCCACGATCAATAATGCCTCTAGGCCAGGCGTCGACGAGCCTCGAGGGAGGGAACTCGGTCACAGCTTTGTGGCCTCGAGGCTTCGAGATGATCTTCTGGAATGCCTTAATGACGGGAAATTGGGACCTCCGATTTCACCGTATACAGAATTATCTCAAATTACTTAAAATACTACTCACTTTTAATACACCTTATATACCTTACTATCATTGTCATGTGGTACCTTGTATAGCACTAGTTCATAAATATCGGGTATTATAGCTCAGACCGTATTTTATCTCAAAATGACAACTTTCGACGAAACTCATTTTCTTCGATTCACTCAACCTCTCACCTTCACGAATTTACTTATCACTTGTTTGAAATAGTGTAATACTTATAATCTCATTCCCGAGCTTGCATCGATTAAATTACGATGAAACATTAACGTAAAAAAATGCGGGATGTAACATCTCATTTCCGAGCTAATATCAATTTACTTATGGCGTACTTCCATGTACGAAAACATGGGGTGTAACATCATTCCCCCCTTTGGAATATTTATCCTCGAATGTTGACTGATGCACTTATTTGTCTCATAACCGGATAGCTTTTACGAATGGTTTTAATACTGACCTTGCCATTTAGGCAACTATTCTATGAATAAATCCAAAGTCCAGGGCATTCCCCCCCTCTAGGCCTCTTTCTCACGCCACGACTTATGGTCGGAATCCTTCCAATCTCGTAACTGTTGCTACCTTCCATCATGCAACCTGTACGATTCTGACCTTGTAAGTCCGCCTATGCGACTCTTCTTTCCTTTTTCCCCCAGTTTTTAGCCAATCTCTAGGCCTCACTTTGTAAACATATACATAGCTCAATAAGATGCCCCTATGGGCATCTATGGGTATACTGAAGTTCTTCTCTTGGTACTTTGTCGAACTTACGAATATTGCTATATCTTACCATAGACTCGGTTATCTATCTGTATGACTTTACTGCATCTAGATAGGTCATACTATACCATAATTTTTACTTCGATTTATCGTTACTATGGTCTACTACCAAACTCCAAGTTACTCTCATTGCTTATCCGATATAAATCTAAGTCCTTTAATGTTTTTTCATTACCGTTCATCTTAAGAATGATTGCCTAATCTCATCTCATACTTTGTAACTTTTATACATCCATTGTTGATTCACCTCAATATTGATCTGCAATCTACTACTGATAACTTGAAACCTCTTACGTAATACATTGTCACTAGGACTTACGTCTCATGGGGGGATATCTGATGTGATTAGACTGATCCACCTAGGGGCGATACTATTCTTCTATAACCGTATTTCATAGCATCCCAATGTGATTCACTTTACGTGGGTATTTTAATTTCGTATAATTCATGAAATCCCCTTTTTTCTTCAGATCATTACTCAATCGAAGGCCCAAACGTCATCCTTTATCTTTCGCAATTACACCCTCATTCTACTACCAGGGCAGTATTCCATCTTTTCTGTTATTAGTCTTGGACTACTTTGAGTTCATTCAGGCTATACTGAACTTTCTATAACTTAGAGAAACCATCAGCTCTTTTATTTTCATGGGCTAAATCCCGAGGACTTATCCATTCTCGTCACCTTCTCACTTGCCTTTCCTTATCCTTACTCATGTCTTCCTAAACCTTGTCGCTTTACCATACTTTAGCTTGCGACCTACACATATCCATTTATACTGCTCGCAACCTTCCTTCAACTTGCTTGCACCATAGATTTCCTTATGTTATTCTGGAACATCAGTTGAGACATCACATCATCTTAAACTCTTCTTTACTCTCTTAACTAGGTCTCTCGGTACCTAGAAACCATAGGCTAAAAGATATGCCACTGATGATGCCGCTATCATTCCTGGATACTAAATCCCCGCGCTTCTAGCCTTCTATCTGAAGTATGGACTATTCACAACCTTCTGCATTTGAGTATCTCATACATTGCCTGCCTTTACCTTACTTACCTTAAAATATCGCATCCCATCTTCTATCTCTTTCATAACCTCCCTTCCACATAGGTATAATCCACATCCACAACTTGAAGCTCTACTATAATACTTGCACCTCTGGTGCATACACAATCCGGTGAGAGCTTCATACTGACTTCTTATGAGGGTGATATTCTTCTAGCTGGCTTTATCGTAGAGCCATTATAGAATATAGCTATTGTACTATCTCTCTTCTACCTCTGATATTAAGGGTGATCTTGCAATGTTCTCAATCACAATTTCTATAATTTTCTGGGTCCAATAATCAGGCTCCTGATTTACTTGGTTGATATAACTCTTTAGTTTCCTCTTTCCTTGGAATCATGCTTGCACAATATTCTAGAATCATAGCATATTTGTAGGATTGGATAAGTGCGATCTGCTTCCTTTCTCATTTTTATTGCATTCTTCCTTTACCATTCCATAGCTACTAGAACCACTGAATTCTGACTTAATGCCGCATCACTCCATATTCCCCCCTTTAGGGAAGTACTAAGATTTAGTGCTACGATGATCTACGTATAGATGTTTTACCTCTTCATCTTTGGCATCTTTTCACATCATTGATGACCCTTACTCGCCTTGCAGTAATCCTTCTGTACCAACCCTCGTGAGGGTGACACTTAGTGTAACTGGCACACATAGTCCCTTAAGATTAACTTTGCTCACATTGCTTGCTTTAGGGAAACGTCTTCCTGAATGACCTTTAAAGTTTATTCTTTTGTCGTCCATTATATTATTGCAAGAACGGAATATCTAAAATTCTCCTGATGCCGATTATTATCAAATCACTCAGTCCCTAATTCATGTTTAATTTATCTTATTCACCAACCCACAGTGATTTCTATTACTCTGGGGTCTAACTTTTCCTTCTAGTAATCATGTTAGAGTCATGAACTTATTTCTCGAAATGAGGATACGACTTTATGGCCTATACTCTTTTGTTGTCTTAAGGCCTGTCGCTTCTCGTCTTTTCCTTCCCTTGAATATAGACTCTGTAATACTATCATTTTTGTTTCTACCGTTATCATCCACGTATCACATCTTACTCATAATACTTCATTAACTCTCTTCTTATTTTCCTGCTAACATTTATGTCTATCACTTTATTCTGGAAACTTCAACAAGATGTTCTTTTTCTTTTAGCTCCCCTTGCTCCATCCACTAGCTCTTCGGTTGCCTAACATTCTCTCTCTACTAGGGACGGGAGCCACACTAAGGTAATATTTATCCCTTCTAGGCTTCCAGTGCCTGTCTTTTTAAAAAAAATTCTTCTTGAACATTCTAGTATTCATATCTAGCTATACTATTCTAGAGTGCACCATCTAGGTGTCTCACAAGGAGATCTATTAGCACATTTGCAATATCCTTCGGAAGTGTCACCTCACGCAAACAATCCATCCACCATTTTGGGTCACTCTAACCCCAGCCGGATCCTTATATCCGCCCTTCTCTTATACTACTTTTGTTAGCTCCCATAAGGCATAAATGAGATGGGTGTGGCCAATTGTACATACCTCTGTTATTGTTGAAGGTAACTCAAAAGACTTATATTCCTCTGCCTGAATTGTAAATACTGATAATCTTCATTAACTGGGCGCCTCATACCCTTCTTCTTCTTGCTTCTTTCACTTGTTCAAACTTGTATCTATCTTCTGAATCTCTCATTGCCTTTCACCATAGTGGTGGATAGATATTCTTACCTTAAGGTCCCTTATCAAGAGGCTTACACGTCTTAGTACACACACGATTCACTAAAGACCTTACATTTACTTATCATAAGCATCATGAAAAATCGAGTTCCCCTAACTCAACTCTTCCATAGCCACATTCAATCTCTTAACAACTGTCTTTCTATTTGTAGGTATCGTCTTATTATGAACAAAATAGAAGATAGGAGTTTGAATTCGTATAAGTGAGCTCTATCACACTATCTAGAGTAAGAAGAAAGAGTGATAGTCCTAAATGCCATGTAGCCTCCTGCTTATACGTGTGGTGCACAACACACCGATAAATAAGACTCTACTAGACACGGCTTTTAGACTCCCTAGGACAGAACTGCTCTGATACTACTTTTGACACGACCCAAACCGATGGGCCGCGACGGGCACCCGGTGCCTTACCCAATCGAGTACTAATGTAACATATCTTTCTTATCATCCTATCATTGGTAACTGGGCCAACATGGGCACAACTCATTATGTATAACTATAAACGGGAAAGTACTGTATCAAATGAACCATCTTTCTTAAAACATGAATACATATGGGCCATCAAGGCCTCTGACATACTGTACAAAATCAACATCTGTCTACAAAGCCTCTAAGAGTATTTGACATAAAACGGACAGGGTACCGGCCTACCCATAAGGCTGTAGCAAAATTATGATACGATGGCTCATAGACTCGGCTGCACTCCAAATAAGGTGGAATCTTACCGATCATTCGCTAAATGTTAACCTCGTCTACTGGGAGGGCTCATCAAATTGGCTGTCTATACCTGCAGGCATGAATGCATCATCCCCAACAAAAGGACGTCAGTACGAATAATGTACCGAGTATGTAAGGTACATAAATAAGTATATAAAAGAATTGGAAGAAACATGAAGTAAATGACTCAACCTATAAGTCTGGATAACTTTGTAAATCATGAAATACTTATAGTGTCATGCACATGCGTATGAATGTCATGTCGTGCATGGGTACATGCGTTCATAACATCATCAAGCCTCTAAGGGCATCCCATCATATCATCTCGGCCATTATGGGCAAAATCATCAACGTATACCAGCTGATCAGGTGGTGGTGCGTATATAACGCCGTAATCTTTTCCCATATCCCATATATATATATATATATATATATATATATATACACACACACATATATACGCGTATATAACACCGTGTGGTCATGGTTAATGTACATGTATAAATGAATGCCATGCATGAGAAGTACGTCAATAAAACCTCTTGGAATGTCATAAGACCATTATGCCTTTGAGTAATATCATGAAGTAAACTTTGTTTAACTTACGTATTTTTCTAGGACTCATGAATAGAAGATGTAATAATAATACACATAGAAATTCAAGAACATAGGCACCTCTAATACGTCTATGAATAGAGTCATTTATGGATGTAACGACCCGACCGGTCGCTTTGAGCCCTAGCACGTCGTTCAGCAGTCTGAGGCCATGAGCAGCTTCATTTCAGGTATTACGACTTGTACGTGTGGTCGGAATTGAATTTCGGGAAATTCGGAGTTGATTTGGGAAGAAAATTCTCATTTCGGAAGCTTAAAGTTGAAAGAATTAACTAGGAAGAGCTTTTTGAGTGAACGAACTCGGAATCGGGTACTGAAGGTTCCAGCAGGTTCGTATGATGATTTTGGACTTGGGCATATGCCCGGTTCAGGTTTTGAATAACTCGGGAACGTTTTGGCGCCTATTGCAGAAGTTGGTATTTTAGAAGAAATTTCATAAGTTTGGCTTGAAGTGCATTTTAGTGTTATTGATGACCGTTTGGGATTCCGTGTCTGTGAATAGCTCTGTATGGTGATTCTGGAGTTGGGAGCGCGATCGGAAGTGAATTCGGAGGTCCGTAGGTCATTTTGGAGTCATTTGGCTAAAGATAGAAATTTGAAGGTTTTTGAGAAGTTTGATCGGAAGTGTACTTTTTGATATCGGGGTCGGAACCCGATTCCGAAAGTTGGAGTAGGTCCGTAATGTCGAATATGACTTGTTTGCAAAATTCGAGGTCAATCGGGTGTGATTTGATAGGTTTAAACATCGAAAGTAGAAGTTTGAAATTTTCTAAAGTTCATAAAGCTTGGATTGGAGGTCGATTCGTGGTTTTAGCATTGTTTTGTATGATTTGAGGCCTCGAGCAAGTCCGTAATGTGTTTTGGGACTGGTTGGTATGATTGGTTGGGGTCCCGGGGGCCTCCGGTGGATTTCGGGTGGTTAACAGATCAAAAATGGGATTTTTGGAAGGCTGAGGTTGCTGGTTGCTGTCATAACCGCATCTGCGGTTTTTGGACCGCAGATGCGGGATCGCAGATGCGGCACTTCAACCGCAGATGCGGTTTTGGGCTGGAAGTGAAGGGACCGCAGATGCGGTCACTTTTCCGCAGATGCGGTCACTTTTCCTCAGATGCGGTCACTTTTCCACAAATGCGGAAATTGCTGGAGGCAGAAGGGTGTTTTAAAATCGGGGTTTGAGTTCATTTCACCCATTTTTCTCTTGGTATGGGCGATTTTGGAGAGCTTCAAGTGGGGTGTTCCATCATCATCGATAAGGTAAGCTAACCCCACCTATCTTGAGTTATATATATTGATTTTGTATGGATTTTAGCATGTAAATTGGTAAAAATTGAGGGTTTGAGGGAAAACCTAGAAAATTAGTATTCTTGGATTTCGACCATGATTTTGGGTATGAAATTGAGAGAAAATTGTATATTTGAGTTCGTGAGGCTATGGGTAAACTTATTGTTCGAAACTTTTGGAAATCCGGGCACGTGGGCCTGAGGGCGTTTTCGTTAACTTTTCAATCGGGGTTAGGAATTGTTATAAATTGAGTTGTAATAAATAATCGAGTATATATTAATGGATTGGTATCATTATTGGCTAGCTTTGGAGCGTTGTTCATCGGTTCGAGTCTTCGGAAGGGCGTGGAATGCCGGTTATGGATCTTCGGAGCGAGGTGAGTCTCCTTTCTAACGTTGTAAGAGGGAATTGTCCCCATAGGTGAAATTATTAGTTATGTGCTCCTATTTGTGGGGCTACGTACGCACGAGGTGACGAGAGTCCGTGCGCAGCTACTATTATGTTATTGTCCAGGTAGTCTAGGACCCAAAAGTGTGTTGTACTTGGAATAATTGTAATGTTGTTTACAGTTGAATTGCCTAAATCCTGTCAAATTGGTAAATGAATTTCTAAAAGGATTAAACTTTATTTTCTTAAATCGTTAAAAAGAGAATTGGCTTTTATTTGGATAAATGTTCCCCGATAAATTCTTAATTTGCTGTTGGAGCATGAATTTCTATGTGTACCTGCGTCGCATGTAAGGTTCGCGAGCAGGATGATTGTTTATTTAAATTTGACCGCGTCGCATGCATGGTTTGCGAGCGGGGTAATAGATGCATCTATGGTTCGCGCTGTTCGACCCTCGGCAGTGCACATTTTATATTTATGTTGGATCGGGCCGTACGACCTCAGCATGAGTTGCACATGCTTGTATTGCTTGCCTTGAGATTTATTGCTATTGATATCTGCTCCCCCGACTTGAGATAATTGTTAATTAATGGATTACGAATCCAGAGATTTTTATAAAGAGGAACTTTTACCTATTTCTTGACTTATCTGAACTTACCGTTGCTAATAAATCCGCGATTCATCGCATTAATAATATTATTATTGGACCACTAGTAAGTGTCGAAGTCGACCTCTCATCTCTACTTCTTCGAGATTAGACGGGATACTCATTGGGTACACGTTGTTTTCGTACTCATACTACACTTCTATGCATTTTTGTTGCACAGGCACATACGTCTATAGTGGCCTAATGGGCGTAGCAGCATGGTTGATACGGAGGCTAGGTAAGCTGTATTACTCGAGCCGACCTGCAGCTAGTATAGTCTCTTTCAGTATATTGTATTTATTTTCTGTCCAATTTATATTCCGGGCGGATGTGGTATTGTATTGTTTCTTAGAAATAGCTCATGCACTTGTGACACCGGGTTCTGGGGATGTCTATGGGTTTATTCAGAATTTTAAAAGTTGTTAAATGTTTCATTTCTTATTCAGTGAAATTTACTATGTATAGTTTAAACGTATAAAAGAAGAGATTTCAGAAATATTTAAAACGGGAATTTAATTAAGCAATTTTGTTGGCTTGCCCGACAGTGGTGTCCAGCGCCATCACGACCTTAGTGGATTTTGGGTCGTGACAACATGGTATTAGAGCACTAGATTCCTAGGGTCTCACGAGTCATGAGCAAGTCTAGTAGAGTCTCGCGGATCGATACGGAGACGTCTGTACTTATCATCGGGAGGCTACAGGACTGTTAGGAGTACTTCCCTTATTGATCCCTTATAATGCGATTTGATCCTTGGAGGCGTATGCCTTTAATTCATTCCTATTCAATCATGTGCGACACGAACCGCTTCTTATAAATCGAGAATTGAAGAATTTTTATGGTACTACCGATGCAGTGCGGGGTGTTTCTCCCTGTATAGTCGTCTGAGCTATTATCGTCGCCTTGTGGAAGGATATTTTATTGTTTCAGCTCAGTAGCGGTACTTCTGAGGGCTCTGAGGCTAGGCACAAGTTGCCATGATTCTTATGAACGGTTGTTCCGCAGTAGTGATATGATGGTAGGATGTTTGCCCACGTGTCGGGGCAGTGAATGACTTGAAGGGAAGTTTACTCACTGCATAATCTAGAGATTCAGTACTTTATTTCCGGCAGGGGAAAGGCAATCGAACTAAGAATGTGCAGATTCGGGATGGTAGAGGAATGAGACTTGGTATTTGCGAGAATGGTGGAGCTTTCTTCTATGAGGGGATGTCGTTGTCCTAATTGAACGCACTAAGCTCGCCGGTGTTATGACCTTCTACAATTCACCTTTGGGGCAAGCTATTGGGAGATAGTATCGAAGATGCGGCTGTCAGATATCGCAGGGTGTTTCTAATGTCGACGGTATAAGAAAGATGACCTTCTGAAAGGTGTAAAGTTAGCAGCAATCGCGGGTTCAAGTGCCACGAAGATAGATTTTATTTAAGGCAGTAGCTGAACAGCAAAGGATGAGGAAAGACATGTGGGAAGTGTCAAACGGTGGCTAAAATTTCTAGAAGGCCGAGTATAAGAGGCCAAGGGTCGAGTAATCGATTAAGGGGATGAGTTCCGCCAAAGTGGGAGAGTGGCGGAGTTGCATATGGGCTTTGCAGTGGGATGACCACGTACTTTAAGGAGAGTTTGGAGTGATTTGAGAATGTTAGTGATTGGTGATTGGGGTCTACGGATTTAATTTTAAGTATGGGCTATTATGCGGCAGGAGATTTGGTATAACGGGAAGGAGCTGCTTGAATGAAGAAGGATACAACATAACTTTGAATTGGAAGAATGTTGCCGCACATTTAATTGATGCCCACGAGGGGTGAATGGACTTGTGCAGGAGCTCGGACTCAGGATGCGTTATTGATGTCGTAGTGATTGTACCCCGTGCAGCAGCGTTGGAAGATGTCGGGGTGCGATTTCTACAGGTGGGTTATTCCTGTGAGCAGGTTAGCAGCCGCGTGATTGGCGAGGCTTCTGCAAAGAACTCCATTAGTTATGCAGCGAAGGGATCGATTGTGCGAATGTTGCTGATGATTCAAAGTATAAAAAAATAGGGGTTTCTACAGTAAGATATCGAGAATTTTGGCAGTTGATTGCGCAAGGTTATGTCAATAAGAGATTGAGAATCCTGATGAACTCCAGGGTTGTGTAATAGTGGCTTCGAGCTAAGTGGGAGAGCTGCACCATCTATGATTGGGTCGACGAACAACTACTTGCGAAGTTCTGGTTGTTATGATGTTGATGGATTATTTCAGCCACGGGAAGAGAGCTTAGGTGGTAATTTGAGCAAAAGGACTGTTAAAGGTGTGCTAAGGTTAGCCTTATTAGCTCATGTTCAGATTTGGAAAGGATTCAGGATTCGTGCTTTGTATTGATGCGGGTTCCAAGGGAAGTGATTCGGCCGGGAGCTTCGCCGAGAGGGTATTCACGTGATAGAAGATTCATGGAGTTTGTTATATTCGGGGCCAAGTCAGAGCGGGTGGCTCTCAACAACGGTCCTAGTGAATTCAAAAGATAAGGTGTGATGCCTGATGATTTCGAGCCTATAGGTACGGTTAAGAATCAAGCTTGATAGCAGCCTATGAGAAGAGGCACAACATGTTCTATGATGTTTCGACTTGCGATGTAGCAATTGGGAGGTACGAAATGGTTCGTGAAATTTGAGACAGCATGGTCTCGTGATTCAAGGTCACTCGGGATGAGTGCGGATGGAGGGTGTTATGTGCTGAATGGAGTTATCATTATTTCTAAGGCAATCAAGGATAAATTGGAAGAAGTTAGAATGGTTAGCCCTGGTTGAATTGGCATATTGGTGGCAGTAATCGGTTCCTTCAGTGAATTATGCAAGTGATTTGTGGCGGTACGTATGAGGCTTGTCGACCGCCGTAATTGATGTTATTCAGAGGTATTCCACTGTTATGGCATGTTACGTGTAGGCGGATCCCGGAAGGGTTATGGTGGGGTAGACCACTACTTAGAGATTTGCCTATTTCCACGGCTGTGAGAATTCACATGTGTGTTGCTATGGTTCTCCTGAAGCGAGATAAATGAAAAGCTTTTATATGATGAAGTGTTAGCCTAATAGTGGTTCCGAAGCTATGATGAAAAGTGTGTTCTATTGTATGTTGGCATGTTAGGTGCAGTGAGTAGTATGGAATTTGAAGTAAAGATCAAGGTAACAGCTCGGTGTGGACAAGGATGTCACGAGCTCGGATGAGCAGGAAAGGAGTTTCGATGTTTAAGGTTAGTTGGTATTGTCTTCAACGTCACCTGAGATCGGTGTTTTGTGAAAAAGCTTTGCATCCTGGTCAATGATTCTTGATCGCTTTTCAGCGTTAGTGCGGCCGGTGGTTTGGAGGTACGACCCAGTTATTTGTTGTGGTAGGTTGTGGGAGTGTATCCCACAGGAAGATTGTATAAGTGTGGCGGGTAATCACTTGATTGATTAAAGACTTAAACCAAGTATGAAGGTTGTGATAATATCGTTGATTTGAGAATATATGCCTGGAGGGCACTCAGTCTATTGAGTTGTGGACTGCGAATGATTTCTCCGACTATGATGGATGTTCTTATGTGTTATGAGCGAATAGGAGTTATTGTGGACCTTTGAAAGGTAATTAGCCTAGTTCAGTGCGACCAGAATCAGCTTGAGGTCGGTGGATAGATTCAAATGTGAATATGGGCTCTATATCAGGCCAAACATGCTCATTTCAGTAAACCGCTCCTTATGGAGGAATAGTCAGGGTGTTATTTCGTTGTCAGATATTTCATGTAGTGATACATTGCGCCGTGTGAGTTGTGAGACGACTTGAGAAATTGCTTATGTGTTGAGGACCCGCGTAGAAATGATGTTATCTGAGCAGGATGGCTTTTGAGACTTCAGATCGAATATCGCACCTCAGTTGTGCTTGAGTTTTGTGGCTTCTGGCGCTATATATCTCCCCAGGGATGGAATTATGCACTTAGTGTGCTTGTGACCGATATTCGGTATATGATTGAAATGAGCAATCTAGCTCGGCGCGTATCTCCTTATGCGAGTTTTATGGGTGGATCGGGTGGCACGCCGCCATGGTTATGTTGTTCGGATTGGGTTGCGCGCCTCAATAGTGTGAAGCTGAATACAATTCCCCGTATCTGTTTTTTATGTGTTTTGTTTCCTATTTTATGAGGAAAGCTTATATTAGCTGTGTGCCCGCGCCGCATGTATGATTCGCACGCGGGGTGGTTATTTAATTAAGTTGACCGCGTCGCATGTATGATTCGCGAGCACTGTAGTTGAATTTATTTCTCAAATTTTGCTTTCCTTTATATCGCGCTCGATATGGTAGCCTATTGGCACATTGTAGCATCATATGAGACCTTTGGTCATGTCGGGGTGGCTTATTACCTGAGCAATTCGTACTGGGTGAGACGAGATCATTGAATTCGAGATCAGTGCAATCTGACTATATGAAGTATATTACGGAACTAAGACCATTATTCTGTTCGGAATGAGATCATGGTTATTGTCAGGAGTATAGACCTAATGATTTGTTGATTCGGCAGTCGGTTATGAATTTTTGCACGTCTTTTCCGTCATGGCGGTATTGTAAGAGTTTGAGCAAGACCTATGTATGTTTTGCGGTGCAATGGGAGCATCAGATTCGTGGAATTTTGACTAAATTAATCAGAGAATGTTATTGTGGTGCTATGAGTAAAATGGTGCAAGTGTGAATTCAGCTAAGGTATGCAGTCACGTCTTGGTACTGCGTGTAGTGATTGATATGATGAGCGTATGTTGGATACAGGCCTAGCATAGAATTCCGGATGTTGGAATTGGACTCTAAGGCTTATTTGCTTGAATAAAAGGAAATATCTTCAGAATTGATCTAGCTAATGTGCTCAACTGAGTTGGGGTAGCACGGGAAGGTGCATGAGGTATTAACCAGTGATTTCAGACTACTTTAGTGTAGCTCTAGCACGTTCGAGGACGAACGTATGTTTAAGTGGGAGAGAATGTAACGACCCGACCGGTCATTTTGAGCCCCAGCGCGTCGTTCAGCAGTCTGAGTCCATGAGCAGCTTCATTTAAGGTATTACGACTTGTACGTGTGGTCTGAATTGAATTTCGGGAAATTCGGAGTTGATTTGGGAAGAGAATTCTCATTTCAGAAGCTTAAAGTTTAAAGAATTAACTAGGACGGGATTTTTGAGTGAACGGCCTCGGAATCGGGAACTGAAGGTTCCAGCAGGTTTGTATGATGATTTCGGACTTGGGCATATGCCCGTTTCGGGTTTTGGATAACCCGGGAACATTTTGGCGCCTACAGTGGAAGTTAGTATTTTAGAAGAAATTTCATAAGTTTGGCTTGAAGTGCATTTCAGTATTATTGATGTTCGTTTGGGATTCCGAGTCTGTGAATAGCTCCGTATGGTGATTCTGGAGTTAGGAGCGCGATCGGAAGTGAATCCGGAGGTCCGTAGATCATTTTGGAGTCATTTGGTTAAAGATAGAAATTTGAAGGTTTTTGAGAAGTTTTACCGGAAGTGGACTTTTTGATATCGGGGTCGGAACCCGATTCCGAAAGTTGGAGTAGGTCCGTAATGTCGAATATGACTTCTTTGCAAAATTCGAGGTCAATCGGGCGTGATTTGATAGGTTTAAACATCGAAAGTAGAAGTTTGAAATTCTAAAGTTCATAAAGCTTGGATTGGAGGTCGATTCGTGGTTTTTGCGTTGTTTGGTATGATTTGAGGCCTCGAGCAAGTCCGTAATGTATTTTGGGACTGGTTGGTATGATTGGTTGGGGTCCCAGGGGCCTCGGGTGGATTCCGGATGGTTAACGGATAAAAAATGGGATTTTCGGAAGGCTGAGGTTGCTGGTTGCTGTCATAACCGCATCTGCGGTTTTTGGACCGCAGATGCGGGACCGTAGATGCGGCACTTCAAACACAGATGCAGTTTTGGGATGGAAGTGAAGGGATCGCAGATGCGGTCATTTTACCGCAGATGCGGTCACTTTTCCGCAAATGCGGGACCGCGATTCGGTCACTTTTCCGCAGATGCGGTCATTTTTCCGCAGATGCAGAAATTGCTGGAGGCAGAAGGGTGTTTTAAAATCAGGGTATGAGTTCATTTCACCCATTTTTCTCTTGGTATGGGCGATTTTGGAGAGCTTCAAGTGGGGTGTTTCATCATCATCGATAAGGTAAGCTAACCCCACCTATCTTGAGTTATATATATTGATTTTG
>NC_031999.1:29923066-29951978 GCF_001879085.1 Nicotiana attenuata
AACTTTACGTTCGTTAACGTAAAAGTTTTCGGAAACGCCGGCGACGTGGGCCCCGAGGGCGTTTTCGTCAACATTTCGATCGGGGTTAGGAATTGTTATAAGGTTGTAATAAATAATCGAGTATATATTAATGGATTAGTATCATTATTGGCTAGCTTTGGAGCTTTGTTCATCGGTTCGAGTCTTCGGAAGGGCGTGGAATGCCGGTTATGGATCTTCGGAGCGAGGTGAGTCTCCTTTCTAACCTTGTAAGAGGGAATTGTCCCCATAGGTGAAATAATTGGTTATGTGCTCCTATTTGTGGGACTATGTACACACGAGGTGACGAGAGTCCGTGCGCAGCTACTATTATGTTATTGTCTGGGTAGTCTAGGACCCAAAAGTATGTTGTACTTGGAATAATTGTAATGTTGTTTACAGTTGAATTGCCTAAATCCTGTCGAATTGGTAAATGAATTTCTAAAAGGATTAAACTTCATTTTCTTAAATCGTTAAAAAGAGAATTGGCTTTTATTTGGATAAATGTTCCCCGATAAATTCTTAATTTGCTGTTGGAGAATGTATTTCTATGTGTACCTGCGTCGCATGTAAGGTTCGCAAGCAGGATGATTGTTTATTTAAATTTGACCGCGTCGCATGCATGGTTCGCGAGCGGGGTAATAGATGCATCTATGGTTCGCGCCATTCAACCCTCGCCAGTGCACATTTTATATTTATGTTGGATCGGGCCGTACGACCTCGGCATGAGTTGCACATGCTTATATTGCTTGCCTTGAGATTTATTGATATTGATATCTGCTCCCCCGACTTGAGATAATTGTTAATTAATGGATTACGAATCCGGAGATTTTTATAAAGAGGAACTTTTACCTATTTCGTGACTTATCTGAACTTACTGTTGCTAATAAATCCGCGATTCATTGCATTAATAATATTATTATTGGACCACTAGTAAGTGTCGAAGTCGACCTCTCGTCTCTACTTCTTCGAGATTAGACGGGATACTCATTGGGTACACGTTGTTTTCGTACTCATACTACACTTCTGTGCATTTTTGTTGCACAGGCACATGCGTCTATAGTGGCCTAATGGGCGTAGCAGCATGGTTGATACGGAGGCTAGGTGAGCTGCATTACTCGAGGCGACCCGCAGCTAGTATAGTCTCTTTCAGTATATTGTATTTATTTTCTGTCCAATACGTATTCCGGACGGATGTGGTATTGTATTGTTTCTTAGAAATAGCTCATGCACTTGTGACACCGGGTTCTGGGGATGTCTATGGGTTTATTCAGAATTTTAAAAGTTGTTAAATATTTCATTTCTTATTCAGTGAAATTTACTATGTATAGTTTAAACGTATAAAAGAAGAGATTTCAGAAATATTTAAAATGGGAATTTAATTGAGTAATTTGGTTGGCTTGCTCGACAGTGGTGTCCGGCGCCATCACGGCCTTAGTGGATTTTGGGTCATGACAATGGAAGTTGTGCATTTGCTCGTTTCGTTTGTGACGTATAGATCATGCCAAAAGGAAAGAAGGGATAGCCTTAACATACCTGAGCCAATTCTTTTGATAATCCTTCCAACACATGTCGATTGCGACAACATGTAATGGCGGATCGAAGTAGGGGAAAATTCGTATGATATTCTTGAGAAAGATTGTACCGTACTCCCGTAGAATCGCAAAATCCCGTTACTATTATGCTACGAAGTCTCGTATGAATCTCTTGCTGAAGCTATTTACCTTGCTATGAAGATAGATATATCTCTCTTTTAAATTTGATCATAATATTGTATAACTTTTCTTGTTGAAGCTATGCGTTACTTCGAAGATGTAAAATGTCTTCATTTTTGTGAATTAAAGAAGTCTTTTGATAACATTCTTCGGTCCAAAGAGATAAGGTGCTCATCTCTTTAAGTGATGTCACCTTGCAAAGTGATTCAAGAGTCACTTAATGGATTCTATGTGGCTGCCACGTTGGGGTTCAAGAATCTATCCAAAATGTCTTAATTAATTATCAATTTCTTAATTAACTTGGTAATTCCCCACTAATCCAACAATTTACCAATTACCCGCATAATTAAGAATTATCTCAAATTACTTAAAATACTACTCATTTTTAATACACCTTATACACCTTACTATCATGGTCATGTGGTACCTTGTATGGCACTAGTTCATAAATATCGGGTATTATAGCTCAGACCATATTTTATCTCAAAATGACGACTTTCGACGAAACTCATTTTCTTCGATTCGCTTACCCTCTCACCTTCACGAATTTACTTATCACTTGTTTGAAATAGTGTAATACTTATAATCTCAAAATAATCTCATTCCAGAGCTTACGTCGATTAACTTACGACGAAACTCTAACGTAGGAAAATGCGGGATGTAACATCTCATTTCCGAGCTTATAACAATTTACTTATGTCGTACTTCCACGTACGAAAACATGAGGTGTAACAGTAATATCCTCCACCAAGGACCCTAAGTTTCATTGTAAAACCAAACATATAGATATCAAGTATAACTATGCGAGAGACATGGTTAGACGCAAGGTAGTGAACGTGAAGTATGTGTCTACAAAAGATATGTTAGCAGATCCATTGACCAAGCCTTTGTCTAGATATGCATTAGTGATACACACTAGGTCTCAAGGCTTGCGTAGTATTTGATATTCTTCATTTGGTTATTTATTTTTCTATGTTCACAAAACAGATCTTCTTTAATTATCAATAAAATTTATTTACATACATACATATTTTTATTGTTGAATGTTATGTACATTCTTTGCTCATTTTTTATAAGTATGTCGAACAGACAAGAGGCTGGCCTTCTCATACAGGCAACCGCCTCCTTATCTTAGTGATATGAGGAGATGAGACATGATTTTAAGCAAAACTATCATAAGGATAATTTTAGAGTCAGAATGTCGCTTAAACAATGACGTAAGGTCATTAGGGTGAAAAATATTCACTAGTCTACTTTGTGAGCCAAATGTGAGTTAAATATAATTTTGTAGATCAAGAAACTCAAAATTAGATACTTATGGTGTCTAAATATCATCTGTACAGCATTCTTTATGAGATAAAGACATACGTGCCTTGAAAAAAAATGTTGTAACACGTGTATCATACCATGTGTGCTAATGTCGACCATTTGGGTTAACATAAGTCCATTCTCAACTTATTATTGTGTGAGACCCAGAGCTTTTATGATGGCTCAAGATTTTATACCCTCAAAGACTCTAATCAAATACTTGAGACTTAGTGTGATGTTAACTATCTTAGTGTGTTTCCAAAAGACCATGTACACAAATTCGGTCAAGAGGAGCATATCTAGAAAAGTTGTCATACTAATGTTAACGGGATCGTGAGAAGAGGAAGATCATTGATGGAATATCATTTATTTGTGTTCACTGGTCCACCAATTATAACTTATGAGTTATGATTGTGAATATAAGAAATAATGATATATGAGATTTTGAGATTATATCAAATGTGATTCATATGATCTAGGGTACTGCATACTTTATGATCTACTTGCAGGTTTGACTCGATGAGAGGCTATATACTCCTAACAGATGTATAGCACTTAGCTCTCACAGTATGCTGGTCGTACAGTCTACTTCCTTGTATGAATGATTGAGGAGATGAGTTGAGAATATGTTTCTCAGACTAGATGAGCACTCCCATTATGTGTGAGTGGGAGATGTAGGAAATAGAGTCCACCCATAAGGGGTGCTCTTAGGGCCCACTAGGGTAAAATACAGTAATTTTAGTAATTACTGTAACCCTAGTATTCCCTATATAAGTGCACTTACTGTGTACAATAAAGATATACTCTCTGCAGTATTTTTCTATGCTCTTCTGTCTCAATTTCACTAGGGTTTAGATTGTGATATAGGGGTTTGCTCCGTCACAACGTGACAACCACCATCGACCAGCGATTCTAGCCGCGGTTCATCGGTCTTCCGCTTCCGCACCACGAAAAACAGGTAAGTTCCCGTTTTATGATTTACACGCTAAATCTAATGTGTTTAGATTAACGTGTTCCTTCAATTCAAAATCAACGACCATGGGTTCTATTTTTTTGCTTTTATTTTCGTGTGATTACCGCTAGATTTTGGCTACTCATCTACAGAGAATAAAAAAAACTTGGTCCATATATAATTTATGCAATCATTTTAATACTTGCTTGGTTTGAAGAAGGATTATCTATACGACGCCACGATATACGTGCAACATGCTTCCTACCCATACTGAAATACAACAGTGGACGAACATGATTAAGAAAGTGTAAAAAAATCCACAAAAATCAGTGATTTTTAAAATCCACTTCTATAAAAATAGAATTATGAAATGTACTAATATAGAAAATTTTTGGCCTAGAAAATGTAGTTAATAAACTATAGAAACGACAACAACAACAACAACATACCCAGTAAAATCCCACTAGTGAGATCTGGGAGAGTAGAGTGTACGCAGACCTTACCCCTACCACGAAAAGGGTAGGGAGGCTGTTTCCGGAAGACTCTCGGCTCAACAGAGAGACAATAATATCATAAAAGAAACAAAAAAAAAAGCATGTAACAAGAAAAGATGCCAGAAAGAAAATAATAATGACGAATAAGTGAAAGGACAATAACACAAAAACTATGCAAAACAACAATGTGAGCACAACATAGACCGCTAGCAAACCTAACCAAAACACTATCAGACTACCCGTTACAAAGAGGGAAAGAACTCTCGACTACCCCCTAGCCTACCACCCTAATGCTCAACCTCCACTTGTTCCTATCAAGAGCCATGTCCTCGGAAATCTGAAGTCGCACCATGTCCTGCCTGATCACCTCGCCCCAATACTTCTTAGGCCACCCTCTGCCTCTTCTTGTACCTGCCAAATTCAACCGCTCACACCTCCTAACCGGTGCCTCTAGGCTTCTCCTCCGCACGTGTCCGAACCATCTAAGCCGCGTTTCCCGCATCTTGTCATCCACGGGAGCCACGCCCACCCTCTCCTAAATATGTTCATTCTTAATCTTATCCAGCCTAGTGTGCCCACAACATCCATCTCAACATCCTCATTTATACTACTTTTATCTTCTGGATATGTGAATTCTTGACTGGCCAACACTCAGCTCCATACAACATGGCCGGTCTAACCACCACTCTATAGAACTTACCTTTGAGTTTTGGTGGCACATTCTTGTCACACAGGACTCCAGACGCTAACCTCCATTTCATCCACCCCACCCCAGAAATATAAAAGAACTTTTGGGCTTGGATAGGAACGGGCAAACATATTGGGCATGATGGGTAGAAAGTGTAGTTCCCTCATACCCTTTGACGCAAAAAACGGGTAAGTTAATTTATGGGTCATTAGACTTTTGAAATTTCTAATATTAAATAGGAAATTCTACCTCCTATAGCAAAGGTTAACACCTTATTTATTTTAAATAAATACCATTTAAAAAAATTATATTCTATAGATACCTTTTAATGTTGATAGCAAAATATCTAATTTTGGTTACCTCCTATCCCTAAGCCACTAAATACGCTATTCAGTTACACTATTTTCTTTCTCTCTCTACTTTGATACATGCCATTCTCTTTCCCCATTTCCTCAAAACACAACTGAGGGCTCTGCTCGCTGCCACTCTCATGGCTTCCGCCGCCGCCGCCTGGACTCGCCAGTTCCGCCATCCTTCACTCTGTCGGAACCCTAACTAACTCATAAAGTTTCTCTTTCTGGCAAAGGTGAGTTTTTTGGGAAAAGCTCAGATATTTTTTTTGCTGCAGTAGCATATTCTTTATTGTTTTGTGAAAAGGATTCGACTCTGCTCACAAGAGAACAAAGGCACTTGAACGAATACAAAGGGTCAGAAGCAACTCGATTTTCTGTTATGATGGGCCCTTCCTATTTGATCAAATATGAAGGGCACTTGATTGAATACGAAGGGCCTTTTTGGTGAGATTCAGGGTTTTTTCTCGACGGTGGATTCGCCGGAAATTAGGGTTTGTTCTTGAACAAAGACGACAGAGTTTGGGGCTGAGCAACTTGATTTTCTGTTAATATATTTCAATGTATTTTCAATGTATCACGCTGTATTTTCATGTATTTCATTGTATTCATTGTCTTTTTTCATTGCAATTCAATGTATCTCGTTGTATTCCACGTATTTCATTGTATTCACTGTCTTTTTTTTCATTGTATTTCAATGTATCCCGCTGTATTCTATGTATTTCATTGTATTCCTTGTCTCGCTATATGCCATGAATGTATTCATATATTTTTTTAACTAATAAATTTATGTATTCAGATGTATTATATAATTTCTCTGAAGATTGCTATGTTTTTGGGGTATTTTTTGGTTGAGAATCTTTTTTATACAAGGAAATACAAAATTTGTGTGTTATAATTGAGTTTGTTGAGTTATATTAGGAGTCTATTATGTTAATTGATTCACTTTCCGTTTAAAAACAGTGTAATCCCCTGTTTCACGCCGTGAATACAGTCGAATACAATAATCTGTCCAGTTATAATCCCATATTTCACGCCATGAATACAGTCGAATACACTCGAATACAACAACTAATTAGCTGGACTTCCCTGCGCCTATTTTTGCTACTGTATTCATGAATATATTAGCTTAAATACATCTTATAACAACAGAAAACGTATCTACAATCCGTAATATAGCAAATGGTATCAATAGATAGCTAATTACCACTAAAAGATAGTGCTTTATGAAAATTTCTTTATTAAATACCTCATAGTATGTTTCTGAACCCATTTGGCGAAGATGTCAAAAACTATTTATTTTGAAAAGTACTTTTGCAAAAATAGCAATTTGTGTTTGGCCAATTCGTTTGAGTAGTGCTTTTTGAAGATCATTGTGCTTGGCCAAATGACAGGGTTTATATTACTCATAAGAATCTGTCGAGTTCTTACTCGCCTATTCAAGCTAACTCAATGCCTATATGTCTATGGAATTAAGATTAACAAGAATGCATTTACAATTCCTGTATTCCAACCAAGCAAGGCAATTGGGTATATGTCTATCCCAATTGCGAATCCGTTCTCCGAGGCCCGGGTTCAAGAACTTGCTCTATTTAATTCTATATGCAATCTAAAGTTCCCACTTTCCAGTTCAACTCTAGATTCGTTGATAGTATTCCATTATTAGCTACTCAGCAAAATAATTAAAATCATAATTAAATAAACAATCCAATATGACAAACCAACATCGTCGAATTAAACGTCAAACATCAACTTTCATGTTTCACCCATGACCCCAGAATAATGGGTTTCAGCTACTCATACTAAAGTTCAACACAATAGGGTTCAATTTCATCACAAATAGCAAAAACAAAGGAAAGAAAAGAAGAACTTGATGGTCAAATCTCCTCCTTGCCTCTTTCCTCTTGATACCTTGCACTAGCCTATGAAAAACATGATAAATTAACCTTGGGCGAGCTTGAGTTTATATAGGTTAAGTGGGGTTTCCTCCAGATTTCCAATTTTACCCCTAAATAAACCTTCCCGGAATTTGGACTAGCGCGGTCGCGCACCTGGGGGCGCATCTGACCGCGCTAGTTGGTAATCGTTTTGTCTTGGGTGCGCTACTTTTAGAGCGGGCGCGCACCTGACCGCGCTAGCCCAGGACTTTCATTTCGTGATTTTCTTCCTCGTCTTCGTGCGTACTTACCTCTGAGGGGTTGTTCTTGTTCTAAAATAGTTTTGATCACCTTCTTAATGCATCACATAGGCTCCTCGTCCTGCAATATATAAAAATAACAATTAAAGCCCATTTTTAATCATTTAACCCCATTATAACATCGTAACATAATCAAGCGGGAGCATAAACAATCGCTAAATCACCTATATTCAGCCTATTATCAACACCCCACACTTAATTCATTGCTAGTCCTCGAGCAATCACACTATACTTTATAGAGGTCCTTTCACTCAACCTTTTCCCCCAACGCATTACACCTAGAACAATTAACATACATTACACCTAGCAGTGAACAATCCTAGCCTCATAAGTCGACTCTCATGTGCCATGCAATATTCATACTTCCTCAAAGTACTCTACACAGAGGTCAAGACTCGCCTTTCTTTCACGAATCACATGCCCTCACATTCACAGCAGAATTATATAGATCAATCCACACAATCGAATTTCATGCTTATATATGTCAAAGAAAAATCACTCACACTCACAAAAGAAGTCACATGCATGCAATTGGTACCATAAGCTTGCCCTTAATGTAAATCTCTACTAATGTAGGCTTACTCGGTCTAAAATCAATTAGGACTTTTTCATGGTTGTAATATGGGCTAAGGGACGGGAAGGATATATTTAGGAATAGTGGTTCAGCCCCCCTAAGCACTTTAACACATCACATATTCACTTGAAGCGCCAGTTCTTTAATCCACTTCACTTTCACGAACAATATCACCCCAAAATTTCTCCCTTCTTTTTTTAAGCACTATTTTAATTCATACCCACTAGTTTGAATAAGACAACAAAATTTTTTTTTTTTTTAAGTTTCCACTAGTGGTGTATTGATTTACAAAACAAGTGCATCTTTCCTCTTTTCATTGGTTCCGCTCAAAAGCCACCCCACACTTAGTTTCTTCTTACTTCTTTTAGCGCTCATCTCACAATTAAAGTGCTTTACGAGGTAAAAGGATCAAAGATGTCAATTAAGAACAAAAAGGATATCGGCTTGTAATGTGGGTGCCAAACAAAAGTCTATGGGCTCCAAAGGGTTAACTAGGGATGAATTTTTTTTGTGATAAGCAATTACGCTCAAAAAGATCAAAGAGAGCCTAAAATCATCTTTCAAACCGAGCATAACCTTAAATTTCGCTTCAACTCACATACCGGGCAAGTTCTAGACATAAGTACACAACATGGACTACACAAAATCTCACCACACATGGCACATGACTCGTTTCAGATCAGCTTATCAAGATACTCCATTACGAGCATTCAATTCAGTCAAACATACAGATTAAGGCACTTTGGTGAGATTCAACAAATACGACTAAGCATTACACTCTAGGGTCTATTGTGTTCAGGTGTGTCAACGCTATGGGTTCTCTTCGGAATTTTCTAGCTCGTAGCCCATTAACCTAATCTACAAATAAAAATAAAACAAAATAAAAACCAACTACACCCGGTTCAAGTTAAACCCTTGGAAAAGAACCGTGGTATAAAGAAAAACTAAGGGGGAGTTGCTACACTACCTAAGAAAAAATGAAAAATCTTTTTGGTGTTTTTCCTAGACTAACTTCCCTCAAGAAAATTGTCCAAGGGATCCGTCATCAGGAAGAGTCTACATATTTTCCAAAATTTTTTTATTTTTTTTTCTTTCGACTTAGTCCCTCAAGAACCCCGTCGAAAGGGATCCGTCGTCGGGACGAGCCATTTATCCATTTTAACTAATGATTCCTACTTAATGCTAAACTAGCAGAATCAAACAAACAAAACCAAAAACATCATTGAAATTATACATCTACAAACATACACCGAAGTACCCCCACCCCACACTTAAAAATAAAGACATGTCCTCATGGCTTAAAATGTAAAATAGTAGTGAGGTAAAGGGACTTCCCTGAGGGGTCACTCCTGGTCGGAGACGGTGTCTGCGTTGACGTGGCACGCCCGCCCCAACGGTCTCAACCAGCCCATGATTTTCTTTTCCGAATTCTTTTGTCGGTCATCCATCGCATCTACCCGAGTGCGCAAACCCACCATCTCCTGCTCCAAAGCAGTAAGACGGGACACCCGGGCGGCTCCTGAAGATGTTGCAGTCCCAGATGGACCTGCAACTGTCACATTTTGCTCCTGCGCCTGTGGTGCAACTTCCACGTTCTCTTCAGCAGCCTGTTCATCATCAGACTCATCAAAACTACTCCTCCCCGCCTCCGCTACTACTTCCGGCTCCTTACCCGTTGTTACCTTATCAGCACGGAACCTGCCCTCCTTTCTTACCAATCCATCCACAACTAGGTTTTCGGGCACCTGAGCAGCCCTGCACAGTTGAGTCACTAAGGAAGGGAAAAAGAACCCATACCTTTTGATTTGACTGCGGACGAATATCTCATCATGTATCACCTGGGCCACATCAAAGTCATAACCATTAACAAAACACCAGATCAAGGCAGCACGGGGCCCATTCACCTCTGTTGTATTGTGCGACGGGATCACGGTTGTTGATTAGGTGCAACCAGCACTTCCCTTCAAAGGTGAGTGTGAAGGAGTGGAATTTATCCCCATAGTCCATCCAGTTCACTGCTTTCCCGGGCACACAGATTGTCTCAAAAAATAGTGCCCATTTTCCGTCGTTCATTGGGTGGCGCCCGTACTCATGGAAGTAATCACCAGCATCCGGAGGAGGAGGCAGTTCGTAGGCCGCCCGTATTGCCTCAACAGAAGCAGTCACCGCCCTTCAGCGCACCGTGACTACCCCATTTACATGTTCCGGTACATTTGCATAAAATTCACGCACAATCATAGCATTACCCTCACCGGGCTCATCAATGAAAGTTTGTAGCCCCCGCCTCAATAACTCATCGTACATATGCGGGCAGTGGCGCTGGAGCTGTGGAATGTGAATACCCCTTTCCGGAATTGGCTTTTTACGAGCCTTTTCCACAAAGCGGTCTTGTGCCTTTGCCGAAACAAATTTTGTCGCATCGAAGGTAAGTGCATGTGCACCCCTTCTTGACCTAGACGGACCCGCCTGACTGCTCGAGGAGGCCCCTGTGGCGCGTCGTTTCCTAGATGGAGTCATGATGTCTGCAAAACAGGACACATTAGCTCAGCCCAATCAAAAATTTGTGACGCAATGCTGTTACTCAGACTTCGCACGCATATGCCATCACAAACTACACAATCACGTTCAATGGGGCCTTTCCACAAACACCTTGTGGGCATTAGACCTTCACAACTCCTTTTATCTTGTTAGAACAATAATCTACCACATAATTTCACTTAACAACACCACAACATCAGTTACCACCCCACACTTATCACTTACCAACGCCACCCCACACTAATCACTTACCAACACCATAAGATCTTTCACTAAAGTTCTACACTAAACGAAAGAACAACTACTACAACAATGGCATACAAATAGACAAAAATCTAAAAAATAAGAAAAAGAGAAAAAAGAAGAAAAGAACCTAAGGACCATACCTGTAGTGGGAGATGATTGTGAGTAGAGAAATTAGTTGGAGAGGAAGATGGGTAAGATTAGGTATGGGGAACTCACGAGATGGGAGAGGGAATTTGGGGGGAATATAGATGAAGGGTTTTGTGTGTGTTTGGGGAAGTTATGTGCGGTAGGGCAGTAATAAGAAAGGGGGGGAATTAGATTAAAACCTATACAAAAGAAAAGAAGAAAATAGAAGAAAAACATAACTAATAAAAAAATGACGGGCGACAATTTGACGAAACTAGCGCGCCCAGATGCGCGGGCGCGCTAGTTTTAGCGCGGCCAAGGCAGAAGCTGGAAAATTTAGCGCGTCCACATGCGCGGTCGCTCTAGTAGTGCGTCCAGATGCACGGCCGCGCTAGTTTTAGCGCGTCCAAAAACAGAAGTGGAACAATTTAGCACGCCCAGATGCGCGTCCAGTAGCGCGGGCGCGCACCTGGGGAATTTTTTTTCTTCAACTTTTCACCTGTTCTCACCTCGTTCGATGGCCTTAGCACTTGCCCATTATCACCTGCATTGGTTAGCACTTCCTAAAACACAAAATCAACAACTAATACTATCGTTGGGTTGCCTCCCAACCAGCGCCTTATTTAACGTCGCGGCACGACGGTTACAACAATTCAATAGGTTGCCTCCCATCTAGCGCCTGATTTAACGTCGCGGCACGACTCAACACGTTCTCAAGCATCCGTCAAGTCCACCGAGGTCTTGTGACGTGCATAGTCACCACCCCAGTAATGTTTTATCCTTTGACCATTCACTAAGAAAGTACCAGTTGAACTCATATCCCTCAACTCCACGGCTCCATGAGGCTTCACACTTACCACAACAAAAGGGCCTGACCAACGAGATTTGAGCTTTCCGGGAAAAAGCTTTAACCTCGAATTGAACAAAAGAACTTCTTGCCCTGGCTCGAACTCTCGATGGTGGATGTGCTTGTCGTGCCACCTATTTGTCTTCTCTTTATACAATTTTGCATTTTCATATGCATGCAACCGAAATTCATCAAGCTCGTTGAGTTGCAGCAACCTCTTCTCACCGGCTACGTCCCCATCCATATTCAGCTTTTTAATGGCCCAATAGACCTTGTGTTCAAGCTCGACGGGCAAGTGACATGCCTTCCCATACACTAATTTATACGGAGAAGCACCTATGGGAGTCTTGTATGCAGTTCGATATGCCCACAATGCGTCGTCTAACTTCCCGGCCCAATCTTTTTTATTTGCACTCACTGTTTTCTCAAGAATCTGCTTTACCTCTCTGTTCGATACTTCCACTTGACCACTTGTTTGTGGGTGGTAGGCGGTGGACACCTTGTGCTTGACTCCATACTTTGCAAGGACATTATTCAGCAATTTGTTGCAGAAGTGCGTTCCTCCATCACTGATCAACACCCTTGGAGTTCCAAAGCGTGTGAAGATGTGCTTCTTGACAAAGCTTACCACAACCTTTGCATCATTAGTGGGAAGAGCAATGGCCTCCACCCACTTGGAAACATAGTCGACTGCCACCAAGATGTACCCATGACCATTAGATTGTGGAAACGGTCCCATTAAATCTATCCGCCACACATCAAAGAGCTCCACTACCAGAATGTTTTGCAGCGGCATCTCGTGCTTCTTCGTGATCGTTCCGGTTCTTTGGCACCTGTCACACATTTTAACAAAGGCGTGTGCATCCCTAAACAATTTTGGCCAATAGAAACCTGATTGTAGCACTTTCTGGGCGGTCCGGTCTCCCCCGTGATGACCTCCGTATGGCGAGGCGTGACAGCTATGAAGTGTGGCACTCATTTCCTCCTCAGGAACACATCTCCGCACCAACTGATCTGCACAGAGCCTGTATAAGAATGGCTCATCCCACATGTAGAACCTCACGTCATGCAGGAACCTCCGTCTATTCTCTGGTGTCAACTCTGGTGGTGTCACCCCACTTGCAATAAAATTCACATAATCTGCATACCATGGGGCTGTGCTTGAGGTGATTGCCAATAACTGCTCATCAGGGAATGTTTCTTTGATTGCACCCCCTTCAGCCATATGGTTCCGATTTTCTAATCTGGACAAGTGATTAGCCATTTGATTTTCTGTTCCTTTGCGATCTCGGATCTCTAAATCAAACTCTTGCAAGAGTAGGACCCACCGAATCAGTCTTGGCTTGGCGTCCTTCTTCTCAAATAGGTATCTGATAGCTGAATGATCTGTGTAGACGATGACTTTGGTCCCCACAAGATATGACCTGAACTTGTCAAACGCCCACACCACTGCAAGCAACTCTTTTTCAGTGACTGTGTAGTTCATCTGAGCTAGATTCAAAGTTTTGCTTGCATAGCAGATGGAGTGGAAGACTTTGTTTCTCCTTTGCCCCAAAACAGCTCCAACAGCCAAGTCACTCGCATCGCACATCAACTCAAATGGCTGCTCCCAATCTGGAGCAATGATGATTGGTGCAGTCACCAACCTTCCCTTCAGCTCCTCGAATGCCTTCAGACAGGCATCATCAAATTTAAAGGCGACATCCTTCTCAAGCAACCTGCACAATTGAGAGGAAATTTTCGAGAAATCTTTAATGAAACGACGATAAAAACCTGCATGGCCCAGGAAACTGCGGATGCCTTTTACAGATATCGGTGGGGGCAATTTTTCAATTGCTTCCACCTTTGCCTTGTCCACCTGCAAACCATCTTTGGACACCTTGTGCCCCAAAACTATACCTTCACGTACCATGACATGGCACTTTTCCCAGTTTAGCACCAAGTTAGTCTCTTCACACCTAGCAAGCACTTTATCAAGATTCATCAAGTAGTTATAAAAAGAACATCCAAACACAGAAAAATCATCCATGAATACTTCCACAAACCTCTCGACCATGTCAGTAAAAATAGCCATCATACACCTTTGAAAAGTCGCAGGTGCATTACAAAGACCAAAGGGCATTCTCTTGAACGCATACGTGCCATAAGGACACGTAAAAGTGGTCTTCTCTTGGTCCTCTGGGGCTATAGAAATCTGATTATACCCAGAGTAACCATACAAGAAGCAGTAGTACTCCTGGCCAGCTAATCCATCAAGCATTTGGTCAATAAAGGGGAGGGGGAAGTGGTCCTTCCGGGTGGCATTGTTCAATTTTCTATAGTCAATGCAAATTCTCCACCCGGTAACAGTTCTTGTAGGGATTAAATCATTATTCTCATTAACTACTACAGTCATCCCCCCCCTTTCTTGGGTACACATTGGACGGGGCTTACCCATTTGCTGTCTGAGATAGGAAATACAATACCTGCATCAAGCCACTTAATCACTTCTTTTCTTACCACCTTTTTCATGATTGGATTTAGTCGGCTTTGTTGCTCTACACTGGGCTTGTGTCCATCCTCCATGAGGATTTTGTGCATGCAAAAGGCTGGACTAATGCCCTTTATGTCAGACATCGTCCACCCTATTGCTCGCTTGTGCTCACGTAGCACTCTCAACAGCTTTTCTTCCTGCAATTTAGATAAGTCAGAGGAAACAATCACAGGTAAAGTGTCAGAGTCTCCCAAATAAGCATATTGCAGGTGAGTTGGAAGAGGTTTAAGCTCCAATTTTGGGGCTTCCTCAATTGACGGCTTAGGCGGGGTCCTTCTGGCCTGTTCAAAGGCTCAAAGGGATGTACCCCTTTCATGTACACACAAGATGTATCTAAGATTTGCATCATATCCTCAACCTCATCATCACTCTCCAAGCCATTAAACAACATAAGTGCTTTCTCTAGAGAATCGTCTAGATAAACACTTGCATCATGAATCTGCTCATCAATCTCAACGAAAGATATCATTGAGAGCTCCTCATAGTGGCGGGGAAGTTAGATTGCTTTGTAAACATTGAAAACTGCTTCTTCATCATGTACCCTCAAGATCATCTTTCCCTCTCTCACTTTGATAATTGCATCACCAGTAGCCAAGAAAGGTCGCCCCAATATGATTGGGACCAGTTCATCAGCCTCATAATCGAGCATAATAAAATCAACAGGGAAGATGAATTTCCCAATCTTTAGCAACACGTCTTCAATCACCCCCTCGGGGTGCACTATCGACCTATCAGCCAGCTGCAACATCGCAGTAGTTGGCCTGGGAGCTCCCAGGCCCAATTGCTTGAACAAAGATAGGGGCATCAGATTAATGCTTGCCCCCAAGTCGCAAAGAGCACGACCCGCATCTATATTACCAATGCGCACAGGGATCGTGAAGCTGCCAGGATCCTTTAGCTTTTGAGGGAGCTTATTTTGGACCCTTGAAGTGCATTCTTCAGTAAGTGCAACTGTCTCAAATTCAGTCCATCGTCTCTTGTGAGCCACTACATATTTTATGTACTTAGCATACTTTGGAATTTCGCGGAGTACATCAACAAGTGGAATATTCAATTGAACCTGGCTCAACATGGTGAGAAATTTGCTGAACATGTGATCATCATTCTTCTTCTGCAGTCTTTGGGGGAAAGGGGGTGGTGGCTTCGGGGTCGCCACTGGCTCTGGAATTTCACCTGCATTGTTTGACTCTTGTGTTACTTTAGGGATCAACTCCCCCTTAGGTATGGGCTTATCTTTTTTCTTCCTTGGAACTTCCTCTAGCTCCCTCCTGTTTCTAAGTGTAACTGCATTAACTTGAGGGTTCTTCTCTGTATCACTTGGGAGAGCACCTGCAGGTCTAGTGTTTTGATTTGTGGCTAACTGCCCCATCTGCCTCTCAAGATTTCTGAAATCGGTCCTAAGCTGCTGATTGTCAATCAACAACTTCTTCAGCAAATCATTGGTGCTTTCTTCCATTTGTGGGGTGGCCTTTGAGGCTGATTGAAACCCCCTTGTGGTCTATGCTGATTTTGATTCTGCTGATTTCCACCCCATGAGAAGTTGGGATGATTCCTCCAATTTGGATTGTAGGAATTTCCGTATTGAGCATGCTGATTCAATGGACCTCTGTTCTGTTGCCCTACATAATAGATGGATTCTGGATTTGTGGGGCACATGTCACTCATATGATTGTCACCACATAATTTGCTACAAATAGCCATTTGGTGCACAGGTTGCATTGTTTGTGGTGGCCGCATTGTCATCCTATTCATTTGATTGGCCAGCTTTGCAATTTCGGCTCTCATGGCTGACAGTTCGTCAAGCTCAAGTACTCCAACTGCTTTTTGCTTGACTGCCCGTCGTGAGTCACCCTCACCTTGCCAGTTATTATAATTAGCTGTGAAGGTATTCAGCAAGAGTTGGATTTCACTGTACGGTCGGGCCATGCAACTACCCCCACAAGCTGAATCAAGATTCATCTTTGATGCATCATCTAACCCATCTACAAAAGTGTGGCCCAATACCTCGTCCGTCTGACAATGATGTTGACAATCTCTGAGCATCTTCTTGTACCTTTCCCATGCTTGACGAAGTGTCTCACCAGCTCGTTGTTCGAACCCAAGAATTTGACTCCTCAACACCTTTGTTTTCTTAGTGGGGAAAAACTTGATTAAGAATTTCCTTGCCAAATCATCCCAAGTGCTGATGGAATTCGCTGGCTCCTTATTCAACCACTCCTTAGCCTCCCCGCTCAGAGAAAAGGGGAAAAGTGTCAGCCTGACATAATCCTTGGAAACGTTCGGATAGTTGTAAGTATCCGTAATTTCCAAAAAATTCTGAATATGCCTCTGCGGGTCTTCATAAGGTAGACCCACAAATAGTCCTGTGGATTGGATCAGCTGCACCATGTATTTCTTGAGTTCAAAGTGCCCAGTGATGTCACGCTTCACAATAGCCTGAGTCATATTAGCCAGACTGGGCCTTGCGGCTTCAATCACCGCGCGTTCCTCATTACAACCCATCTCAATTGGCTGTGGTTGGACTTCAATGTCCAACTCTCTTTCAATTCTAGTTCGAGCGTCCACCTCCCTCCTCACTATGTGAAGTGTTCGTTCAATTTCGGGATCAAGAGGAAGGAGGTTGTTTGCGCTTCTACTTCTTCGCATTCAAGAAAAGATCATATATTAGCACAAACAAGTGAACTGATAATTAAAACTCGAATAAACAACTAATAGAAGCTCAACTTAGTCAAGTAGCTAATTTCTAAGACCCCGGCAACGGCGCCAAAAAACTTGTTGCGGCCAAACGCACTCACGCCAAGTGCACGTGATCGTCAAGTAATAGAGTATAGTAATAGAGTATCGTTCCCACGAAGAACTATGATTAACTGTGATGATTCAAACTCATTACTTTATTTATCCAAGAGGTTTTTTCACAAAATCGAGATGTAATTGTTTTAGTACCTAAACTAAATCAGAAATAATCTAACTAGATAATCACCAAATGAATAGCAAATTCAAGTAACAAACAGTAGGAGAAGATATTCCAGGGTCACGGGCTAGTTAACAATCGTGTTGTGTTCTTGGCTTAAAACGGCTAATCGATTTAATTGGATGTTGATTGATAGGTTTATATTACTCATAAGAATCTGTCGAGTTCTTACTGCCTATTCAAGCTAACGCAATGCCTATATGTCTATAGAATTAAGATTAACAAGAATGCATTTACAATTCCTGTATTCCAACCAAGCAAGGCAATTGGGTATATGTCTATCCCAATTGCGAATCTGTTCCCGAGGCCCGGGTTCAAGAACATGCTCTATTTAATTCTATCTGCAATTAAAGTTCCCACTTTCGAGTTCAACTCTAGATTCGTAGATATATTCCACTGTTAGCTACTCAGCAAAATAATTAAAATCAGAATTAAATAAAAAAAATCCAAAATGACAAACCAACTTCGTCGAATTTAAACGTCAAACATCAACTTTCATGTTTCACCCATGACCCCAGAATAATGGGTTTTAGCTACTCATACTAAAGTTCAATTAACAATAGGGTTCAATTTCATCACAAATAGCAAAAACAAAGGAAAGAAAAGAAGAATTGATGGTCAAATCTCCTACTTGCCTTCTTGCCTCTTCATTACTTGCACTAGCTGTTTTGAAAACTTGATAAATTAACCTTGGGCGAGCTTGAGTTTATATAGGTTAAGTGGGGTTTCCTCCAGATTTCCAATTTTACCCCTAAATAAACCTTCCCGGAATTTGGACTAGCGCGGTCCCGCACCTGGGCGCGCATCTGACCGCGCTAGTTGGTAATCGTTCTGTCTTGGGCGCGCTACTTTTAGCGCGGGCGCGCACCTGACCGCGCTAGCCCAGGACTTTCATTTCGTGATTTTCTTCCTCGTCTTCGTGCGTACTCAGCTCCGAGGGGTTGTTCTTGCTCTAAAATAGTTCCGATCACCTTCTTAATGCATCACATAGGCTCCTCGTCCTGCAATATATAAAAATCACAATTAAAGCCCATTTTTAATCATTTAACCCCATTATAACATTGGAACATAATCAAGCGGGAGCATAAACAATCGCTAAATCACCTATATTCAGCCTATTATCACCAAACTTTTAAAAAAGTACTTTTAAATATCAAATTATGAAAAAGGACAATAATGGTTCAATTTGCAATTAGTATTATTTAGAATAAAAATTAAATATGTATTACAAAAGAATTCAATTAAAATATAAAACATAAAGTGAAAATATATATTAAAAACTCCAATCAATATAAAATATAGTTATTCCAAAGCAATAATATTGAGTATTTGGATTACTTATTGTTAACATGATAATTTAAACATGTCAAAATACATCATAATATAAATTTAAAATCTACTCTTAGGAATAGGAGAAAGAGAATAAAAATTCGATTAAATAAAAAGGAGAAGAAATGTATAGTAGAAATAAAAAGGAAAAGGAAAAGAAAAATTTTAAATTAATGAGGGATACTTTGAAAACGATAAATTTATTGTAAGGTTATTTTTGTCTTGAATAAACTAATTTTCTGCTTCTGATTCTGCTTTTTAAAAGAAGCTAGAATTTGTAGCTTCTCACCAAAAGTAGAAAAATTACTGCTGCTGCCCAAAAGTACTTTTTTATTTTGGCCAAACACCTTAAAAATTCCCAAGAAGTACTTTTTTGACAAAAAAAAGTACTTTTGGCCTCCCAAAAGCTTGGCCAAATAGGCTCTATGTCTATGCAAAATTTATTGTTAAGAATAAAATAAAAAGTTTAAATACTTACTTAATAGAAGTATTTTCTTTCAAAAAATCATATGCATTTATGGTCAAATTAGTGTTACTACTACTGTCTCAAACTGAAAGGGGTTATTGTCTAATAGCCGCATTCGGAGAATTCTCTCTCAAATGAAACTCCAGAATCATAAATCCCCAAACCAAAAACCACCCAAACCACCTGACATTGATCATGATACTTCCACTCAATCTAACCTACAAACTAAACTATCCTTCAAGGACATGTTAACAACATCTTGTCCAATGATGTTTGACTCTACTCTAAATCAAAAAAATTTGGAGTTAACGGAAAATTCTCATGTAGAAGAAAGGGCTGACAATCCCCTATTGCAAGAGGCATCAAAGTTATTGCTTTGTCAGAAGAAGACAGACAAAGAATTTACGAGCCCTGGAAGAATGCTATCATAGTGAAGTTAGTGGGCAAACGCATGTTGCACCACTACTTGCAAAAGAAAATCCAAGATTTATGGAGGCCAACGGAAGATTTCCAAATGATTGACCTAGGAGAAGACTACTACATAATCAAGTTCAAAAATAAAGATAACATGGAGAAGGCTATTCAACAAGGACCTTGGTTCATTAATGGACACTTCCTCTCCATCACTAAATGGAAGCCAAATTTTGTGGCTTCAAAAGAGAGGCTAACAACAACGGCAGTATGGGTTCGACTCCCACAACTGCCTACAGAATTTTATGATGGCAAAATACATGAAAAAATTGGCAATGCAATTGGTTGATTATTAAGGATTGATGTTTGTACTTCAACCACACTAAGGGGAAGATATGCAAGACTATGTGTTGAACTTCCTCTAGAAATCCCAGTCCAACCATTTCTATATGTGGGACAACACAAACAACACATCCATTACGAAGGAGATAACTTCCTATGCACATATTGTGGTAGACTAGGCCACATAAAAAAATAGTGCTCTTTTATTAAATTGCATGCCAAGGCAGTTAAGGAAACAACCAAGGAGCAGGCAACATCCTCAATTCTGGAAAATCAACAAGAGAAGTGGAAAACAGTTTCCTTTAACAAAGGAAGGAGACAAGCATCAAGAAGCATTCAACAAGATATCATCAAGCCAGTCAACAACAACAAAGGTCCAGGTATCCCCATTAAGATGTTCAATGCTAGCACTGGTAAGTACCTCAATACTAAGTATTTACAATACAAATCAAAGGATCCAAAGGATTCCACTACTTCAATGGACATAAAGGAAGCAAAAAAATGCTACTGCCACTACTAAGGTAAGGAATCTGGCAACCACAGCTAAAACAGGAACTTCCTTACTAATAAAAAATAATTTTAATATCTTAGAAAATGAGCACATGGTTTTAGATGAAACCACTAATGAAATCACCCAAGGGAATAAGTTATTTTTTAATAATCCTAATAATAGCTATGTAAAAGAACAAATGTCCACCCAAATGAGGATTGTGACATGTTGGATATAAGGTGTCTATTCCTAAAAAAATTGAAAATGATTCCATGCAAGAAAGATGGACAAAAGACAATTGTAACCCTACTACTAATACCAACTCCGCTACCCTTTCTACCAATGAAACAAAACAATTTGGTAATTACACTAGCTTAACCAAAAATCCGGACAAAGATCTTTCATTAGGATGTCATAATCTCTCCTTCCCTGAGCATGTAAGCCAAATGGCAAAAAAAGATGGCCAAGTCTTACATTTGTACAATAGCCATAGCCAAGCAATGGATACTACACCCATAGAAGAAAAACCTATAAACCATGGCATTGGGCAACCAAAAGCCATGCAATCGGCACCCCAAATCATTGCCCTACCACCCAATCCCTCTCAAGCAACTCCTAGCCTTTCTCCCACGCCTAAGTTAGAGACCTTAAGTATTCCTATCCCCTTTCAAAATGACCAGAATTCCCTCGACCATAAGGAGACGACCCAGACTTATACAGATCCTAAGGCAACACAGAGCAACTGCCATGGAAAATCTACCACCCTTTCCTCCCCAAATAGAAAATCCCCATATAATATACGTCCAACCCCCAGAAGCACAGGATTACCAGCCTGTGTCATGGATGGAAATGGGATTAATGGGCCATGCAGTATCATTCAACCTTCAAATCAACGGTCAGGACTCAATTGTCATACTTCACAACACCTAGTTGTTGATACCCAATTTTTTTCAAAAATATTTTTAAATTGCATATATACCTTCAAAATCATGCCTCAATAGCAATTGGTATTTTTCCATAATTTTCCTATATTTTATTAATTTACCCAGCATTTTATTTCCAATAAATAATTACAGAATTGCATCACAAGCGATTTCAAAAGCATTTCTTGATTTAATTTATTATTTATGGTCCTATTTAAACCAAATTATTTCATAATCAACCAAATTGGCATCATTTGGCTACAATTGCAATAACTTTGCAATTATAGCCCAAGCACATGATTTTATACTATTTTTTGACCAGAAATTAATCATTTGTATTTTAAATTATTAAATAATCATTTTTAATTATTTTCTGTGCATGTAATTCATTTTATATAATCATTAGCTATTTTGTAAATTATTTTAATTAATTTGAATTGGGTATTTAACAAATAGCCTAATTTTGTTTCAATTCTAGCCTAAATTAAACCAGACCCAAACCTGATAAAATCAACCCAATACCTCTAAGGCCCAATCCACTATCCTACGCGACCCAATCCTTGTTTAATCTGGGCCGTTGATCATTTTTGATCAACGGACCAGATCCGTCCTTACCTTAATTAACCTAATAGACTACCCCCCCCCCTCCCAAACCCTCATTTTCCTTCTCATTCTCTCCGCCGTTACATCTCTCATTCTCTCAAGCTCTCTCTGCCAAATCCTAAGCTTCTACTCGCCGGTCGCTGGCTCACCGGTATCAATGGTGGTTCCACCACCACCCTCGCCTCCATGGCTCCCCCCCCCCATGCCGGATTATTGCTACCCTAAGGCTCTCAAAGGACCAATGGCCGTTCAACTCACACCTAGGGTCTGTGCTCGCCATTCTCGGGCCACCCTTGGCCCGTCTGAGTAAGATTTTTCTATTTTCCGGCCAGATCCATGGCCTCTAAGCCGGAATCTCTCCCTCTCTGGGGTATCTCTCTCTGAAACCCTAACTCATCTCTTGACTCTTCAGATCTGCCATAGATCTGAGTGTATTTTGAGTTATTTTTGCTATTTCCTTAAGAATCTCTCCGATTTTTCAAAAGCGCCTTTTCATCTTCAAACTAGGGTTTCTTAACCCCTTTTCAAAATGACTTTTCCTTCTGATTTTCCGTATTATTCTATAATTTTTACTACATTTAAACGTTTATTCATGTTTTTCCCTCTTTTTATCTGATTTATTATGTTAAAACCCTAAGTCCCTTGGTCCTAATCCTGGGTTCTGAGTCTGTCTCTGATGATTTAATTCGTATATGTGCTTGTTTCTCATGAACGTTCTGAGTTTCTGTAATTTTACCCTATTATGTTCATTAGGTTTTCTGATTTTTGCCTTTCCGCTTATATTATGATTATTCTGTCAATTCCTCTAATTATTGCTATTTTTTTTCTAGTTGAATCCCTGATTCTATGTGATTTGTACTACTGTGCTTATTAGGGTTTCCGAATTTATGCCTTCTTGCCTATGCTGTGATTATTTCGTGTATTTTGCAGCAACTTGTGGTAATCTCCCCTTAATCAGTACTACCCCTGTTTGAATCCCTAATTTCCTGTAATTGATACCTTCACTGATTTCTTGTGATGATTTTTTTACTGATTTTCAGCCTTTAAGATATTTTCTTGCCTTATTTTTGGTCGACTATGCTGTCAATCGATTCTTAAGTACATTACTTATTTAGATTTTCTGAACCTAGCCTAATTACTTGTTCTATACTTACTATGCTTGAAAATATTTCCTTATGTGCTATGTTCCAGTCTTATGTGATCTCTTTCCTTATTTGTCTTTACCGTTTGAAGTTAACTCCCTTAATTGAGGAGTACTTACATTGATTTATACTGATTGATTCTGAGTCCCATAATTACTGCATGACTTTGATTCTTACCTTATTATTCTACCTAGTTTCAAACTATATATACATGCTCTTTCATTAACACAAGAGGGCGAACAAAACACGAACACATTGGTTCAAAAACTCTCTCACACACAAAAAACACTCTTCTGCTCTCTTTTCTCCAGTTACTTTCTATTGTTCTAAGTCAGCCAGCTGCAAGCCAAGGCTAATTACTCTACTCTCTTGCTCCTCACTTTGTGTTTGCTATCTTCTTTACTGGTATGTTCTGATTTCAATTCAAGTTTCAAAAACAATATGTTTCTTTTACTGCTTCAGTTCATCATGTTTCTAGTATGTTTTCACTTATGGTTTTGTTGTTCAACTTGCAACTAATATGTTTACTTCATCACTTTATCAGCATGCTTCTGAATGTGTCCCCTCCCTTAGACTCATCATGTTTATGAAATGTTATCCCCCTCCTAGTATGCCCCAATGTGGCCCTTCCTTACTTATGTTTCTCTGATTTCTGGCATGAACCTCTCTGTGCAAAGTAGTTGGCTATCCTTAAGTTACATGATTCTGTGTTAATTCTAAAGTTCCCTAACCCCTTAGCATATTGCTGATTCTATACTTAAGGGCTCCTGCAACTGTGTGTTTACCTATGTGACCTATGTGTCCCCAAATCCCACTACCCCTGTTTGTGGTTGTTGAACCTGCCATGGCCATATGTTTCTTGGTTATGTATGAATTTGTTTTGGGTGATGTGTTTGGACTGTTGCTTGTTACTCTACTCTCTTTTCAAAAAATGTCCTATTGAATAACTCCCCCTGTTGTTTTACAAAAACTATTTCAAACAAGTCTTTTTTCAAACTGTTTTCCTGCTTAAATCTTTTCAAAACTATGACGAGCACTCTAACTCTACTCTTAGACCACTAAGTTCTTCCCCTTTTGTGTGAGCCTTGCCTTGGGACCCTTGAGCTCCCTCTAAACTTTGACACACAAAAGCTGGCATTTCCACACTGCACTTACTCTGTCTTGGCTATGAAATCTAGGTGTGAGCACTGCCCGGGATCCCTTGAGGTCCTTAGGGAACTCTGACACACCCGGATACGAGAAAGGCTATGAAACAATCTTGACATTTGAGGTTCTGGAAATCTGGGCCCGTTTTAAGGCTCTCTATAGTGTAACTTCTTATTTTCTTTTTCTACTTACGTAATTCATTTCAATATTGGTCTGTGATAATTTGTTGTAAACGAATATTGGGGTTCGCTAGTGGAAAGGGGAGGGTAGTTATATATCAACATCAATGGGTAGAAACTATACCTTGGGTTTACATGTCCTATATGCGAATTAGAATCCATGTCTAAGACCAGCACATTCACAGCATGTCATGCATTAGATATCATGTTCTTAGGTTTACTGTTTCAGCATCTCATTTGACATTATTTTATCACTTAGAAATCCTGCTTTAGGCTAAATAACAGCATTAACATAAAATTGTTGCTCCTGCACATCCTGAAATCATACTGTAACTTTCTGGGCATTTAGAAATCATGCTTTAGGAATCCTGCACATCCTAAAATCATGCTATAATTTTCTGGGCATTTAGAAATCATGCTTTAGGAATTCTGCATATCCTAAAATCATTCTGCATTTTTTATATGTGCATGTTAGATACCCTGTTTTAGGATCTCATTCACACTCGCTCAGTCACACCTAGTTAAACTACTGATGCATGAAAAGGACATAAAACAGTCTCACGTTTGATTATCCTGTTTAAGTGAAATTGGTCATAATCCATGTATATCTTTGCAACATTTAGAACAACATGCTTTAGGTAAAAATAACTTCTAAACTGTTTTAATAATTTTGGTAATTGTTGTGCGTTATCCTATGCCTAGGCAAGCCTTAGGTAATCAACCTCTATAAAACTGGAAACTATTCTTTGTGTTTACTGCTTAATGGTTAACAAGCTTAAAATCAGTAGGCAAGCCTGATTAGGACTTCCTCTCTGAGTTATGTAATAAATATGACTCTACTACCATGCTTAGGATCTGAATTTAGACCTTAATTGTGTATGAGTCATGTTGTTTGTGTGTACTATGTGTGGAGGTATATCTGAGCCTTTTATTTGTCTTCCATGCTCCCCTTTAATTGAAGTCCTATCTGTTCATTATATGTCGCCTTAGTATTTTACCTTTAAACTTGAGGGTCTGCCTAGAATCCCCCCTTTTATAGGATAGGAGTCCTAAATTCCTCCGGGAATGATAGGAAGGGACGGGTAACAGCATGCAATAGGGGTCGAGACCAACCCTCGCTTTAATTACCTTCATGGGGCGGGAAAGGGTTAGATATGGATATGATGACCGGTGCGTTAATACCACATGTAGCCCCTCTTTGAGGAGTGTCCAACCAGGTATCGCATTGATGTGATCCATATTATAAACAAACCTAGGATACCCCTTTACATTCACAAATATGCTTAGATTGTAATTCTTTTCAAAATCTAGCTTTTCATTAACTGTTTTTCAAGCATCTGTGTACTTAAACTTAAATCCCCTATTCTTTGAGCCATACTTGCCTATTTGCTAAATTGTACAAATTCACAAAAGTTGTTTGTCCGGGAACCACACTGGTGGATCCTTAGGGATGCCTAACACCTTCCCCTTAGGATAATTTCAAGCCCTTACCCTGTCTCTAGTTACCAAATGTAGTTATCAATGAACCCTCTAGGTGCCCTAACGCACCTTAAATCGTTAGGTGGCGACTCTTCAAAATGCAAACCCCTTTCCCAAAAGGAACGAGTTGTCTCAACCAAAAATGTCATAAATCCGATTTCGCGAGAAAAAGGGGGCGCGACATCAGTATTTAGCTCAACTAGTAGCGGAGGGCAAGAGGTTAGCCATGAACAACTACCTCAATCAAGTATGGCTAAACAACATCCTACAACCCCTAGCTCCTTCAGTAAACCCTCAACTAGAGCATGCAATGAGAAATCATTGGAATCTACCACCCCACTTCAACCCCATATACCCTCAGAATGCTCTCCTAGACATGCCATTCTTTCCCCCCAGAAACACTAACTCAACTCAATCCTGTGAGTATGTGATTTTTGCCCCATACGAAATACTCCTATAAAATCCCAAGAAAAATAGATTGTTGTTAATTATTGGCCATTTTAGGAATTTCTGTAGAATTTTTTGAATTATTTGTATTTTTCTATGCATGTTTAATTTATTTAAATCGTGAAAAATACCAAAATATCATGCATCGCATTTAGGATTTGTTTTTACATTTTTAGAATTAATCAGTAATTATTTGTTTTATAAAATTTGAAAATCACAAAAATAGCTCATTTTACATTTTTTATCTTTTAATTCTTGGTTTATTTGATTTTTCTCTTTTAATCTAGAGTTAAGTGATGTTTACAATTTTTTATAATTAAATTAGTTTAATTTGACATTTTAGGTAATTTAGGATTTTTAATTATTAGGATATTTAATTTAAAAAAAAAAAAGAAAAAGTCAAAAGAAAGAAAAAGAAAAGAATTTGAAAATAAAAGAAGAGGAATATGAGGGTTTTGATTTTTTGCGGAATTGGATCTCCAAAAATTGCCCCAAAAACCCGTCCAAAACCCAAGCCCAAACCAACCCATACCCGCTCCACCCAGTCTTAATCTAAACAACATCGTTTCTGCATTAATCAATCTCATCCGTTGATCGCTTGAAATCTAACGGTTGGGAACTGGGGACCTTCCCCATTTAAAAGTGTCTGAACGAACCCCCCCCCCCCTCCTCAAACCTTTCAGATCCCCTCTCGTTGCTTCATCACCCTCCTCTCAAACACCAAACGCTAGCCGCCCATAAACCCCACGCCGCCTCCACCGTGAACCACCACTAGAAATCGCCTCACGACGGTTCCGGTGGTCCAATCGCCCCCAAAATGATACCATGAACTCCCCTTCACATCCCCATTCCAAATCTCTACTCCTTTTTCTTCAAATCACTCCCAGCCTTTTCGAATCTTAAATCAAAAAATTTAGTCGGAACCCTACCTTTTCCAAATTGCTTCAAACTCACACCTTATGACCCTTATCCCTCTCTAAGCCCCAAACCACCATTAGCCCCTTTCTAATCAGCCTTGAGTGCCTTGAATTTTAAATCTTGTGATTTCGAAGAACCCTAATTTTCCTCTTCTTCTCTTCCTGGTCTATGTTTGGTCGAATGGACTTAAAGTCTCCATTAGTCGACTGTCACGACCCTAGTTCACCAACCGTGAACATGTCATGACGGCACATGGTCCCCATGACAAGGTAAGCCTAACATTTGCGGAAATATATTAATTGAGGAAAAATAGAGAAAATCAAATAAATATTTAAAAGAAAATGTATTGAATGCCGCTTGGCAAGTACAACTCAATATCACAAGTCTAAAACAATTCCCAAAACCCGGAAACTCACGGGCAACACAGGCTACAGAAATGTATAGTAAAGGTTCCAAACTCCAGAATTTCTAACAACCGAAAGAAGGAAAAACTAAGTACTAAAGATAGAATAAGAGGGAGACTCGTCGGTCTGCGGACGCAGCAGATCTACCTCGAAGTCTCCGTAGTCCTCCTGCCTCACTGATAGGGCGCCTGAGTAGAGGTACCTGGATGATCTTCACATGAAAAAAAACACATGCGCAGGAAGGGCATGAGTACACCACAGCGGTACTCAGTAAGTGCCAAGCCTAACCTCGGTTGGGTAGTGACGAGGAAGGTCAGGGCCATACTGAGACAAAATATAGTAATAACAATAATTAACAGTATGATAATCTGACAGAAATAATAAATACAGCAGTGAAATAAGACAGATTAAACAAGAAAATAGCAAAATACACAAGAACGGAAACAACCACAGAACAGCTCAACACCCATGGTAACAATGAGGATCTCCCAGGATACCGTCCTGTAGTCCTTTTCTCAACCGTCCAGTGGATCTCCCGGGATACCGCCCCGTAGTCCATCATATGTGAATACCCGAAGGATCTCCCGGGATACCGTCCCGTAGTCCAACTGTCAATGTGCAAGGGGATCTATCGGGAATCTAACCCGCAGTCCCAAAGTAAAAGTGCAGGGGGATCTACCGGGAATCGAACCCGTAGTCCCAAAGTAAACAAACAAGGGAGGGGGGAACTACCGGAATCCCACATCCGTAGTCCCAATGTAAATGCGCAATCACAACCAGAAGGTACATGGAAACGAAGTACAAAAGACAAGCAACAGATAGTACTGACCTAGCATGCTTCACGTAGTACAATTAAGGCAACTTAAGCAATTAGGCAAGCTAAATCAACTAAACATGCTTTCCTAATCTAGCACAAGTTATAATTTCAAGTAGAATAAAGCAAATATGGAAGGAACTCAATCTCAATATCTTAAGAAAACCGGGTTTTCCAACAATTGGCTCAAGTACACGCCCCTCACCTTGCGTACAAGGCACTCAAATCAACAAATACAAAATCCTAAGGGGAAACGATCCCC
>NC_031999.1:29956191-29970644 GCF_001879085.1 Nicotiana attenuata
AATCAACAGAAGGGGTATCAACACTAACATCTCTCACATAAGCCAAATACGCAGCACACCCCTTCTCAACCATGCGCTGAGCTTTAAGAAAAGAGATAATTCTACTGGGAGTGTGATCTAAAGTACCACTCCACTCAATACGCGGAACACCTGGCATAGCCAGCGTCACGGTCTTGGCGTGACAATCAAGAATAGCAAAGTGGGGCGACAACCAGTCCATGCCCAAAATAATGTCAAAATCCACCATACCGAGTAATAATAAGTCTGCTCTGGTCTCAAAACCACGAATAGTAACCAAACATGAACGATAAACACGGTCCACAACAAGAGAATCTCCCACAGGAGTAGAAACATAAACGGGGGCACTCAAAGAATCCCGAGGCAAACCCAAATGCGGAGCAAAGTAAGAAGACACATAAGAGTAAGTAGAGCCCGGATCGAATAGAACCGATGCCTCTCTGTGAAAAAACAGAATAATACCTGTAATGACGGAGTCGGAGGCAACAGCCTCAGTACGAGCAGGAATATCTGGTCCGGCCCCTCTCTCGAGGGCGACCTCTATCTCCCCGACCTCCGCCCCTAGCCGGCTGGGCAGGTGGGGTAGCTGCTGTAGCTGTGATCATGGCCTGAGAACCCTGAGGAGCACGCTGCGGCTGAGCAGCCTGTGAAGATGCACCCCTACCAAGTCTGGGGCAGTCCCTAACCATGTGGCGTGTATCACCATACTCAAAACAAGCTCTGGGAGGACGCGGTGGCTGTGACTGGCTGGGACTAAGCCTGCTGGGCTGACCTCTGGAAGTACCCCGTGCAGGAGGCGCGCTAGAAACTGGAGGCGCATAATAAGGCTCCTGTGGTGTAGGCGGAGCTGGAGTACTACCGGCTGCTGGAAGAGCTGAATGAACAGGGCGACCCGAATAAACTCTGCCTTAACGACCTGCTGATGGGGTACGGGCACCAGAGTAGTGACCCGACTCTCGAGACCTCTTGGCCTCCCTCTCTTCTCGCTCCCTGGCGAGCATACACTCAATCCTCTTAGCAATTCTCACTACCTGCTGATAAGGAATGTCCATCTCCAACTCTCGAGCCATGCTAGACCTGATGGGCGGAATAAGGCCCTCAATGAACCTGCGAACTCTCTCTCGAACTGTAGCAACCAAAGCCGTTACGTGCCTGGCCAACCTGGTATAACGGATGGCATATTCTGAAACTGTCATAGCACCCTGGCGCAAGTGCTCAAACTCTATGCGTCATGAATCTCTGAGGCTCTGGGGAACAAACTCTCTCATAAACATGTCCGAGAACTGGGTCCAAGTCAGTGAAGCAGCCTCGACTGGACTGTCTAACTCATAAGTACGCCACCAATCATAGGCGGCTCCCCGAAGCTGAAAAGCAGTGAAAGAGACCCCGCTGGACTCCACTATGCCCATAGTACGAAGAATGCGATGACACTCCTCCAAAAATCCCAAGGCATCATCTGATGCTAAGCCACTGAACACTGGGGGATCATATTTCTTAAACCTCTCAAGCCTCCGCTGCTCGTCCTCTGAAGCAGCTGACCCATCCTCGGGCTGAACTGGTGCTGCAGGCGGTAGGGGAATAATCTCGGGAACCTGCTCAACCTGCACTCGCTGCTCAGGAGTGCGGACGGCGGGAGTCTGCGCTCCTCCCCCGGCCTGGGACGTGGCTGCAGCAAGGGGAAGCAACCCCGCCTGAGCCAAGGTGGTATACATGCTCATGAACTGAGCCAAAGTCTCCTGAAGCGCTGGAGTAGTAGTGGAAGTAGTAGGTGTGCCAGGTGCCTGGGCTCCGGCTGGATCTGCTAGTGGTACCTCGGCGGCAGCTCGCGCAGGTGCTCTGGCTATACCACGTGCACGTCCTCGACCTCTTCCCCGGCCCCGGCCTCTGACGGCTGCAGTAGGGGGTGCGGGTGCCTGATCATCTCTAGTAGCGCGTGTCCTCACCATCTGTGAGAGAATAGAAGACAGAAGTTTAGATTTGATGTCAAAAATATCGCACGACAAGGAATTCAAATGAACTGAAGATTTTTTTTCCTAAACAGTTACATAGCCTCTCGTAGATAAGTACAGACGTCTCCGTACCGATCAGCTAGACTCTAATAAACCGACATGTGTTCCGTGACTCCTAAGAAACTAGAGCTCTGATACCAACTTGTCACGACCCTAGTTCACCAACCGTGAACATGTCATGACGGCACCTGGTCCCCATGACCAGGTAAGCCTAACATTTGCGGAAATATATTAATTGCGGAAAAATAGAGAAAATCAAATCAAATATCTAAAAGAAACTGTACTGAATGCCGTTTGGCAAGTACAACTCAATATCACAAGTCTAAAACAATTCCCAACACCCGGAAACTCACGGGCAACACAGGCTACAGAAGTGTATAGTAAAGGTTCGAAACTCCAGAATTTCTAACAACCGAAAGAAGGAAAAACTAAGTACTAAAGATAGAATAAGAGGGAGACTCGTCGGTCGACGGACGCAGCAGATCTACCTCGAAGTCTCCGTAGTCCTCCTGCCTCACTGATAGGGCGCCTGAGTAGAGGTACCTGGATGATCTTCACATGAAAAAAAACACATGCGCAGGAAGGGCATGAGTACACCACAGCGGTACTCAGTAAGTGCCAAGCCTAACCTCGGTTGGGTAGTGACAAGGAAGGTCAGGGCCATACTGAGACAAAATATAGTAATAACAATAATTAACAGTATGATAATCTGACAGAAATAATAAATACAGCAGTGAAATAAGACAGATTAAACAAGAAAATAGCAAAATACACAAGAACGGAAACAACCACAGAATAAGTACAGCTCAACACCCATGGTAACAATGAGGATCTCCCAAGATACTGTCCTGTAGTCCTTTTCTCAACCGTCCAGTGGATCTCCCGCGATACCGCCCCGTAGTCCATCTTATGTAAATACCAGAAGGATCTCCCGGGATACCGTCCCGTAGTCCAACTGTCAATGTGCAGGGGGATCTATCGAGAATCTAACCCGCAGTCCCAAAGTAAATGTGCAGGGGGATCTACCGGGAATCGAACCCGTAGTCCCAAAGTAAACAAACAAGGGAGGGGGGAACTACCGGAATCCCACATCCGTAGTCCCAATGTAAATGCGCAATCACAAGCAGAAGGTACACGGAAACAAAGTACAAAAGACAAGCAACAGATGTACTGACCTAGCATGCTTCACGTAGTACAGTTAAGGAAACTTAAGCAATTAGGCAAGTTAAATCAACTAAACATGCTTTCCTAATCTAGCACAAGTTATAATTTCAAGTAGAATAAAGCAAATATGGAAGGAACTCAATCTCAATATCTTCAGAAAATCGAGTTTCCAACAATTGGCTCAAGTATACGCCCGTCACCTCGCATACAAGGCACTCAGTTGGACTACGGGAAAGATCCCCCAAACAAGGTTAGACAAGCCACTTACCTCGAACCGGCTCAATATCAATAGAAACCACGCCTTTGCCACGAGTATCCGACTCCAAATGGCCCAAATCTATTCAATTCAATTACATATCGTAAATAATTTTGCAAACAACTGATTCCACTATTAAATTTAGAGCTAGGGCGCGAAATAGGTAAAATGACCAAAATGCCCCTCCAGCCATCGTCTCGGAATCGAATAATTTTTACTTTTTCAGAACCCTCGTACTCTCACGAGTCTAACAATATAAAAATCTCCCAAATCGGAGGTCAAATGACCCCTCATAACCCCATAGTTAAGTCTAAGAAGTTTACCCACTTCCCATTCAAAAACAAGAAATTAAAGGGTGAATTTGCGATTAGATTAATGGGTTTTAGTCATAGGAGAGTAGAGAATCGTTACCCGGTGATTGCCCTTGAAAAACCCTTGAAATTGCTCCCAAATCCGAGCTCCAAACCTTGAGTTTTTATAAAAATGGCAAAACCTCGTTTTTGAAATGTTAAGTACTGTTCAGGAGTCTAATGCATCGCGAACGCGATAGGAAGCACGCGTTCGCGAAGAAGGAAAATATCAGGGCCCAAAAATGCCCTTCGCGATCGCGAAGGGAGGAGCGCGAACGCGAAGGCCAGGGGATCAACAGCTACGCGAACGCGACAAGGCTTACGCGAACACGATGGAGGAAATAGTGAAGCTACACGGACGCGGGTGATCTTATGCGAACGCGAAGAGGAATGGGCCCCCCTCTCCAGACTTACACTACGCGAACGCGGGAGAGTGGCCTCGAACACGATGAGAGGATAGGCTACTACTACGCGAACGCGGTGCCTTATTCGCGAACGAAAAGAAGGAATTCAGACCTGCAACTTTCTGCAACATTTCCAAACTTCAAATTGCTCGGATGAGCATCCGAAACACACCCGAGGCCCCCGGGACCTCAACCAAACCTACGGACATATCCCATAACATCATTCAAACTTGTACCAATCCATAAACCACCTAAAACAACGCCGGAAACACGAATTAATCAAAGATTCAAGCCTAAGAACTTCAAATTCCAACGAAACACACTTTCGATCAAAAACCTAACCACACCTCGTCCGATTGACCTAAAATTTTGCACGCACGTCCCAAATGACATAACGGTGCTACAGAAACTTCCGAAATTCCATTCCGACCCTCGGATCAAAAATTCACTATCGGACCGGAAATTTCAAAAATTCAAACTTCGGCATTTCAAGCCTAAATGAGCTACGAGCTTCCAAAATGCATTCCGAACACGCTCGCAACCCCGAAATCACCTAACGGAGCTAACGGAACCATCGGATTTCCATTACGAGGTTGTCTTAACACTGTTCCGATTACGGACCATCGTTCAACACTTAAGCTCGCATTTAGGGACTAAGTGTCCCAAAACACTCCGAACCCTAACACTGAACGTCCCAACATACCAAAATAGCAGAAATGAACTTAGGGGAAGCAGTAAATGGGGGATCGGGGCGTAAATTCTAAAAACGACCGGCCGGGTCGTTACATCGACTGTTCTGGTTAAGAACAGTCGATTAACGGTAGTCAAAGTCCATTTCGGAGGATTTTTGGACGAGTTTCCGAATTTGGCGTAATTCTGGAACAAAACTTAGGTAAACCTTCCTCTTTTCTCCTATTCATTTAAAATTTTATCCTTGTTTGTCTTTTGCATGTTCGTGTTTTCCTTGTTCATACAGCATGTGTAGATTTCTTCTATTTTGTGACTGTTAGTTGATTTCAGACATCCATTAATTAAAGCATGTTCAATTTGTTTAAGTTCAGGCTCATTTATGTTTTTGTTGAATTGTTGCTTTGTCTTATTTTTATGTCCACAACTGCATGTTCATCTGATTTCTAGCTTTGATTAGTTGTTTAATCAGTAATTGTTTAAGTTTCTATGCCAGAATTACATGAGTTAAGTCTAAATAGGGTTTCAATAAACTAGTTTCCTTGAATCTGTTTTGATTAAACGTTCCCTTCTGCTAGTTTTTAAAGTTAGACTTTTGTGTTTGATTGATTAGCATGTTTGATTTGTATGCCTGATTAGTTTAGATTCTAGGGTTTCTTTATGATTGTTGTAGTTAGCTAGGAAGAACAGTTTAATAATAGACAAGTTGATTCAATTTCAAATTACAGTAGTTTTTTTTATTAACATCTGCTGCATCTTTTGATTTATTTCAAGTTGTTTGCCCTGATGTGAAAATCAGCAGAAACTTTAGGGACCCATTTGGACTAGAAAAGTTTAGGTAGAACCTGAAATAAGTAGTAATCTAAGGGGTAAAAAAGGGTTTCTACTTAAGTTGAAATTCAGAAATATCCTAGAAAAAGGTACAGCTATCCCAGCTGTTAAAAATGTGCTGAAATACAGGACAGCTGTACCAAGGGCTGTTAAAAAGGACTATACTATTATTCCTTAGGATAAGGAATATGCTAAAAGATGCCCTCCCCATAGGCAGCCTATATATAGGCTCTATCTTTCTGAAAAAAAGACAGATTGGGATATACATTGACAGCATCATTTTACTTCACAAAAAAAATCATTTCTTCTCTGAAGAAAAGCTTAGGTTTAAGGAATTCTAGAAAAACTTTCTTCTTTGATTTTTCTTAAAAAGTTGAAAGATGACTTGAATTAGAAGATTTTCTCTTGGTTTTCCTGGTTTGAAATCTCTGGTTTTGAAAGCTGGACTTGGGTCTGATTTGGGCTGTTGTTTAGCTGTCTGCTGCTGCTCCATTATCAATTTAAGTGATGTCTTGTTTTAGCATTCATTGGTGCTTATTGTTGTTTGTTTCAAGGTATTTGAACCTAACTCTCCTCCATGTAATGAGTTTTGCTAGAATGGTATAAGAATCAAAGTTGCAAGTTATTTGTGATGTATAGTTGTTTTTTTTATGATTGGTATTCTAACTACAATGGTGGTATCCTTGTGGTTTGTTATTCTGTGAGTTTGAAATTTGAATGAATGTGGTATAAGCAGGTTGAGTTGACATATGAGTGTGTAACAGTCATTGCTCTAAAAATGACCTTGTCCAAAGATGTTTTCTAGCTAAGCATTCCGCTTGAATCATGTTAATTTTGGATGCTTGAAGTCATGTCTTTCCCTTTCCTTTTCTTTCAGTTAAATTTACAACTTGTTTACTTGATGTCACCTGAGATTTTAATGGTTATCTATGAGCTATAATCTGTGGGTTTGGCTACTAGTTAGCCAAACCATCGGGTTAAAAGGGCTAAGAGTTGAAAATTCCAGTAGTCTTGTGTTTTAACTCATTTGCTGTCACTGTCCTCCTTCTAATTGATGTGGTGTCTAGAGGTATTTTGAGGCTCTATTTGCAAACCACTAACCAACTCCTAAAGATTTGAGTCACCAGTTGACTCAAATCAGTAGGTTTTAAGGTTAAAAGTTTTGTTTTGAGAATCTCCATTGTTTGGATTTACTGAAATTTAGTTTGTTTTATGTGAGAGGCCCGGCTTTGATAGATAAACAATTGTCCAAGGGAGGCAAGCTGTCTTGGTTCATCAATGAAACAAGCTTATGGCAGATTAGTAATCAGGATAGCAATATATGTATTTAATAGGGTATCATGTAATATTCATAGATTTTCATCAAAATTTTCATCTTGTATGAAGTACTGTAGTAAGTGAAACTTCAGTTTTGTATGAATAACCCACAATAGTATTCATAATTGTAGTAGTGAAATGGGCTGGTTTGAGGCCCCCTATCCGCAAGGGTAAAAGGGACTTGAACATAAGGCCTAATCAGACTTGGCCTGCGAAACAAGTCTGAACCTCGGCCATTGGGCCTGGGTCCTGAACCCAAGTTCAGACGTTTGCTTTCTATCTATAAATCATGACTCAAATATGTGCTTCTCTTGTGTTGAAAATCATGTATTCAATTCTCAAAATGGAATGGCAATTTGATTTCCAAATCTCTGATTTTATTTTGATGAGGTAGAGAGTTGATGTTTAATTCTCGTTAGTTTTAAAGGTAGATAGGCCCAAAAAAGTTAGAAAATATAGCCATTTGGGCCCGCCTAAATTTGAACCCAATGTGGGTTACCCACTTCGAAGCCAGCAATAACACCTTTAATTTCCCTTTCGGCTTCTAGGCCGATTGTGAGCCCAAACCTCAGCTCTCGAAGCTGATTCAGTAGTAGGTTGTTGCTGGCCCATTCCCCTTGTCCCAAAACAATTAAAAACCCTTCATAATTAGTTAGCCTTTGTTAAGCTTAAATTAGTCTCAAATAGGAATATTCTAGGTGACCTTAATTGTAAGTTTCTTCTAAAAAAAAAACCATTTAAGGTGTGCCATGTTTAAAACCCATAACATATGGCCCTAATGAACTTAATTAAAATTTGTAAGATTGAGGTGTGCCATGTTAAATAAGACCCCTAAGTCCATGGCCCTCATACAATTAATTCAAATCTTTTAAAATCGGGGTGTGCCATTATTTGAATTTTTCATGGCCCTCGCAAACATTGTTTGTAATTTAAACCCTCGTAGTTGCTTTAGGCGCGTTCTTTAAATTGATTTTTTAGTTACTAAATTTGGGTGTACATTTTATGTGACCCAATTTCAATTCTTCACAATGTTAAATAGAATGTGTCGCGAACCGCGGGTGCATTTGGTGTGGCATGGTTCAAGGCATGTTTTAAATAACGTTGAACCTTTCCTAAAAAAATGTTTTAAAATAATTAAAAGTGGTTAATAAGTTAAAAAGTGCACCATAGGATAAAACATGTAATAAATCGGATAGTAGGCCAATTATAATAGTTTAAGCGACCGTGCTAGAACCAAGGAACCCGGGAATGCCTAACACCTTCTCCCGGGTTAACAGAATTCCTTACTTAGAATTTCTGGTTCGCAGACTTCAAAAGGAAAGTCTAATTTCTTCGATTTGGGATTTAAAATAAATCGGTGACTTGGGAAACCAAGTAAAATATTCCAAGTGGCGACTCTAAAAAATAAATAAATAATCCCATTTCGAATAATGTCACTTAAATTGGAAAAACTCCCTTATATCCCCTTTTCGGGGTGTAAAAAGGAGGTGCAACAGCTCTGGCGACTCTGCTGGGGATCTAAACCCAGAACTTTGGTTCAGGGTTCAAGAATTCGAGCTTAGAATAACTGTTATAGTTGGCTTGTTTTTATCTGATTTTTACATGTTGAGCCTAATGTGCTAATTGCCGCTTTTTACCGCTTTAACATTGTTTGAACTGTATATAAATTGTTACGAAACCCTTCTTCTCCCTGAGTCTTCTAAATCATCTAGGAAGTGCGCACTTCGCGTGACTTCTTTTCTGTTAGAGTCTTATCCCAATTTTAGAACGAGGTTCGGACAAGTTGCAAAGCCGGTGAAGCTTCTGTATTCCCAGTACGCTGCCCCCCCCCCTCCCCGGCTCGAGCTGTCCGCTCGGGTAAGCCAGGTCTATTACAATACACCCAGGTTCTTAGACCTAGTATAACAAAGCCTCATGCCAGATCCCTAGTAGGAACGCTTGTTTGCATCACGTGCATTTGACTTTGGAGACTCAACACAGGGGTTGGGTCTGTCTAGGACAGGTGTACCCGAAATGAAAAGACCATCCTGACGAAATGTCAATTTTGGCTTGAATCTGTCGCATTCTTGGGTCATGTCGTCTCCAGGGAAGGGATTATGGTTGATCCTCAAAAGGTTGCAACAGTGAAAAATTGGCCTAGACCTACCACTCCAATAGCGATTTGCAGTTTCTTGGGTTTGGCCGGGTACTACAGAAGATTTGTAGAGGGGTTTTCTACTCTTGCCTCTCCATTGACTAAATTGACCCAGAAAGCAGTTAAGTTCTAGTGGTCAGATGCTTGTGAGAAGAGCTTCCAAGAATTAAAATCAAGATTGACTTCAGCACCGATATTAACCCTGCCAGAGGGTACAGAGGGATTTTTGGTGTATTGCGATGCTTCAAGGATCGGGCTTGGGTGTGTGTTAATGCAACATGGCAAGGTTATAGCCTACGCTTCTAGGCAACTCAAGATCATGAAAAGAACTATCCGACCCATGACCTAGAGCTAGCAGCAGTGGTGTTTGCACTAAAGATTTGGCGACATTATCTATATGGGGTCCATGTGGATGTGTTCACGGACCACAAGAGCCTCCAATATATTTTCAAACAGAAGGAGTTGAATCTAAGGCAGAGAAGATGGCTGGAGTTACTCAAGGACTATGACATTGACATTCTCTATCACCCGGGAAAGGCTAACGTTGTGGTTGATGCTCTTAGTCAAAAATCTATGGGAACTTTGGCTCATTTGAAGGCGCATCTGAGGCCTTTGGCCCGGGAGGTTCATCAGTTGGCTAGTTTAGGAGTTCGCCTTGCGGACTCTAGTGAAAGAGGGATAATTGTGCAGAATAGAGCAAAATCGTCGCTCGTGGTAGAGGTGAAAGAAAAGCAATTCAACGATCCATTATTAGCACAGCTGAACGAGGGGATTCATAAACACAAGACCACAGCTTTATCCCTTGGCATGGATGATGACACCCTACGGTGCCAGGGCCGCCTATGTGTTCCGGATATTGACGGTCTTCGGGGAAGGATCATGGCAGAAGCTCACACTTCCAGGTATTCAGTGCACCCAGGTTCTACAAAAATGTATCATGATCTTAAGGAAGTTTATTGGTGGAAGAACATGAAGAGGGATGTGGCAGACTTTGTGGCAAGGTGTCCGAACTGTCAGCAAGTGAAGGCCGAACATCAAAGACCCGGAGTACTGGCTCAAAGCATAGAAATCCCAATGTGGAAATGGGAAATGATCAACATGGATTTTGTGGTGGGGTTGCCGCGCACTCCGCACAAGTTCGACTCAATTTGGGTGATTGTAGATCGACTCACGAAATCAGCACACTTCTTGCCAGTCAAATCTACCAACACAGCGAAACAGTATGCTCAATTGTATATCAAGGAAATAGTCAGGTTGCATGGTACTCCAGTCTCAATCATTTCTGACCGAGGGGCTCAATTCACGGCCAACTTTTGGAAGATATTTCAGCATGGTTTGGGCACGCAGGTAAATCTTAGCACAGCTTTTCACCCCTAGACTGACGGGCAAGCAGAGCGGACTATTCAGACGCTTGAGGACATGTTGCGTGCTTGTGCTCTTGATTTCAAAGGTAGCTAGAATGATCATTTGCCACTCATAGAGTTCGCTCATAACAACAGCTTCCACGCTAGTATCCAAATGGCACCATTTGAGGCACTGTATGGTAGAAGATGTAGGTCTCCCACTGGGTGGTTTGAAGTCGGAGAAGCTGAATTAATAGGGCCGGACCTTGTGCACCAGGCCATGGAGAAAGTCAAATTTATCAAGGAAAGGTTGAAAACTGCTCAGAGTGGCCAAAAGTCTTATTCGGATGTCCGTCGTAGGGATTTGGAGTTCAAAGAAGACGATTGGGTATTCTTAATGGTTTCCCCCATGAAGGGTATCATGCGGTTTGGGAAGAAAGGAAAGTTGAGCCCAAGGTATGTCAGACCGTACAGGATCATCCAGCGGATTGGTCAGGTGGCATACAAGCTTGAGTTGCCACCCGAGATGTCATTGGTACACCCAGTCTTTCATGTGTCTATGTTGAAGAAAGTAGTGCGAGATCCGTCCACTATCGTACCAGTTGAGCTATTGAGTTCAATGAAGAACTGTCCTATGAAGGAGATAACAAAATTTGGGTCTACTATATTGTTTCGTGTTGTGAAAAGCTGAGGTTGCATAAAGATTGCCCATGAGTGAACCTTACTCCTCATTCGAGGACGAATGAACTTAAGTGGGGGAGGATGTAAGACCCCGTGAAAATTTCTACTCAAAACCCGAGAGCTCGGAGTGCCAAGTTAGAAATACGTGTTAGAAATTTGTAAAAATTCTTCGCGGCGAGCTTGCGAGCTGCAGTTCGGACCCTTTGGACTGATCTGTGTACTAAAAAGTCAAGAAATAATTTTTTCCAAAAAAGTGCGATTATGCGGTCGAGAATGCGGCCGCATAGCAGGTATGCGGACCGCATAGTCGCCGCAGAGTGAAACAGTGTGTTGGTCAAATTTTGAGGTCAACTATGCGGTCAAATATGCAATCGCATAATCGATATGCGGACCGCATAGTCATCGCATAATCCCCTTGGGATTTTGTAAGGGGCAGTTCTTCGGTGCATTATGCGATCGCAGAACGGGTATGCGGACCGCATTTTTGTCGCATACCCAAACAGTGTCTTCAGGTTTTGGGGAGCATTTTGCGGTCCATTCTGCGGACCGCATGTCAACTTTTGCGATCGCAGATTTGAGTCGGGCTCCTATTTTCTAATTTTTAAAACCCAACCCCCTATCGTTATATCTTGTACAATAGCTCACTTTGAGCCTATTTCCTGGTACTTTTAGAGTGAGAAAGAGGGACTAAGAGAGGGGAAGTGCTTTTCATCAAAAATTGCTCCACAAATCCTTGTTAAACATTAAAGATAATCAAGTGAGGCACCTAAACCTTCATCCCAAGAGGTAAGACTTCATCACCTTAGCTCTTAAATTTTAAACATAGCCATAAGGGGTCATTGGTGAGGTAATTTATGGGTATAAGAATAGATTTCTTGCATGCATACAAGATCATGGAGTATTGGGAAGTTGTGAACTAAAAAGAAAGCAATTAGGGTGTAAAATGATAGAAATCTCTCACAAAAAGGACCTAAGATCACAATGCACCCCTAGTGCTTGATAATATGTTCAAACGAGCTAGAATCCTAGTTTTGTCCCTAATTCTTGGTTCAATTTGTAATTCTTATATAATAGATCGAAGTGCTAAGAGTTCCGAAATTTTGTAAGGATTAAGGAAAGCTTTATTGAGGTATATATGGCTAAAACCCCGTCTTTTAGAAATTGAGCTTCATTAGTGCTTGTACAAATGTGGTAAGGCTAAAGTTTGGATTCTTGTGTTAACTATTATTTAACATGAATTGATGTTGTAATTTTATATGCATGAAAGATGCGTTGCAACGTAATCAATGTGCTATCTTCATAACTGGAAAGGGGCAAGAGGTATGAATCATGTATTGAAATGCTTGGACTTTAATTTAGATTGAAATTGCCGCCCTCTTTTTCTCGTGAAATCGGGTTTATGACATTTGGAGGGACAACTCGTTCCTTTTGGGAACTGGGTTTGAATTAGAAGAGTCGCCACCTAATGATTAAGGTGCATTAGGACACCAATAGAGATTCAACTCTGAATTTGTTTGAATAACCAGAGATTGGGTAAGGGCTTGAATTATCCTCAGGGGAAGGTGTTAGGCACCCCTCAAGATCCACTAGTGTGGTTCCCAGCCAGACAGTTATTGTGAATTTAGCAAATAGACAGGTATGGGCTCATATATTAGGGGATTTAAACACATAAAAGAAAGAACATTTTGAAAGAAGAGTTTTAAAAAAAAGAGCGTTTGCAAATGAAAAGAGAGGGGTCCTAGGTTTGTATTTAATATGGATCACCCCACACAATGTCCGGTAATCACTCCTCAATGAGGGGCTACACGTGACATTATCGCGTGGTCATCATATCCATATCTACCCTTCCCACCCTGTTAAGGTATTAAAGTGCGGATTAGTCTCGATTACTTATTCCATGTCCTAAAAGGGTGGGATATTAGGTTTATTTGAAGTTTCAAAGGTAAAAATTCTAAGGCGACATACAAAACATATAAAGACTGCACATTAAAGGGGAAACACATAACACATAAGGCTCAAGTATACCTCCTCCAAACAAAACAATGCAACAGCACGACTTAAACAAATGAATAAGGTCTGATTCTAAAAAATATACTTGAGGGAAGAGGAGATTGTTGTATTGCAGCAGGCCTGGCTTATTACACAACTCAGTTAAGAAACAGAATCGGGCCTACCTGCTGACTGTAACAAATAATAGAGGCGAGTTCAGTTTTATTTATACCGCCTAAGGTTTGCCTAAGTTTTTAGACGAGGTCCTATAGGCATGATATCTACTCAGTTCAGAAGGTGATGAGACAGTAGAACTCAAAACGAATTGTTTGACATCCCATAGGCAATCTTGTTAAACCTTGTTAAGCAAGGGAATTAGATTATTGAAAAGAGATTCAGAATGGACAAAATTAAATTAGACTGGTTACAGATTCTGCAGGTGATAGTATCTACTATTACCGATTTTAATCCCTAGGAGCATGATATCCAACATCGACTGTGAATGAAGCGAATCAGATTTATTTAAGAGTCCCTATAGGCATGATTTCTATGCGTTACTTATTTTAGATCCTTACATTGCATGTGAGTGGAAACAAACATGATTATACTCATGGACCCCTATAGGCATGATTTCTATATGTTACTGATTTCAGCATGCTACTGGGTTATAATCAATTGGGCCCTAAAACATGATATCTAAACGGTGACAAATGTGCAGAATTTTAGATGATCTCTATAGGCAGGTTATCTAGATATGAAGTTGAACAAGAAGTCCTATAGACATGGTTTCTAAATGCAGATTGTAGCATTAAAATACCCTATAGGCATGGTTCCTAAATGTAGTTTGAATATGCAGAAATTCATAATAGTCCTATAGGCATGGTTTCTAAATGCAGTTTGCAGCATTAAAATACCCTATAGGCATGGTTTCTAAAAGTAATTTGAATATGCAGAAATTCAAAATAGTCTTATAGGCATGGTTTCTACCCTTGACATGCATAAATACCCAACCCTTTTCACTAGCCAGCCCCAATCGTTTATTACAAACCAGGAAAATTAATTACATCAAAAACATAAAAATACAACTAGAGGAGGCCCGATTCTTGGTTCCTCCCTGAGCTATGGAATAACTGCCTTAAGATGCCATTGCTTCAAAGCCTTTCTCAAATTTGAGTGTGTCAGAGTTCCCTACGAGCCTCAATAGGACCCCGGGCAGTGCTCACACCCAAATTACATCACTAGAATAGGGACAAGTGCAGTGTGGAAATGC
>NC_031999.1:29970744-29971913 GCF_001879085.1 Nicotiana attenuata
ATTGAAGATCACTGGGTAACGTGTCCTTGGTCCCTTCTTGTTATATTTCATCATTATATAGTTCAATCCACCATTAGAATTTGAATTCAAGATCAAAATTGGGGAAAATTGGAAGAAACTTCATAGACCTAATTATTGCGTTTTGAGTGGGCAATTGACCTCCGATTTGGGAGATTTTTATATGGTTAGACTCGTGAGAGTACGAGGGTTCTAAAAATGTGAAAATTATTTGATTCCTAGACGTTGACCTAAGGGGCGTTTTGGTCATTTTATCTATTTTCGCGCCCTAGCTTTAACTTTAATAGTGGAATCAGTTGTTTGCAATATTATTTACGATATGTAACTGAATTGAATAGATTTGGGCCATTTGGAGTCGGATACTCGTGGCAAAGGCGTGGTTTCTATTGATATTGAGCCGGTTCGAGGTAAGTGGCTTGTCTAACCTTGTGTGGGGGACCTTCCCTTAGGTTTGTATTCGTTGAACTTGAGTGCCTTGTACGCGAGGTGACGGGCGCGTACTTGAGCCAATTGTTTGAAATCCGATTTTCTTAAGATATTGAGATTGAGTTCTTTCATATTTGCTTTACTCTACTTGCAATTATAACCTGTGCTAGATTAGGAAATCATGTTTAGTCGATTTAACTTGCCTAATTGCTTAAGTTGCCTTAACTGTACTACGTGAAGCATGCTAGGCCAGTACTACCTGTTGCTTGTCTTTTGTATCACCTAATACCTCATTCAAACTTGTACCAATCTTCAAAACACTTTAAACAACATCAAAATAACCAAAACACCTCGGATTCAAGCCTAAGTTTCTAAAATCTTCCGAATTCCGCTTTTGATCAAAAACCCGACCAAACCACTTCCGAATGATCTGAAATTTTGCACACACATCCCAAATGACATGACGGAGCTATTGAAACTCTCGGAATTCCATTCCGACCATCGGACCAAAATCTCACTATCGAACCGGAACTTCAAAATTTCAACTTTCGGCATTTCAAGCCTAAATTAGCTATGGACCTCCAAAACACACTCCGAACACGCCCCTAAGCCCGAAATCACCAACGGAGCTAACGGAACCATCGGATTTCCATTCCGAGGCCGTCTTCACACTGTTCCGACTATGGTCAAATTTCCAAGACTTAACGCTCTCATTTGGGGGACTA